>NC_082714.1:131058818-131778818 GCF_030144855.1 Hypanus sabinus
GTCAAAGGTGTCAGTTCTGATGTGTTGGGGACTTAGAGAAGTGAAGGATTAAATATCAGTAAAAGAGGAAGTCAAACATCAGAAGGATAAATTTCATTGGGTCCCCAGATTGTTTCTTGTTCTTGGCTCCCTTGCATATTTGGATCCTTCTTTGAAGTTTTAACTGGGATAAATCAATTTACTACAAGAGGTGGTGATGAAAGGTTACAGGACATGAGAAAGAAAAGTCTCAAGAGGCTGATACTTCATGTCTGATGTTTCTATTTCACTTCACAAAATAGCAGAAGTAGCAATTTTACTTGCTTAAAAAAGCTTCTTTTATGGACAGTGAAAGTTAATATACTGTACCGATGCAGGTTAATATTGTGGGCAGGAAATCAACCTCATGCATTCAATGCTTAATCATTCTGGGGCCAATTTTTAAGATGTAATCTTTATAATACTTATACTCATCACCTGACTTACATTGACAGGCATGTGCTCAATAGCAGTACTGCAGGTTTGTTTTAAATTATGCATGAAGCAATGGGATATTGTGTAGACCTAAAATTATATTTTCTTTGGTATAATTTTACAAGATGAAGTAAAAGGAAATATATTTTACAGGACATTGTCAGTGACAAGGTGACTCATCAGTGATCAGTGAGATTCAGATTATTGCAAGAGCAATATGCAAACAGCAGTGATGGGGATATAAAATTCATATTGTTGTCCTAAGACATTAGCTTACAATTTGAGAAAATGTCAGCTTCACAGTAAAAGGCTATTTTATATTGTGCGGCAATTCTTTCAGAACAAGCTATTCTTTCTTGTAAATATTTGCTACTATTCAGAACTAATTGTAAGACTAGTCCACCTTTCTGGTAAAGCCAAGACAGAGTAATGATTTTTTTTTCAAATAATGTGCTAAAGAAACTGAATATGTGGAAAAATATGCTTCTGGAATTTAATGCAATCACTGAGCACCTATATAAATCATTTTTACAGTTGTGTCGCAGAGCACACAATGTTAACTTGTAACAATAATTAAAAGACACATTACTGTTGGTTATTGGTAGCACCTTTGTTGGACACATTACTGCAGTCAAATGGGCCATAGATTTGCTTTTATTGTTTGAGCAAATATAATAATGTTACACTGTTAACTGAGCCATACAAAATAGTGTAATGCCACAACACATAGGTAAAATTCAACAAGAGGAATAAAACTTTGAAAATTGGGCTAACAGTATTTGCTAATGTAAAACTCAGTAACTTGGAAATTCATGTAAAACTCTGCTGAGAATGCAAACACGTTTTTTTCCTGCATTGGGCCTTGATATGAAAATAGCCAATATCTCTAGTTTCCTAAAGAAGTTGGCACTTGAACAGAACACTTAGGTCAGCAGATCTGCTACAAGGCACAGAAGAATTGTAGTTGCTGCATATGCAGTAAGAGGAAGCAAGTCACGGGAACATGAGATAACCAGCGAACATAACATAAAATATATTATCCAAAATTATTTGTTACTATGGATAGACTGCAGATGCTAGAATCTGGAGAAACAAACAGTCTGCTGAAGAAGTCATCAGATCGAGCAACGTCTTTAGGAGTAAAGGATTTGTTGATGTTCCATTTGAAACCCTGTCCTGAAGCAGCTGTCAGACATGTGGTTTTTACTGCTGAACAGCTGCATTATCTACGTTGTTTCCCAAGCAGCACTCTGGAGGCAAAACCGAGGAAGCAGTGCAAATGATGTAGTTTTTCCAAAGTACAGTGTAGAAAGAGAATCACACAGAGAATTCCAAACATTCTCATCCCTTTGGGACAAGATTTTTTTTCTATTTCTATATTATTACAGGAACTATGCCCCCCCACCCCTGTTCTAGATTACATCACAAGGAGAAACTTCCTCACAGCATCTCCCCTTCAAGCTCTTAATTTCTTCCATACTACAGTACAGATATTCCCAGTTTTACAAATGCTTTGTTTTAGCATCTTTTGGTTCTGACAGATGGCACAATATTTTCCTTGAGCTGTAATATATGGTAGCAAAATTCCCAACATGAATTCAGCCCAGTTGTTTTTATATACAAATCTTTGCTCTATGAAATATTTTTCAGGAATACATCCTGACATAAATTGAGGATTGGCCCAATTTGTTTGGCGTTATTAATACTTGACATAATTTTGCTGCTCTACCATTTCCAGGCTCAAAACCCTGTAGGTTCTCAGCTGATGAATTATCTCCATAGCAGCTTTATTCCACTGAACATGCTCCTCAGTGTTTGAGTTGAATGATAGTTAAGATGTAATAATTGTTACCTGCCACATGGTACTCTAAGGAGTGAGATTAAATGTTTGCACTTGTTAATCATTATAATTAGTGAACTTTGCTCAATAGCATACATGTCTAGTGAAGAACAATTACTTTAAGGTGGGAAAAATTCTCACTATTTTGTCTTGCATCAGATAGCAATTGCTGTGTAGTATATTCAATACTTCAGTAATGTTTGAGTAATATCATAAATATATTTTTGATTAAGCATCCTTTGCTTCTTTACATGTCACACCCTGATTTTGATCATACTTTATTGTATTAATACAGTTATGCTGGTGGGTACTTTATTTTCCGTAGATTTTCTCAAAATGCAGTGTGTTCCTTTAATTACATCGTACAATCAAGTATTTCTTTTTTCTCTGTAAAAAATGAAAATTCAATTGATTAAGTTAGACTGGTGGTGATAGCCAATAGAATTTGTCTTGTTAATATTCTGTCCAATTAAGATGCCCCAGAACATTCTAGAGAGATTGGGGGTAGCCATATTCTGGAGAGAGTGTGCAGGAGTTTTGGAAGAAGGAGAAAGAACAATAATGGAAATGGAGAACAAACATACAGTAGCAGAAGAACATGAACTCATTTGGAATGACAGATTTTGCTGTCAGAAAATCCTCATGCAGATAATGGTCTCATGGAGAATATATAGATAACTTTTAATTAGCGAGTTATCACATGCCATTGGAGAAAGTTTGAGGCACCTTGTCCTTGGACATTCCTTAGATAATTATTGATGTTTCACTTGGACTATGTTTTCAAGTCAGATTGTTTGGTACTGTGAGTAAATGAAGTGAAGCAAACTAGATTGACTATGCAACAAAGAGCTCCAACAATTATGTGCATACTTTAGGCTTTCCTTTATTTGGTTTGTTATAGTTTAAAATTTTTTGTCAATACAATTTCAATTTAAGCTTGTACTGGTGTGAGTTAAATTATTGCTTCCTGATGAACAGCAAATTTGCATGGGTGTGTCAGTATTTATACAAGTAACAGTCCTACCTTTCCTTAAAACAACAGTCAAACTTGTATGTTTACCCTAGACATGTTTATTTATTGGAAGTGGCCTTCCCATCATTATTCCTCATGCATTGTAGAATTGTGTTGTTGTTACATTAGATTCATAGTGACAACCAACTCATTACAAGCCTATGGAGAGAGGGTTAAATATTAGATAGATAGATAGATAGATACTTTATTGATCCCCAAGGGGAAATTCAACATTTTTCCAGTGTCCCATACACTTATTGTAGCAAAACATAACAGATGTATTTAAAAAAACTGACGAAACAGTCAAGGCAAAGTGAACTGATTCCATCTACATGAAAGATGTGGTTTTCTTCGCTTAAAAAGCTGCAAAGCTGTGGGGATGCTTGGAAGTCATGTTGGTAAGGTCTGCTTTGTTGCACTGTTAATTTTTTATTAACCATTTCATCCACTCATTATTTCATAGTCAATGATTAGTTTCAAAAAGAGTTATGGAAATTACAGAAAAAAGATATAATGTGGTAAAGCCTGAAGGCCTTCTTATTACCTACTTTACTGAGTTAGAACAACTGCACAATGGGTCACTGCTCTATTGTTGATCAAAGTATACTTTATCTAACTTCTGAATCTTATCTAACTTCTGAATCTAATCTAACGACTGCCAAAATCAGCATCAGATTCCATTATTTTGTGTGATGTGCTTTCCCAGGTAAATTAGATAGATCTAGAACAGATCCAGTGTTCAATTAAACTATATTTGCAGGGGGATGGGAACCAGAGTGCCACGGCAGATAGTGGAGTGGGGGTGAAAATAAGCGATGTTAAAAGCTCATGCAAAGTCACAAAGAGAAGGTTTGTGTGTGGTGGTAATAATCTTCTGAAGTGTGTCCATTTCAATGCAAGGAGAATCGTGGGGAAGGCAAACAAGCTGGGGGGGTGGCGTTGCTAGTCAGGGAAATTGTTACAGCAGTGCTCAGGCAGGACAGATTGGAAGGCTTGTCTACCAAGGCCATATGGGTGGAGCTGAGAAACAGGAAAGCTATGACCACATTAATGGGGTTGTATTATAGACCACCCAATAGTCAGCGAGAATTGAAGGAGCAAATCTGCAGAGAGATAGCAGACAACTGCAGGAAACATAAAGTTATGATAGTAGGGGATTTTAATTTTCCACATATTGATGGGGACTCCCATACTGTTAAAGATCTAGATGGGTTAGAGTTTGTAAAATGCGTCCAGGAAAGTTTTCTAAATCAATATATAGAGGTACCATCTAGAGAGGATGCAATATTGGATCTCCTATTAGGAAACAAGTTTGGACAGGTGACAGAAGTGTATGTAGGGGAACACTTTGGTTCCAGTGATCATAACACCATCAGTTTCAATTTAATCATGGATAAAGATAGATCTGGTCCTCGGGTTGAGGTTCTAAACTGGAAAAAGGCCAAATGAGAAAGGACCTAAAAAGTGTGGACTGGGACAGGTTGTTCTCTAGCAAGGATTTTGTTTGTAAGTGGTAGGCCTTCAAGGGAGAAATTCTGAGAGTGCAGAATTTGTATGTTCCTGTCAGGATTAAAGGAAAAGTGAATAAGTATAAGGAACCTTGGTTCTCAAGGGATATTGGAACTCTGATAAAGAAAAAGAGAGAGATGTATGACATGTATAGGAAACAGGGAGCAAATAAGGTGCTTGAGGAGTATTAAAAGTGCAAAAAAAATAAAAGAAGACATGAGGTCGCTTTGGCAGTCAAAGTGGATGATAATCCAAAGAGCTTCTACAGGTATATTAAGAGCAAAAGGATAGTAAGGGATAAAATTGGTCCTTTTGAAGATCAGAGTGGTCGTCTATGTATGGAACCAAAAGAAATGGAGGAGATATAAAATGATTTTTTTGCATCTGTATTTACTAAGGAAACTGGCCTGGAGTCTATGGAAGTAAGGCAAACAAGTAATGAGGTCATGGAACCTATACAGATTTAAGAGGAGGAGGTGTTTACTGTCTTGAGGCAAATCAGAGTAGATAAATCCCCAGGACCTGACAGGGTATTCCCTCGGACCTTGAAGGAAACTAGTGATAAAATTGCAGGGGCCCTGGCAGATATATTTAAAATGTCAGTATCTACGGGTGAGGTGCGGGAGGATTGGAGGATAGCTCATGTTGTTCTGTTGTTTAAAAAAGGCTCTAAAAGTAATCCAGGAAATTATAGGCCAGTAAGTTTGACATTGGCAGTAGGTAAATTATTGGAAGGAGTACTAAGAGATAAGATCTACAAGTATTTGGATAGACAGGGAATTATTAGGGAGAGTCAATATGGCTTTGTGTATGGTAGGTCATGTTTAACCAATCTATTGGAGTTTTTCAAGAAATTTAGCAGGAAAGTGGATGAAAGGAAGGCAGTGGATGTTGTCTATATGGATTGCAGTAAGGTCTTTGACAAGGTCCCTATGGGAGGTTAGTTAGGAAGATTCAGTCACTAGGTCTACATGGTGAGGGAGTAAATTGGATTAGACATTGGCTCAAAGGGAGAAGTCAGAGAGTGGTAGTGGAGGATTGCTTCTCTGAGGGGAGGCCTGTGACTAGTGGTGTGCCACAGTGATCAGTGTTGGGTCCATTGTTATTTCTCATCTATAGCAATGATCTGGATGATAATGTGGTAAATTGGATCAGCAAATTTGCTGATGACACAGAGATTGGAGGTGTAGTGGACAGTGAGAAAGGTTTTCAAAGCTTGCAGAGGGATTTGGACCAGCTGGAAAAATGGGCTGAAAAATGGCAGATGGAGTTTAATGCAGGCAAGTGTGAGGTATTGTACTTTGGAAGGATAAACCAAGGTAAAACATACAAAGTAAGTGGTAGGACACTGAGGAGTGCAGTAGAACAGAGGGATCTAGGAATACAGATACATAATTCCCTAAAGGTGGCATCATAGGTAGATAGGGTCGTAAAGAGAGGTTTTGGCACATTGGCCTTTGATTTATAAAGTATTGAGTATAAGAGTTGGAACATCATGGTGAGGTTGTATAAGACATTGATTGGTGAGGCCGAATTTGGAGTATAGTGTACAGTTTTGGTCACCAAATTACAGGAAGGATATTAATTAGGTTGAAAGAGTGTAGAGAAGGTTTATAGGGATGTTACCGGGACTTGAGAAACTGAGTTACAGAGAAAGTGTGAATAGGTTAGGACTTTATTCCCTGGAGCATAGAAGAATGAGGAGAGATTTGTTAGAGGTACATAAAATTATGATGGGTATAGGTAGAGTGAATGCAAGCAGGCTTTTTCCACTGAGGCTAGGGGAGAAAAAAACCAGAGGACATGGTTTAAGGATGAAGGGGGGAAAGTTTAAAAGGAACATTAGGGGGGGCTTCTTCACACAGGGAGTGGTGGGAGTGTGGAATGAGCTGCCAGATGAAGTGGAAAATGCGGGCTTACTTTTAACATTTAAGAAAAACTTGGACGGGTACATGGATGAGAGGGGTATGGAGGGATATGGTGCAGGTCAGTGGGACTAAGCAGAAAAATGGTTTGGCACAGCCAAGAAGGGCCAAAGGGCCTGTTTCTATGCTATAATGTTCTATGGTTTGATGGTTCTGTAGTTCAATTACCTAAATCTTTGTATTGATGAGGCACTGCAGTACGTTAAATAGAAGGGGATTTTTTTTAACATAGTCTGCAAAATTATGACCTGATATATCCTGTACCTTGTTCTGTCAAGACCAAGTCAAGGAGCCAATCTTTGTTCAATGGGCTATGTTAGACAATAGACAATAGGTGCAGAAGTAGACCATTCGGCCCCTTGAGTCTGCACCGCCATTCTGAGATCATGGCTGATCATTCACTATCAATACCCAGTCCCTGCCTTGTCCCCATATCCCTTGATTCCCCTATCCATCAGATATCTATCCAGCTCCTTCTTGAAAGCATCCAGAGAATTGGCCTCCACCGTCTTCCGAGGCAGTGCATTCCACACCTCCACAACTCTCTGGGAGAAGAAGCTCTTCCTCAACTCTGTTTTAAATAACTGACCTCTTATTCTCAATCCATGCCCTGGACTCTCCCAATATCTGGAACATATTTCCTGCCTCAATCCTATCAAATCCTTTAATTATCTTAAACGTTTCAATCAGATCCCCTCTCAATCTCCTCAATTCCAGCGTGTACATGTTAAAGGGCATGGGAGGAGAAACACTAGAGCTACTTAAAAAGAGGTACAATATCTGCACTCTAAATAGTAGAAGAGGGATTCCATTGATCTGACTTATTAAAGTCTCAATCTGTGTTTGATATCAGAGCTTCCAGGCCCTGTGACATTCAGCTGTGAATAATGGTGTCTTTTAAATAACTTACTGGACGTTAGTACAAAAGATAAGACTGAAACATCTGCAACCACCTTCAACCTCACTTTGAAATCCCCAAAATTACAGAATCACTGCTCAGCCAGTGCATTTCATCCTGTGTAAAATCAGGAAACAGAGCACAGGTACTGATACAGCTGCTGAAATTTTATGCTTTGGAATGTCAGCCCTCTGGCCAAGTTGAGTTACCATTGACAGTTACTGAGCAACAACTGCCACGTCTGTATTCGGTCGTCATCAATGTAATAGAAGGTTTCATCAGCAGTGTTATCAAGCAACGCCTACTCGCATAAAACCTTTTATTGATGTACGGTTACATCAACTCAAGAATCGTAACAGCTTTACCTGAAGACTGACAAAAGAATTGAATTCCAGAGGTTGTGTAAGTGACTGCTACTGACGTCAAAGCACTATTCAAATAGGTGGAATATCAACAATTTCCAACTGTATTCAAGAAGCTCAAAACCATCTCGGACAAGGTGGTTGCTTCACTGGCACACTTGTCCATTATGAACAAGGATTCATTTTCTCCAGCACTAATGCAAAAGCAGCATAATACAACATTGTACTTTAACCCGAACCCATCGTTGACAGTACCTTCAAGACATGTAACCTCGATAATATTGTGATGAACTACATATACCTGTCTGGACACTCCCCCTGCTGACTGCTCCTGTGGCTCCTCCCACAGACCCCTGTATAAAGGCGATCAAGGCCTGAACCCGTCTCTCAGTCTCCAGGATGTAGTATGGTGATCACTCACTGTTTGTTCCTTCTTCCAGTCAATAAAAGCCGATATCTCGTCTTACGTCTCAGAGTGAGTTATTGATGGTGCATCAAATATAGAAGCACAAAGGCAGAGAGTGTGTGGGAATACAAACAACTCCAAGCTCCCAAAGTCACGTACCACTCTGAGTTTGAAGTGGATTAGCATTCCCTTCTCATCCCTGCTCTTAAATCATGAAATTCCCTATCCAATCATACGTTGGGTGTGATTTCACCCGGAGGGTTGTAACATTTCAAGGCAACTCACCTCCATCATCTTGAGCGTGAACAGAGACGGAGTCAGGGGAGTTAGTAGTCACATACAGTGATAAAATTCAACTGGTCATTTAAGAATGTATTGCTCAGAGAAATTGTTGGCTTCAGTAACTTGTAGCCACACATGCAGATATGGTGGTACAGGGCATAGGTATAAATGTTCAGAAGTCAGGTTGCAACAGAAGAGCTTTGGTTAGGCCACATTTGAATAATCTTCAGGAAGTCTTGGCGTGTGATTACTGAAAAGAGAAGTGGACATTCAGTTGGACAGCTACAAGAACTGGACCACTGATGTGTACAGTGGATGTAGGAGATCAGACATGGAGATGACATGTGTACCAGATACTGGATACTCAACCTAAGAACACACCTGAGTCAACTGTATCCGACAGGACCGACACATTAGAGCCACCGGACAACTGATGTTTTCGTTTACACCAGATTCCAGTCAATTGGGACACATCAGGACCAGTACATTTTGGCTCAGTTAAGCACTGTACCAATGGAAGTAGCTTAAACAGTATAAAATAGACAAACTGAGTAACTAATTTAGAACACCACCAGCAGTACTACATTACTACAAAACTGTGTATCAGTTCCTAATAGTTATCAATGGAAGAATTCATCCAGTGTAGACAATAAACATAATCAGCACTGACAATGAACTGCATTCATACAAAGCTATCAATGATTGCATCCTCCAAATCTTCATTTTCATTGTGACATTCGAAATGATTGTCAACACCTTGAAATTCCTCATAGTTCCTAAATAGCTCAAGTAGTGGAATTTTCACTTCCAGCCATTTCTCCCATCTCCATGCCAGAATACTTGAAATCGCAGTTCAGAATTGTCTTACTGCTTATTTCTCACCAGCTATCAGTGACAAATGACACTGCTTTTCGAACATAAACACACGCAACTGGCACTATTTAAAAACTGTTAGCTCTAAGCACGGTGTAGGGTCTAATGGCCGTGCAAGTACACGCAACTGACACTACCTAGAACCTGTTTGGTAATAGTCTCCTGTCCCAATTAAGCAGCACAGTGACCCAAGTAAACAAAGGGAATCTCGGCTATTTTCACGATTAGCTTTTGTTCTTTAAGAAATGGCCCAAATAAGCATCTGCTCTGATTAACCAATTAGTAGTATTTCCATTTCTATGGAAGTGTAATGCATACTATAGAAGTGCAACAATTAATATCCTAGTTTCTAAAAATGGAACTACAAGGCCTGAAATTCGTAAGCACACAGAGATAAATACAGAACTGGTATTGCACATTGGAGCCATATTAACTTATTGGAGATCTATGAGGGCGTAATTTGTTTTAATTCAAGACACACAAGATGTGATGAGTCTTTGAGAGTTCTGGACCTGTACTTGTTGGAGTTTAGGAGAATGGGGGCGGGGAGGGGGAATCTCATGGAAACATCAAATACTGAGAGGCCTAGAATCCTCGGAAAGATCCACTACCTGATCGTAGGGTTTGGAGGCTTACATGCCTTAATGACCTGGAGAGCTATGTTGGCTAGAGTCAGTGCCTTGTGCTTTTGCTCTTAGTAGGGTCGCCCATGCCAAACAGGTCAAAGGGTAGAGGTCAGATAAGAGTGGTCCACTGGTCTTTCAGGCTGGGAGATTCAGCTCAGAACTAACAACCCTGACTGATGAAAAAAAAATTGTTACAGAAACACCAATGAATAGTCCTTCTTTATCTGTATGTGACAGACAGAGATGGAGGACCTTCACTGGTGCTCTAAGTGCCAGTGGTGTAAAGGACACTAAATAAGTAACTTGGTAAAATGGAAATAGGAGCATATCTTCTATAGTGGAGGAGTGCAAGACCAAAGAGAACAGCCTCAGAAGGACTTTGCTTTAGAACAAAGGTGAAAAGGAATTTCTTTAGTCAGTGGTTGGTGAATCTGTGGAATTCATTGCCACAGACAGCTGTGGAGGCCAAACCATTGCATATATTTAAAGGGGAGGTTGATAGGTTATAGGGAGAAGGCAGGAGAAAGGGGTTAAGAGGAGTAATACATCAGCTATGATGAAATGGTCAAAGATTTATTTGCAAATTCCAAGGCCCAATCATAATAATAGACACCATAAGCAACTTCAGTACTGCAGATCTTCGTATGGACAGTCAGAACCTTTAGGTGATAGTACACAATGGAACCTACAATTCAAAGTTCAAAGGTCAAGTTATATTTATTGTCGCTATTTACAATGCTGAGATTCAAAGAAAGACCAAACCCAACAAAATGGACAACATCAAAAGTGGGGGGGGAGGGGGGGGAAGCTCTGTAAATACAAAAATAACAGGAAGAAATAATAATGATGACAATAATAAAAAAGCCAATCGAATACCATACAGAGCAGGAGAAATCTGAAAATAACTAAATATCTGGGATATCAACAAGCAAAGAAAATAGAAAATAAAGGGAAAGCATTTGACAGCATTTATTTGAAAGCTTAAGAAAATCTGCCAAACAGAGCTCAATCATAAAAATACAACAAAGGCATTAAGCACTTTCGCTATACTCATATTAACATTTTCTTTTAGCATAATATCTTGGTCCAAAACTGATTTGGAAAATTTACTAAGAAAAATAAGAACTGTAATGACAAATTTTAGAAAACACACTTAGATTAACACTACCTAGGTCAGAAGGAGGAAGTGAGTAACAGATAAAAAAATTTTCACAACAGTCAAATAAAAATTCAATGTGTATCTTTTCATCAACAAAAACAGGATTCAGCACTCCATGTGAACATATGCAATTCTGATAAGAGGTACACACCCCAATGAAAGCACATCTCAAAACAATGAAGAAATTATCACCATTGAAGAAAAAGTTATCCAATGGAAGAGCATGACGCTCCATGGAAGACATCCCCATGATGTGAACATCGGAATGTTGACAAGGAAGTTTCGAATGCCTGGCTCAGAGTTGGAGACCTCTTCTCAGATACAGACACAATCAAGTGGCAAGCATCATTCAACAAAATCTTAAAGATATAAAATAAAAGAAACTATTCCTTACTACAACTCCAAGCCTGATCCAGCTTTAGAGTCAGAGTCACACAATTTATATTACAACCTATCTGTTATTACAGATAGGACAAACTATAATAACCATTCAGATATAATAATATGAGATAAATAAGCTAGAACAACTTACTTAATAGATATTGGCATTCCAAAAACAGATAATAAGTAAATGAAAGAAAAGAAATATGCTGAATTAAAAAGAGGAAATTGAAAGACTATGGAACATGAATGGGGTATACAATGTCCCAATAGCAATATCTACAACTGGTGTCATCCCAAAGTCACTACACAATAGCATTAAACAAATTGGCCTACACAACAATATTTATGCAAATCTTCAGAAAGCCACACTATTAAACACCACTAGAATAGTCCAAAATTTACTAGCATTTGAAAAATACGCATGCTTGGCTGTGGTCACACCTCAGGCTTTACCAGCCTGAGCTGAGAAAAATTAAATAACAATAATGCAGCAATGGAACTGGGGTAGCCAGTAGCAGCATTGCCACAGACAACAGAAGATGACAACAGTGGCCTCCAGCAACAGGAGGCAGAGTTTGGAGAACTTGTCAGACAGTTTGCCGCCCAGCTGCATAGACTCAGAGGACAGTTGAGGGGCTGGGGCTCGGTTTCAGGCTCTGTCGGACAGTCTGGGATGCTGGGTCATCAGGTCGGTGAGGAGTCCAGAACTAAATCCAGACACATCTGTACTCAGAATGGGCAGTGTTCTGGACAGTGTGAGGGGTAGCCGAAATTAAAATCTGGAACAAAAAGAAATAGCCTTTTGCTTTTGAAATGGAAAGATGTCTACAGAATATAGTGTGGCTGCTGTCTGGGATTGCTAGCGCTAAGCATGACAGTAAGCGAATTGTTAGTGGAGCACTGCTGAATAGACGGGTGGGCACTGGGAAACCGGAAAAAGATGCGGTCAGCATACAGAATAGCCCACCGACATCACAGGCTGAAACTGCTATAAGTGTTTCTCAGTCCATTTACAACTGAAACCACTCAAGCAGCAAAGAGAAGAAAGACACGCATGAAATGGTCATTAGAAGTAAACACTTTCATAATGCGTGTATTATCGAGTAATGGAACTTGAGACTGCTATGACAGTATACAGGGTCAAACTTCATCAATTGTTTATAGCACAATATCCCTTCTTGCACGTAAATGCACAACGAATAGCAGATTAACTTAGAGTGATCGTAAAAGTAACTTAATCCCTATAGACATATTAAACCAAATAAAACATGAAGTTGCACAACAGCTAGATAGAAACCAACGTAAAGACCTCAACAATACTAAGCAAGAAAATAATGAAGATACACCCCACCAAAGTACTGATGAAAATACAATAATTTCAACTGCTTCACCATTGGATGTTAACAGCAACAACACAGTTCTAGAACCGACGTAGAATGCTGATGACCAAGTTGAGCTTACAGACAAAATTATCCTAATATTTAACACCACACTAACAGAATATATGGGCATTGACCAACAAAAAAAACCTACATACCATAACAAAATACATCAACAAAATTTGCAAAAGTTGTTAATACTCTCAACAGTGCTATATTGCCACAGCATTTAGGAGAACTTGATACATTTGAAAAACTACACATAGTAGCATACTGCACTGCATTAACAGCAGTGCAGTGCAATGGCTCCAAAATAGAAGCACTCATCAATAGAAATGCAAAACTGAGTAATGAAGTGAGATCACCGAAATGGCAGAAGAGACTAAAAAACTAAATTGAAACCTCAGGAGCAGAAATAGCCCACCTAATAGAGTATGAAATGGATAACCTGAGCAAGAAAGTTAAGAAAGAATCTAAGGAAATATAAGGTACATACATGATCACCTAACAAATTACTTCAGAGTTTATTGATACACTAAGACAAAAGCTTGGTGCATCCAACATGAGACTGAATTGATACAGGTACATGAAATGCACCAGATGAAGAAAACAGAATTATCAGTTCAAACACATCGAAAAAGGATCATACAGGACATTGACATTAAGTTCAACCTACTAAAATGTCACCATCCCTATCACAGAATTACCAGCAAACACAGAGATAATGAACATTTGGTCTAAGATCTGGTCAAGCAGGATGATGCACAATCAAGAAGCAAACTGAATTAGGGAGGAAAAAGAACGCGCACACATGATTGAAGAAATGTAAATACCTCAGGTTACAATGGATATACTGAAAGAGGTTATAAAAAAATATCCACACCTGGAAAAGTATTGGCAGTGATAATATTCATAATTATTGATATAAAAATATACTTGCCTTCATCTGTACCTATTAATGCATATCATCAGCCTTCTTAAATATCCTGAAAAACAGCCGGAATTTTTGACAGAAGGTAAAATGTATCTTTCATCTAAAGGGGATATCACAAAAAAACCATCAAAATATCATCCTATTATTTGATTGCAAACTATACAGTAAATAAAATTGTAACATTGTGTATCTCACAACTAATCACCACTCACTTTGATAACCATGATATACTTACAGAAGAGCAGAAAGGATGCTGTAAGGGTATGAAAGGATGTAATGAACAATTTATAATAGATTCCATAATTCCAAATCAAGCTCAACAGAAAAGCAGAAATCTTTCGTGTTGCTATATTGACTACCAAAAGGCATTTGACTCTGTCACACACTCATGGTTATTAGAAGTTCTCTATATATATACTACACTCAATACTTGTGAAATTCCTTCAACATCTATTGAAGCACTGGCATACTATAATCACCCTATTGATTAACAACCAAAATGGAACATCCACCATGATCAAAATAAACCAAGACATTAAATCCACTCTAATTTACTGAACTGAATAAAAAGTAGGTATCAAATGAGAAACAATGAAATAAGCTATACCTTAACACACCTTCTATCCCTGGATGTTTTGAAATTATATGTTCCTTCATCAGTAAAACTAAAGGAATTAATTCAATTAGTATTTTCAAAAGATATAAGCATGAACTTTGGGACAGGATAAATGCAGAACATTAAACATAAAGGAAGATGCAATAGAGCTAGTAGAATATTAAACAGAGCCGCAGGATACAATAAAACTGATGGATGAATATGAAACATATAAGTATCTGGGATATCAACAAGGAAAGAAAATAGATCATAATATAAAGGAAATGCTTTAGACAGAATTTACTTCAAAGGCTTAAGAAAATCTGCCATCAGAGTTCAACAGTAAAACATAACAAAGACAATATACACTTACACTATACGTATATTCTTGTATTATTTTGGTACAATATCTTGGTCCAGAACTGATCTGGAAAATTTACAAAGAAAAATATGAGCTGAAATAACAAATTTCAGAAAACATTATGTATACTTAAATGCACTTAGATTACTACTACCTAGGACAGAAGGGGAAAGAGGAATAACAGACATTAAAAATCTACACGACAGTCCAGTATCACTTCTACAGATATATTTTCATTGATGAAAACAGGATTCAGCACTTCACGCGAGCATATACAATTCAGATAAGAAGTACACACCATTAACCCTAAATGGAAGCAAAACACAGGAAAATGAAGACATTATCACTATTGAAGAAAAATTTATCCAAAGGAAGAGCATGACCCTTCATGGAAGACATCCCCATGATCTGAGCACACTAGGTGTTGACAAGGAAAGGTTGGATGCCTGACTCAGAGTTGGGGAACTCTTCCCAGAAACAGAGGGGTTCCTTGTGGCAATACAGGACCATATGGTTAACACAAAAATTGTGAAAAATACATAATAAAAGACCAACAAATTTAAGATGTTAAATATAGAAAATGACAAGGAAAACCAGAAACAATCCAATATATTACAGGATGCTGTAGTAGTTTAACACTATGCGATTGCTTACACAGGCACAATCATTCACCACAATCTTCCTTTAAAATACAAATTCACAAAAGAAATCATACTTTACTATAAATACTATCCTGATCCATTTTAGAGTTAGTATACCACAACTGATATTATGACCAATCTGCTATTGCAGATAGGACGTAATAATCATCTATACATAATAATACAGGATAAACAAGCAAGAACAGCTTACTTAATAGATACAGTCATTCCAGACACACATAAGTTACAGAAATCAATATGTGAAATATGCTGAATTAAAAGAGAAAATGGAAAAACTCTGGAACATGAACAAGGTATACATTGTCCCAACAGTAATATCAACAAATGGCATCATCCTAAAGGCACTTCACAATAGCATTAAACAATTAGGGCTACGCAGTAATATTTATGTAAATCTTCAGAAAGCCACAATACTAAACACCAAAATAGCCTGAAAGTTCCTAGCAATGACAAATGAGCATGCTTGGCTATGTCCATACTTCAGGTTTTACCAGTCTGAGCTGAGAAAAAAATAATGATAAATAAACAATACATATCAAGAACGTGATATGAAATGATATGAAGAGTCCATAGGTTGTGGGAACAGTTCAGTGACTGGGCAAGTGAAGTTGAGTGAAATCATCCCCTCTGGTTCAAGGGCCTAATGACTGAGGA
This sequence comes from Hypanus sabinus, assembly GCF_030144855.1. NCBI lineage: Eukaryota > Metazoa > Chordata > Chondrichthyes > Myliobatiformes > Dasyatidae > Hypanus > Hypanus sabinus. The sequence goes on from NC_082714.1 coordinate 131,075,133, forward strand.
GTAATAACTGTTCCTGAACCTGGTGGTGTGAGTCCTGAGGGTTCTGTAGCTTCTTCCTGATGGCAGGAGTAAAAAGAGAGCATAATCTGGATGGAGGATGTCCTTAGTGATGGATGCTGCTTTCTTGTGACAACGCTCCATGTAGAGGTGCTCAGTGGAGAGGGATTTGCCTATGATGGACTGGGTGATATTCATTACTTTTTGTAGGCTTTTCTGTACAAGGACATCGGTGTTGCTTTACCACAGCTGTGGTGCAACCAGTCAGTATCCTCTCCACCACACATCTATAGAAATTTGTCAAATGATGTGGTGAATCTCTAAGAAAGTGGAGGCACTGCTGTGCTTCCTTTGTAATGGACCTTACATGTTCTGCCCAAAACAGATCCTGTGAAATGATATCACCAAGGAATTTAAACTTGCTGACCCTGTCCACCTCTGATTCCCTGACAAGGACTGCCTCATAGACCTTTGGTTTCCTCCTCCTGAAGCCAAAAATCATCTTCTTAGTCTTGCTGACATTGAGTGCGCGGTTGTTCTTGTGGTACCATTCAGCCAGATTTTCAGTCTCCCTCCTATGTGCTCCTATAAATGGTGTTTCTAGTGGAATTTATGATGATTGAAGACTAGTCTTTGAGCATTGTGATAACAGTAATTATCAGTCATCTGCTTACATTCAGGTCAGTGGAAAGGGATTCAAGGTAGGAGTAGACTGCACATCAAATTAGATTGCACAGACATTCAATTCATCAGTATAGCAACCACTATAGTAATCGGAGCACCACACCATCCAACCACCTTCATTAAAGCTAACCCACCTCCCAACCACCATGCCAATTCCAAACAAAACAAAAACTTGAAGCTCAAAGACATGAGCAAAAAGTCTTTCTTCCTCCCAATAGGACATCTTTTTCCATTTGAGATCCAAACTGTTTTTTTAGCCTACATTTGTCATCCATATTTGGAACAACAACCTCGTGTACTGGTTGATGGTACCACTACAAGGAGGACTGTTACATAGTTTCACATTGCGGATGGGAAAACTGTGTCCAGTCAATTTTCTTCTGCAAGTCAATCACAAAGTGCAAAAAAAATACGCTACCCAACAAAATTTTTTGCTGAGCACTGCATGCTTGCTTAGAGCAATATTGGTAAAGTTATCAGTCAGTATTTAAATTGTGAATACTTATTTAAGCGTCAAGATTGGACTAGCTCTCATCCAATGAATAACAAATAATTTGATATAACAGACTGAAATTCAGGGTCCTACTCTTGTATTTATCAATAAGTGGTATCATATTAAAGTGAGAAAGATATAAGTTATTCTGGCAGAATTTTAATTGGAAAGCATGGACTTATTGGCTCAGTGAATGATGGCATCTAGGTCAATGTATAACTCTTAAAAGCAAGCAACCATCCTAAGTAAATGTATCTAATGCATTATTTAAGCAATGTGCTGTTGTGTTTGAGATTATTGAGATATTTTTATGTACCATTAGCTTTGCATAGATTGACAACAATGAATATGAACTAAAACCTGCAGAGGGAAATAACAAGTAATGATTATTGTTTGGAAAGCCTGAGCAATGAACCATCATGCTTTAACAAACACTGTTTTATATTATTCAATGACAACAAAGAAATTACATTTGTGCTGTGAACTGAATTAACATATAAAGGAGAAATTAACAAATGATATTGGTCACAGAAAAATCTGAATAACAGTTCAATCACTTTTTGCCTTCAGTTTCATATTTATAATGAAAATGTATGCACCACCAGACACATATGCTATCAGAATCTGAAAATATCATTTAAGAACATATTATGGCATTTGGCTAGCTATGGCTGATCTGTAGATCTGTACCTCTGAACTATTTACCAACCTTGTGCATCCCTTCAGGCACTTTAAAAGAAACATCAATCGCAGTCCTGATAACTTCAGCCAATTAAAATCCAAACATTTTTGTGGATTTATTTTCCCACTGTGTGTGAAAAATAATTTCTAACTCATAAATAATCTCAGTCCACTACTAAACTCCCTCGTGTAAATTCTCCTATAAAGGAAACTATTTCTCCTTATGTTATAAATATATGAATACCTCAATTTGATCAATTCTGAACTATCTAAACTCAAGGGTTTAAAGGAAAATCATGTTTGTGCAAACCTTTAGTATAATTTTATATTTCAATCCCTGGAAAAATTGCAGTGATGTGATTTTATATTTTCTCTGTGCACAATATCTATTTTCTGAGGTGGGACATAGGTGTATACTTCCTTTTTATGATTTGTGTACAGTCATAACCAGATCATTTCCTTCCTCCAATGTCCTCTGATTATAAAGAAAACACATTTATTTTCTTTCCTCATGCAAAGTGGACAACATCAACGATTCCAATCTAAATTTGTTTGCTACAGTTTCCCAGTAATTCAAGTTAAGTCTCTTCATTCTTCCATCTACCTAACTTACAATCACTTCTATTCCTAAACACAGGACTCTGCTTCAAAAAGTACAGTATAATATGGAAAAATACGTAGTACCATAAACAGGAAATGGAATAGTGGACTTATAATCATGAGGTGACCAGATATACAAGCAGATTTATTTAAGAAATAAATATTTTACTTAGTTCTAGTAATTCTCTAATCTTAATCCATGAACAGTTATCATCCATACAACAGGATTTTGTGACTAGTCAAAAATCTATCAAGCTCTGCTTTAAATATACGTAAAGGCTTGGCCTCCACAGCTGCCTGTGGCAAAGAATGCCATAGATTCACCATTCCCTGGCTGAAGAGATTCCTCCTTAAAAGGATGCCCCGCTATTCTGAGGATGTGTCCTCTGGTCTTAGACTCACCCACAACAGAAAACATCCTCTCCACATCCACTCTATCAAGTCCTTTCACCATTCGATAGGTTTCAATGAGGTCACCACTCATTCTTCTAAATTCTTATGAATAAAGGCCCAGAGCCATCAAACACTTTTCATTTGACAAGCCGTTCAATCCTGGAATCATTTTCATGAACCTCTTTTGAACCCCCTCCAGTTTCAGTGCATATTTGTCTTAAATAGTTGATTCTTTATTTTAAAACAGTTTTCTCATGTTCTAGATTTTCCCTCCTTGTCAAAACCCCTCAAGAACTTCAGAATTAGAATCAGTTCTAATATCACCAGCATCTGACATGAAATTTGTTAACTTAGCAGCAGCAGTACAATGCAATACGTGATAAATATAGAAAAAATATGATTTGCAGGTACACATAAGTAGATTAAATTGTCAACTTTAAAGTAATAGTGCAAAAATAGAAATAATTTAAAAAGTGATGTAGTGTTCACAGGTTCAATGTCCATTTAGGAATCAGGTGGCAGAGGGGAAGAAGTTGCTCCTGAACTGCAGAGAATGCACCTTCAGGCTTCTGTACCTCCTTCCTGATGGTAACAATGAGAAGAGGGCATGTCCTGGGTGATAGAGTTCTTAGTAATAGACATTGCCTTTTTGAGGCACTACTCCTTGAAGATGTCTTGGATACTATGGAGGCTAGTACCCATGATGGAGCTGACTAATTTTATGTTTTTCTGGAGCTTCTTTCAAATCTGTGCAGTAGCCCCTCTCTCCCATGCCAGATGGTGATGCAGCCTGCCAAAATGCTCTCCACTGTACATCTGTAGAAATTTTCGAGTATTTTAGGTAACAAACCAAATCTCCTTGAACTCCCAATGAAATATAGCTGCAGTGTTGCCTTCTTTATACCTGTATTGATATGTTTGGAGCAGGTTAGATCCTCAGAGATATTGACACCCAGGAACCTGAAATTGCTCACTCTCTCCACTTGAGTGATTGACTGATTGATTGATTGACTATGAGGATTGATTCATGTTCCCTCATCTTACCCTTTCTGAGGTCCACAATCAGATCTTTGGTCTCATCTTTAAAGCGTCCCATCACTCTTCTTAAAACCAAGCAGTGCCAATTGTTGCCTGTCCAATCCTTCCTTGAGAGACAAGCTTCACATTCCACATATTATACAGGTGAACCTTCTCTGATATGCTTTCAAATTATTAACATCTTCCTTTAAATAAGAATACTAGTATTGTACACCAGATTTGGTGTTAACAATATACAGTAAAAATGAAGTAATCTTCTCCTTTTATATTCAGTACCTCTGGTATTGAACAATAATGTTTCTTAGCTTTCCCTATTGCTTGCTGAAATGCATACCAGCCTTCTGTGGTTCATGCAGGAGGGCACCCGAATTTCACTAAAATTAGGAGCTCTATAATCTCACACCATTTGGATATTATAAGACTTATTTTGCTATTCAATGGGGAAAGAAACATCTCTACATGATACTCAATGTTTGCACAATCACTTCACCTACTTCTATCTCTTGATAACCTTCTTGTACCCTCCTCACAACTTAAGTTTCTTTCTATTGTACATCAAAAGATTTCTCAATTATATCTTTAGTGTCTTCATCCAAGAGGTTTATAGAAATAGGAAATATTAAGACCCATGGACTAATCTTTGTGAAAAGACACTTATGATATCTTGCCAACCAGAAAAAAAAGACCCATGTGCCTCCTTTTCTTTCCTAGAAGCCAATTTCCATCCATTCCAGAAATTTACTTCCTGCATAATGATCTTTGATTTTCAGAGTAATGTTTGATGTGGCACCATCTCAAATACTCTTTGTAGAGGCAGAAGACAGCAAAACAGATCAAAGTAAAAATGTTGATCTCCTCAAAAAAAAAGGCTTCAGTTTAATAGAATGTTGAACTACTCCTGGGTGTCAAAAAGTAGGCAAGTTCCTGCAAATTGCAGCACAGAAGTGCATTATAGATGACAGAACCTAGCCTCCATCTCCTACCAGGAAATTTTCACTGTTTAGAAATTGGAAAGGTGTTCCAGTTTGCCATACAGAACAGTTCTCCACATGTCCAATTGTGACAGCTATTAGGCAAGAATCAGGTGGCGTGTCTCTCTGACTGGATCCGTTTTTATGCCTTAAGTTCCAATTCCTTTCCTCTTCACTTCTAACCATTCCTTTTATTTACAGACCAGTCAAAATGTGTAGAATATTTAGTTTCAAACTTTATGAAGCAAAACAAATAGTTATGTCCACCACCCACACCATCCAATAAAATCACGTATTTAAGTAGTCATATCCCCCTAAATCTGAGTAATCACTTTTTGGCATCCTCTGTCGAGTTATGTTTGAACCATGCTTAGATCTTTGGCCAAATGAACTGATATTGCAACATTGCACTCAGCTATCTCGGTGTGTGGATGCCAGCCTCATCCTGGCAAATCAACATTTTGTGCGTAAATGCTGTTGAGTTCATTAAATTAAGCTGTCTCTCTCTCCTAATGGCTGGTTTGTCTTTGAATATTTTGAAGCTTGAATTCTAAAGTAGTTCTATCACTGTCTAATTGTTTGATTGATGCTAATTTGCATCACAAAGATTCACTGCTCATTAAATATACTAATTAGTGGTAAAGTTGATTTAACCTTTTATCTGTGCTCCATGCATCCCTCTAATGTGTACCTATCTGTTCTCCGAAGACAGAAACTTTGCCACTTATGACCAAAGTAATTTAGAATAAAAAATATTCAAAATACTTCTTCTGTTGTTCTAAAGTTCAGAATTTTCCACATACCTACGACTTAAAAGGGAATTTTTGATACCACATCCTTTTTCTATATTTCTGTCTCTGTGTAATTGGATTGTGTTTTCCTTTGATAATACGATTACTAACAATCATGGCTCCTCCTAAGAACAAGTTAATTGGAAATTTATTTCTCCTGGGTCTGATAACAATGATTATAAATTACTGTACATATAATAGGAAGGGATTATTGCTGAATTAATGTCTGGAGTTAACTAACACAAACTCCAGATTCTGGTCAAAAACAAAAGAATAAGCTACATTTTGTGAAAAATCAGCAGTAAACATACCAATGAATCATCTTTTAGCCCTATACTGACATTTTCTTTCCTTAACCACATACAAGTAATAGAACGACTCTGAAAGAGCTAAAAGGGAGCATATCACAAGTGTGTCTTCTGTAGATGCCATCACAAGTTCGGTGAGATCAGTCACTGCCCCAACTCTCCCAATCTGAAGCGACCTCACAACCTCACCATTTTGTGGGTGACATGGCTACTTTATTGTGCTACTGAAGAGGGTAACAATGGTATCCACTTCTATTCTGACGCAGCTCACTTGAATAACCTTCAGAACAGATTATTTTATTGGCTAGTCTGCTGCACTTAGAATGAAAATTCTCTTGTAAGTGACCTACAATCTTGCAGCAGAGTCTTAAAATATTGATACCACATCCCTTTTCTATATTTCTCCCTCTGCTAAATTTGGTTGTGTTTTCTTTTAACAACAATCATGGCTCCTCCTAAAAGCAAGTTATTTGGAGATTTATTTCTCACAGGTCTGACAATGATTATAAATGACAGGCTAGCGTCATATAATGGGAAGGGGCTATTGCTCATGGTCCAGAAACTGGATCATGTGGCACCACACTACTGTGGCCTGTAGAATCCAACCTCACCATAAAACCAAGCATATTTCAAAACAGGAGAAATGCCTGTAACTATACAAATGTGGTCGATTTATGACAGTGGAGAGTAAGGAAACTGGGACTCTTCTTCCAACGTGAGTCTCAGCCTCTGCTGACGGCAGGATAATCATGCAGAAACTGACTTTGGTAGAATTTGTGCAGTGCAGCATAAAGAGGAAGTGCCTGAGTAAGTCCCAAGCCGGTACTGGGAATACTGTATCAGCTCTGTGGCCTTTAGGTAGGAACTTTCCTGGCTCTCATTTCATCAGATGTATTACCCTTCCCACCATTGATCAGATCTATGAGGAGTGCTGGCGCAAGAAATGATCTCCACCATCCAGGCCATGCTCTCTTCTCACTGCTGCCATTGGGAAAGAGGTACAGGAACCTTAGGTTATTAATTATTGCCTTTGAATCATCAGCTCCTGAACCAGAGTGGATAACTTCACTCACCTCAACCCTGAACTGATTCCACAACTTATGGACTCACTTGCAAGGACCTTACCACTTACATTCTCTCTCTTTTTTACTTACTTTTTATTTATTGTTATTATTATTATTATTAGTTGTTGTGTTCTTTTGCATATTGGTTGTGTGTCAGTCTTTGTGTGTAGTTTTTCATTGATTCAATTGTATTTTGTTGTTCTGCTGTGAATGTCCCCAAGAAAATGAATTCCAGGCTGGCATATATGTATTTAATAATAAATTTACTTCGAACTTTGAACTCCCAAGTTACCCTACTGTCCTGCCCTATGTCTGTTTCCTCTCCCCAATAATCAATGCATTCCCACCTACAGAAGATTCAGCCCAACCCAATACGTCTTCGCCACAATCAGCCACCTTGATTATTACTCCCCACATTGTCAATTGATTGCATCACCATCCTCAAACCTACTATCAACCCTATCTTCATTTACCATTCTTATATACCAAAAACCCTTTCGAGCTCAATCCCTTTATGCATCACTTTGTTAACCCCAGTATGGCCTGTCTCTTCTCCCAAAGGTTCCTCTCAGCCCAGGCCTCTCTCCCCAATGATGACCTAGCCACAGCGTCATACCTAATCAATTTCCTTTGAGCACTTCACAGCAGCAAGGCATTCTCCACTACCATCCCACCAGCTTGGCCCTCAGCATACATTTCCTTACGTTCATCTTGTGTAGAACAAGATTGTTGACTATCCTGAAGCTTGTTACTTGGTTATAGCATCATAATTTCAAAATCAGTTACACATAGTGTCACTTAAGCACATTCCTCTACCATATTCACATTTTCCATTTGTCCAGTAAGTGAATAGATATTAATTTGTACAATATCATTGCTGAAGTCACAAAATACAGAACAATCAAATTTGGCATTGGCCTCCCTCGCCACTAATTCTATTCTTTCCATCCACGCTAATATGATGTTCTGTTGCTGTTATGTATACGTGGCATTTGTCTGATGTATTGCCACATGACAATGTTCATCAGTGTGGCTTATGTTGAACCATATTTATGCAAAGCTGCACACATGCTCTCCTCCAAAAGCTGGAGTAGTCAGTTGCATGGTATCTGCTTCAGATGTGTGAAATGTTATTACTGAAGAATTATGTATTTTTCACTCAGTTTATTTTATCCAGTCCTATGACTTTTGTCTGTTCCTCTACATGAATTAAACCATAACCTGTGACTGTTTTAAGTGAATTAAAAGATCAAGAATCTACTAACATTATCACGTCGAGTTTACATTGCATACCCACTGAATGGTGTGGGTCATTCTCAGGGAGCTGCATCAATTTATATAAAAGACAGAGAGAGTGGCAGTGCAGAGACAGATGCTGATGTGAGGAGGAATGGAAAGAACATCATCCTTTCAAGCTCAGCAAGTATCAAGAATGATGTGATGGAGTAGACCTTTGAGGATATAATGCATGCAGAAGGATGTGGGTGAACATGTAACTGTATTCTCCTCTCCTGATCTAGTTATTACAACACTTTCTGGATTGAGTTCAGGAGAATGTCACAGTGCTGTACCTGAAGATGCCCTTCAACACACCATCCAGCCAAATTAGTAACAGCGGTGTTCTGTTCTTATTTCTTCCCAGAAATGGCTGCTCCACAAAAGCCTGTGGTGGGTGATTTAGAGGAAAGTGTTAATAACTTGCTGAAATCTCATTATGGAGAAGAGATTATTGACAATGGAGTTTACACTGAAATATTATGCAGTTTTAATTCTCTCTCTCTCTCTCTCACCCCCCCCCCCGCATTCCCTGTCTGTCTGTCTATCTCCATCTCTCTCTCTCTCTGTCTCTCTTCCCCCTCGCTCTCACTCACTCTCATTATAACCTCCAGCAAGTGAAAACATCAGAAAAGCATGACACAATGTGTAATTCTATTTTCAACAACTGATTTCTCCGTGTCAAGTACCTGCAAATTCCATCTCTGCTCTTTAAATTCTGATTCTGAGGTAGCATCATGATTCACATCAACTGAAAATTGACAGCAAGGTCGCAAGTAAAGTGATAGGAAGCGGCCACAGAAGGACATGGTGAATTTAATTTCAAGTATCCTATCCCCTGACCTTATTCTCACTGCCGGCAAGCTTCCCATTTTATCACCAGACTTTTAATTTCTGTGTTTGCAACATATCTGTATTCTCCTAATAGCTGAAGAAGCCATGACTTCTCTTTCTCCTAATGAGAACAGAGTTTGCATGGAACAATACAGACAATGAGTTATAGCTGTCATTTGAAAAACTATAAAATGTCATAGCGGTGTAACAAATTCCCCTCTCGGATGAGATTTAATTAGTTTCTTCTAATTAATTTTCACTTTAACGTAACGTCAGACAAAAATGAACAAACTGCACAAATATAAGAAGGGCATAAACTGAAGTAAATCATGAAGGAACACTTTGTTGCATGTTGCTGATAGATACCATACCCATCTAAATGTATTTCAATATCTACAGTAACTAATCACTGATGTTTGGGACTGCTATTTTGTGTCGAATTGAATGTAATTTAATTCTGCACTATTTTAATAAAGTAAAGGGAGCAGAACGTAGGGTGCTGTCAATCAGGAGTGTCATTGATATACTGCCTTATACTTTATTCTAATATATCTGGTGATGCAGAGCCAGAGCCAGCAAGAAAAAAGAAATGTCAAGCCATTGCTTGAACCACAACAGCTCTCAGGCACGTTCTGCATTGCAAAGTCGGAGGGTTGTATACAGAGACCAGGAAGGCTGGGGTTCTCAGGGGTTGGCATGATCAGGTATGGTTCAGAGATGAAAGGTAAAAGAGCACATCTTGCGAGAAGTCAGAAGCCAGAAATTTTAGGACTGAGCTTGTCCAAAATGTTGGGGAGAATATACAGGATGAATGGAAAAGAAAAAGGGGTGGGGGAGTGGAGTTGTTAGGAAGTAGGAGGCAGCAGGGGTAGAATGAGGTGGAGGGGTTTTTGGAGGTTGTTGACTGGATAGGACAGAGTGAGGACAAGAGCCCAGAGAGAGCGATTGAAATTACAAGGCCAGTGAGTGATCAGAAATTGAGAGTGGGCATCAAACGCTTGCCCAGGGTAAACACAGAGGCAGTTTAAAATTCAAAGGTCAAAATAAATTTATTATTAAACTATGTAAGTATCACCAAATACTACCTTGCATTCATTTTTGTGCACACATTCATGGTAGAACAAAGAAATACAATAAAATAAATGAAAATCTATATATAGACAAAAACATGAGAAATTCTGCAGATCCATAAACAACACATATAAAATGCTGGAGGAACTCAGCAGATCAGGAGATGAATAAATGGTTGATGTTTTGTCCTGAGACTCTTCTTCAGGACTGGAAAGGAAGGGGGAAGATACCAGAATAAAAAGGTGGGAGGGTGGGGAAGGAGGATAGCTAGAAGGTTATGGGTGAAGCCAGTCAGGTAAGAAAGGTAAAGGGCTGGATAGAAGGAATCTGAAGGAGGAGAATGGACCATAGAAGAAAGGGAAGGAGGAGGGGACCTAGGCAAGGTGATTGGCAAGTGAGAAGAGGTAAGAGGCCAGTGTGTGGAATAGAAGAAGATGGATGGGGAGGAAAATGTTTTTTACCAGAAGGAGAAATCGATATTCTTGCCTTCAGGATGGAGGGTATCAAATGGAATATAAGGTGGTGCTAAGGTGGCCTCAACATGTTTCGTTGATGATTTTCATTGGTACCGAGGCTTAAGTATCCAACAATAATCAGCCAGCATTGATGGATTCTAGTTGCCCTAGTTCCTAAGGTTGTCATGGTCGGGGGTGGTAGTGGGGATAAACTCTCACTATGAAATGGCATGCATTTCTAACACTCTCTGACAAGCTAGTCCAACTCTTGGCCTTCACGTGTGGCTTAGCTACTAGGCCCGGCAGAACTGTTTCTACTGATAAGGCAGACCAGCGGTGTCTCAAAACCAGTTGCTTTGGGCAGGTGGGGCTTGTCAGCCTTGGATGGCAGCCCGCCTAGGAGAAGGAAAACTCTGATTTTAAACCTCTGCTGCCTTGCCCATGGGAAAGGCTTCAGGAGTAAATCTGAAGGAAGAAATCTGGAGCAAGGGTCGCTAAGGTGGTTTGATGTTGTTTACAATGTCACTCTGGAAACCTCTGCGATGACACTGGTGCCAAGCTATATCCCCACTTGCCCTTCCCATGGACTACATCAGTGACGTGGAGAGGGGGAACCCACTGCCTGGGCCACATCCAGTTGTTCAAATCATTCCACCAGAGGCACAAGCCTATGATCCTCCAGGAACAACAGCTGCCTACTACTACTCGTTGCCCTGATGCCGTTTCTCTATGACCGCAATGTCCTGATGATTTCACCTTGCTCATCACTGATGGTGTCAAGATTTACAGGAAAGAAGTCTAATTCGGAATGCAGAAGATCAATTTTTAGTGACAGGTTGTACTTCATAGTTTTGTATTCTTGAAGCATGTTGTCAACTAGCTGCACATAGTTTGGTGCTCTGTGGTTACCAAGAAAATTTTCAACACTATTCTTGAATGCCTACCATGTGATTTTCTCCAGTCCCACTAGGAATTCTTCAAATTGCATGTCATTGATGACCTGTTTGATTTGTGGACCAACAAAAATGCCTTCCTTAATCTTGGCATCAGTTATTCTAACTTGAATTATGAATTGAAATAGCAGATACAGGTATTTCAAAAAAATGGTGTGTGATGAGAAAATTTCATGGTGATTTTCATGATCGGCAGCCCAAAATTCCTAAGATTCACCCAAAAATATTTAGAAAGCAAAATATTTGTTGTCCAGTGTAATCAGCCCTCTGATTTTGTTGATGTTCAGTGAAAGGTTGTTGTCTTACCATTCAACTAGATTTTCAATCTTGCTCCTATATGCTGATTCATTACCTCCTTTGATTCAGCTGACAACAGTGGTGTCGTCAGCAAACCTAAATATGGCATTGTAGCTGTAGTTAGCCTAACAATCATAAGTAGTTTGGCAGTAAGTGGACCAGAGGGCTAAGCACACAGCCTTGTGGAGCATCTGTGCTGATGGTGTTTGTGGAGAAGATGTTGTTGCCAATCCCAACTGATTGGGGTCTAAAAGTGAGGAAATTCAGGATTCAGTTGCCCAGGGAGTTATTGAGGCTGAGGTCTTGGACATTATTGATCAGTTTTGAGGGTATGATAGTGTTGAATACTCAGCTGTTCTCAGTGAAGAGCATCCTGATGTCGGTACCTTCACTGTCCAGATGTTCCAGGACTGAGTGAAGAGCCCATGAAATGGCACCTGTTGTGAAGGTGGGCATCCCACTTCAGGCAGGAGTTGATATGGTTCATGGCCATCCTCTCAAAACACTTTATCACAGTAGATTTAGTGCAACTGGATGATAATCATTGAGCAGGTACCCACTTTGAGATGCTGATAGGCAATCAGTGGCCAAAGCTTGGGTCCAGAGCCAGCAGGAAGGAGATTAGATGCTGGAAGGAAAAGATGATCTAGATAAGGTATGGGAATTACAGGGTTACCAATTACATGAATTGGAAATCAGCATCTGGAGACTGTGATCAGTAGCCATGCTGGGGAAGCCCAAAGTCCAGATGAGTGACATGTTGAGGCACTTATTGAAGTCAAGAGCTGGTGTGGGGAGGGGGGGGGGGGAGTGCAGTGTGATGAGTTGTAGAACATGATATCTAGTGGGGGAAATTTTTAATGTGAAGTTGGGAAGAACAGTCTTAATACCAATTTTCTTCAGCACAAAATCTATTTGCAGTCATTTCCAAAATATCAGCCGTCTCCAGTACACAGCCCAGTTGTTGTCAGAATCCCACTTCAGTTGTTGTCATTTCCTATTCTCATTTAGCTGGCCTCCTGGTGAAACATTTCTTTCAGTCTATGGTATTTGAATGCCTAAACACACCCCAATTACATTCACAAGGTGGGAACAGGTATAATCATCTTACAGTTGAGCAATAATATGAGTGTGGTTAAAATTCCTTCAGCTGGCCTTGTCACAGCACATAACTTCCATAAAAAGCTACCAATAACAAGATCCAGACAAGTGTTTTGAAAGCTTTCTTCTCTCAGGCAACCATTCATTGGCACATATTAGAAAGGCTGTATTTAGCAGATTAATAATAAATATATCACAGAAATGCTTGTGTCAAATTGACTTGCTTCTGCTTATAAATACAGAAGTGAAGTTGAAAATTAAACATCCCTTGCTGATGGAAAATATAAAATTAAATCCTGAATCATGCATGGTTTCAAGCATGATCACTAGTGTTGAAGTTCAGCCAGGAAATGTCTGGTTAATCTGAGTGTATGTGAATCCTTCGAAGAAATACTTGAGCTTCAGAGTAATCGATAAATTACACCCAAAATTATATTCATTTTGAGAATGTACTTTATTTATAATTTCACTTGAGATATACTACATGATATATTTAAGATCATTATCAGCAACAATTATTGAAAATAACTGAAAATATCACAAAGAATCAACATTATAATCATGTGTAGTCTACCTTTGATATGTTGCATAAATTAATAATTGAAAAATATCTTAAAAGACTATTTATATTGGCATACTATAGTCTGGTTCCACATTAGTAAATTACATGATCCAGTAAAACATTAGTTGTTTTGCACTTAGAGTTTAAAATTTTGGAGCCCTCTTTGAAATCAGCGAATAAACCTGATTAGCACTCATGATCAAATGCAGTTATATTGATCTCGGAGTGAGGTCTGTTTTGTGGACAGCCCACATACCCAGTGCAAGATTCATTGCACCAAATAGAAACTAGAGACCATGCTGTTTATCTTTAAGTGCAGCAGCTGAGCCTCAGAGCAGTATATTAAGAATTAATTTATTCATAGATAAAATCAAATTCACCTCCCTATCTTTAATAGCTAATTAATGAGGTGGAATCGCAGACCAACAGGTTTACAATTGCCAGCGATCAGATTATCACAAGTCAGAATGAGAAAACTGATGTCTTATGCCCACCTGTATTGATAACATTCTGCAGAAGATGACCTTATACTAATCAATGAATAAAACAAAGAATGTTTTTATTTTTTTTATTTGTTATCAGCAAAATCCATCAAGCACATCAGTGAATTTATGGCTGTAATCAGCTCTTTTTTTGCTATTTTATGAAACGTCACTTTGTTTGGAGCTTTTTGCTGTCAAAAAAAGATTTAAGAAGTTCATAAAAAACACAAAATGGTGGCAGAACTCAGCAGGCCAGACAGCTTCTCTGAGAGGAGGTAATAACGATGCTTTGGGCCGAAACCCTTCATCAGGAGTGAAGTAACATGGGATGGTTGGGGGGAGGGATAAAGTAGAGAGCTGGGAAGTGATAGCCTGGAGGGAAATGGGCTAGAGGGGGAAGGTGGAGAATTATGAGAAATAAAAGAGAACGAAAGGTAGGGCTGGGGGGAGAGATTATAGTGAGGGGGGAAAAAGAGAGAGAAAGGGAACCAGACTAAAATAATAGATAGGGATGGGGGTAAGGGTGGGGGGCAGGGGTATCAACAGAGGTCAGTGAGTTGGATGTTCATGCCGGCAGGAAGGAGGCTACCTAAGCGGGAGATAAGGTATTGCTCTATCGACCTGCGTGTGGCCTCATCTTGACGGTAGAGGAGGCCATGGACAGACATATCGGAGTGGGAGTGGTCTGTGGAATTGAAGTGTGTGGCCACAGGGAGATCCCACCACTGCTGGAGGACTGAGCACCGGTGTTCAGCGAAACGGTCTCCCAGTCTGCGGTGGGTCTCCCCAATGTATAAATGGCCACATTGGGAGCACCGGATACAGTATATCACCCCAGTTGACTTGCAGGTGAAGTGGTGCCTCACCTGAAAGGACTGTCGGGGGCCTGGGATGGTGGTGAGGGAAGAAGTGTGGGGGCAGGTGTAGCACTTCTTCCGTTTGCAGGGATGAGTGCCCGGAGGGAGGTCCATGGAGAGGGATGGGGGGGGGGGATGAATGGACAAGGGAGTCGCGTAGGGAGCGATCCCTGCTGAAAGCCGAGAGTGGGGTGGAGGGGAAGATGTGTCTGGTGGTGGGATCACGTAGGAGGTGGCGGAAGTTACGGAGGATTATACGTTGGATCTGTAGGCTGGTAGGGTGATAGGTGAGGACCGAGGGACTCTATCCCTGGTGGGCTGGCGGGGGATGGGGTGAGGGCAGAGGTGCGTGAAATATGGGAGATGCAATGGAGGCCAGAGTTAATAGTGGACGAAGGGAAGCCCCTTTCTTTAAAAAAGGAAGACATCTCCTTTGTCCTAGAATGAAAGGCCTCATCCTGAGAGCAAATGCGGCGGAGACAGACGAATTGAGAGAAAGGGATAGCATTTTTGCAGCAGACAGGGTGGGAGGAGGAATAGCCTAGGTAGCTGTGGGAGTTAGTAGGTTTGCAGTAGACATCGGTGGATAGGCTGTCTCCAGAAATAGAAACAGAAAGATCTAGAAAGGGGAGGTGAATTTGAGGGCGGGGTGAAAGTTGGAGGCGAAGTTAATGAAGTCGAAGAGCTCAGCACGCGTGCAAGAAGCAGCACTGATGCAGTCGTTGTGTTTGTTTACCTGGATATTATTTATTTTAAAATGTTATTCATTTTCAGACTGTGTAAAAGACGGAAGATAAAAGTATTCTTATCTTCCATCCCAGTGTCTGCACCACTGTCCAGAGGACACTTGAGGAAATGAAGTTACAAGGGAAAA
The DNA here is from genome assembly GCF_030144855.1 of Hypanus sabinus. Taxonomy (NCBI): domain Eukaryota; kingdom Metazoa; phylum Chordata; class Chondrichthyes; order Myliobatiformes; family Dasyatidae; genus Hypanus; species Hypanus sabinus. The sequence continues at coordinate 131,090,914 of NC_082714.1, forward strand.
GAGAGAACTCAGAAGGACATAGATGCGTCGGAAACTCATAGACAAACTGGTCATTAACATATAAAATAAGAACGTATAAACAGCAACAAATGTTATATCAAAATACAGTATACAAGTACACTTACAGAGAATTTGAGAGCTGTACCACATATAGATTAGTGGTTAATCTATTGAACTAATATCAAGAAGCCTGGGCAATTGATTTGGGCAGACGAGGGTTGAATCCCACATTTATCTGCAGATTTTACATTTAAATAAACCTAGTATTGAAAAACATACAGGATTGAGCATTGTAAAACTAACATAGTGTCATTAAAAGCCCGTCTAGTTCATTAATGTCCTTCAAAGAAGGAAATTTGACACCTTTATTTGCTCCGACTTATATGTGTCACCAGGCCCCTGATAATAAGATTGCCTTTTAAAAGTCCTCTGAAATAGCCTAATTGAGGGCTAATTATGATAGATAATGTATATTGGCCTTGCTAGTGATAACCACGTTCATGGTTAACTTTTATATAACCAGGTCTAATAAACAAGAAGTGCAACTGATACTGAGAGTGTTGCTGCCTAAACTATAAATGTCAAGAATGGTTTTGGTGAGAATTTCATAAAAGCTGTAAAAAGCTGTAGAAATAAAGAGGGCAGTGTATGCAATGGATGCCATATGTTTTAATGTAATATACCGATGATTTTTAGTGTAAAATTAACTAAAAAGCATGATTTGACCTGAAAGTGCTCATAGCTCTTAATTTATTTTTGATTGGGTGCTTCTGCCTGCTTGATGAGTCTATGCCCAAAGCACATAGTCTGTTCATGGGCAACTTCAATCACATGCAATTCCAGTTGGCAGTGCCCTGAACTTAAATCAAAAGTATACAAAGTAACATTTAGTGTGCTCCACACATTTGAAAACATGTCTTAAGAGAAAGAACAAGCCTTGCTAATACATAATTAAAGGGATCATTAATTTCATATGGGAAGTTTGTTAGGGATTAATTAAAAGGAGAATTCCCTGGATTCCACAGTAGAGCTATATTGTGGGTTAGACTGAGCATTTATGCCGTGCAGATTTCTATTGCTACTTACCATGCATGCATTTGTAACAGCTCCGCTGAGGCCTCTGATGCGACCAAGGACAGGGGGATTGTCTAAAGATAAGGTCGACATATCAGAGTAGGACAAAGGACCAGTAGTTCCAGTTTGCCCCTGTGACAGCACTGTTCTGCTATAAAAACAAAATTCATTGTCCCTCTGAACTTTTGCGATTTTGGATCATTCCCAGCAGTTGTAATTAATATATGTTGCATCTCACCCTTTGTAGCTCACCACTGTATATGGTGCATCATGGATACTCTCTGCATGATGCCACACAAAATTAAATTTCTGCTCTACTTGTAAGGGCACTTCCTTCATGTCCCTTCAAATATTAAACTTCTTAATCCATGTGTGGATCAAAGCTGCAGTCAGAGTCTGAGTTGACTCATCCGAGCAAAACTGAAATGGAGCATCAATAAAGAGGTTATTGGTCAATAAGTGGCATTGAAAGCACGTTGTTGAACTCCTCCACGACTCTGCTGATGATTAAGTGAGGACAGCAATTTGCCAGATTGGATTTTTACAGAGATCCTTGAGACTACTGGTTACAGTATAATTCAGATATTGCTAAAGGGCCAATGTATCAATTGTTATGTGAATCTATTCTAAATCTATCCTCTTGATAGAATAGAGCTAAATTGTAAGGATTATCTTAAACAAGGTGAGAGGAAATAGTGTGAGAGAAAGAGTGAACAAAATAGAGAAAGTGAGAGAGGATAAGAAAGAGAGAGGGAGGTGAGAGAGAAAGAGGGGAGAGGGAAAGGGAGTGTCCTGAGTCTGAAGATGGAATAGTTGATGCAAGGACAGCACAGTGGTAGTGTCCTGTATCAGCATGGGCTAAAATAAATCTATTAATGAAAACCCCAACTTTAGACCATAAGACATAGGAGCAAAATCAGGCAATTCAACCCAATGAGTCTGCTTTGCCATTCGATTGTGGCTAAATTATTTTTCACCTCAATTTCACTCTCTTGTCTTCTCCCCATAACTTTTCACTCCCTTACTAATTAAGAAGCCATGGCAAAAAAGGCAGGAGAATAGCACTGAGAGGAAAAATTAAATCAGCCATGATTGAATGGCAGAGCAGACTCGATGGGCTGAATGGCCTACTTTGGCCACATGTCTTATGGTCTTCTGGTCTTATGCTGCTGGTGTTGTCCACAGGGAAGATTGATGCAATATACTTTTTAATTTCATCCACCAGCTTATTGTTCCCTGTTACTACCTCTCCAGTGTAATTTTACAGCAGTCTTATGTTCACTCTTGCCTCTCTTTAACTCTACATATCTGAAAAAACTTCTGGCATTCCTTTTTACAATATTGGCAAGCTTCATCTTTTCTCATCTTATTGCTTTTATAGTTGCCTTTACTTTATGCTCCCTAATCAAATGTGGTTTATTACCAACAGCAATCTAGAATTGCCTTTTCACTAGTGGGCTCAACCACAGGCTTCTCTAAAATGGTATCGTGTAGGCAGTCTATGAATTCCTTCTTTAGGGATCCTGCAGCAACATGATTTTCCTAATCTTCCTGCATATTGTAACTCCCCCATGACCATCATAAAATTGCCCTTTTGACATATCTCCCATTGTAATTTGTTCCCTAAAAGCTGGCTGCTGTTCAGAGTCATGCCCATCAGGATCTTTTTACCCTTGCAGTTTCTTAACTCTGTCCACAAGTGTTCTACATCTTCTGATCCTATGTCATCGCTTTCTAAGGATCTAACATCTTTCTTTCTACTAGCAAAGCCACCCCACCTGTCCTTTTGATACGCTGTGTATCCTTGGATGTTAAGCACACAGCTGTAACTTGTTTTCAGCCATGGCTCTGTAATGACCACAATTCCTTACCTGGCAATCCAGAGATTATATTTTTTTATTTTATTTGTTTGTTTGTTAAGAATCAGTGCAGAATAGGCTCTACCAGCCCATTGAGCATGCCACCCCATGAACCCCCAGTTTAATCTTGGCCCAATCACAGGACAATTTACAATGACTAATTAACCTACCAACCGGCATGTCCTTGGACTGTGGGAGGAAACTGGAGCACCCGGAGGAAATCCAGACAGTCACGAGGAGAAGGTGCAAACTCTTTACAGGAAATGGTGAGAGCTTTTTTGTTCTGCATTTTAATTTAGTCCCTACAAATTTCCTCAGCAGACCCTCTTCCCTTGTTCCTCCTACATTGTTGGTACCCCACAGGGACCTTGACAGCTGGTTCTTTCCCCTCCCACTCCAAATTCCTCTGGAGGTCAGATGAGATTTACAGAAACCAGGCACAAGGCAGACAACACAGTCTTCAGGACTTTTCATCCTTGAAGCAGAGAATTGTATTTATTCCACTGACTATTCTATCCCATACAATAACACTTTTCTCTTACCCCTTTGGATGGCTCCCTGAACCACAGTATCACAGCTCTGCTGCTCATCCTTCTTATAAACCTTATTTTCGTTCTCACAGGGAGCAACCCATTAGGTAAACTCAAAGGCGGAGGTTCCTCTGGCACTACCTCTTGGATCACTATCTGCCTCACTCACAGCCACACCATATTGTCCCTGGCAGCAGCCTGATTTGGATGTGGTCAATCTATTGGGTGTGACTACCTCCTGAAACACTATCTCCAGGTAACTCTCACCCTCCCTGATACCTCGCAGTGTTTGAAGCTCAGATTCCAGATCATCATCTTTCAGATTACCAAACTCACTGCAGATGTGGTCATCGGGAACTACAATGGGATCACTAACTCCCACATCATACAGTTACAACACATCACATGATCCTGCATCTCTATTTATTGGGTTGTAATTTGGTATCTTCTTAGTTAACCACTATCAAATAAATCTCACCTGTGCTTACCAACTACTTAGCACATGCCTCCTTGTCAAAGCCTCTGAAGACCTCAGATTCCTACAGTGGCCCACTTTCAAACTGGCTGCTACAAAATGGCATCTGAATCTATGGCCTCCACATCTTCTCATCTAGACCTCTTGAGTTAAAGCTTCAATTCTGTCCTCTCCCATATGGCCAGTCTGGTTAAGCTTAACTATTTTTAATTGGTCTGCCAATTACATAATAAGCCAATCAGTCTCAAACTCAGCTCTAAGTCCCAACAGACTCCACCTACTTTTTAAATCTGTTGCCTTTCTCAATATGGTCCTATTGTGTGGTGGAAAGACTATCAGAGAAGTACAGTACACTTCCTTATATTGAGGTTTAATCTCTTGTTTCATCAGTATAAAGTGACTTCTTATACTTATTTTAACAAATTATCCTCTATTGAATAATTAGATAGTCTCCAGCCTTCAAAAACATATGTAAATTGGATTGTATTTTACAATTATATCCATTCTCAGAGCACTTTGATATAGCAAGTTTCGTGTATGGTGAACTACTTCCAGGACCTTAAATTGTTTAATGATAAATGACTGAAAAAATATGTTCTTTATAATTAAATTAATCCCCCTTCACAGTGAAAAGTGAACTTCTAATCTTATATTGTTTAGTCTGAGAAGCAGTGGAATGCAGTTTCGTGATCAAAAGGAAACTAGAGCCTTTAGTCAGGAGCATATAACCTGTATAACACAGCCAAGTAAGTGAAAACATCTCATTAACTGTTGCTGAAGTGCGTCATTCTGCAGTAATTTAGCTGCTTTTGAAGTTACGTAATGAAGTTAGGTATATATTGTACATTTTCAGCAGGATAGACTTAAGTGATCTCCTGACTTAAATACAGCCACCAAGAGAAACACTTTTTATGAGACCAGTCTCCAATTGCTATAAAAGAGATAAAGAAGAAGAAGAAAAAAAATGAAAAAACAATAAGAGAAAATGAAAAGGGAGTACAAAAATGAGACGCCAAACAGGAGGGAACAAAAACAAGAAAGGTGGGAAGGAGGATAAATGTTAAATATTATGAGAAAAGAACGATGTGCAATAGATTGAGAAGAATAATGATAAAATTAAATTTACCAATGAGGGAAAAGCAAATGAAATTATCAGCTTTATTATGAAGGGATTCGTGCTTAAAATTAAAAATATGGACATATATGTCACTTGTGAACCCACACCTGGAATATTGTGCATTTTTGCTATCTCCTTACAAGAAAGGTGTCATGTTTGTCTTATATGAAGACTCCTAAGATGAAATTCTGCTATTTGAGGATCAATTGACCAAAAAGAGTAAAAGGGTGTGCTCATTAAACTGTATATTAAGTAGGTTGACTACGTAGATATTAAGAGGACGTGCCCCTCACTTTAGAAAGAGAGTTCAAAGATAAAGAATAGTGGATTAACCATTTAGGACTGAGGAGAAACTTGTTCCTACAAGGGTTGTGATTACTTGGAATACAGGGTTCTCTGGTTTACAGACCAAGCTGATTAACATTTTAGTGCACGAACAGTTCTCAGGAACAGAACAGTTATGTAACCAAGGAATCCCCATACTGTTGTTGAAAGTATTTAAGATTATATCTAAAGCATTTTTGAAACTAAGGGACTAAGTATATTTGGGAATAGTCTTGGCTGACAAGGTTAAAAAACTGATCATCTTTCTGATAGGTAGTATAGACTTATGATTGGGTACTCCTGATTTTTGGCTGTGTAAGTAGTATATACATGTGGGTGGAGGCACACTTACTTTTTTGGACCTGAATGTCACATGACAAGCCTATTTTAGCCTTGGTGTAGCAACCTAAATACTGAGCAAGTATTTTGTCTTGCACAATAAACTGCCACTTGTTTTGATATACATTGCGTCATGTGCAGACATTACAGTAACCAAATAGGGCACATACAACTGCACACTGAGAAATGGGGAGAAAAAGAGTACCAAGAAGCTATATCCCACAGCAGATGCATTGTAAGACTGAGAATGGCCAATGTAAAGGAAGGCAAAGCTATCAAACCAACCAGTTTAAAATTTTGGTAATGGATATAATTGGAATAATGATTTTATTAAATATTCATACAGATGAGAAGAAAAACAACATAGCATCCAACATTGAGGATTATTTGAAAAAAAAAAGCATAATTCAGTGTTTTTTATAAAGTTAATCTCATTGAGAGAGTCTTTGGCAAGAGAAAATTCATATTGGAGAAAGCTAAGAATGAGCATAGAATTAGGGGATAGCAAAGAATCCTATGTCTCTGGAAATCTTAATCACCCCAGCCAATTGTGCTTTAAAAGTGTTTCTCAACATTTCTCAGGCATTAGAAGTCAGAACAAATTTATAAAGAAAATAATCACAATAATTTTCAGCCTGCCCATTCAAGATCATATGTGAAAGTATTCAACAAACTTCCACATCTTTGTGTCTCAAATTGTACATTAACAGGAGAATATGATTGAGCAGCACTATTGCTTTAGAAGCACTTGAACATCTTATAGAAGTACAAATATACCAGTTTATCCATTTGATAGGGTTAAGGAAAAAATAATTATCATTGATGGCAAGATTCAGTGAAGAGCCATTTATCACTGTTTTATATGCTCTGCTGTAAAACATTGCATTTGCACCAACTAATTTTTATCGCTAGACTCCAACTTTATTGATTTCTTCTTCAGAAGTGGTAATTTATTGGTAGTTGGGATGGATTTCTTTCTCAAAAACTAAGTCATCAATAACTTTCATTGACATGCCTGCTAAGCTGTCGATATGACCCTGAATGCAAAGAAGCAGGTGCTTCTGTAATTGGTAGCACTGGGGAGCTAAAACAAATAATAATTGAAAAATCAGTCAGTTGTTTATTTGAGTTGTGTTCATGCAGAGAGGTATTAGGCACATCTTTTAGGTTCTACACTTCACTCAAAACACATGTTTTTAGTGTTAATATAGAATTAAGGAGTTTCATTTGCACCTGAAATATGCAAATATTACATTCATCTGTCAGATTATTCTACATCCTCCTTGGATTATCGTCAAGGTCAGTTCCTCAAAAAGAACAGTACAACACAATGAAAACAAAGTACAGACAATGTTGAAAGGGATAATAAATCAGGCATGATGCAATGGGGGAGCAAACTTGATGGCCAAATGGCCCGTCTCTGATATTATGTCTTATGGTCTTATTGTCTTACTCCAGGACTTCCATATAATTAAAAAAAATCTAACTTATCCAATAACCATAAGGTGCTGATTTAAATTCCAATCAAAATAAATTGAAACATCTCCTCCAAACCAAAGGTAAACTCTCTGAAAGCCCGTATCATTAAAAAAATATAAAGTTGGCATTTCCCTCGTCATGCATCGATGTTATCATTTTTTCCAGTACAAAGCATATATTAGCTCAGAGATATTGATACAAATGTACTTCGTTCCTTGGGGTGTTTTAACATATTATTAATGCAATAATTATGTCTCCTGTTTTCTTTAGTATAGTACTTTATACAGCATAACTTTATAAAAAAAAACAGAAAAAGGACCATTAGAAGTCCATATGACCCTACCACTTCCTCGCTATTCCACAAGATCATTACTGATCTTCTGCCTCACCCAGACGCCGCAACTCCTGATTGCTTGTGTATCTAAACATCAATTGATGCCTTGTGCATATAGACAGTGGCTGAGAATCTGATCTAATTAATGATTGCTCCCTTATTCTGAGTCTGAGTCCCTAATACTAAGTTCTGCACTTTAAGAAGCTACCTCTTAGCCTTTAAGCTTCAATCTCTGTCAAAATATTGTAGATTTCAGTAAGATCATCTCTCATTATTCATTATCCCAATAACTTCCTGAAGTATCACAACACCAAACAATCAGATCGAAAGAAATTTGCAGCAGGACTAGGACACCAAGCCCTCAAGCCTACCCTGTCAAGCAACATGATTACGACTGATCATATCATTGACACCATCAAGCTTCAGAATCTGGAACTCTGTACCTCCCTCTGCAAATGGATCCTCAATTTCCAAACAGGAAGATCACAATTTGAGCAACTTGGTAATAACATCTCCTCCTCATTGACAATCAACATTGGCGCACCACAGGGATGTATGCTTAGCCCACTGCTCTACTCTCACTATACCAGGGGTCAGCAACCTTTGCCACTGAAAGAGCCATTTGGACCCGTTTCCCACAGAAAAGAAAACACTGGGAGCCACAAAACCCGTTTGACATTTAAAATGAAATAACACTGCATACAACGTTTTTTTTGCCTTTATGCTATGTATAAACAAACTATAATGTGTTGCATTTATGAAATCGATGAACTCCTGCAGAGAAAATGAAATTACATTTCTGCATGCAACAAAAACATTTTGAACTCTGAAAAAAAGACGTTGGGTTGAAGGTTACTTTTAAGTAAAATACTCAATGTCTATTTGAGTCCTTCTTGTATTTATGAAAAATGCCGAACTTAAATTTTCTGCCAGCAGCAAACCAAAAATAATGTCAGCCAGCTGTCAACCTGAAAAATAAAAGGACTATTTCACTGAACAATGAAAAAATATGAATATATGTAAAATAATAGGCAATTAAAATATTTATCATACTTGGTTAATGGGATTTCTGCTCCTGGACCTCAGCACACAACGTCTGCACATTAGGGCTGTATGACATCACCTTCATCTTTACACAGGATCGCAAGCTGTCATCTGTGAGGCGTGCACGATGTTTGTTTTTAATAAAGTTCATGTTGGAGAACACCTGCTCACATACATATGTGGATCCAAAGATCGACAGGACTCCAAGCACATACTTTTTAATGTTTACATAAATGTCGGGGATAGCATTCCATGTTTCAAACACAAGTTTGTCCGGTTTGCGAAGGTTTTCAATATCACTCCATTTGTGATTCTGAGCAAGAACGGCCCTCTGACGGGCAACATCTTTAAGGTCTGCTGTCAAGCGTCTAAACCTGGACACCCATATGTCTTTGTCGGCTATGTTGGCCAGTTCCATCTCAAGATCAGGTTGACTCACACCTGCCAATGCAGTCGTATTCAGTAGGGATGGATCGATGCTTAGGGGAGTGACCGGGAAGGATAATGTGTTTTTTACCTCTCTGAACTCACAGAAGCGTTTCCCAAACTATGTTTGCATTGTGATGATTGCAGAATGTAAATACTCCAAATTTATCATGTCGTGACCTTGTTTGAACTCTCTCAAATTGGGGAAGTGAGACAATGTGCCTTTCTGTAAATCTCTGGCAAGCACTGTCAACTTGCGCTCGAATGCCAAAACATCCTCCAACATGTGTAGGGCTGTACGTCCTTTCCCCTGAAGAGCTGTGTTCAGCGTGTTCAGGTGTGCTGTCATGTCTACCATGAAGTGTAGATTTTCCAGCTACTCTGGCTGTTCCAGCTCAGGAAAGGTGAGCCCTTTGCTGTCCAGGAAAGTTTTCACTTCTTCCAGACACGCGACAAAGCGTTTCAGCACCTCCCCTCTGGACAGCCAGCGATAAAAATACGTTATAGCTCTGTGCTACACGCAGTCAGTAAACTGCAGTCAAAGATAACTTTATTTGAACTAAACAGCCTTGCTTTTAAGCCTCCCTCAACCCGCCCCCCATGGGCGCGGATGCTGCAAAAGACACGTACTCACAAACCCCCGTAGGCTATCTCCCTTAGCCGGAACACTAGCTAATTGTGAGCCGGTTCAGATGTGCCAGGAAATGGGTCGCCACAACATTTTATTTAGATTGTACAAGATCACCATAATCTTCAAATTTAGAATTACATTTCAAAAACTAACAAACTAACATAAAATACATTTTAATTAAATACTCACCATTTATTTTCCAAAGCCACAGGGAGCCGCAGCACAGAGATGAAAGAGTCGCATGCAGCTCCAGAGCCGCGTGTTGCTGACCCCTGGTCTAGGCCCATGACTGTGTGATGAGGCATAGCTCAAATGCCACATATAAATTTTGTAGTCACTCCCTTTTTTAATGATTACTCCCACTTGTAGAAACATCTCAACTTCTTTTCAAGCCTTCTTAATATTTTACACAACTGAATAATATTGTCCCTCATTCTACAAAAATACAAGGAGTAAGATCCAAACTGTCTAGCTTCTCTTGAGAGGATAAGCTTCTCATCCCATGAATTAGCCTCCTTTGGGCTATCCCCAGTGCTATTACATTCTAAACTTGCTACTTGCTTCTTAATTACATGTTGGATTTGCCTGCTAAGATTTTATGCCTGAACTTCATTCACTTGCAGTATTTCTCCATTTAGTTAATCTTGCCTTTTGATCCCTTTTACTGAAGTCCATGACCTTGCATTCCCTCCACATTAAAATCCATTTGCCACATTTTTACTTGTATAGAGTTAAAAACAATTAAAAAAATCACTTGCACCAAATGGTTATGTTGTTGTTCATTGTATCATTCTGATTGGTCAGCACTGGGAATGCTTTGAAATTTTCATAATGCTAAGAGACAACATAAAAATAGTTGCTTATGAGGTGTGAGATTTATGGTGTTGGCTGCTTCGCTAATTATTGTTGAAATGTGGAAGATCAATCAGTGTGCTGCTTTGAGTAGCTCATTTTAATTGCCACAACAACATTTCATGCATTACAAGCCAGCAGATTGTGCTCTCTGTGAAGGTTTAGAATAAAATTAGAGGGGAACCTGCTTCATTAGCTCTTACAAAGAATTCAGCCTATAAATCTCGGAGATTAGACAAAGAACAAACTGAAATATAGGTGACAAACAAAGTGATGAACAAATAAATTGTCTTCTAAATTTGATGTTTTAAGTCCAGAAAAGGTTCATAAAAATTGACTTAATGTTGAGTCAAAGTGAATTGAGGGAAGAAGGAAAACTGGAAATTAGCAGAAATTCACAGGTGAGGAGCAACAACCTTTCCAGCTCCAAACAATTTAAAGAGGTGCCACTTCCTTTGCAATGTTTCCATGCCAACGTTTCTGCATTCATCTGATAACCTGTGAAGTCATTCATAATATATTAGCTTCATTCATGTTAGCAATCCATCCAAATATGTTAAAATGTTTACAGTATTAAAAAAATAACTACTTGTCACTTGTAGCTGTGAAGTCCCGAACTGCATGGAGTCACACTGACCCCATTGTGATAAGCATAGTAGAGGAAGTTATCATTTAACCAGCTCAATAAATGCAGACTTAGTAGATGGGAGAATAGCAGCTTGCTGCTGATGTAAAATTCTGGGCAAATATATTTTTGGCTAGTTGTAGATTAGCCCAGTAACAACATATAAGATCATTGTTAGCCAATAATAACTCCAATATTAACCAATTTGAAAAAAAATAAGTTATCATTGGCACTAGGATAGGAAAGCTTAAGCAAATAGACCTAAAAATTCAACATCTTGAAATTAATGTCAATAGTTAATTCAATATCAACTTAGTGTAGCTAGCTTATCTAATTGAAAGGCTTCATGGAGAGTTATGTCACATTCAAACAAACACATACTGTGCAATGCTGTTCAATGTATCTATGACTGACAGGTACTTTTCAATTCATCTGACAGTTATTCAAATCCAGGATGCTTTGGGAATAGTGTTTGTGGATATTTAATGAGCTGTAGGTGTTCATCAAACTAAGTCGAACGGTGTGGTATGGAATAGATAGTGTAGGAATTGCAAACACACTAATGTTAACAATATATTTGCTTTGACATTGTTTCCAGTATTGTTTGGAGCATTATAATCCAAGTTGGTATTATTTTGTTATGACCTCCCTCTGTCACTCTCGCTGGCTTCCACATTTGTTCAACAGTTGATTGATCCCACTGCTCATAATTTGCTCCTGTCCATTTCAGAATCAGTATCAACTTTAATATCATTGCCATATTTCGTGATATCTGTTGTTTTATGACAGCAGGACATTGCAATACATAATAAAAATCTATAAATTGCAGAAAGAAGCACTTAAGTATATAAAAAATTAAATTAAATAATACAAAAACAGAGGGGAAAATGGTAATGAGCTCATTGTCCATTCAGAAATCTGATGGCAGAGGGGAAGGAGCTGTTCCTGAAATGGTCAGTGTGAATCTTCAGACTCTTGTATCTCCTCCTTGATGGAAACAAGAGAAGAGGGCATGTCCTGAGTGATGGATGTCCATAATGAAGAATGCCACCTTTTAGATCATTGCCTTTTGAAGATGTCCTCAATGCTGGGGAGGCTAGTGCCAGTGATGGAGCTGGCTGGGTTCACGAGTGGACATGAGGGACTGCTGCGTACATTGCTTCATGGGAACATGGCGGGCCCCCATCATTCTGGACGCAGTGCTACAGCTCAATGGCTTCACCATTCTCCACAGAGACAGGACAGTGCAGCCTTTTAAAGGCAGAGGAGGTGGGGTATGCTTTACGACTAACTCATCGTGCTGCACAGACACATGGTTCTTTATCAGCCCCGCTCATCCAGCCTTGAATGACTAGCAGTCAAATGTCATCTCTTCTTTTGGCCAAGAGAGCTTTCAGCTACCATCCTGGTAGTAGTGTACATTCCACCTCAGGCTAGCATTAGACAGAGCCTGGAGGAGCTAAGCACTGTAATCAGCAGGCTTGAAAGAGTGCAAACAAATTCCTTACCAATTAACACACTCTACCATAGTATTGAAAATACCTTCTCACAACCAGCCTTTTTTTTGTTATGTTCTAGCAACATTCAGAATGATGTCAGAACCTTCAACCGCCACAACCCACAATCCTACGATGGCAGATTTGTGAAAACTGAATTATTATTTCTGACTAAGAAATCAGAAATAATAATTCAGTAATTCCTGCACCCCTATGAAACTTGACCCAACTTTTGAAGCTTGACCCAACTGGCAAAACCAGCAAAAATCGTAATGGTTTAAGCAGAAGAAATCACCTCAGAATTTAACTTAAAGTAGTTTATAATAATTTCAAATAGCACTAATGGATGTACTTTCTGTAGCTTAAGACATGAAAATCAAAAATAACACTAGCATCAAATCAACAATAAAAGCTAGTTGACAACGTAATCTGCTAGTTGACATCACAATAATGCAAAATCAGAAGCACATCAGGTCTAGCTGGGTTTGCCGGCCATTATTTCCTACAAAGTGAAACCTAACATCATGAACAGCAGTGACGTTTCACTCCCAGATGAGCTCAACAATTTTTACACATGCTTGCAAAAAAAGAACAAAACTAAACCTCTACGGAACCCTGCAGCATCTGGTGACCCTGTGACCTTTGTCTCAGAAGCTGGCTTCAGAATCTTACAAATGGATGAACCCTCACAAGGCATCAGGCCCTGATGGTGTGCCTGGTAGTGCTCTGAAAACCTGTGCCAACCAACTGGCAGGAGTGTTCAAGGATATCTTTAATCTCTCTCTGCTGCAGTTGGAAGTTCACACTTGCTTCAAAAAGGTGACAATCATTACCAGTGCCCAAGAAGAGCAGGGTGAGCAGCCTCACAACTATCACCCACAAGCACTCACATCTACTGTGATGAAGTGCTTTCAGAGGTTGGCTATGGTTAGAATCAACTCCTGCCTAAACAAAGATCTGGAACCACTGCAATTTGCGTTTCGCCACATTAGGGCTACAGTGGATCTATTTCTTCATGTTTAAATACTTTTTCAATCTGTGAATAAAATAGTTTCTCCTTCCCTTCAGCCCACCTTCTAACTGACTCCTCATCTTCTTTTTCTCCAGTCCTGCCCAAAACATCAACAGTACTCTTTTCCATAGTTGCTGCCTGGCCTGCTGAGCTCCTCCAGCATTTTATGTGTGTTGCTCGGATTTCCAGCACCTGTAAATCCTCTCGATTTACTGCACTGTCTGTTTGAACTATACTCTCATCAGCATGCTCTCATCTCTCCCTGGGAACAAAACAGATCACATGATTTTGTTACTGATTTCACAAATCTGCCATCATTGTACATGGGTATGTGGGTTGTGGCTATGGAAGTTGCTGACATCATTCTAAACGGTACTGGAAAACAAAAAAAGACAATGATTGCTTGTGAGGAGCCTCTGCATCCAGGAGTTTCAATACTACAGTAGAATGCTTTGCTGGAAGAAATCGATGGGATTGATGATTTGTATTTGCAGAACTTTCAAAGGTCCTCTTTATGCATAGTGAAAGAGTGATGAGCTTAAGCAAACAGTTTCCAGCCCCAAGGAGCAATACCACAAGAGGCTGGGTGACTTCACATGTGTGATCAAGGTCAATGAGTTTAACTTGGAATGTCACATCATTACCTGCCTTCCATATTATTAATTATTCCCAATCCCATTGCTTCCTGTATCTATGTGCTTGATTGCGTAATCCTGACTTTGCACTTCTGCAAATTTCTGATCTTCGTACATACAGAAAATGCTGGAGGAACGCAGCAGGCCAGGCAGCACCTATGAAGGGGAATAAGCAGTCAAAATTTCAGGCTGAAACCTTTTCACCAAGGCTGGAAAGGAAGGGTGAAGAAATGAAAATAAAAAGGTGGGGAGGGGAAAGAGTACAAGCTGGCAAGTGACAGGAGCAGTTAGGGGAGGGGGATGAAGTGAAAAGCTGGGAGGTGATAGGTGGAAAACTACAGAGCTGAAGAGAAGGAATCTGATAGGAGAGGAGAGAGGACCATGGGAAATAGGAAGGAGGAGGGGCACCAGAGGGAGGTGATGGGGAGGTGAGGAGAAGAGGAGGATGAGAGGGGAAATGACTGATCATCACTGCTAGTAAATGTAAAACACATTATTTAGTGCAAGTTAGTAACATTAGCAAACATTCATCCCTTTCAAGATAAGATGACGCATAAGCAGAAGGAGCAGGAGCTAATAAAGCAGGGGAGGGGCAGAGCAATTATTAACTCTAATCACAATGGAGAAGATGTCATCAGCTATTCCCTGAAGGACCAGTGGTGTGTGATGATCTGACTGAAGAGGGTGGCACCCCTAGATTTAACACACCTTCTCACAATCCCCTCTTTGCACAATCTCAACTGCCTTAACAGTTCTGGTGTTGTAATTATCCACACACACCACCCCATTCATCTTGCACAATCACGCACACACTTAGTGTATTGTATCTTTCAGACACTCGAGTGTGTAATCCAATAAGCAGCTGAAGAAGACCAACATTCAGTTTCACATATGGCTGGCTACTAGTTCCAATGTTGACTAGTTCAAATGTTAAGGAGTATCTGAAAAATAGCAGAGGAGGAGGATCTAGCTGTGGTGAGACACCAGTGATATGGATAGAATATTTTATTTAGGGAAGGGTACAAAGGTAGCACAAATACCAGCTCATTTACTGACAATGTTAAGAGTTTGTATACATGTATAGGCTGGGCAAATGGAGGAAAACAATGTGCAATGAAAGACTTTGTGCATTGGAAAGCCAACCAATTCATTTAATGTCAGAGAACTTGATGGAGCCAAAGCAACCAAAGTGAACAGAGAGACAAATAGAAATTGTTAAATGCTGGTTGATGTGTCTTCAGCATTACCTTCCTGTTGGGCTTCTTCAGCTTCTTGTCAGAATACACTACTTGAGCGACTGAAAGGAAAAATGGTGTGTGTGTGTGTGTGTGTGTGTGTGTGTGTGTGTGAGGGGGAGAGAAAGAGAGAGACAAGGCACGAGAGAATAGATAGTGCAAAGAATAATTTTGAGACAAATCTTCCTTATTATTCAAAAGTGATGAGATGGCTGAGAAACAGACTGCAAATGGACTGTCACAGAATGAAGGCACTGTGAATGCTGCTAGGGTATCAGGCATCTTGATCACTTATCACTCTGAGGTTCAGAGTACCTTTTGCTTCCACTAAATACCAGAATTTACATACTGTACAGTAGCTGCAGGCCAATGTGCCAACAGTTAATGGCACCATGCGTTGTGGGGAAGTCTGCAAGCCGTTTTCTGACAGTTCAGCTTGCTTGTCTTTATTTGAATAGGAAAACTCCAATTAACAGTGAATGTAGAGCTTTGTAAGCTGCTAGTAATTCCAGCAATGGCCTGGAAGGAGCCAGATACATAAATAAATTCATAATCAGTGTCATCATCACAGCCCATCACCACAATCCTTACCCAGCTCTTTGGTGTATTTGGCTGCAACAGTTTGGTAGATTTTAATGCAGGTCTCCTTTCTGAAGACTACCCCAAGTATTGGAGTTGCTGAAGTGTAATTAAAAGAATTACCAACTGAACATGCTGAATAGACATGGATTTTTCCACCCACTTCTCTTATTCCTCTTCTTTGCCCTGATTGGCATGGAGTGTCCTTGCCCCAGAGTTTCTCCAGTGCAAATGAACAAATTATCCAAGCACGTATTCAGGAATAAGCCTTCAAGGCAGAAATAATAATTCAGTGTTTCCTGTACTCCTTCACTTAGACTTTTGAAAATTGACCCAATCAGCAAAACCAGCAAAAATCATAATGATGTAACCAGAAGAAATCACCTCAGAACCTGACTTAAAGTAGATTACGATTATTTCAAACAGAACTAATGGATGTACTTTCTGCAGCTTAAGACATGGAAATCAAAAATAAAATTACCATCAAATCAAAAATAAAAGCTAGTTGACATAGTAAACTGCTAGTTGACATCATAATAAAGCAAAATCGGATGCACGTCAGCTCCAGCTGGGTTTCCAGTCCATTATTTCCTTCAAAGCAAAACCTAACATCATGACTGGCAGTAATGCTTCAGTCCCAGATGAGCTTGATGCCTTTCACGCCTGCTTTGAAAGGGAGAGTAAAACTACGCCCGTGCGAAACCTGCTTCATCTGGTGACACTGTGATCCATGTCTCGGAGGACCACATCAGAACATCTTTCAAGAGGCAGAAACCTTGCAAGACATCAGGCCCTGATGATGTATCTGTTAGGGATCTGAAAATCTGTGCCAGCCAACTGACAGGGGTGTTCAAGAACATCTTCAATCACTCACTGCTGCAGTCAAAGATTCCCACCTGCTTCAAAAGGACAGAAGTGTCCAAGAAAGGTAGGGTGAGCAGCCTCACAACTACTGCCCAGTGACACTCACACCAACAGTGATGAAGTGTTTTGAGAGGTTGGTCATGGCTAGAATCAACTCCTGCCTATGCAAGGACCTGGCCCACTGCTATTTGCCTATCACCACAATAGGTTTACAGCAGCTGCAACATCATTGGCTCTGATCAAGCCTTGGATCAGCTGGACAATAGCAATACCTATGTCAGGCTGCTGTTTATTGATTACAGATTAGCATTCAACATACCCTCAGTTCTAATCAATAAGCTCCAAAATCTGGGCCTCTGATTCTTCTTTTGCAATAGATACTCAATTTCTTCACTGAGAGACCACACTCTGCGCAGATAGGAAATAACATCTCCTCCTCACTGATCATCAACAACGGCACAGCACAAGGATGCATGTTTAGCCCACTGCTCTATTCTCTCTATACCCATGACTACGTGGCCAGGAACTGCTCAAATGCCATATATAAACTTGCCAATGATACAACTATTTTTGGCAAAATTTCAGATGGTGATGAGGAGGCATACGGGACAGACAGACAGACAGACGTACTTTAGTGATCCTGAGGGAAATTGAGTTCCATTACAGCCGCACCAACCAAGAATAGAGTAGAAATATAGCAATGTAAAACCATAAATAATCAAATAATAAGTTAATCATGCCAAGTGGAAATAAGTCCAGAACCAGCCTATTGGCTCAGAGTGTCTGACACTCCAAGGGAGGAGTTGTAAAGTTTTAATGGCCACAGGCAGGAATGACTTCCTATGACACTCGATGTTACATCTCGGTGGAATGAGTCTCCGGCTGAATGTACTCCTGTGCCGAACCAGTACATTATGGAGTGGATGGGAGTCATTGTCCAAGATGGCATGCAACTTGGACAGCATCCTCTTTTCAGACACCACCGTCAGAGAGTCCAGTTCCACCCCAACAACATCACTGGCCTTACGAATTAGTTTGTTGATTCTGTTGGTGTCTGCTATCCTCAGCCTGCTGCCCCAGCACACAATAGCAAACATGATAGCACTGGCCACCACAGCCTCGTAGAACATCCTCAGCGTCGTCCGGCAGATGTTAAAAGACCTCAGTCTCCTCAGGAAATAGAGACGGCTCTGACCCTTCTTGTAGACAGCCTCAGTGTTCTTTGACCAGTCCAGTTTATTGTCAATTCGTATCCCCAGGTATTTGAAATCCTCCACCATGTCCACACTGACCCCTTGGATGGAAACAGGGGTCACCGGTGCCTTAGCCCTCCTCAGGTCCACCACCAGCTCCTTAGTCTTTTTCACATTAAGCTGCAGATGATTCTGCTCACACCATGTGACAAAGTTTCCCACCGCAGCCCTGTATTCAGCCTCCTCTCCCTTGCTGATGCATCCAACTATGGCAGAATCATCAGAAAACTTCTGAAGATGGCAAGACTCTGTGCAGTAGTTGAAGTCCGAGGTGTAGATGCTGAAGAGAAAGGGAGACGGGACAGTCCCCTGTGTAGCCCCAGTGCCGCTGACCACTCTGTCTGACACACAGTGTTGCAAGCGCACGTACTATGGTCTGCCAGTCAGGTAATCAATAATCCAACACCAGGGAAGCATCCACCTGCATCACTGTCAGCTTCTCTCCCAGCAGAGCAGGGCGGATGTTGTTGAACGCACTGGAGAAGTCAAAAAACATGACCCTCACAGTGCTCGCCGGCTTGTGCGGCAGTGAGATAGATCAGTTTTTTGAGTGGTGCCACAGCAACAACCAGGCACTCAATGTCAGTAAGACCAAGGAATTGATTGTGGACTTCAGGAAAGGGAGGTCAAGGGAATACACACTAATCCTCAAGAAGAGATCAAAAACAGAAAGGATGAGTAGTTTTAGCTTCCTGGGAATCAACATCTCTATAGATCTATCCTGGGCTCAACATATTGATACAGTTAAAACGAAGGCATGGTAGCAACTACATTTGATTAGGAGTTTAAGAAGAATTGGAATATCACCAAAGACACAAATTTCTTCAGTTGTAACATGGAGAGCATTCTAACTGTACTGCTTTCCTGTGCAGAGAGGCCACTGCACAGGATCAGAAAATGCTGCAGAAAATTGTAAATTCTGCCAGGTCCATCACGGGCCCTAGTCTTCCCAGCAACCAGGACACCTTCAAAAGGCAATGTCTCAAAAAGGCAGCCTCTATCTCTGAGGACCCCCAATACCCAGTACATGCCCCCTTACATCAAGGAGTTACCAGAAGACATGTACTTAACATTTCAGGAACAGCTTCTTCCCCTCTGCCAAGAGATTTCAGAACAGACAATGAACCTCTGAACACCACCTCATAATTTTTTCCTCTCTTTTTGCACTACTTAATTAATTATTTTTTTATTTTTATATGTACTTGGTTGTAATTTATAATTTTATCAATATGTATTGCAATGTACTGCTGCCCAAAATAACAAATTTCACGACATATGCCAATGATATTAAACCTGTTTCTGACTCTGATTCTGCCACGTCCACACACTTCTGACAGATGTTAACACAACCTGCACGAACATCTTATGAAGGTGGCCTCTGCAGGTGCTTCACATCAAAAACGTACAGAAAAGCCACAAGCAACACCAGCAACAACCTAACAAAATCAAAGCTATCAGATCCATTTTCTCTTTATCTCAAACCTTTATGGTTTGAAATACTTCAAATATGATTACAGCGGCAAGGACTGGATTGAGATGGAATGCTTTGGTCACCATGGTCACGGCTCTAGAGCAGTAACTCAATTATTGTGAACTTGGAGAGGATTCAAAACTGTGGCTAGAGCCTCTGCTCTCTCTTCTTTCAATACCAGAGGTGTGTGCCATTAAAAACCAGTGATCAAATGGATTCACTGTAAATCAGCACAAGATAAATTATACCAAGGCAACAGTTCAAGGAAAAAAAACTGTCAGTCATTTTCTGGTATGACTCCCAGTCTGAGCACACCTCTTCCTGTGATAGAAACTGCTGCCCATTAGGGGACTTTCAAGAGGTGCCTCTACTAACAGCAATGATTTTCAACTCTCTTGACTACCTTTGTAGGGGAAGCGACAACAAAACCACAGGCAAATCTGCTTAACCATGTACGAAAGCTGCCTGATCAGCATCTCATTCAGGCATTGCACTGGATGTACTGAGGACAAATTGTATTTTCAGGAACTCCAAAATGCACCAATTTAAAGTTTCCAAAATGTATAGAATTCATCAACAAAAGTTCCCAAGATGTATTGAAGTTGACAGCTAAAACGAGGAAATCTGCAGATGCTGGAAATTCAAACAACACACACAAAATGTTGGTGGAACACAGCAGGCCAGGCAGCATCTATAGGAAGAAGCACTGTCGACGTTTCAGGCTGAGACCCTTCGTCAGGACTAACTCAAAGGAAAGATAGTAAGAGACTCGAAAGTAGTGGGGGGAGGAGGAATTGCAAAATGATAGGAGAAGACCGGAGGGGGTGGGATGAAGCGAAGAGCTGGAAAGGTCTGGAAAGGTGATGCTCTCAAATGCATCTCTCCCATTTCGTGCACATCTGCCCTCACCCCATCCGCCCACCACCCCACTCGGGATAGAGTTCCCCCTTGTCCTCACCTACCACCCCACCAGCCTCCAGGTCCAATGTATAATTCTCCATAACTTCTGCCACCTCCAACGGGATCCCACTACCAAGCACATCTTTCCCTCCTCCCTTCTTTCTGCTTTCCACAAGGATCGCTCCCTACGCGACTCCCTTGTCCACTCGCTCCCCCCGTCCCCCCATCCCTTCCCACTGATCTCCCTCCTGGCACTTATCCTTGTAAGTGGAACAA
Source organism: Hypanus sabinus (assembly GCF_030144855.1). Taxonomy (NCBI): domain Eukaryota; kingdom Metazoa; phylum Chordata; class Chondrichthyes; order Myliobatiformes; family Dasyatidae; genus Hypanus; species Hypanus sabinus. The sequence goes on from NC_082714.1 coordinate 131,111,744, forward strand.
TGCTATACCTGCCCTTACGCTTCCTTCCTCACCACCATTCAGGGCCCCAGACAATCCTTCCAAGTGAGGCGCCACTTCACCTGTGAGTTGGCTGGTGTGGTATACTGCGTCCGGTGCTCCCGGTGTGGCCTTATATATATTGGTGAGACCTGACACAGACTGGGAGACCATTTCACTGAACACTTACGCTCGGTCCACTAGAGAAAGCAGGATCTCCCTGTGGCCACACATTTTAATTCCACGTCCCATTCCCGGTCTGATATGTCTATCCATGGCCTCCTCTACTGTCAAAATGAATCCAAACTCAGTTTGGAGGAACAACACCTTATATACCGGCTGGGTAGCCTCCAACCTGATGGCATGAACATTGACTTCTTTAACTTCCATTAATGTCCCTCCTCCCCTTCTTACCCCAACCCTGACATATTTAGTTGTTTGCTTGTTCTCCATCTCCCTCTAGTGTCTCCCCCCCTTTCTTTCTCCCGAGGCCTCCCGTCCCATGATCCTTTCCCTTCTCCAGCTCTGTATCACTTTCGCCAATCACCTTTCCAGCTCTTAGCTTCACCCCACCCCCTCCGGTCTTCTCCTATCATTTCACATTTCCCCCTCCCCCCACTACTTTCAAATCTCTTACTATCTTTCCGTTCAGTTAGTCCTGATGAAGGGTCTCGGCCCAAAACGTTGACAGTGCTTCTCCTTATAGATGCTGCCTGGCCTGCTGTGTTCCACTGGCATTTTGTGTGTGTTGTGACAGCTAAAACCCCAGGTTCCCCCAAGTGCTGCTGGTGAGACAAAGTGCAACAAACAGACCTGCTATCTACTCTATTAATCTGACTTTTCCTGGACAGTATTCACTGCAACCAATAGCCTGTAACTTCCCTTTCAGAGCTGTGCTTTTGAACTACCTGTACCACCTGGCATTTTTGCAGTGTGAACTGGAGTCTCAAATGTGCAGTAAGGTGGCAGTGTGGCGGACGGGGCTCAGGGAGTGAGGATGCTTGGCTGATTTAAGTGCCCAATAAGACTAAACATTTTGAATATGAGCCAAATCCAGGTGGCAGGGCCTGGGCTGGAGAGCCGACATTTTGCCTCTGCTGGAGTGGACTTGGGCTGAATCAAATTGGCAAGTCTGGATTCAAGAGCAAGGACCAAGCCAATGTTTGGACAATCTAAGCACCAGGCCAGATTAGAAATGTTGTGATGTTAGGGCTGGAGGCAAGGGACGGGCCAGTGTCCAGCTCGCTGCTCCACAAGGTTTACTCAATTCTGCACTGAACTGAGGCTGTGGCCTGCAACTAGAATTCTACTGGACAGGCTGCAGCAATGAACTGGCTTTGTAGCTGTGGAGTCACTTTCATAAACCTTAGTTCTGAATGCTATTTCTTTACTTTTTATTGTCTGCATGCATGACTTGTTCTTATTTTCATACATTGATTGTTTGATGACCTTTTTTAATGGGTTCTATTGGGTTTCTTTTTTTTTGAGCCTGCCTGTAAGAAGATGAATCACAAGGTTGAATATAGTATATGTAATACTTTGATAATAAATTTACTTTTGACTTTTTGAACTTTGAAGAAATTAGGGTGGGCAAGATGACCTCAAAGAACACTTGTAATATGCACACAGTCTCCCTGAAGAAGGGTTGGGATTACTTGATACGTGACAGTCCTTATGATTAAGACACAACAGAGTGCAAACGCAGGAATCTGGAGCAACAAACAATCTGCTGGAACCTTTCAGCCTGTTGAGCATCAGCTATGGGGGGAAAGAAATAGTCACCATTTCAGGTCAAAATCCTTCATCTGGCCTCCTGGACTGAGAATGGAGGGGTGAGATGGCAAGTATAAGGGGAGGCAGGAGTCCAAGGTGACTGATGGACTGAGGAGCGATATAAGAGATCAGAAAGGTTGAGCTAGGTAGGGAAGGAGAGCCGGGATGAAGCTGAGAGACGATGGCTGGTAGTTGTGAGATGGAGCAGACAAAGGGAGAAAGAGAATGAGAGATAAAGAGAGAGAGGGGGAAGGGGAGGGAGAAACGGAAGGCAGATTACAGAGCAAGTTCTTAACCTAAAACGCACTGCCGTGGTGGAGGTGGAGGTGAATATAGATAACAAAGGCATTTACGATGCGTGACAGACACATGAACATGCAGAGAATGGAGGGATATGGATCATATGAAGGTGGAAGGGATTATTTTATTTCGGCATCTTTAGTTCAACACAACATCGTGGAACGAAGGGCACATTCCTGTGTTGAGCTGATTTATGTTCAGATGGAGCAAAGTGGGGGAGGGGGGTGTGAAAGGTGGATGCAGCTGCTGGAAGGAAATAAGCAGGAACACAAAGGACTACCAGTCGTGGGATCTGATAAGCTACGGAGGCAAGAATGTGAACAGCAAATCAAATCAGAACCAGGAGGCGGGTGGGGGTGCAGGGTTGTTCTTACAATGAAGGTGCTCACATAACATTATAGGATGATGATTCAGTTCCGATGATGAATATCAGCCCAGGACATTGACTGTTTGTCCCTTTTTCATAGATGCTGCCTGACTTGCTGAGTCCCCCCAGTGAGATTTCAGGCATCTGCAGAATCACTTGAGCTCAGGGTGCTGTGAAACCGAATTTAGATCCAATATTAAATAGAGGTCAGGAAAGTATTTCATCCAGAATAGAGTGTGATTCGGATGGGGACTTCGAGGTGGTGGTTCCTCAATCATGCTGCTGCCCTTGTCTTTCTCAAAGGCAGTGGCCACAGGTGTTATGGGTGCAGTCTATCTGCAGTGTGTTTTAAAGCTGGTGAAGCATTCAGGTACTATGTACTTGGTGGATAGCCAGTCTGGTGGGGTCCTTCATTTTGGATAGTTTTGAACTTTTTAAGTACTGTCAGAACTGAATTAATTCAAGTAGGTGGAAAGTTTTCCATCACACCATTAACATGTTTTGTGCCATTGTAACACATGAGCTGCCTGAACATTTTGCACCTCACCTTTGGTAACTAACAGTGATTAGCAATCTGTTTCTAAATCCTCAGCAGCTGCACCTCATAATTTAAGTTCAACATTTGCTCTCTCTGTAGAGAAGGTGTTGAGGCATATTATGTGTAGAAAGTAGAGCAGTTAGAATATTCTTAATTCCATTAGTGAATATTTCTACTTGTCCTTTACCATTATACAGAATTCAGCTTAAGTACTAGTAACAGAAATTGTAACAAATAGATTTGTTCTCTAATATAAATTGATTAGTAAAAAAAAAAGTTTTTACAATTTCTACTATTTGATACATTTAACTGTAATCTTGTGGTCTTTCTGGTGCGTGATATACACGGTGACCCATTGCCAAAAATATTTCAGTTCAGTTACTGAGAAGAGTACCACTGGCTGGAGTGTTGCTGTTTGCTCTGTGCCTGCTGCAGAATCTTCCCATATAAAACACTTCATTTACCAAAATCAAATAAATTACTTGCAGATTCTTGGCTTAATGATACATTTAGTTGTTGCATTAAAGGGGTTAAAGCATCTAAAAATTTATTATAGTAGGTGCGAGCAAAGTTTCCTGTTACTTACCCAGCGTAAGATACTCACCATCAAAAGCAGAGTTATCTAGAGTTGGAAAAACCACAACTTTCAGAAATGATACCCCCAAAAATTAGTAATCATCTATTTCTCAGCAAATATCCACCCCCAGTTCTTCTCCTCATCATTAACAGTCGAGCTTTTTGCCATTGTAGGACTATGCTTCACTGAACAATTCCAGCTTTCTAGTCCTAGCTGTTTCAAAAAAGCCTCTTCAAATGCTTCTTTTTGAACATGCTTTTAGTTATCTCTCCTTCCTCTCCAATGGTTATACAAGGTCCTTTCTATTTTGAAAAGTTTTTCAGAACTTCTTATTAAGTTAAGATGCCCTACCATTGCAAATTCCATAGACCACAAAGGAGATTTGTCTCTTTTTTAATCTGCTTTGGCGCATTCCCACTAATCTAACTATTGACCAAATGGAAAATGTTCAATTAATTCATTAGGTTTGATTAAGCTGCGTGCAATGTGCTTAACTCCTAACAAAGCATAATAAGATTAAAGCTATTTAAAAACTGGAATAAGTAACTACAGTCCCTGGTGAAGTTAAACACAAAATAGTAATAATCAAAAAACTGGCGATAACCAAGCATTAGAGTAATTTGCTAGGGCCTTATTTCAGTAATCGTTTTAACACATGATTCCTTCTGTGACTTCCAGCATGACTGTCAAATAAATTATTTTGTTTTTGTAATTCCCTCTGCCCAGTTTTAGTCTTTTATAAATTGATTCACTTTGATAAATCTTTCAAAGCAAAGACAAAGACCTGCTGACCATGATTGTTAATTAACTTCCAATCATGATTCAATTATGCTTGGAAGGAAGATCCCTTTTGAAAATTAAGTACAGCCTTGTCTTGGATATAATTTAAGGAAATAATTTTTGGAAAAAATATCTGAAGCTACAAGCATTAAATATAAAACACTTTTAGGTTGGCTTTGAATAGAATCCAGTCAATTCATTTCCAATCTGCAACACTACCAACATGAAACCTCTACAAAGCACAAATGAAATTCAGCTGTGTATCTTTTGAGTTTAAGTTTTTTGAGTTTTGGAATATAATGCCACAATGCATGGCATGAAATTAGCATGCAATCTGAGACTGATAATTGTAATCATATTTTTGTCACATCAATTGTAAACTTAACAATATTCATAAATATTACATCTATGGACTTAGAAATAGTTTTTCATCATCTGTTGTACATAAGATTATATTGTTTTTCAAGCTTTCATTGACAGCTCAGAATGAAACTAATCCATTTTGTTATTATGAAATTTCAAACCTCAACACAGATGGTGACGTTAGCCAAACGTATAAAGGGCTCTGAGATTGGTAAGCATTTTTTAACTGGAGAGGCATCTGAATGTTTCCATTGGAGGAAAAGCATTTTCCTTTAAATGCCTGGCCAATGGGTCTCAAATTTATGCTTTCTGAAAATATCTCTAAACAGCACAGAATCCAATTGAATGACTGCCATTGATAGAGAACAAGCAGCTATAAATAACAACACTTTATCTTTATTCCTATTTGCAAAAAAAATACTGTGATCATAACATGCACTTGGTGGCCACTTTATTAGGTACACCTGTACTCCTGCTTGTTAATGCAAATATCTAATCAGACAATAATGTGGCAACAACTCAATGCAGAAAATACATGTAGACATGGTCAAGAAGTTCAATTGCTGTTCAAACCAAACATCTGGGTGGGGAAGAAATGTGATCTGAGTGACTTTGACTGTGGAATGATTATTGGTGCCAGAGGGGTGGTTGGAGTATCCTAGAAACTGCTAACCTCTTGGGGTTTTCATAATCGATACCCTCAGAGTACTAAACTGATCACCTGACCTTAATACAGGCCCTTACTGGGCAACCTAATGCTGAACTCACATTCTCCATCCTGCAACCAAGCTTCAGTCTCAGCAGATTGTATTTTTCATTGTTGGAAAAATGCAATGGTTGTTCAAATCTGCACAAGCAGGTCACAACGAATACTGCCGTTGAGGCCCTGCTGCTGTGAAATAGGACATTTTACAGTTTCCAGACCATAATACAGTATGCAACACTTGTAAACAAATATATATTCTGTACATTTAATAAGCTTACAAAAATATTCCAGTTTGATGTGATCTTCTGACTTGCTTTCCAGTCCTGTAGTAAATACAAGCTGTTAACCCATTTAGGTTGATGGTTTTACACTGGAGATCCCAGGAATATTAAAGTTCAGGAGATGAATATAACACATCTGTGAAGAGCTATAATTACACAACATTTCATCAACCTACTGTGATTAAACTTAATAGCAAGGAAATATATTTGTAGATTTCAGTCCAAATAAGTGCTACAACTAATACTGGGGCATCCATTAATTTGATCCCACTGATTTAGCTATTTACAGAAGAGTTTCCAATTATTTTACAAATGAGCTATTATATAATATTTGAAGCACAAACAGACCATCTTTTCAATAGATTTGTGATAATACTTATACGCTAAACATACAATTTTTACAGATAATTGTAAGTATTCTCCATTTCCCCAATTCTATTTTTCTCTCCTTACCAATTTTCTAAGTTGAGCTCTAAATTTCAATCATTTATAAGAATCTCAGTATTAGTGTCATCAAATACTACAGTACAGAAATGGGCCCTTTGGCCCATCTAGTCCATACCAGCCTGATCTTCTGCTCTCAGATCCTGGCTCTCGATACCTCTCTCATCCATTTACCTATGCAAACTTCTCTTAAATGTTACAATTGAATTTGCATCTACTGCTGACAGTTCATTCTTCACTCTAAGAGAAGAAGTTCCTCCTCAGATTCCTCTTAAATATATCACCATTAACCTTATGACCTTTAGTTCCAATCTCACCCAACCTTTTGGGAAAAAACCTGCAAGCATTCACCCTACTATACTCCTCATAATATTGTATGCCTATAAGATCTGCTGCACTCCCGTGCATAAAATCTTAAACTATTCAACCTTTCCCTTTAACGCAGGTCTTCAACTTTCTTGTAAATTTTCTCAGGACTCTTCCAAACTTATTGATACCTTTCCTGTAGGCAGATGATCAGAACTGCATACAATGTTCTAAATCCAGCCTCACTAACATTTTATACAACTTCAACATTACATCCCAGCTCCTGTTCTTAATAGACCTACCCTCTCTGGTCTCTCCTCATAATTGAAATACTCCATCCCATGCAATAGGCTGATGCGTCTGCTGTGCACATCTGCAGCACCAGTATATCTTTCTAATAGTTTGCATACAGTACTCCAGCCAAGGCTTTATCGAATTGGAGCATAACTTCCCATCTTGCAGTGGCTTAGGAAGTGAGCAGAAGCAGTAATTCCTGGGGTCTGTGATGTGCTCTTCATATTCACATAAAAAAAAAGAGGAAATGGATGAAGAATGGTGATGGGATGGTCAAAGTATTAATGTGGACTTCCTCTTTGCCATTTACTATAGAGCACTGACATAAACTCACAACTAACAGCACTTTGGACTGTACAGGAAATCACAGAGCAGACAAAGGTGCAACAGTCTCTCTCACTAATCAAGCAGTTTGAAAGGAGCTCCATATTAGCAGAGCACAGTAAGATTTATTAAACAACTTTGAAAGATTCATGTGATCATCTGAAGACAGACTTGGAATTCCAATATCTGTATCACCACAGATCCAAATAGTTCCTGAGAGATTGGAAAATCGAAGTTGAAGTCAAAATCAAATTTGTTATTTGTTGGTGCAATGAAAAGCTTATTTGCACCATCACAGGTACCAGATTAACATCAGATACATAACATCCACGGGAAAAACAGAAGTGAGCAATGCAAATTACACAAAATTGTACAAGAAAAATACAATTAAAATAAAAAATGTCCATTGAAGTGCAAAGTGATCAAGGCAGTTAAACTGAGGCTGTGATCAGGGTAATGCAGGTTGGTTCAAGAACTGAGTGGTTGAACAGAAGTATCATAATGTTCTTGAACATGGGTGGTCTAGGATTCAGTTTTCTGTACCTCCAACCCAATGGTACCTATGTGAAGATGGGATTAAAAAAAAGATAAAGTTAATGAGTAGCTTTATTTGTCACACGTACTTTTGAAGCATCAAAAAGTATACAATGAAAATATTGAGTGATGACAGGGATCTTTGATGATGGATGTGTTTTCCTGGGGAATGATAGGGAGGGATGTGCCCATGATGGATTGGGCTGAGTCCATTATTCTCTGCAGATTCCTACATTCCTGAGTATTTGAATCGCCCTACCAGTCCATGGTGCAACCAGTCCAGATACTCTAAACATTTGTAGAAGTCATTTGGAGTTTGGTGACATGCCGAACCTTCATGTCCATCGAGGAAAGATGCTGTCATGCCTTCTTTGAGTTTGCATCTATGTGCTGGGCCCATGAGCTACGTTCAAACCTTGAAATATAAAGCAGCTGACCCTCTCCACCATCAATTCAGCCATGTAAATGGGAACATGTTTGCCATTTTCTTCCCTGAGAATTTCCCCCCAGTAAACTAATGGTATCGTTTCAGTGCAAATGTATAATAACACATGGAGTTAGGCAGTAAACTACTTTGAACAGAATGATTAGTGCATAATACATCAATTCAATGCACAGAAGAGGAAAATATAATGTTACTAAGGGGTTGAATTTTGTTTAAGCAAGCATAGATGTATGGTAAAATATAACACATTAAGGACAGAGCAAAAGAACATTTTCTTTCACACAATAAGTGGAGGATGTGGTTGACTGAAAGTTATCATTAAAACAGGGGGCATATCAACATTTACAAAAGGCTAGATATGCAAGAGAAGGAAAAGGCAACACAGGTAACTAAGCAGAATTGAAATTATACTGCAGACCTGTGCAGAGGACATTACTTTTAATTAAATATTCTAAATTCTAGTAAAGACTTACTTTTGAGTGTTAGTCATCACATTTTCCACTAAATTAGCTTGACTACTCCTTGTTTTCTCCAAGCCAAATGCTTGAAGTTCAACATTCTAATTATGTTTTCTTTGGCTCAAATCAGGCAAAGGTTTCCAAAGATCCATCTGCTGTCTTTGTTTAGAAATCTGCACTATATCCCAACAAAGATAACTGTTAAGGTTCCTTTCAGTCTGGATCTGTAAGCAGTACTGCATAACATATGTTATAACTACAAACTTAATCTGGAAAACAATGATCTGCTTTGCACAGAAGCCTCATGTAGTCATGTTCGAATAATACTGTTATGCTGACTGAAGTTCTTTAAACTAAGGTACAGCCAAATTTAACGTATTGAGGAAACAATGATAACTGTGGATCTCGCTTGTGTAAGACATATAAAGGGAAATGATTTGCTTACTGTTGCAGATAGTCACATTCATAGGCAATAATTCCACAAAAAGAATGGCACAGAGTGAGGAAAATATGTATCTGTTACTTCTTGACCTATTGAACAAAGATAGGTAAAATTTTAAAATGTATAATTTCCTTTCATTTGCAATGAAAAGAAATAGTCACAATGCATCTGTCATTTTGTTTCTTCAACAGGTCTTCCACAATTTACAGGATGCTAAACCTCTGAAAATGTCAAAACATGGTTGCTGCATTCAAACTTCCAAAGAAGTGGTTCAATAAAAACTAAAAGCATTACAATGTAGACAGGAGACTGTCTTAGGGTAAAACTTATTTACTATAATCAGCACCTTCCTAATTATGCAAACTTACTTTCCAGAAAGGTACTGCTACGTTTTCAGCTTAAAAAAATAACTTCAGATGAAAATAAAGACCTGTTAATATAACATTTTAGTGTCTTTCAGGACATCTACCAGTATTGAAATACCCTTGAAGTGCTATAACATTGCAATGTAAGAGACTTGGAGGCTCATTGTAATGTTGGGCACCAGGACAGCAAAGTGGTCAGTGTGACACTATTACAAGATGGGTTCAGAGTTCAATTCCAATATTATCTCTAAGAAGTCTGCACATCCTCCCTGTGAAATGTTTGGATTTTCCCTGTGCGCTCCACTTTCCTCCCACAGTCTGAAGACACAGCAGTTAGTAGATTAATTGTTCATTGTATATTGTCCTGTGCGAAGGCAAACATTAAATGGGAGATTGCTAGGTGGGGCAGCTCAAAGGATTGGAAAGGCCTATTCAGCACTGTATCTCAATAAGTAAATAAACTTGTGCTGTGAAAATTACCATATAATCTGGTTGATTGAGTGATTGATATTAACTAGGATATTGGAGTAGGTCCAGCTGAATCAAAGCTGAATCTCAGTTTTAGATCTGAAAGATGGTATTTTCAATGGCAGCATTCCCCCCTCCCCCCTCACAAGCCTTCACTGATTCCCAGACAGCCTCAAGCTGAATTGGATTTTTCTCAACCAGAGCATCCCACTAAACCTCAAAATAAGCCAGCTTCCCTGATGTTAGATGTCTGCCATAATTAGAGTCATAGAGAAGTAGAGCACAGAAACAGGCTCTTTGGCCCATCTAGACAATGCCGAAACCGTTTAACTCTCATCAATCTGCACTGGGACCATAGCCCTCCATACCCCTACTATCAATATACCTGTCCAAACTTCTCGTAAATGTGGAAATCAAGTTTGCATGAAGCACTTGCACTGGCAGCTCATTTCACACACTCGCGATCCTCTCAGTGAAGAGGTTTCCCCTCATGTTCCCCTTAAACTTCTCACCTTTCACACTAAACCCATGATCTCTGGTTATAGTTCTACCTAACCTCAGTGGAAAATACCTACTTGCATTTACCCTATCTATACCCCTCATTATATTGTAGTCCTCTTTTGAATCTCCTCTACATTCTAAAGAATACAGTCCTAACCTATTCAATCTTTCCTTACAATTCAGATTCTTTCCAGACCCAGCAACATCCTTGTAAATTTTCCCCGTGCTCTCTGAACCTTATTTATATCTTTCCTGTTGGTAGGCGACCAAAGCTGCACACAGTACTCCAAATTAGGGCTCATCAACAACTTATACAACTTCAACATAACATCCCATCTCCTGTCCTCAATACTTCGATATTTGAGGGCCAATGTGACAGAAGCTTTCTTTATGACCAGTGCGCCCTCTAATTTTTAGTAGTCAGTGCGCACAAAAATCTTATGTTGTACAAATTTTTCTCCTGTGACTAAAGTATGTGCACACTGAACGCACACATGGCACAGTTTATGTAGGTTTACAAAATTTTTTGACATAAAACTGCACAGAATAACAACAAAATAATATACATATTTAAGTCACTCAGTTATTTTTTCTCTCCTGTCTTTGGCATTTACCCATTCTTTGTAAACTCTATCTAGACTAACAATGAGTATAATTATTAGTTACTACATTATTTTAGGTAACTAACCTTTTGTGCACACATTAATTTCCTTTGTGTGCTGATTGAAAAACGTGGGTGCGTGTGTGTGCACACACGCACAGCTTAGAGGGAACATAGTTTATGACCCTATCTACCTGTGATGCCACTTTCATTGAATTATGGTCCTGTATTCCCAGATCCCTTTGTTCTACCACATGCCCTACTGTTCACTGTGCAAGACCTTCCCTGGATGGTCTTACCAAAGTGCAAAACCTAGCACTTGTCTGCATTAAATTCCATCTGCCATTCTTCAGCCCGTTTTCCCAACTGATGCAGGTCTCCCTGAAAGCCATGATATCCCCCAGTCTTGGTGTCATTCACAAGTTTGCTGATCTAGTTATCCCATAATCATCCAGATCATTGATACAGATGACTAACAACAAAGGACACAGCAGCACCCCACTAGTCACAGGCCTAGAGTCAGCGAGGAAATCATCTATTACCACTCTCTGGCTTCTCCCACAAAGCCAATGTCTCATCCAATTTACTAGTTCATCCTGAATGCCGAGCAACTGAATATTCTTGATCAGCCTCGCATATGGGACCTTGTCAAATACTTTATTAAAGTCCACATAAACAACACCCACTGTCTTGCCTTCATCTGCTTTCCTGGAAACTTCCTCAAATAAAGCTTGGTTAAGCATGACCTACCATGCACAAAGCCATGCTGACTATCCTTAATCAATCTATGTCTCTCCAAATACTTATGTATCCGGTCCCTTAGAATACCTTCCAATAACTTTCCCACAACTGATGTTGAGATCACCAGACTATAATATCCTGGTTTCTGTTTAGAGCCTTTATAAACAGCCTAACAACAGTGTGTCTCCCCCCACCCCTAAGTCTTATAGTACCTCCCCGATGATAAGGATATTTTAAATATTTCTACTCGGACCCCTGGAATTTCTTCACTTGCCTCCAAGAGGACACTTTGTCAGGCCCTGGGGAATTAACACCCTAATTTGCCTCAAGGTAGCAAGTACCTCCTTCTCTGTACAGGGTTCATGAAAATGATGCCACTTTCCCTCACTTTTACAGACTCTGAATCTGTTTCCTGAGTAAATATAGATTGAAGGAATGCATTCCCCATCTATTTTGGCTCCACACATTCTGGTCTTTCATAGGACCAAACTTGTCCCTTGAAATCCTTTTGCTCTTAACATACCTATAGAATCCCTTACATTCTCTGTCATTTTGTCTGTTAGAGCAACTTTATGCCTTCTTTTAGCCTTCCTGATTTCTTGCTTAAGTGTTCTCTTGCATTTCATAAACCTATCTGCCTATACCTGCTATGTGCCTCCCTTTTTTCCTTAACCAGGGCCTCAATATTGCTAGTAAACCAAGGTTCCCTTCACTTGTTATCTTTACCATTTTTTCTGATGGGCAGAGACAAGCTTTGTACTTTTAAAATTTCATTTTTGAAGGCCTCTCACTTTTCAAGTACACCTTTGCCAGAAAACAACCTGGCAAAACAATCCACACTTGTCAGGTCATTTCCAATACCATTAAAATTGGCCTTTCTACAATTTAGAATATCAATGCATGGACAAGACTTATCTTTTTGCATGTTTACTTTGAAACTAATGACAATGTGGTCACTGCTTGCAAAGTGTTCCCCTGAACAAAGTTCTGTCACCTGCCTTGTCTTATTCCCTAAGAGCAGATCCAGTATCGCACACTCTCTCGCTGGGACTTAGAAACATAGAAAACCTACAGCACAACACAGGCCCTTCACCCTACAATGCTGAACGTGTACATACTTAGAAATTACCTATGGTTACCCATAGCCCTCTATTTTTCTAAGCTCCATGTACCTATCCAGAAGTCTCTCAAAAGACCCTATCTTATCCGCCTCCATCACCGTCGCCAGCAGCCCATTCCATGCACTCACCACTCTCTGTAAAAAACTTACCCTGACATCAGACTTGTACGTTCTGATGAATAAAACTTTCCTGAACACATCTGATAAACTCTACCCTATCTAGTCCTTTTACAGTATGAGTTTCCCAGTCAATATGTGGAAAGTTAAAATCATCTACTATCACAACCTTATGTTTCTTGCAACAGTTTCTGATCTCTTTACAAATCTGCTCCTCCAAATCCCTCGGACATAGTTGTTTGGTCTGTAATATAACCCCAGTAATGTTGATGTACCTTTCTTATTTCTCAGTTCCACCCATAATACCTCACTAGTCGAGTTCTCCAATCTGCCCTGATGGAGCATTGCCATGATATTTTCCCTGATGAGTAGCACCACCCCTTCTCCTTTAATCCCTTCCACTTTGTTGCATCTAAAACATCAGAACTATGGAATATTGAGCTGCCAGTCCTGCCCCTCCTGCAACCATATCTTAGTAATGGCTACAACATCATAATTCCAGGTGTTGATCCATGCCCTGAGCTCATTCGACTTTCCTACAATACTTCTTGCATTGAAATGTACACAGCTCAGGACGTTAGTGACACCAAGCTCAACCTTTTGATTCCTAACTTTGTCTGAGGTCTTCCCAACATCTCCCTCCTCAAACTCCCCACTAACTGTTCTGGCACTCTGGTTCCCATCCCCTGCAACTGTCACTTAAACCCCACCATGCAGCATTAACACACTTTCACACTAAGATAGTAGACCCATCCAGTTGCAAACTGGAAGCAACATTCCCTTCTGTACAGGTCTCACCTTCCCTAGAAGAGAGCCCAGTATTCCAAAAATCTTATGTCCTCCCTCCTACACCAACTCCTTAGCCACATGTAAAACTGTAAATTCTTCCTAGTTCTGGCCTCACTAGCATGTGGCACAGGTAGCAATCCCTGAGATACCAACCCTGGAGATCCTGCCCTATATCTTAGCATCTAACTCTCTAAGCTCCCTATACATTCATCACTTGTCCTACTCATGTCATTGGTACCTACATGGACCACAACCTATGGCTGTTCAACCTCCCAATTAAGAATGCTGAGGACTCGATCTGAGCTGTTCCAGGCCCTGGCACCTGGGAAGCAACATTCCATCCAGGAATCCTGAACTCACCCACAGAATGTCTTGTCTGCTCCCCTAATTGATAAATCCCCTATCACCACAGCGTGCCTCTTGCCTCCACTTGGCTTCTGAGTCACAAAGCCAGACTCAGTGTCAGGGACTTTCCTTCGTTAGGTTATTCCTCCCCAACAGTTTCCAAAGTTGTTGAAGGGGATGGCCACTCGACACTGGCTCCTTAATCTCTTTCTGCATCCTCACTGTCACCCAGTTTCCTGTGTCCTGTATCATGAGTGTAACTACCTCCTTATATGTCCTTTCTATCACCTCTTCTGCCTCCCAATTGACCCAGAGCTCATCCAGTTCAAACTCCAACTCCATAACATGGATTATTAGAAGCTGCTGCTGGAAGTACTTCTTACAGTTGTAGTCATCAGGGACATTGGATGTCTCCCTGCCTTCCCATGTCATGCAAGAGGAGCATTCAACTGTCTTGCCTAGCATCTCTGCTCTCCTAGCTGAGCAGATATAAAGAACGGAAGGAAAAAACTTGACCGAGAGCATTTCTTTGCTTTCTCTGGCTGAAGCCTCGAAGAGTTAAAGCTTCAAGGTCACCACTCTTACTCCGTCCACTCAGATGACGACCACTGTGAGGATGGCCATTGCACTTGCCCACCTTCCTTTAAATTTGCTCTTACTTTTCAATCCCAAATGCAGATTGGTTGCCGTCATAGTTCTAATACACTGCCATAAACCGCTGTTGCCTTTTTCTACTTAGGCAGCCATGAACTATTGAAAAATCTATCCATTTTTTTCCATTTCTGCAACTAACTGTGTAAATTATCTCTTTGATGTCTAAATGCAGTTAGCATTTACATAAATCTAAGCTTCATTTGTTTTAATCTACCGGAATTTCTTTGAAACATTAAAATGAATGATCAATTTATGGGTGGCTAAAAAGGCATTGTTTGTATCAGTAGAATTGTAACATTTAATTCTTTCTCTTTTGGCTATGTTCGTTCTCATGAAGGTACAGCTCTACAAGTGTGGAATTTTCATCCATGGAGAATCTAGGACTACAGAAAACTTTACGGCAAATGAATAGTATCAGAAATACGATAATCGATAGTATGCTAGAGCTCATCAATCTATTTTTTAGTATGTGTGAACATGATGTGTAATCTTCCACTGAAAAATGGAAATATAACCATCAGTCTTTTATGCTGAAACTACCATCTCTCCATGTGCTTTCCTGTATGGTTTGCCAACAACAGAATTCCATTACAAATTTCTGCAAACAGGATGATATTGTTTGTGTTGACTGGTATTTTGAAAGCTACCGCAGTTGTCAAAACTTGAAAGCTGTGTCAAGATTCATGTAAATTTTTACCTTTCTGTACTAATCAACACCTGTTTGTTCCACTAGACTCTGAATTGATTAGGAAATCAACATTGTAACCGAATACAATAGGAAACAAGTATAAGGTGATTTGATGTTGTTGTTGCACCAACGATCTTCACTAAATGTGGACCTTGTAAAGACAAAAAGATATATAAAGCACTTGGAAATGGCTCTGAGAAATAAAATAGGAAACTTACTATAGTAAAAATCAATCAACCCCACAACCAGTCTTAACAAGTTTCGGCAATGTTATAATTAAGAAACAGCAAACTGTGCTTGGTGTAACCATATCAACATTCACAGAAGTTTCATACAAATCTTTTAAACATTCCCCAAATGAAATTGAAGCACTAACAGGAACTTATTTATCTTTAACTTGCAGCATGATAACTCATCTTCCAATGTGGACAAGAATTTGAAAATAATCCACATCAGTACATGTCCACAGAAGAAATTACAGTACATTAAACCTTACTGACGTGTCTGTGTCAAAGTGAAATGGCATGGGAAGGCTGTCAAATTAAGAGAGGCCAATTCATTGTATCTATTTAGAGAAAACTACCTGAGAACTCTCCTGCCTCTTTTCATCTTGTTATGGGTCCCCCATTGGCCATAAGACCATAGGATATAGGAGCAGCATTAGGCCCTTCAGCCTGTCAAGTTGGCTCTGCAATTCAATCATGGCTGATCCCAGATCACACTCAACCCCATACACTTGCCTTCTTGCCATTTTGTCTGATGCCCAACTGATCAGGAAACAATCAACTTCCACCTTAAATATATCCACGGACTTGGCCTGCACCGCAGTCTGTGACAGAGTATTCCACAGATTTACTACTGTCTGTCTGACAACAATTCCTTCTTACCTCTATTCTAAAGGGTCACCACCTCAACTTGAGGCTGTGCCCTCTAGTTCTGAATACATCTACCATAGGAAACATCCTCTCCACCTCCATCTTATCTGGTCCTTTCAACATTCAGTAGGTTTCAGTGAGATCCCCACACATTCTTCTAAATTCCAGTGAGAGAAGGCCCAAAGCTGCTGTAACCCCCTGGGTCGCCTCAGGCTCGCTCAGCTCGTTTCCGTCTAGGGGGAGCAGCCTTCGGCCCCGCCAAACTGGGTAATCAGCTGGTGTGGATGCTGTGTGATGTCCCCGCCTCGCCCAAAAACAGACAGTACACCATATGCGATTAAATGAGTACAATTTATAAAGGTTACTATAACTAAGTGATTATTAATGATACCGTATATATGAAGAAAAAAATAAAGAAAAGGCGCCAAACTTATCAAAGTCCAAACCACTTCGTGCACAACCGTTGGAGCTTAATTACTGAAGTCTTCTGAACACCATTCGATCCCCTCTGAACTCCTCGACTCGCAGCTCAGGACCCTCCGAAGTGGTCAACCAAGCACATCTAGCTTCATCCCCCCTCCTCGGAGTACCTCCTGGCCTCGGACCCCCACTTGGGGTCTGATCCTCGCCCAGCTTACAGCATTGCGTCCTCTCTCTCAACCCCCTCGTGCCGATCTGCCCAAAAGCCCGTCAACAAAAGCTTACAGACTCAGAAGAAAGAACATTAATCCCCATTTGGTTTACAAAGGAATACAATTCTCGTTATCAGTAAATTTTAACCCAAACAAGCTTCCAGCACTCTCTCGCAACAAAGAAACATTCCTGCTTTTAACAAAACAAAGAAGCCCTTTCCCAACAGTAACAAAGAAAAAAGAAGAAACCCCCTTTACACTGCCAAATGCTCCTCAAATATTAACCCTTTCATTCCTGGAATCATCCTCGTGAACTTCCTCTGGCCTCTTTCCAATGACAGCCGTTCTGAGAAATGGGGCCCAGAACTGTTGACAGTATACCAAGTGTGGCCTGACTAGTGTCTTATCTAAGGCTCAGCATTATCTTTTCTTACATTCTATTCCCCTTGAAACAAATGTCAACATTGCATTTGCCTTCTTTCCTACAGACTCAACCTGTAAATTAACCTTCTAGGAGTCTTGCACGAGGACTTGGTCCTTGGTCCTTTTACCAAAATGCAATATCATACATTTTCCAACACTGTATTCCATCTGCCACTTGTTTATCCAATTTGTCCAAGTCACGCTGCTTCCTCAGCACAACCTACCCTTCCACCTATCATCCGCAAACTTTGCCACAAAGCCATAAATTCCATGGTGCAAATCATTGACAATGTGGAAAGTAATGGTCCTAATACTGACCTCTGAGGAACACCATTATTCACCAGCAGCCAACTAGAAAAGTCCCCCTTTAATCTCACTCACTGTCTCCTGCCTGTCAGCCATTCCTCTGTCCATGCCAGAATATTTCCTGTAACACCATCGGATTATATCTTATTAAGTAGCCTCGTGTGTAGCACCTTATCAAACGTCTTCTGAAAATCCAAGTAAATGACTTCCACTGCCTCTCCTTTGTCCACTCTCCTTGTTACTTCCTCGAAGAACTTGAACAGATTTGTTAGGCAAAATTTCCCTAAACAGAAACCGAGCTGACTTTGACTTATTTTATCCTTAGTCTCCAAGTACCCCAAAACCTCATCCTTAATAATAGACTCCGACACTTTTCCAATGACAGAAGTTAGGCCAACTAGCCAATAATTTCCTTTCTTTGCCTTCCTCCCTTCTTAAAGAGTGGAGTGACATCTGCAATCTTCCAGTCCTCTGAAGCCATGCCAGAATCAAATGTCTCATGAAAGATCATGACCAATGAATCTGTTATCTCTTTTGCAACCTCTCTCAGGACTCTGGGATGTAATCCATCTGGTCCACATGACTTATCCACCTTAAGACCTTTGAGTTTGCCGAGCATTTTTTTCCATTGTAATAGCAATGGCACTCACTCCTGCTCCCCGACACTCACGGACCTCTGGCACATTGCTAGTGTCTTCCACAGTGAAAACTGATGCAAAGTACCCATTAAATTCATCTGCCATTTCTTTGATCCCCATTACTACCTCACCAGCATCATTTTCCAGTGGTCCAATATCAACTCTCACCTCCTTTACTCTTTATATACTGGGAAAAACTTTTAGTATCCTGCTTCATATTATTCTTATCTTAAATGAACCTACGTTCTGTCTTCAGCTAACAGAAATATTGGCACATCCAAACCTAACATCTGAATGTCACAGATAGACAGATTAAGTAGGCCAGGCTTTGCATGATGTTATTTCAAATTGAAACTCCTTAGGTGCAAAGGTCCCCAAGAAAACATAAGCCAAATGCTTCTGCTTTATATTATTAGCTAGTTTACCCTCATATTTAATCTTCTCCCTTATAGCTTTTTTCATTGTCTTTTGTTGGATTTTAAAAAGTTTCCCAATCATCCAACTTCCCATTCACTTTTGCTACCTTATATGCTCTTTCCTTGGCTTTTATGTAGTCCTTAACTTCCCTTGTCAGCCACACTTGCCTATCCCTGCCATCTGAAAACTTCTTGCTCTGTGGAGCATAACTATTCTGCGACTTGTGAACTGTTCCCAGAAACTTCAGCCATTTTGTTGTCATTCCCTTCAGTATCCTCTCTACTCCAGCTAGGCAAGCTCCTCTCTCATGCCCCTGTAATTGCCTCTCAATGCAGCTTCTTCTACATTGAAGGGACCCATCGTAAATTGGGGAACCACTTCCTCTATCTGCCAAAAATGGAACTTCCCAGTGGCCAAACATTTTAATTCCAATTTCACACTCCCAATCTCAATCTCAATCTCATTCCCATTCCCATTCCCATTCCCATTCCCATTCCACAGCCTCCTCTTTTACCCCAATTTGGCCACCCTCATGGTGAGGGAGCAACACCTGTGCATGAGCTAATGTTCTTACCAATGTGGCAGCTGAAGTGACCTGCTTTATAATTGCATGTGAATGCATTGGTCCCCATAGTGGAACTTAGTTTGCATTCCTTGCATGTAAACAGCATCTAATACACAGCTGAATTTTTCAACAATTATCAAGCTTAATTTTGCATTGAACAGTTTAACAGCTAACGATTGTTTCTTTTATCTACATAATTGCTAATCTCAAATGGTTTAGCAGTGCACATGAGTTGAATTGTTTACAAACAACCAACCAATGAGCAATGCCCAGAGAAACAAATTACCTCTGGATTACAGCAATCTGAAAAATAATGAAAAGTGCCAATTTGCATTTTTACATTCTCTCTGAAGCAGTGAAACCTGCTGAGAACTGAATGACTTCCAGTGAATAACTACAGTGAAGAAAATATGAACCTTAACAAAGAAATTCTATT
This sequence comes from Hypanus sabinus, assembly GCF_030144855.1. Lineage (NCBI taxonomy): Eukaryota > Metazoa > Chordata > Chondrichthyes > Myliobatiformes > Dasyatidae > Hypanus > Hypanus sabinus. The sequence goes on from NC_082714.1 coordinate 131,131,354, forward strand.
CAGTATTTGGCAGTTACTCGGAAACTAAATTAATCATGTTCATCAGTTGAAATATTTATTCTGAATCATGGGTCATAAATTCAATCATTCTTTACTTTCTTCTGCTCTGAAGAGCCATTTTAACTTGCAGGTTAAAATGGAAGCCACTTGAGGACCTTACAAAAAAGCAATAAAATTATTTTATACAAGGCTTTTATATTCCCAAGAAAACCACACTAACATTTACAAGTAGGTACTGTAGATGTTTAAATTCCTGCAGCAAATACTGTGCATTTCATCTTTTCATATTTATTTTGTGTATTTACTATTTCAATAATATTTGAGTAATCTTTGAATAAGCATTCTTGTTTGCTTAAATAATTAATGATGGGTAATATGTAAAAATATATTTATTGCATACGTCATCACACTACTACATGAAATGTGTATACCTCGCTTAAAGGAAAGGCAAAGTTACACTTGCATCTCAGACTCCTGTGTCTTTGAACTAGTTTAGTGTTTTGCAGTTACAAAACATAATAATTTCACTTACCAGACTCAGCTGACGAGTATGAAGTGATGCTGTCAATGGTGAAGGTAATATTCCTGCTGATAACAAGCGATCCCTTTTCTTAGGCTGATAAAAACTCATTCCAGTTAACAACAAAACTATTTCTACCTGCTTGTTTTAACCAAGCTCATGATGTAAGCTGTAGTCTCACATTTGAAACCGCAAACAAGGTCAATTGTTAGCTTGTGGATTTGGTTTAGGTGATGGCTCAAGGAGCAGATTCCTCCTTTTGTGGGTTCATGCCAGCTATATTATTCTCAAATGTGTCATTTTACATCTTCTGAAATCTATATTCTTTTCGTCCCAAATTATGTGTTGATTTAAATTGCCATAGCAGGACTTATCCATCTAATCCAAGTAATAAGGGTGCATTAACTAATACAAGAAAACCATTTCAAAGCCTTTGATAATATTTGCTACCATCAGGGATTATGAAGGGACTGGGATACTTCAGTTTGAAACTCCAAGCCTAAACAATTAAGAAAGGTTACATATTCTGATTCTCATTGCATCCCTACCATCAAAACTCTTCTTTTTTTTATTAAACTAAAGCTTCAAATTATTAATACTGGTAAAGATTAAGCCTTCTTAACATGCCTCTTGGAATTTGTCAGTGGTAATAAGACTCAATCATTAAATATGCGGCCGCATCATTTAAAAGTGTTCAGTAAAAGCACTGTGAAGACACTGAATTATTCTCTTACCAGTGCATTTTTCAGCATAAGTAGCAGTAGGTTCCAAACTGGCATAAATGCAGGAAATTTGTGATTAACCTTGATTTCAAGTGAATGTAGTAGGTCAGGGGCAGTTTCTGCAATTATAGTAATTCCCTTACAGCTATATTTGCCAGTGTACTGCAGATACCACAGGAATATTATGAACAGCACAACCGATGATGTAATTCACTTTATGGATCATTGGCTTTTTGGAGGCATTTGATATATTTATTTCACAATGGCACAAGTCCTGCAAAACTCAGAGATTGCTTTATTTAATGGTCAGAAATGCTGGATAGTTTGATATCTCTTTGGACAGTACTCTCCACAGTGTGTATGATGGAAAAGCTTGCATGTTTGAACTCCCATGAAGCATTTCAGCCTGAAACATTGACTGCTTAAATCCCTCCAAAGATACTGCTTGAGCAGTTGATTTTTGCCGACATTGTGTGTGTTGTTCTGCTACGCTACATTTGATACTGTATTATGGTTGAATCCATAAATTAAACATCCGAGTTACCCACCTAATCTGTGCTGCACAGAATGGTCTCCGAACCCTGTGCAGAGATCTCTTCAAGGGTCTGGTGCTAGGCTCCTTCATGTGCATTGCAATTGTAAGAAAGGATTCTGGTATCGATGTACTGATCATTTCTGCATAGACATTCATCGTTTTCTTCTGTGTGTTAAGTAAGTGAAGTCATTATCTGAGACTTCTGTAGTAGATCTCCTGTGCAATGGCTAGCATTTTCATTTTCCTCTTACCCTGCATTGGCTGGAACTCATTTGTGCAGTGAATTATTTTGTGACTATCCTTCCTCACAGGTAAACACCAACGCACCTTATGTCAGTATCTTAGCTTGCAGCTGAATGTTAAATCAAATGATAGGATGACCTCACCCTCACTCTGTTTCTTGTCATTCTACCTCTTCAGGTTGCAGTTAATGGCCTTCTGAAAAGAGAGAGTCGTAAAGTGTGTTGAGGTTTGGAAAAAGCAAGCTTACACTACCTGGAGCTTAGAAATCATGAAATTTGTCTCGATGCTGAGACATGCAGCTAATGAACAACATGGTTCAATCTGGTTGCCTGTAGCAACCTTTATAAGACCAAAGATAAGAAATTCTCCATGCTTTCTGCATCTAATCAAATTGGTCTATTTTCATCTATGGCCGTTTTCAGAATCTATCCAACAGATCTAAATTGGGAAGTGCATCGTTAACTCAAAATCACATAGAAAAGCAGAAAAAATAGATGTAAAAAGAGCTGGATTTAAACCAAGACAAATTAAGCTATTGGGAAATTTAACTAGTATCCACTGGTGCTATCTGCCAGCCAGTGGTGTAGTTACGCCCGCACCAAATTTCAAGGTGAGCAGTAACAGGTTGAAATTTAGCTGGCTTCTTGCACACTTTCCATTCATGCTGGGTTGAGCATCGAGCTCACAAGCCTGGCTCGTAAAAAAACAGACAAAAGTGCTAAAGAAATGGCAAGGTTGCTGCCCGATGTGCAACAAGGCGCAGAAATGAACAAGACTGGTGCAAGAAAACCTGAATATTTATTATTACATGAATGACATAGAATCGCATAATACATTATTAGCTGCATTCTGGAGCCACAGAAGGATCAGCATGTCATTCTGTCTTTTTTTCCTAATCAGGAAAAGTGTTACAAAATTGGTTATTTTATTGAATGCCTTCAGTTAATAATTACATTGGTCATGTCTTTGTTTTTAACTAAGATCAAGAATTCTAGAAGCACGTGGATATAAGTAATAAAGATCACAAAGTTGTCAAATTTGCTTAAAAATCCAGGTAATTCAGGAAAGGAAACCCACCACTTTTTTCATCTCTGGCCTACCTGTGACCACTGTCCCACATCATCATAATCATCTATCAAATCGTTCATTTCTTGCACAAGGTAAGTGCAAAAAACAGCAAAATTTTCAGTATTAACCTGCAGTACTATTAAGTTTCTTGGGAAAATTTGGGTTGGCAGTAACATCAAGATCCCCAAATTTAATTTTTTTTTGGGACGTTGTCTGTAGCAATGGACAATCCTTTCACGGCAATTGTCTTTCCTTTGTAGCAGGCCATCAAGGATCGGGACTCTGAACTTAACTTTGATTAATTTAATTCTTCTTTGACTTTGACTCTAATTTCAAACACAATGATTTTTTTAATAATTTATGTTAAGAATAATCTCTAATCTGCTAATTAACTTTGCCGATGACACGACATTGATTGGGCTAATCTCAAGCAATAACAAGGTGGCCTACAGGGAAGAAGTCATCTCTCTGACACAGTGCTGTCAAGAAAACAAACTCTCCCTTAATTGTCGCAAGAACAAAGGAATTGGTTGTGGATTACAGGAGGAATGGAGACAGGCCAACCCCTATTGATATCAATGGATCTGGGGTTGAGAGGGCAAACAGCTTCAAGTTCCTTGGCATCCACATCACCGAGGACCTCACATGGTCTGCAGAAGAGCACCCCTTTCACCTCAGACAGTTGAGGAAGTTTGGTGTGGGCCGCCAAATCCTAAGAACTTTCTACAGAGGCACAATAGCCTGACTGGCTGCATCACTGCAGCCTTAATCGTTGGATTCTGCAGACAATGGTGCAGACAGCCCAGCGCATCTGATGCTGAATCATTAACTCCCATGTTTCAGGACATTTACCAAGACAGGTGTGTAAAAAGAGACCAGATCATCGAGGACCCGCGTCACCCCAACCACAATCTATGCAGGCTACTATCATCTGGAAAATGGTACCACAGCATAAAAGCCAGGACCAACAGGCTTCAGGAGAGCTTCTTCCACCAGACCATCAGACTGTTTAACTCACACTGACGTGAGTGTATTTCTATGTTACATTGACTGTTCTATTCATTATAAATGACTATGATTGCACATTGCACATTTAGATGGAGACGTAAAGATTTTTACTCCTCATGTATGCGAAGGATGTAAGAAATAAAGTCAATTCAATTCAATAGGAAGTAGTTCTGGGATAACATCAACATTTTACAAACTGAAGAAATAAGGCTTAACAAATGCAACTTTGTCAAGACTTGTGTGCAAGAGCGGCTGACATTTTCAGGTCACATTATTATTTTTAGAAATTCTTGGCCATAAATATTAATTTTAATTGAACATGTCTAACTGTCAGAGTAAAGAGAAACTATAAAAATGAGTTTTGAAAGGGGACATAGTATTTACAATATTTATATCTTGGCATTTAATATTGAAAGAGTATCCAAGCTTCATTCATACGCTTGAGCGCATAATCTAGAACGGCATTCCATTACTGAGGGAATGATGTATTGTTGGGCATGCTGTTGTTTAAATGTTTGAAATGGGAGCTGTTTTAACCTGATTGTTCCAGACACTATAAAACTCCCATGGCACCAATGAAAATGGGGCATGGTTCTTCAGTGCCCAGATCGCATGTCTTTTCCGAAACACATGTCAGCGAAATCTTATTAATTGCTCAGTTACCTCATTCATGCTCACAGGATGCTGGTGTCTTGGAACAATTGCTACTTCCACCTGCATTACAACTTCATTTGCAAATTTACAGAGGCAGCAAGAAGCGTAGACAAAGATCATGGATGGGAGGTGGATTTCCATGATGAGCTGAGCTGTGTCCACTACTCTTTAATTTTCTGCAAAGACTAAATATTTACAAAATAGATAGTTTAAAATAAATGAATAGAAGATGAAAAATGCACATGTACAACATTGCAAGCTATAATAGACAGTCTCGCAATACTGTGTAGAACTAGTGCTCAGGGTATCAATGAATACAGTAGAAGCTGAATGCATTTGTTTTTCTTCCTTCCTATGAGTTTAATATAGTTATCAACAATTTCTTCTTAATTTTAAACAAATTTGCACATTTCCTACTGAAGATTAATGCTCCTGGAGATGATCTAAAACCAGTTTTGCAGTGCTGGTATGTGCTAGCTATAGTAACCTCTATTTGATAAGATCAAAGAAAAATTATGTAATTCCATTGCGCATCCACATGAAATGCATATCTTGAAACCAATATACTATAGTAAAATTCGGACAGGTTCATCCTGTTAACTTGCAATTCTTAGATGCCTGGAATTTTACAAAAGTTATATTAGAATAAATGTGCCTTATAATCACTATCTCTAACAAGAGAGTCCTACCACCTCTCCCTAATATTCATTGGCATTATTATTACCAAGTCACCCACTTTCAATACCTAGGTTCCAGTATTGACCAAGAAGTGTGCAAGAACAGATTAGGAAGTGGGTATCTTTTAGTGAGTGACCTTTATCTTGACACCTCAAAGTCTTTCCACATTTACTAGGCACAAGATAGGATTGTGATGTAATGTTCACCACATGCCTGGATGGGCAGAGCTTCAACAGTGCAGAAACTTGATGCCATCCTCAGTGACGCAGCCTTCCCTAAGAATACACTGTGGTTGGCTTTTTCATGCCACAGTGATAATGCATAACCAAAATCATTATCACCTAGATTGATAAAGCTTCAGATACAGAAGAGCAGCTGCTACCATTTCCCCACCAAATTACACAGCATTCTGATTAGTATCTTCACCCTGTTGGTGAATTCAGGGGAGTGGGGATGACTGGAAGAATTGGATCAGCTCATGATTGAATGGTGGAGCAGACTCGATGGGCCAAATGGCCTACTTTTGCTCCTATATCTTATGGGCTTATGGTCTTACAGACCTGAATTGATAAATTGGTTTATTATTGTCACATCTACCAAGGTACAGTGAAAAACTTGATTTTGCATTGCATTCATACAGGATCATTTCATTACAAGTGTATTAATGTAACGCAAGAGAAAACAAGATGATACAAGAAGAGCCTACCATGAGGGACCTTGACAAATGCATCAGTAAAATCCACAAAGACAACATCCACTGCTCTACAAATGATCCGTTCATTTTTATTTTGATGAGTGTCTGTGGAAGTTCACTCCGAACAAATTTGTTACGACATTTCCTACATTACAACATTAACTACACTTCATATGTATTGAGTTGCAAAGTCCTTTGACACATGTTGAAGTCTATAATGAATGTATTATATAATTTCTAGCACAATACTCAATAATGTATATTAGCAGATTTCCCACATTTGCATTTTGGAAAATTTATAAGTTAATTTCTGAGTATGCTCTGATCGTGCATAATTTGTCATCAAAGTCAAAAATGTTCGTAAACATTCAGTGTTTGAGAGCTTTGATCGCTGGCTAAATCAGAGATCATTGTCTACAGCGTGATAAAACGTTATCAGTGCTTTTGCAGGAAAGGCCTTCAAATCACAAGCCCTATTAATTGCAGAAGTGTAGGGGCTCAATTTCTGCTGAAATGTAGGGGCTCAATGGGAGGAATCAGTCCTCCTATAGAGCATAAGTTCCCGTTATGGGATCTCCCCTTTGTGAGTATATTTATCAAAGGGAATTTTTCTTCTTAGAAACAAGAGAAAAATCTGCAGATGCTGGAAATCCAAACAACACACACAAAATGCAGGAGGAACTCAATAGGCCAAGCAGCATCTATGGGAAAGAGTACAATCAATGTTTTGGGCCAAGACCCTTCATCAGGACTGCACCCGATAAAGGTTCTCGGCCCAAAACTTTGGCATACTCTTTTCCTCCAGCATTTTGTATGTATTTTTCTTTTTAGCCTTGCTTTTGGTGATGTGCGGTATCTTAAAAAAATCCATCTGCTTTATTACAATTCTCAGAATTTGCAAAAAGCTGAATTGTCATCAGGCTATCCCAGAGTGAAATATTCCCAATGATGCTTCCTATATGTCTTTGGATTAAGTAGAGTCATAGGGCAACACAGCATAAATGTTGTTCCTACAGACCAACAAGTCCACACCAACAACTGTAGCCAGCTATCTATTTCCAAATACCCTGTTTTCACTCCGTATCTCTCCAAGCCTCACCCTTCCATGGACCAATCCAAATGCTTCTTAAGTGATGCTATTATACTTGCCTCAACCAATTCAGGAAGCTGATTACATATGTTCAACACCCTCCACATGAAAATTCTTCCCCTTTTTAAATCTTTCTCCTCTCACCCTAAATCTATCCCCCTAATTTTGAACTCACCTAGACTGGAGTAAAGACTGTTACATTATCAATGCCAATATTTGCTAGCATTTGAGAGGTTGCAAATTCATGAACATGAACTGAACTTCATTTACATACCTTGAAGATTATACATTCAGAAACTGGTTTAAAAATCAGTGATCCTAACTAAAACCATGTGGAAAATTGGCAAGACAGTATCCCTCAAGTCTTCTTACAATGCAATTTTTCCCCTTTTCTATTACACTTCTATACTGTCAGTGCAAATCAAAGTAATGTACTCCTTATGCACTGTGATGGATATTCACGGTCCTGGGCAGAAGATCTCATGTTTGATAAGCTTGCTTTTTCTAAACACAGCATCTGCTACTTGTGAGATCAAAAACAGTTGTAAGCAAAACATAGAAATCTGCAGCACATTACAGGACCTTTGGTCAACAATCTTGTGTCAACCATGCAACCTACTCTAGAAACGGCCTCGAATTTCCCTACCGCATAGCCCTTTATATTTCTAAGCTCTGTGTAAGAGTCCCTTAAGAGACCCCGTTGTATCTGCCTCTACCACCATCACTGGCAGTGCAATACACACACCCACCATTCTCTGTGCAATAAACTTACCTCTGACATCCCCCTTGTGCCTACTTCCAAGCAACTTAAAACTGTGCCCCCTCATGTTTGCCATTTCAGCCCTGGGAAAAAGCCTCTGGCTATCCACATGATCAATGCCTCCCATCATCTTATACACGCCTATCAGGTCACCTTCATCCTCCGTCACTTCAAGGAGAAAAGGCCGAGTTCACTCAACCTATTCTCATAAAGCATGCTCTCCAATCCAGGCAGCATCCTTGTAAATCTCTTCTGCACTGTCTCTATTGTATGCACATCCTTCCTGTAATGAGGTGACCAGAAATGAGCACAGTACTCCAAGTGAGGTCTAACTAAGGTCAAATATAGCTGTAACATTACCTCATGGTTCTTGAACTCAATCCCATGGTTGATGAAGACCAACACACCATACACCTTCTTAACAACACTGTCAACCTGCACAGCAGCTTTGAGAGTCCTATGGACATGGGCCCTAAGATTCCTGTGGAACTCCACTGTTCACTGACCTCCAGGCAGAATACAGACCATCTACAACCACCTTTTGCCTTCTGTGGGCAAGCCAATTCTGGATTCTGGATTACTTTCTGAATGAGGCTTGCATGGGGAACCTTACCAAATTCCTTACTGAAATCCATATACACCACATCTACCGCTCTACCTTCATCAATGTGTTTTGTTACATCCTCAAAGAATTCAATGAGGTTCCTAAGGCATGACCTACTCTTGACAAAGAAATGTTGACTATCCCTAATCCGATTATTTCTCTCCAAATGCTCATAAAACTTGCCTCTCAGGATTATTTCCCAACAACTTGCCCACCACTGAAGTAAGATTCGCTGATCTTTAATTTGCTGGGTTATTTCTACTCCATTTCTTGAACAAGGGAATAATATTTGAAATCTTCCAATCCTCTGCTACTTCTCTTTTCCCTGTTGATGATGCAAAGATCATTCCCAGGGCTCAGCAATCTCCTGCCTCACTTCCCACATCGTCCTGGGGTATTTTTCATCTGGTCCTGGCGACTTACCTAACTTAATACGTTTCAAAATCTCCAGCATATCCTCTTTCTTAATGTCTATACACTCAAGCATTTCACTGCACTCTAAGTCATCCCCATAATTGCTAAGGTCCTTTTCAATGGTGAATATTGGAGCAAAGTATTCATTATTAAGTATCTGCACTACCTCCTCCAGCTCCATGCACATGTTTCCACTCTCGTTCCCGATTGGTCCTATTCTCACATGGCTCATCCTCTTGCTCTTCACATATTTGGGGCTTTCCTTAATCCTACTTGCAAAGGCCTTCTCATGGCCCCTTCTAACTCTCCTAATTTCATTCTTGAGCTCCTTCCTTGCACCCTTGTAATTTTCTAGAGTGCTAACAGTATCTAGTTTCTTGAACCTTTCATAAGCTTTTCTTTTCTTCTTAACTAGATTTTCTACATCATTTGTACACCGTAGTTCTTTTATCCTACCATCCTTTTCCTGCCTCAATAGAACATAACCATGCAGAAAGCCAAGCAAATGTTCCCTGAACATTTGCCACATTTCTACCATGCATTTCCCTGAGAACATCTACTCCCAGTTTATGTTCCCAAGCTCCCACTTAATAGCATCATATTTCCCCCTACACCAATTATATGTTTTCCCTAGCTGTCTGCTTCTATCCCTCTCCACTACCCACTATGGTAAAGGAGATAGGGTTATGATTGCTACGTCCAAAATGCCCTCCCACCAAGAGATCCAACACCTGACCAGGTCCATTTCCCAACACCAGATCAAGTACAGCCTCACCTCTGCTTGGCTTATCTACATTTTGTGCCAGGAATCCTTCCTGAGCACACCTAACAAACTCCACCCCACCTAAACTTACAATTCATATTGCATTGTTAATTTCTGGTCATAAATAGAAGTCAGTCTTCAGTTCTTAAAATGTAAATGGCAAGCAGTAATCAGTTTGAAGTTATAACGAAGTTCAATCATGCTTCATCTATGCAACATTTTGCTAGCCCACAACACCAGTCTTATTGCTCAAGAGTTGCAGTATAAGATAATGGGTTGTTTAATTTGGCATTTTATCCCCCAAACAAACAAGCTAACTTTAAACAACACACACAAAATGCTGGTGCAACACAGCAGGCCAGGCAGCATCTATAGGGAGAAGCACTGTCAACGTTATGGGCCGAGACCCTTCATCAGGGCTAATTGAAAGGAAAGATACTAAGAGATTTGAAAGTAGGAGGGGGAGGGGGAAATGCGAAATGATAGGAGAAGACCAGAGGGGGTGGGATGAAGCTAAGAGCTGGAAAGGTGATTGGCAAAAGTAATAAAGACCTGGAGAAGGGAAAGGATCATGGGACGGGAGGCCTAGGGAGAAAGAAAGTGGGAGGGGAGCACAAGAGGGAGATGGAGCACAGGCAGAGTGCTGGGTAGAGAGAGAGAAAAAAAACAAACAACTAAATATGTCAGGGATGGGGTAAGAAGGGAGGAGGGGCATTAACGGAAGTTAGAGAAGTCAGTGTTAGTGCCATCAGGTTGGAGGCTACCCAGCCGGTATATAAAGTGTTGTTCCTCCAACCTGAGTGTGGCTTCATCTTGACAGTAGAGGAGACCATGGATAGACATATCAGAATGGGAATGGGATGTGGAATTAAAATGTGTGGCCACTGGGAGATCCTGCTTTCTCCAGCATCTGCAGATTTCCTCGTGAAGCTAACTTTAAGTTGCTTTGTTCAAGCAAACTTGCAGAACAGATGGAGAATATCATTTAGCACATCAATAACTGATGTGATTATAGTTGGAAGAGTTTTATTAACTCAGAAGTTAGTTTTACAGCATTAATAGTAGTTGATACTAATTAATAGTAATAAATGATAGGTAGCTATGTCTCCAAAAATGCTTTTAGAACATAAAATGTAATACATAACAATTTACAGCACATTACAGGCCCTTCTGCCCACAATGTTGTGCCGACCATGTAACCTACTCTATAGACCGCCTAGAATTTTTATTCTAGCCCTCTATTTTTAGACCATTTGTGTTAAGAGGATATCTGAGAAAGTAACATATGTGCATGAAGTCACCCTAGTGGGACACGAAGGGTATAACTGTAGTAAACAGCTCATGCTATTAGAAATGGTGTAAGGAACATCTGGGAGAACATGGTGAACTAGAATCCATTCCTCCTTCAAATTTTGTGACAGCCAATCCATTGGTCTGCATCTGGATATGTCTTTTTAATTTACACGGTGTACTTGTGTTTAGAAAATCCTTTATCCTTTGGGTTTTAGAAATGTTTTGTGCTTTATGCTTTGTGCTCCGTGTTTTGGAACTGGATCATGTTTTAGAAATTGTAATTTGGAAATGTTTAAGATAGAAATCCTCTGTGCGTTTTAAATATGTTTTAAGAATGTTTGGAATTAAATGTGTCATTAACAATAAATTAACTGTGTCTTAAACTACTTTGTTAGCTGGAGGCATCTTCTCTTTGGTAAGGAAAGGGGAACCCTCACTTGAATAATGAGAATTGGCAACTAAACTCACCATGGAGAATAAACAGGAAAATAAACTAGTCTTTGAAGATTGTGTAGTTACAGTAAAGTCTCCCTTTCATGACAATGCTCATGGCTACTTATATCCAACAGGGCTTAAAGTCTTGGTTTGAATTTGGAACTCTGCGGTCAATAAACCCAGTATCATCATAGCATGTGGTTCCAATCATTGGATTCAGGACTTTCAGGATAAATTTAGGGTATTGCCTACATAATGAATATTTATATCTAATACTTTTTTCTCAATAATCTATTACATAAAATGAGTATCAGTTTCACTCAAGGAGTTCTCGTTATCATGCAACAACATAGATCCGTTTTGTTCAGTCTACCTTTTGTCTGTGTTTAAACCTTTTACAAGGAGTTATTGCTTTTTTAGCAATGGGCTACTTTTGGAAGTATTTAACTTAGTATCTCAGCTTTAATCAAGCTTTATTGAGGGTAAGGGGAACAGAGATTAGCTAATAGGCATTAACAAAACTAAGAGAATAAATCATAAATCCCTAAAGCATTTAATGCTGTTTTCTGGGCTACCCTAACATGCTTCCATTTCTATTGAAGCCAATGAACTCTATCCATCTCTTCCTATTGCCTATCTCAAGATCCTGTTTCTTAGCAGGATTTACTCAAGAAAATTCAATTCTACACATCCACTGGCAAATTCCATCTCTATGTTGTTGTTCTGATGCTGATCTCCCATGTAGCACATCTTCTGATTTACCATACAGTGCAGGATAAGAGAAGTTTCCTCTAGCCAATCCATTGCCTTGGCTGCGCTGTATTAATTCTCTTCCCTAGTTACTGACCCATGTCCTCACTCTAGCCATGTATTGAAGCTGAATCAAACTTTTTACAGCTAGGTGTTCTAATTGACCTTGAAATGCTTTTCCAGACTCAGACCCATTCCATCATCAGCACAACCTCTATTAGCCTTCTGTACAACAGTGGATACTCATCTTTGCCTTCTTCAGATTATTGATTGATGTAGCTTTCAGTCATATCTTTTCATCTTTTAGACTTTGCATTTCCAAAGAGGTCTTCTGTCTGACACACCAGGAACAGTATACAATGAACCCTGACACCCACCTTACAAAATATTAGTTCTGGGACTTCTTTCCTCCCTTCCTACACTTATTTTTTGATCCAGTATTATACTAGTTTTAGAATTCTCAACCTTCTTACAAATCCTTCTGTAGTTCTGTACTGTCTATTTTACTATTTCCAGCTCACCATTTCTTCAACTGTGGACCCTTCAGTGTGCCTCAGTTTAATCCCCCCACCATTTGCAGTAGTATGTTATTGGCTAGGTTTTAATTTTCGAACTTTTTATTTCACTCCAAACTTCTATATCTCCTTACCTCATTTAACATTCCCTACAAACCTACTTCTTCAAACACATTTCTGATTTGCAGCTTAATGCTGTAGCTTGAAATTTTGCCTGTAATACTTTGCTATTGATGATACATGCAAGTTAACTTAGACACATTAAAGATTTATTTTAATAACTGAATATTATTGCCTTTTTTCATTTGATGTCAAAATATGATTCATTTGAAGTATCTACTTCTCTTTCAAATGCAAAGATTAGATTAATTTAAGACCATCATTGTTTCATTTCACATGGTATAAAAGAACTAATCTGCTATCAGCTTTCCCCTGTAAACCTTGAGATTGTCACACCAATATAACAATTCTTCTTCACTTTCTCCAATTATTGCAACTTATATTTTTATGTCTTTTTTATTTGTTTGATTTTTTGTTTCCTAATTTCTTATTCCTTGTTTGAAAATGAAATGTACTTTATCATCTCTAAACAGTACCCTCTGAGACAAAACTCCAATCTTAAGGTTTGTGCTTTATTCAAACATGCAATTCCCTGAATGTTAAAGCTAAAATACCATTACAGAAAATAAATCATGTCTGCAATATTAACCATTCTCTGAAAGGAGCCAATTATTTGACACATTTGCACATTTCGGTATAACAAATTAGGCAGCTGTGTGCCAATGTAGGTTATCCTCAGTGGGTACACATTGGCCTTAATCAGAAGATCAAATCCTAATATAGCAACTCATCCCAAAAACACAATATTATTTTGGGGAAAATGAAATGTCCCTCATGCAAAGATGTCAAAAAATTCAAAAGCCTTTTCTTTCATTTAAGATTTTAGCAGCAAGTGAGCTTTCAAAGATACTAGATTGTAACATAGACTAAAGAAAAATCTTTAGAGGCAAAATAATCATAATGAGATCAAAACTTCCTCCACTTTATTTTAAAATTAATTTCACCTCTCTTCATTTTATGAATTATTTAGTGTGAGCTCTGGATGTTATTTTCAAACTGTATAATGAAGAAAACGGTGTTGTAGTTTTTAAATAAATAACGTAAAACTGACTTAATTGCTAGAGGGACTAAAATGTTTGAAAATCCAAAGTCACGGGTTGTTTTAAAATCCCACTAACTAAAACCGGAGAATTCAAGAGGAATTGCTAACTGCTGCATCCATTACTTGGTGAAATGAACAATCAGCATCTCATAAGTTTACCCAGTGGACATTTTATGATTGATGAATACTCCCCACTGAGAGATAAGCTTTTGCTTTTTGTTGAAAGTACATTTACTGTTAATGTACTACTATATGCCCACAGGAACACTGCAGGTCATGTCACTAATTACACAAAGAGAATAAGGTTATGTGTGAATGAATTATTTGTTAGAAATCATCAGTTATCTTTCTGTTGCTGTAAAACTTGCTGACCTAAATAATTAAACTCCAAAGAGATAGGAAAGGCCTGAAAATATGATATGATTTTCTACAAAATCTTAGAAGTTGCCATACCCTTTACTTTGGTTTATCTTTGGTATAGAAAATTCCAAGATTAGACCATAGAACCACTAGATATAGGAAAAGAATTAGGCTATTTGGCCTATCCAGTCTTTTCCGCCATTTCATCATGGCTGATCCATTTCCCTCTCAACCCCCATCTCCTACCTTTTCACCATATCCCTTCATGGCCTGACTAGTTATTTGTTCAGCTTCTAGATCTATATCCACTATTACAAATGTTTATCTACTGTACGCTGGATATATCACAGGTTCAGCATCACCTGTTATAATGGGCTTTACATTCTCCATGAAGATGAGCACCTTCCATACCCAATTTCTGGCAAAATAGCAGTGCAAATGGCAATTAAAAAAATTAGTCCTCCAATCGAATGTACTCAAAAACAGCAAAGCAGCATTGCCAATACACAGTATGTGTAGCTATATTTAGAAGGTGATTCAAATGCATTCCAACAGCTTGAAAGCACTCATCAATGATGAAAATACTTTAATTGTCAAATATAATAACTACTAAATAACAGAATGAAGTTTTCTCATATCTAATCATTTTGTCTAACATTAAAATGTCAGATTAAACAAGCAACATTTAATGTCCATCTTAATATATAAGATTGATAACATGCATTTCTGGGAATTAGCATTATTTTAACTTCACAACTTTATGGAAATTGTTATAAAGTACACGAGTTCAGTGATCTCTAGTGAAGCCCAAGCATTATGTACAGACTTATACATCTGAGACATGGGAAGCTCATGGCGTTTATTCAAGGACTTGCCACAGACTGTCCTTCTGGAATTTTCTACCAACAATGTTGCAAGCAGAGAGCAGTTAGTCATTTGACTAAAGGGACAGGGGTTGCAAAGTAACAATCATTGTTCATAACCAATATTGCTTGCACTGCAATGAATATAATATTAAGCAATATTATAATAATAAAACAGAAAACCTCTTTAGATAAAATAAATAAAATTCTTGCAATATTATTTGCACTATAAAATCACTTCCATGTGAATCAGAAGGTACATTCAATCTTCAGGAAATGTCAACACATAATTTAGAGTGATATTTAATTGCAATAATGAGGAAAAATCTTCATTCTTTGTCAGACAAACCCTCTTTGGTCTCTTATCTGGGAGCATGACAATCAGACTGTTCCATGATAGGTTGTCACCTTAGGTTAATTTAGGTGAAGAAGGAGTGTGGCAAGATCTTGTCAGGCCTGCTCCCACTGACTCTTCCAAGCTTGCACATACAGGTACCTCTCAGTCTCCACACAACAAACTCAATTCACCTACCACTCATTCCAGATGGTCCAGACCTGCAGCCTATTTAACCCCAGTTCACATTCACAGTCCTTGTTCAATCATCGACCAGCCAGCCTCAGCCAGTTGCTCCCAGCTTTCACAATTCCTGCCTAAAGTTTGCATTGTTGTCTGTTATGGTTAGTTTCTTACCTCTCTTGTTTTAATCACTCAAAGATAACAGGAAAGCAATTACTTGGAAGCAGAGGATGTTGGTGAGGTTCTTAAAATCATAAGATATAGGAGTAGAATTAGGCCATTTGGCCTGCCAAGTCCATTCCACCATTTCATCATCCAATTTTCCTCACAGCCCCATTCTCCTGCCTTCTTATCATAGCCATTCATGCCTGAACAATCAAGAATCTATCAGCCTCTGCTTTAAATATATATACATAAGGACTTGGCCTCCACAGCTACCTATGGCAAACTATTCCACAGATTCACCACCCACGGCTAAAGAAATTCCTCCTCATCACCATTCTAAAAGGACTGAGGATGTGTCATCTGGTCTTAGACACTCCCACGATAGGAAACATCTTCTTCATATCCACTCTATCAAGGCCTTTCACCATTTTATAGATTTCAGTAAGGTCACCCTTCATTCTTCTAATTCTAGTGAATACAGGCCCAGACCCACCAAACATTCTTCATATGACAAGCCTGGAATCATTTTCATGAACCTCCTTTGAACCCTCTCCAGTTTTAGCACATCCTTTCTAAGATCAGAAGCACAAAGCTGCTCACAATACTTCCAAGTGAGGCCTCACCAGTGGTTTATAAAGTTTCAACATCACATCCTTGCTTTTATGTTTTAGTCTTCCTGAAATGAATGGCAACATTGCACTTGCCTTCCTCTCCGCAGACTCAACCTGCAAATTAACCTTTAGAAAATCCTGCACAAGGATTCCCAAGTCGCTTTGCATCTCAATTTTTTTAATATTTTCTCTCCATTTAGAAAATAATCAACCTTTTAATTTCTTCTAAGCACATGGCCATAAATTTCCCAACACTGTATTCCATCTGCCATTTCTTTGCCCTTTCTCCTAATCTATCTAACTCCTTCTGTAACCTCTCTACTTCCTCAAAACTAACTTCCCCTCCAGCTATCTTCATATCATCTGCCAGCTTTGTAACAAAGTCATCAATTCCATCATCCAAATCATTGACATATGTAAAAAGAATCGGTCCCAGCACAGACCCCTGTGAAACACCACTAGTCACCGGTAG
Source organism: Hypanus sabinus (assembly GCF_030144855.1). Lineage (NCBI taxonomy): Eukaryota > Metazoa > Chordata > Chondrichthyes > Myliobatiformes > Dasyatidae > Hypanus > Hypanus sabinus. The sequence goes on from NC_082714.1 coordinate 131,148,250, forward strand.
CCAATCAGAAAAGGCTTCCTTTACTCCCACTCTTTGCCTCCTGCCAATCAGCAAAAACAATATGCATAAATGGCAAATTTTAGCTTTACCATGAACAACAGAGTTGAACAAGTAACACATTATGGATTTATATACAGAATACTCTTAGTGAACTGTGATTACATTGCTTCCGCATTTCCACATCATCCACCCTCTCTGTTTTATCAATGCTAGAATCTTTCCTGTCATACCATGGGCTCTTAGCTTGTTAAGCAGCCTCAAGTATAGCACCTGGTCAAAGGCCTTCTGAAAATCCAAGTACACAATATCCACTGCTTCTCCTTTGTCTATCCTGCTTGTTACTTCTTCAATGAATTCCAACAGATTTGTCAGACAAGATTTTCTCCTGAGGAAACCATGCTGACTATGGTTTATTTTATCATGTGCTTCCAAGTACCCTGAGACCTCATCCTTAATAATCAACTTCAACATCTTCCCAGCCACTGTGGTCAGACTGTTGTGTCCTGTCTTCTGCTGCTTTCCCTTCTTGAAAAGTGGAGTGATACTTGCGATTTTCCGGTCTTCCAGAACTATTCAGGAATCTAGTAATTCTTCAAAGATCATTAGTAATGCCTCCACTATCTCTTCAGCTAACACTTTTAGAACACTAGGGTGTACACCACCTAGCACAGGTAATTTATCTACCTTCAGACCTTTCAGTTTCCCAATAACCTTCTCTCTAGTTATGGTAACTTCATGTACTCATGCCTCCCGACACCTGGAACTTCCAGCATACAGCTGGTGCCTTCCATGGTGGACTGATGCAAAATACTTATTCAGTTCGTCTGCTATTTTGTCGTCCCCCATTACTACCTGTCCAGCATCATTTCCCAGCGGCTTTATGTCAGTACTTTAGTATTTACATGAGCCCTTTATATAAGTATTTATCAAAGAGAAGGATGTGGAGAAATAAGTGGTACCAAGCATTTTGAGCACTCGGGCATTTTGAGATAAAGGGAAGTGTGGTGAACTACATATACCTGTCTGGACACGCCCCCCCTGCTGACTGCTCCTGTGGCCCCTCCCACTGAGCTTGGCTCCTCCCACAGACCCCGGTATAAAGGCGATTGAGGCCTGAGCCCTGCCTTCAATCTCCAGGATGTAGTATGGTGGTCAATTACTGCTTGTTCTTTCTTCCAGTCAATAAAAGCCAATATCTCGCCTCACGTCTCGGAGAGTTATTGATGGTGCATCAGGAAGTTATTGTTTGATCTTTTAAAGGGCGGTAAGTGGCAAATCCCTAGGACTGATGGGATATACCCGAGGTTATTGAGAGAGATAAGAGATAAGATTGCTTGACCAATATCATTGTGTCCTCTTCAGCCACAGGCGAGGTTGCAGAAGCTAGCGAGCAGCTGATGGTGTAATGTTGTAATCCTGGAATTAATGCACCAGGGAGCTTCACATCAGAGGTTGGGAAGTTACCTGAGAGAATTCTTAGGGATAAGAATTATGGGCAGTTGGAAAACCGTGGTGTACTTAGGGACAGACAGCATGGCTATGTGCAGGTCAATTCATGTCCTAAGTTTTTTGACAAGGTGATGAGGGTGATCGATAAAGATAGAGCTATGGTTTTTGTCTACATAGATCTTAGGAAGGCTTTTGACAATGTTTTGACATGGGAGGCTCATCCAGAAGATTACAATACATGGAATCTATGGGGAACTGGCTGTTGGATTCAAAACTAGTTTGCTGTAGAAAACAGAGGGTGGTGGTTGAGGTGACTTATTCTAGCTGGAGGCCTGTGATTAGTGGTGTTCCTCAGGGACCTGTACTGGGACCTCTGCTGTCTGATGTATATTAATAACCTGGATGAGAACGAGAATGGATGAGTTAGTAAGTTTGCAGTTAACATGAAGACTGATGGTATTGTGGATAGTGTAGAAGACCGGCATGTGATGGATAATCTTTCCTCTTATAGATCAGTGGCAGATATGGGCAGAGAAATGGCAGGCTGATTTTAACCCAGCAAATATGAAGTGTTGTACCATGATAGGTCAAATGTAAAGAGACAGTGCACTGTAACAGTGTTGCTGAGCAGAGAGATCTTGGGGATCCAAGTTCATAACTCCTTGAAAATGGCTACAAAGGTTGATAGGGTGGTTAAGAAGGCACATGGAAGGTTTACCTTTATTGTTGAGGCATTGAGTTCAAAAGACAGAAAGCAATGTTGCAGTTTTCTAAAACCAGTTAGGCTGCATCTGGAGTATTGCCGACCGTTCTGGTCACCACATTACAGGAAGGATGTAGAGGCTTTGGAGAGGGTGCAGAAGGGGTTAACCAGGATGCTGTCTGGATCAGAGAGCATGCACTAACATGAGAGTTTGGACAAGCTTGGGTTTTTTTCCCTAGAATGTCGGAGGCTAAGGAGAAACCTGATAGAGTTTTATAAAGATTAAGAAAAGAGAAGATAGAGTAGATAGGCAATATCTCTTTCTTAGGGTTGAAATGTCTAATACCAGAGGCTATGTATTTAAGTTGAGAGGGAGTAATTTCAAAGGAGGTGTGAGGGGCAGGTTTTTTTTTACACACAGAGAGTGGTGCATGCCTGGAATTCACTGTCTGGGGTGGTGGTCCCAAGTTTATTAGGGACTTTTAAGACACATTTAGATAGGCACATGAATGTGAGGAAAATGAAAGGACGCAGATATTGTGTAAGCCAAAAGGATCAGCTTGTTGGCCATTTGATTCCTAATTTAGTGGGTTCGGTATAACATTGTGGACCCATTCCTGTACTGAGCTCATCTATGTTCTATGTGATTGATTAATGCAGAGAAATGAAGGTAACAATAATCTACGTATAAAAGCTGCTCCTAACCATGGAACACAGTTAAAAACATAAATTAGCAGCAGCATTAGACCAAAGGGTATGTGAAATAGAATCCTATTGATTTCAGTAAGGCAAGTGAGGGGTTGACAAACATTGATGTTGGGAGGTACTGCACACCCAGCAGTAAAAGTGATTTTTGTCCCACTGGATCCATGAATGTTTTACACATTCAGTCTTCTGCTCCACCTCATTGTCTTAATACATAACCTTCAGAAATATGGCCACAAGAGGAAAGATTATCCATCCCATGCCTGTGCATAGCAATTTTGAAAACCACATTTTTTGAACTTGACATTGATTTATTCAGGCTGTTCAGTCTAATAAATTCAAAGTCCAGTCTTAAAATAATATTGATCTACAGAGAATTTCAGAAATTGAAAATAGCATGTTTTAGAAATTCTATCTGGTGAATATATAAAAAAAAGTATTGCTCAAATATTTTCACTTAAATAATGTGTTAAGCATTTTCACAGAAACTCCTTAGCTTTCACCTACTGTTACAGCTCTTTTCTCCCAGATTTATTGAAACATTCTCAAAAATTTACTGCTGACATACACTCAGTGGCCACTATGTAAGGTACCTTCTATACCTAATAAATATTAGTATTGCCGGAGTGTATGCCTGTGGTCTTCTGTTGTTGTAGCCCATCAGCTTCAAGGTTTGATATGTTGTGCATTCAGTGACGCTCTTCTGCACATCACTGTTGTAGTGCAGGTTTTGAGTTGTTGTTGCCTTCCTATCAGCTTGAACCAATCTGGCTTTTCCCCTTCGATCTCCCTTATTACCTGGACATGTTTGCCCTCAGAACTGTCACTGGATGTTCTTTTGTTTGTCGCACCACTCTCTGTAAACTCCAGAGACTGTTGTGCATGAAAATCCCAGGAGATAAGCAGTTTCTGATAACGCTCAAACTACTCATCTGGCACCGACAATCATTCCACAGTCAATGCCATTTAGATATAACTTCTTCCCCCACTCTGATGCTTGGTTGAACAACAACGGGACCTCTTCACTAAGTCTGCATACTTTTGTGTAGCAGCTGCAACGCTGAGTTGTTGCCACGCAATCGGCTGATAAGATATTTGTATTAATGACAAATAGAAGCAAAGAAACACAGAAAACCTACAGCACAATACAGGCCTTTCGGCCCACAAAGCTGTGCCGAACACGTCCTTACCTTAGAAATTACCTAGGGTTACCCATAGCTCTTTAATTTTCTAAGCTCCATGTACCTATCCAGGAGTCTCTTAAAAGACCCTATCGTAAAAGACCTAGTCTCCACCACTGTCACCAGCACCACATTCCACACACTCACCACTCTGCATAAAAAACTTACCCCTGGCATCTCCTCTGTGCCTACTACAAGCACCTTAAAACTGTGCCCTCTCATGCAAGCCATTTCAGCCCTGGGAAAAAGCCTCCAACTAGCTACACGATCAATGCCTCTCATCATCTTATACACATCTATTAGATCACCTCTCATCCTCCGTCACTCCAAGGAGAAAAGGCCAAGGTCACTCAACCTATTCTCATAAGGCATGCCCCTGAGATTCTCACAACATCCTTGTAAATCTCCTCTGCACCCATTCTATGGCTTCCACATCCTTCCTGTAGTGAAGCAACCAGAACTGAGCACAGTACTCCAAGCAGGGTCTGACCAGGGTCCTATATAGCTGCAACATTACCTCTTGGATCCTAAATTTAATATCATGATTGATGAAGGCCAATGCACTGTATGCTTTCTGAACCACAGAGTGAACCTGTGCCGAAATTTGAGCGTCCTATGGACTCGGACCCCAAGATCCCTCTGATTCTCTACACTGCCAAGAGTCTTACCATTAATACTATATTTTGCCATCATATTTGACCTACCAAAATGAACCACCTTACGCTTATATCGATTGAATTCCATTTGCCACTTCTCAACCCAGTTTTTCATCCCATCAATGTCCCACTGTAACCTCTGACAACCCTCCACACTATCCACAAGACCTACAACCTTTGTGTCATCAGCAAACTTACTAATCCATCCCTCCACTTCCTCATCCTGATCATTTATAAAAATCACAAAGAAAAGGGGTCCCAGAACAGATCCCTGAGGCACTGAACTCCATGCAGAATATGACCCAGCTACAACCACTCTTTGCTTTCTGTGGTCAAGCCAGTTTTGGATCCACAAAGCAATGTCCCTTTGGATCCCATGCCTCCTTACTTTCTCAATAAGCCTTGCATGGGGTACCTTATCAAATGCCTTGCTGAAATCCATATACACAACATCTACTGCTCTTCCTTCATCAATGTGTTTAGTCACATCCTCAAAAAATTCAATCAGGCTCATAAATCCTGCCTCTCAGGATCTTCTCCATCAACTTACCAATCACTGAAGTAAGACTCACTGGTCTATAATTTCCTGGGCTATCCCTACTCCCTTTCTTGAATAAGGGAACAACATCCGCAACCCTCTAATCCTCTGTAACCTCTCCCGTCCCCATTGATGATGCAAAGATCATCACCAGAGGCTCAGCAATCTCCTCACTCACATCCAACAGTAGCCTGGGTATATCTCGTCTGGTCCTGGGGACTTATCCAACTTAATGCTTTCCAAAAGATCCAGCACATCTTCTTTCTTCATATCTAAATGCTCAAGCTTTTCAGTCCTTTATAAGTCATCCCTACAATCACCAAGATCCTTTTCCATAGTGAATACTAAAGCAAAGTACCCATTAAGTACCTCTAATATCTACTCCGGTTCCATACACACTTTTGCGCTGTCACACTTGATAGGTTCTATTTTCTCACATCTTATCCTCTTGCTCTTCACATACTCGTAAAATGCCTTGGGGTTTTCTTTAATCCAGACTGCCAAAGCCTTCTCATTGCCCCTTCTGGCTCCCCTAATTTCATTCTTAAACTCCTTCCTGCTAGCCTTATAATCTCCTAGATCTCTATCATTACCTAGTTTTTTGAACCTTTTATAAGCTTTTCTTCTCTTCTTGACTAGATATACAACAGCCTTTGTACACCACATTTCCTGTACCCTACCAACCTTTCCCTGTCTCATTGGAATGTACCTATGCAGAACTCCACTCAAATATCCCCTGAACATTTGCCACATTTCTTCTGTACATTTCCCTGAGAACATCTGTTTCCAATCTATGCTTCCAAGTTCCTTCGTAATAGCCTCAAATTTCCCCTTACTCCAATTAAACACTTTCTTAACTTGTTTATTCCTATCCCTCTCCAATGCTCTAATTGTGATCACTATCTCCAAAACGCTCTCCCACTGAGAGACCTGACACCTGACCAGGTTCATTTCCCAATATCAGATCAAGTACAGCCTCTCCTCTTGTAGGCTTATCTACATATTGTGTCAAGAAACCTTACTGAACACACCTAACAAACTCCGCCCCATCTGAACCTCCTGCTCTAGGGAGATGCCAATCAACATTTGGGAAATTAAAATCTCCCACCATGACAACCTTGTTATTATAACACCTTTCCAGAATCTGTCTCCCTATCTACTCTTCGATGTCCCTGTTTCTATTGAGTGGTCTATAGAGTCATTGACCCCTTCCTGTTTCTAACTTCCACCTACAGAGACTCCATAGACAATCCCTCCATGACTTCCTTCTTTTCTGCAGCTGTGACACTATCTCTGATCAACAGTGCCACACCCCCACCTCTTTTGCCTCCCTCACTGTCTTTTCTGAAACATCTAAAGCCTTGCACTCAAAGTAACCATTCCTGCCCTTAAGTATTCCAAGTCTCTGTAATGGCCACAACATCATAGCTCCAAGTACTGATCCATGCTTTAAGCTAATCCACTTTATTCATAATACTCCTTACATTAAAATAGACACATCTCAAACCATCTGTCTAAGCGCATCCCTTCTCTATCACCTGCGTATCCTCCCTCTCACACTGTCTCCAAACTTTCTCTATTTGTAAGCCAAACACCTCTTCCTCCGTCTCTTCAGTTCGGTTCCCACACCCCAGCAATTCTAGTTTAAACTCTCCCCAGTAACCTTAGCAATCCTCCCCACCAGGATATTGGTCCTCCTGGGATTCAACCTGTCCTTTTTGTACAGGTCACACCTGCTCAAAAAGAGTTCCCAATGATCCAGAAATCTGAAACCCTGCCCCCTGCTCCAATCCCTCATTTATCCTCCGCCTCATTCTATTCTTATACTAACTGTCACGTGGTACAGGCAGTAATCCCAAGATTACTACCTTTGAGGTCCTGCTTCTCAACTTCCTTCCTAACTCCCTGTAGTCTCTTTTCAGGACCTCCTCTCTTTTCCTACCTATGTTGTTGGTGCCAATATGTACCACGACCTCTGATATCATGGACGTGATCAAAAACATCCCAGACCCTGGCACCAGGGAGGCAAACTACCATCCGTGTTTCTTTCCTGCATCCACAGAATCGCCTGTCTGACTCCCTAACTATAGAGTTCCTTATCACTGCTGCCATCCTCTTCCTTTCTCTACCCTTCTGAGCTACAGGGCCAGCCAGACTCTGTGCCAGAGACGCGGCCACTATCGCTTCCCCCAGGTAGGCCGTCCCCCCAACAGTACTCAAACAGGAGTACTTATTGTTAAGTGGGACAGCCACAAAGGTACTGTTTAGCATCTGACTCTTGCCCTTCCCTCACCTGACTGTTACCCACTTATATCTGTCTCCCGAGGCCCTGGTGTGACTAACTGCCTATAGTTTATCTCTATCACCTCCTCAGTTTCCCTGACCAGGCAAAGGTCATCGAGCTGCATCTCCAGTTCCCTAACGCAGTCCCTAAGGAGCTGCAGCTCAACGCACATGGCGCAGATGTGACCATCCAGGAGGCTGGGAATCTCCACGTCTTCCCACATCTGACACCGAGCACAGAACACTGGCCTCACACACATACTTCCTGTCTGTATTCTACACAAGAAACCTACCTCTCCTTGATGCTTTATCACTGAAGCCTTATTGAGCCAAAGCCTTCCTACTCTGTTACCCACTCCTTCAATGCCCACTCTATAAAGCTGTCTCCTTTTAAACTCTTCACGCTGTTCTAACCGGCTGACAACCTCGCGCTGCATGCTTCAGCATATTCTGGAGTCATGCTCAAAAGTGCAGAGCCTGCAGGAAGTCATTTATAAGCATATCTGACCACTTGCACACACCTGGGCACAGTTTTAATCAAAAGCTATTCTCTAACTTGTAGCCTGCCAATGACCAGGCAACCTAAAGAATTCCTCCTTGATTAGGTAGTGTACACTCAGTGGCCACTTTATTTGGTACAGCTGTACACCTGCTCCTCAATGCAAATATCTAATCAGCTAAACATGTGGTCTATGAATCTTGCATTTCTGTGGACTGAAAATGTCTCCGAACAGCAGGGAGTTCAATGGAATGGCCAATACTGATACATAATAAGCAGCTATGAATAACAAAACTTTATTCTTTCTCCAATCAGCAAAAATACAATGTTAGAAATATACACTTAGTGGCCACTTTATTAATACACCTTCTAATTATTGCAAATACCCAAGCAGCCACTCGTGTGGCAGTAACTCAATGGATAAATACATGCAGACGTGGTCAAGAGGTTCAGCTGTTGTTCAGACCAAACATCAGAATGGGGGAAGAAATGTGATCTAAGTGACTTTGACCGTGGAATGATGTTGGTGCCAGACAGGGTGGTTTCAGTAACTCAGAAACTGTGGATCTCCTGAGATTTTGTTTATTTTAATTTTATTTATTTATTTTTACACACAATATTCTCGAGAGTTTGCAGAGAATGGTGCAAAAAAAAATCCAGTGAGTGGCAGTTCTTTGGGCGACTGCCCTGGCTGCTGTGCTCCATGACACTAATAAGATGAACTGATAGGTTGAGCCTACTCCAGGCTTTTTTGGCATCCGGCTCTAAAAACTCAATTTTGCTCTTGTTTGATTCAATTGTTTGCATAATTAGTAGCATTTTCTCTTTCACTCATGCAACTGGTGTTGGTCTTTTATTTTTATTTTTATTCCTTTTTGTCTTTAATTGGGTTCTTTTGGGTTGCTTACTTTGTGGCCTCCTGTGAGTGTGCAAATCTCAAAGCTGTGTAATGTATACATTCTTTAATAATAAATGTAATTGAAAGTGCCTTGTAAATGAGAGAGGTCAGGGGAGAATGACCAGACTCGTTCAAGTGGACAGGAAGGTGACATCAACTCAAACAACAATGCATTGCCACAGTGGTGTGCAGAAGAGCATCTCTGAATGCACAATATATCGAACCTTGAAGTGGATGAGCTACGGCAGCAGTGGGCCACACTGGGTTCCTCTTCTGTACCTAATAAAGTGGCCACTGTTTGTAGTTGTGGCCCTCCTCATCCCTGGTTTCACTCAAGTGATTTTGGCACATGCTGTCTGGACAATGCTTTCTACTAAGCCCATGATGATGGCACCAATGTAATTGAGTTAACTGTATTACTTGTCTGCAGGTATTGATACCAGGGTATCCCTTTCCCTTGCACTGTTAGCAAGGATACAAATATGTTGCTATTATTTCTCCAGAGGAAATGCACCAGAGTGCAAACGTTGCTGTAAGAGCATGGCTAAATAAACCTTCTATTTAAGCTTTTAAATTTAAAAATCCTGTTTCAACTTTCCTCTTTCCTTTTATAATTTCTTTCCAGACCATGATTACTATTAAGTTGTGCAATTACTATTTTCCTTCAACCTTCCTATTAATATATCTGCCAGCTAATACATAACCTTTCAACACATATCTAATTTACTATTTTAAACTCATCATCGTTTTCATTTTTTAAGTATTTTTATGTTTTACAGTAATTATTCAGATCAATTTGAACTGTTCTCACTTATCTCTGATTATTTGAGACATTTATAGAAGTGATACAGACCTTTGACGTATGAGCCACAAGACTATTGGAGGATGCTGGAGTGTATGAGGCGTTTAAAGATGTACCATCCGAAGACTATTTATCATCCCCTAAGACAGTGCAGGAAATGGTTCAAGCTGGAAAATATTCAGCAAAATATATTTAAATTAACTTTGATAGTGCTACCTGTGATTGCTGAGCTGTCATCCAATGGTAACTGCAAAAGGATACCAAATACTCTTGGCATTCATATCCAGTCAGCATACAACCAGCCCACAGCAATTGACAATGGATCCTAGATTTCAACAACTCACCTGGGTTAGAGAAGGATGGTATGACTTGTGATAACATCGTTGATAACATTGTCCTGAAGGAAGATGGGCAGGAGGCAATCACAGGCAGAGGCTGGTGAGTATATGGAACAAGCTTCCAGTGAAAGTGGTAGAGCTGGTTACAATCACAATATTTTGAAGACATTTGGAAAGCTGCATGTCTAGGAAAGATTTAAAGGAAGACTGACCAAATGCAGGCAATTGGGATCAGCTCAGGAAGAAACCTTGATTGGCATAAGTGATTCAGACCAATGAAACTTTTTTCCATGTTATACAATTTTTATATAATCTAGAAAATTGTATACATTTTACAGGGTGCTGGAGGAATTTAACAAAGACTTACAACAAGATGATATGCCAGAATTTAACAAGTTTATGCTTGACTGAAAGGCTTCGAGCAAGTAACATACTACTTCAAAGTTATGTAGAAAGAAAACAACAGGAAGAACCAAAAGCAAATGGTGAAGTGGCGTAGGACATCATGAGAACTAATAGAACTGTGTACCATGCAGTGCCTTTGACAGCATATGCTGCCTTCCTCAATTATAGGGATTACATTGCAAATGTAAAAGGATGTAGCTGAAGCAGATGCATGCATACTTTGGAATGAGATTCCAAAACAGTAACAATATGACCCGTGACCACCTATGTTGCAAACACTGCAGGAAGTGGAGTGCAGATCAATTCAGTGGTTCCATAAGCATCAGATCAGAGCAAAACTCCTTAGATCTAGCATATCCACTCAAGAGTAACATTAGACAATCAACATTAAATGAAGAAAAGGATGCTACCCATAAACATTTTATCTTTGACTGTGTCCCCTACATAAATATGGCACAGACATGACTTAAAAATGAAGTGAATTGCATTTACTTTAAGCCAGAAGTGTGAAAATAAACAGAATAAGTTGCCTCTTCCCAGGGTCCCCGCTACAGTATAGGTATCGAGCTAATTTGGTTTATTCCATATGGTATTTAAAATGAGCCAAAGGAAGATGAGTTCAGGCAATGTTCTAGCTGTTGCATGGAGATCTGTGTAATAGTTCACAGGCGTTAACCCTAACCTTGATGGAGCTATATTGATCTAGATTGTGGGTGGGGTTAAGGGGAGGGCAAAGTTGGTGGCAATTGGGTAAGTATTCAGTCACACTCCCTTCATCACAGGAGCTGCATCAGGAGGGTAGGAACACAGCAGTCCTATCCGTGGTAAGCATTCAGCTCTTGATCCTTAAAGGCTTTGCCACTATCCACAAATCAGCTTTTTTAAATTATTCATTTACAGGATGTGGGTGTCACCAGCTAAGCCAGTATTTATTGCCCATCTCTAGCTGCCCTTGAGAAGGTGGTGATGAACTGCTTTCTTGAACCACTGCAATCCCTGAGGTATAGGTGACCCAATTCATTTGTATTTCTCTTCTTTTTAGCAGTGATTCATAGGAATACCATCACCTCAAAATTCTCTACAAGTTATTCACAATACTAACTCAAATAAGATCTTGAATTTCATTCCCTTTCATAGCTAAGGCTCCAGTGATGGGGTTCAATAGTCTTTCAAACTGTTATTATTGCCACATTGGCTGAAACATCTGAAATTGGAGACTGTTTGATACAGTCCTTGCTTCAAATATCTGGACTCATGAAATCAGCCAAAAACAATAGAAAGAAAATTTCCACAGCATGAAATTAATTTCAGTTGTCTCAATTTTGTTCTTAATAATCACAGCCCTAAAGCATAAATATCACAAATTTACATTCAACCATCAGTTTCAAAGAGACACTTTGACTGGTACATAGGAAAAGAGTCACATCAATGATCAATGGAGCTTATGGTATGTTTGCATATGTAAGCAGATTAAAGTAAGCTTCACTCTGTATCCTGCTAAAAATAAATATCTGAAATGCCTTGTTCTAACATTCTTGAGTGTGGACGCAAAAATAAAGCAATAGCAAGGTACCAAAAAGTAAACATTCCTCATCATCTTCTCTACTATTCCTTTGGTAAGTTTTGGCAAGGAACCATCATACTCAAGTCTGCAAACTTAGGTTGATAACAAGTATATCACTTACACTTGGTGGCCACTTCTTTAGGTAGATGATAGGTATATCCAGCTCATTAATGAGAATATCTTAACAGCCAATAACGTTGCAGCAACATAATACATAAAAGTGAGGACCAGTTGTGAGGATCAAGAAGGTATGGACAAGGAAAGCACAGGAGCATTGACCGGACTGCTTTAAATCAGTGGACTGGACAGTATTCAGGGATTCATGTTTGAATCTGGGTGAGTATGCTGCAGTTGTTACCAACTTCATTAAAACCTGTGTGGATGAGTGTATGCCTATGAAAACTTGCTGTACTTCCCAAATCAAAAGCTGAGGATGAACCAGGAGGTACGTCATCTGCTGAGGGCATTCAAGTCTGATCACCCAGTCTGTACAGGAAAACCAGGTATGACTTGTCCTGACGAAGGGTCTCAGCCCAAAACGTCAGCTGTACTTTTCCCTATAGATGCTGCCTGAACTGCTGCCTTCCACCAGCATTTTGGGTGTGTTGCTTGAATTTCCAGCATCTGCAGATTTCCTCATGTTTATGACTTGTGAAGGGCTATTTCAAGTGTGAAGAGACAGTTCCGAGAGAAGTTGGAGGTGACATTGGATGCACAACAATTCTGGCAGAGTGTGCAAGGCACTACTTCCTACAAAGTGAAACCCAATAGCATGAATGGCAGCGATGATTCATTATCAGATGAGCTCAACGCCACCTATGTCCACTTTGAAAGGGAAAATATAGCTACAGCTGTGAAGATCCCTGCTGAATCTGGTGACCTAGTGATCTCAGTCTCGGAGACCAATGTTAAGCAGTCTTTAACCATATAACCATATAACAATTACAGCACGGAAACAGGGCATCTTGGCCGTTCTAGTCTGTGCCGAACGCTTACTTTCACCTAGTCCCACTGACCCGCACTCAGCCCATAACCCTCCATTCCTTTCCTGTCCATATACCTATCCAGTTTTACTTTAAATGACAATAGCGAACCTGCCTCTACCACTTCTACTGGAAGCTCATTCCACACAGCTACCACTCTCTGAGTACAGAAATTCCCCCTCATGTTACCCATAAACTTTTGCCCCCAACTCTCAACTCATGTCCTCTTGTTTGAATCTCCCCTACTCTATCCACGTCAAAAGAAGTCATATTCATGAAAAAGCCTATCCACGTCAACTCTATCTATCCCCCTCATAATTTTAAATACCTCTATCATGTCCCCCCTCACCCTTCTATGCTCCAAAGAATAAAGACCTAACTTCTTCAATCTTTCCCTGTAACTTAGGTGCTGAAACCTAGGTAACATTCTAGTAAATCTTCTCTATACTCTCTCTATTTTGTTGACATCTTTCCTATAATTTGGTGACCAGAAATGTACACAATACTCCAAATTCGGCCTTACCAAAGCCTTGTACAATTTTAGCATTACATCCCAACTCCTAAACTCAATGCTCTGATTTATAAAGGCCAACATACCAAAAGCTTTCTTCACCACCCTATCCACATGAGATTCCACCTTCAGGGAACTATGCACCATTATTCCTAGATCACTCTGTTCTACTGCATTCTTCAATGCCCTACCATTTATCATGTATGTCCTATTTGGATTATTCCTACCAAAATGTAGCACCTCACACTTATCAGCATTAAACTCCATCTGCCATCGTTCAGCCCACTCTTCTAACTGGCCTAAATATCTGCAAACTTTGAAAACCTACTTCATTATCCCAACGCCACCTACCTTAGTATCATCTGCATACTTCCTAATCCAATTTACCACCCCATCATCCAGATCATTAATCAACATTAGTTCCAGTACAGATCCCTGAGGCACACCACTAGTCACCGGCCTCCAACCTGACAAATAGTTATCCACCACTACTCTCTGGCATCTCCCATCCAGCCACTGTTGAATCCATTTTACTACTTCAATATTAATACCTAACGATTGAATCTTCCGAACTATCCTTCCGTGCAGAACCTTGTCAAAGGCCTTACTGAAGGAGAGTGAACCCTCACAAGGTGGCAGGTCCTGATGGCATATCTAGTAAGGCTCTGAAAACCTGTGCCAACAACCTGACAGGTGTATTCAAGGACATTTTCAACCTCTCACTGTTATAGTCGGAAGTTCTCACCTGCTTCAAAAAAACAATAATTATACCAGTGCCTAAGGATAGTAGTGTGAGTTGTGTTAATAACTATCGCCCAGTCATACCATCAATGGTGATGAAATGCTTTGAGGAGTCGGTCATGGCTAGAATGAAATTGTGACTCAGTAACGGCTTGGACCCTTTGTAATTTTCCTATCATCACAATATGTCTAGAGCAGATGCAATCTCAGTGGCTCTTCACACAGCTTTGATCACCTGGACAATACAAAGAACTTTGTCAGGATGCTGTTTGTTGACTATAGCCCAGCATTTAACACCATCATTCCCATAATACTGATCATTAAGTTACAGTACCTGGGCTTCTGTACCTCTCTCAACAACTGAATCCTCGACTTCCTAACCAGATGACCACAGTCCATGCGGATTGATAATAATATGTTCTCCTTGCTGACGATCAACACTGGTGCATCTCAGGGATGTGTGCTTAACCCACTGCTCTACTTTTTCTACACCCATGACAGTGTGGCTAGGCATAGCTCAAATACCATCTATAAATTTGCTGATGATGAAACCATTGCCGGGAGAATCTCAAACGGTGACAAAAGGGTGACCAGGAGTGAGATATAGAAGCTAGTTGATTGGTGTTGCAACAACAACCTTGCACTCAATGTCAGGAAGACAGAAGAGCTGATTGTGGACTTCGGGATGGGTACGACAAAGGAACATGAACCAGTCATCACAGAGGTATCAGTGTGGAGAGAGTGAGCAATATCAAGTTCCTGATTGTCAAGATCCCTGAGGGTCTAACCCGATCGAAACATATCAATGCAGCTATAAGGAAGGCAAGACAGTGGCTATATTTCATTAGGAGGCTGAAGGTATTTGGTTTGTCAACTAAAACACTTGAAAACTTCTATAGATGTATCATGGAGAGCATTCTGACAGGCTGCATCACTGTCTGGTATTGAGTGGGGTGGGGGGAGGGTCTACTGCACAGGGCCAAAATAAGCTACATAAAGTCATAAAATTAGTCGGCTGCAGCTTGGATACTTGCCTTCATAGTACCTAAGACATCTTCAAAGAGAGGTGCATCAAAAAATGCATCCATTATTAAGGACCCCTATCAACTAGGACATGCTCTCTTCTCATTTTTACTGTCAGGAAGGAAGTACAGAAGGCACATACTCAGTGATTCAGGAACAGCTTGAAAAACACGATCAACGCCTCTCATTATTTTATACTTCTGTCAGGTCACCTCTCATCTTCCATTGCTCCAAGGAGAAAAGGCCGAGTTCACTCAACCTATTCTCATAAGGCATGCTCCCCAATCCAGGCAACATCCTGTAAATCTCCTCTGCACCCTTTCTATGGTTTCCACATCCTTCCTGTAGTGAGGTGACCAAAACTGAGCACAGTACTCCAAGTGGGGTCTGACCAGGGTCCTAAATAGCTGCAACATTACCTTTTGGTTCTTAAACTCAATCCTACAATTGATGAAGGCCAATATACCATATGCCTTTTTAACCACAGAGTCAACCTGCACAGCTGCTTTGAGCGTCCTATGGACTTGGACCCCAAGATCTCTCTGATCCTCCACACTGCCAAGGGTCTTACCATTAATACTATATTCTGCCATCATATTTGACCTACCAAAATGAACCACCTCACAATTATCTGGGTTGAATTCCATCTGAGTAGATTAGAAACTGCTGATCTGGGGTTTTCACACACAACACTTTCTAGAGTTTACAGAGAATGGTGTGAAAAACAAAAACATCCAGTCAGCAGCAATTCTGTGGGAAAAAAAACCCTTGTTAATGAGAGAGGTCAGAGGAAAATGGCCAGACTGGATTAAGCTGACTTGAAGGCGACAGTAACTTAAATGACCACACATTATAACAATGGTGTGTCAAGAGCATTTCTGAACACACCAACATGTTGAAGTACAGCAGCAGATGACAGCAAACATACACTCATTGGCCGCTTTATAAGGTATAGGAGGTACTTAATAAAGTATCCACTGAGTGTATTAACTATGGATTGGATTTTAATAATTTTGCACATCCACCATTAAATTAATATTTAGAAAAGTTCCTCCATCTTTTGTGTGCAGGAAAAATTTACACTGGATTGTTTGTACAAACAATAATTATTTAAAAATAGGTCAGAAATATCATGTTTCAATCTTGTTGCCTTTGGGTATGTTATACATTCAAAGATCATTCCAAGTCTAAGCCAATTAACACAAGTTAATTAGAATTCTGAAAACTGCCTTCAGATTCCATTAGCAAGGGTTTCAATTCAGGTATGCTACAAACAGCCCAGGATATATTCGCAATCAATTTTATGAAACTACGTTCTTTATCTTGAAGCCATATTGTTGGCCGATATTAATTGTAACTGCCAGATAATACTGGATGAAAAATTCAAAATTTATGTTTTGTTGTCGAATAGTTTTCACTTTGTCTCAATTATGAAACAATATGTAAGAGAGCAAAGCTTAGAATTTTCAGCACAATCCAGAAATACTAGCTGAAATACATTTGTACTGGCTGGGTTACAGTTCAAGTTTCCAATTAAAATTTCAATAGCACAGTCAGAAACAAATTGTTGAAGGATTGTAAAGCAAAACAAAAAAAAACTGCAGATGCTGCAAAAGCAAAATAAAAATGGAAAATTCAGCATCTGTAAACTTGTTTCCAGTTCTGAAAGAGTTGTTGGCCTTAATTTTATTCATCTTTAAATGGACATTGTACAGTCATTTTGCTGAATACCCTCAGAATAATTGTTCCTTCAAATTGGAATGTTTTTACCTCCATGCTATGTTAGTTATAAATGGGTTCTTGCCTGTCTACTTCTCAGTTCCCTTTTACTATTACCTTTAAAGATACAGTATATCTTGGACATAGATTTTGGCGATATGTTCCATTATCTGAAGTAGCATGACACTCTCAGATTTTGTTTGATTAACGTTTCTCTGAAGGTCTATGGTATATTCTCCAGGAATAAAGATAATTTTATGTGATCTTACTCCGTAAGACAATAAGCTATAGGAGCAGAACTGGGCCATTTAGCCCACAGAGTCTGCTCCGTCATTTCATCATGGCTGACTTAATTTTCCTCTCAGTCCCAAACTCCTGCCTTCTCCTGTATCTCATCATTACTGACCAGTCAAGGATCTATCAATCACTGCCTTAAATATACATAAAGATTTGGCCTCTACAGCTGCCTGTGACAAAGAATTCCACAGATTCACCACTCTCTGGCTAAAGAAATTTCTACCCATTTCTGTTCTAAATGTATGCCCCTCTATTCTGATTCTGTGTTCCCTGGTCTTAGCCTGTTCCACCATATCATGGCCTTTCACCATTTGATAGGCTTCAATGAGGTCACCCCTCATTCTTCTGAATTCTAGTGAATAAAGACCCAAAGCCATCAATCATTCTTCATAATGACAAGCCATTCAATTGTGGAATCATTTTCATGAACGTCCTTTGAGCCCTCTCCAGTTTCAGCACATCCTTTCCAAGACAAGGGGCACACAGCTGCTCACAATACACCACGTGAGGCCTCACCAGTGCTTTATAAAGTCACAACATTACATCCTAGTTTTTATATTCTAGTCCTCTTGAAATGAATGCTAACATTGCATTTGCCTTCCTTAGCACAGTCTCAATCGGCAAATTAACCTTTAGGGAAACCAGTACCCGGACTCTCAAGTCCCTTTGCACCTCAGTTTTCTTATTCATTCTTCCACCAAACTGCATGACCATATACTTCCCAACACTGTATTCCATCTGCCATTTCTTTGCCCATTCTCCTAATCTGTCTAAGTCCTTCTGTAGCTTCTCAACTTCCTCAGAACTACCTACCCCTCTACATATCTTCATAACCTCTGTAAACTTAGCAACAAAGCCATCAATTTCATCATCCAAATCATTGACATATAATATAAAAAGCACTGGTCCCAACGCAGATCCCTATGGAACACCACTATTCACTGGCAGCCAATCAGAAAAGGCTCCCTTTATTCACAATCTTTTTCTCCTGCCAATCAGCATACGCCATCTGCATAGGTGTCAAATTTTAGCTTTACCATGAACAACAGAATTTGAAAAAGTAACACATTATGGGCTTTTCTACAGAGTACTCTCAATTGCTTCTGCACTCCCTCATCATCCACCCTCCCACCCCCCAACTTATTCCCAAATGTACAGTGCTCATTTAGGACATATTCAAACATCACTCCAGCCTAACATAAAAACAAAATGTAGCAATATTTTTAATAATACTTTGCAATCTACAGTGGTGCTAGAAAGTTTGTGAACGCTGTAGAATTTTCTCTATTTCTGCATACAGTAAATATGACCTAAAACGTGATCAAATCTGCACGTAAGTCCTAAAGACAGATAAAGAGAACCCAATTAAATTAATGTTTTTATTTACTATAATGTTTGTGTTATTTATTTAATTGGGTTCTCTTTATCTGGTTTTAAGGCTAGCATGAAGATCTGATCACATTTTAGGTCATAATTATTCAGAAATAGAGAAAACTCTACAGGGTTCACAAACTTTCTATCACCACTGTATACAATTTTGTAGAAATCTCTTTGATGACTTAATTTATTTTAAATTAACTTCATTGGAATTGCTTTTAACAAAAGTGCTCTGATCTCCTTGGCACCAGAACGTACTGCAGCTTACATTTAACTGCTAGGAAAGCATTACATTTCATTGACACCAGCTGTGTGGAGCAAGCTAGTTGCAACTGAAAATCTCCTCAAACACCTACACATGTAGATTGAATACGTCTGGCAAACTATTGGCCAATTCACCAACCAAAGTATGCAAACTCTTCTCAGCTTCAATTACATTTGTTGTAATTTGCTGTTTATATTTAATGTACGAAGAGTCACAGGGTAGACATCACTAGCAGCAATGAGGAATCATGCTAACACTAGTTTCAGCACAAAGAAACACTTTCAGAGTATGTTATGTTTAAACCACACCTGAAATTTTTCCCCTTATACATTTTAGTTCTTCATCTGGAAATTATTTAAATTATTTTATTTTCTGCCAGTTTTCCCTCATTAGAATATTCCCATTGCATTTTGATATGGTAATGGACGTGTTTCTGGTGATTTGCAGTGGGATATTTCATGTATATGGGATTCAGATAATAAAATTATTCATCACTGCTTGCATAAAATGTTGAATGTCAGCATTATAATATCGTACAATGACAAGTGGTCTCATGCAAAGTTTCATGGATAACAAATACTAGCTGATTTAATTTTATTTAATTATTCAAAGCTCCCATAGCCAATGAAATGCAGGAATATACACTCATTTAAGTGTTTGAGCTTTTTCCTTTATTCAGTGAGATCAAAAACTGATCTGTGACTTAAGTCAGCTTGCATCACTTTTTCCTCAAATTCATTAATATCTCCAGTTTTCAAAAATTACCAATCACAGAGTTAAAGATAACAGTTACCCAAACATTAATTGGTCTTTGCAGAATAGAATGACAGATTTCTATATTCTCTACACATAGCAACCTTCACTAATTTCACTCCTAAGGCACCAGGCTCTTAGTTATAGGTTATGTCCCCCTTTCTTAGATTTCTTGACCAAAAAAAAATTTTCATAAAACTAGTACAAAAGCAGAAACAGCTGGAAAAAATAAGGTGGTCAGGCAGCATCCATGGAAAGTGAAATACTTGATATTTTGAATCTGTGCCTCTTCATCTGAATTGGAAATAAGAAATAATTTTCAATAGAAGTGAAGATGGGGAGGGACGTGTAGAACAAGGGATTGCTGGTAATAAATTAAGCTAGCATTATTTTTTTGGAACAGGATGGTAAGGTTACAAAGCAGCAAGACAGAAGCTGTGGTAAGGTAAAGAGTTAACATTCAGGATGAAGGCCTTTTCATCAGATATGCGAAAGAGAGAACTTAGTGCAGCAGTGAAATTTGGGTAAAACCAAGGGAACTACTCTGACAGCGAGACAGAGCTAAGATATAATGATTATGTAATTTGTTGCTGATGTGATTCTGCCATTTGGGACATATTCGACCAATCAGACTATACATGGTGAGGAAAAGTGAAAAGGAATGGAAGCAGAAATGGTTCTGATATAGACAGGAAGAAAGAGTATGTTTTCCTAAAATTGGAAAATTTGATTTCAGTCCAAAAGGCAGCACTGCGCTCTTGAGCTTGTATTGGGTGTAACAGTGCAGCAGGATATCTTGAATAGCTCAATTCAATCACCCTTGTTTAACCTTATAAATTCTAGAAATTTCAACCCTCAGCTCATTAACTTTGTCTTGTAATTTAACTTCTAACTTCCAGATATCATCTTGGTAGATATTTGAGGTGCTTCCTCCAAGGCCAATATTATCTACCAAGAAAGATGTGCCCAGAACTACTGAAAGCATTCCATGCACTGTCTACATCAGGCTTGGCTTCTATCTCCTAGTTCTTTGCCATTATATATAACAAGGCCAGAATTCCCTCAAGCTTTTTGATTATTTTCTACACTTGTCTTTTAATTAGAGCAAAACTCAATAAATGTTGAGATTCCAAAAGAAAAACAGATATTGGTGGAAGCACTTATCAAATCAGATAACACCTGGGTAGAGAAAAACATCAAATTTTGGTCAGAAATGAAAAAAATGAGAAGCCTAGTGTTGTTTTTAAGGTTGCAGAAAGAGAAAGCACAGGGGATGTCTGTGATAGGATGCAATCAAAAGTTCTCATGGTAATAATTGCTTTACTATGGCAATCCAAGACCAGAGGAGAAAGAAACAATTGAAAATTGAATTATCCAACAACATCATCCATTCTGCAGGAGTGACCCTGAGCACTTTAAAGTAACCTATCACTTCGTCCTGACGAAGGGTCTCGGCTTGAAATGTCGACAGTGCTTCTTCCTATAGATGATGCCTGGCCTGCTGTGTCCCACCAGCATTTTGTGTGTGTTCTTTGTCCTTCTCCTATTCTCACCTCTCTGTATTTAGCTTTATGCACTGCTCTACCAATGCCCAATGTAATCACAGAATAGCACATCAGCTTTCACTGGGCATGCTTCAGCCTATGACGTTCATTTATCTTATCATTAATTATAGAGTCTAGTACTTTCCTTGAACAGATAAAGGTTGACTAATACATAATTACGTGTTTCATCTTACTCACCTTTCTCAGACGTATGCTTTGCACTCAGTCTGAAGCAGCGGTTCGCAAATTGAAAGAATTCCAACCTGCATTTTTTTGTATACATATTAGAAAGCAATCTATTAATTTATTTGTCCATATGTACATGTGTTTGTCTTCTAACAATTAAGTAATCTCTACAAATGGGCTGTTATGCACATCAATTCTTATCAAATTTCCAATTTCCACAAAACCTACTTGTTTGCCAATTTGATCATGATGAGCTGATGAGTTCCACTGTGAAAATGATTGCTTCCAATTTCCCCAGGAGCAAGCCTGCTCCAGCATTTATTAGGATCATGGCTGATCTCATTGTAACCTCAGCCCTGCATACCCATCTATCAGCAATAACCTTTCACTTCCTGCTTAACTGATATTTATTTAATGAAGAAAATGCTAGAAACATTCAGCACATCAAGCAGTATCTGTTGTACAAGAAGCAGAGCTAAGTCATAATTCTTGTGTATTTAATATTTCAGTAAATATATTATTTTGATTAAGCATTCTTTGTTTGTTTAAATAATTCATTACAGGTTATTTGCAAAAGAATGTGAATGGCATACATCGTTATGCCAGCACATCATATTTGGAGCACCACACTGAAGTAAAACTGAAGTAGACACATTTTCCTGGGGTCTCGTGATTTTTTCACTGCTCATTTGGCAACCCAGACGTTCTAGGAATTGGTCGAACAAATAGTCTCTGAATCGCTTCCAAGACATTATCATCTTCCCTTAAATCAGGTGATTAATACTCTCTTACAATATTTTAGATGTGTTGTCACAAAGGTGCTCTATAACTGAAGCTAAACAAGTTTAATCCATTGCATTCAATTCCCTGAAGATAGTCAAAAATAATTTATACCATGTTAAAACTCCTTATTCATTACAATTTCAGTAGCTTCTCCCTATATCAGAATCAGAATCAGATTTATTATCACCAGCATGTGACATGAAATTTGTTAACTTAGCAGCAACAGTTCAATGCAATACATAATATCAAAGAGAAAAAATAATAATAAATAAATAAAATAAACATAATAAATACACAAGTAAATCAATTATGTATATTGAATAGATTATTTAAAAAATGAGTAAAAACAGAAAGGCTTCAAAGTCCACTTTGGAATCGGATGGCAGAGGGGAAGAAGCTGTTCCTGAATCGATGAGTGTGTGCCTTCAGGCTTCTGTATCTCCTACCTGATGGCAACAGTGAGAAAAGGGCATGCCCTGGGTGCTGGAAGTCTTTAATAACGGACACTGCCTTTCTGAGACACCGCTCCCTGAAGACGTCCTGGGTACTTTGTAGGCTAGTGCTCAAGATGGAGCTGACTAGATTTAAAACTTCCTGCAGCTTCTTTCGGTCCTGTGCAGTAGCCCCTCCATACCAGACAGTGACACAGCCTGTCAGAATGCTCTCCACAGTACAACTATAGAAGTTTTTGAACGTATTTGTTGACATTCCAAATTTCTTCGAACTCCTAGTAAAGTGTAGCCGCTGTCTTGCCTTCTTTATGACTACATCAAAATGTAGGGACCAAGTTAAGTCCCCAGAGACACCAAAGCACTTGAAGCTGCTCATTCTCTCCACTTCTGATCCCTCTATGAGGATTGGTATGTGTTCCTTCCTGAAGTCCACAATCAGCTCTTTCGTCTTACTGATGTTCAGTGCCAGGTTCTTTCACCACTCCACTAGTTGGCATATCTCACTCCTGTACGCCCTCTAGTCACCACCTGAGATTCTACCAACAATGGTTGTATCATCAGCAAATTTGTAGATGGTGTTTGAGCTATACCTAGCCACACAGTAATGCGTATACACAGAGTAGAGCAGTGGGCTAAGCACACACCCCTGAGGTGCACCAGTGTTGATTGTCAGTGAAGAGATAATATTATAACCAATCCTCACAGACTGTGGTCTTCCAGTTAGGAAGTCGAGGATCCAATTACAAAGGGAAGTACAGAGGCTCAGGTTCTGCAACTTCTCAATTAGGATTGTGGGAATGACGGTATTAAATGCTGAGCAGCATCGATGAGCAGTCAATGAACAGAATCCTGACACAGGTGTTTGTGTAGTCCAGGTGGTCTAAAGCCGTGTGAAGAGCCATGGAGATTGCATCTGTCATTGACTTATTGTGACAACAGGCAAATTGCAATGGATCCATGTCCTTGCTGAGGCAGGAGTTCAGTCTAGTCATAACCAACCTCTCAAAGCACTTCATCACTGTCAATGTGAGTGCTACCGGGCAATAGTTGTTAAGGCAGCCCACATTATTCTTCTTTGGCACTGGTATAATTGTTGCCTTTTTAAAGCAAGTGGGAACTTCTGCCCATAGCAGTGAGAGGTTGAAACTGTCCTTGACTACTCCTGCTAGTTGGTTGGCACAGGCTAGTTGGTTGGCCATACTCCATCGGGACCTTCTGCCTTGCATGGTTTCACTTTCTAACATCGGCCTCTGAGACCACAGGGATCACAGAGTCATCAGGTGCTGCAAGGATCTTCACAGCTGTAGTTATATTCTCCCTTTCAAAGTGGGTATAGAAGGCATTGAGTTCATCTGGCAGTGAAGCATTGCTGCCATTCATGCTATTGGGTTTCGCTTTGTAGGAGGTAATGTCCTGCAGTCCCTGCCAGAGTTGCCATGCACCTGATAACCCCTCCAACCTCATTCGAAATTGTCCCTTTGCCCTTTGCCTTCTGCAAATCATACCTGGTTTTCTGGTACAGGCCTAGGTTGCCAGACTTGAATGCCACAGATCAATCCTTCAGCAGACAACATACCTCCTGGTTCATCCACTGCTTTTGGTTTGGGAACATACAGTAAGTCTTAGTAGGCACACACTAAAAACACAGGTTTTAATGAAGTTGGTAACAACTGCAGCATACTCATCCAGATTCAAAGATGAATCCCTGAATACAGTCCAGTCCACCGATTCAGTTTAGGTACGTCCAATGGTTGGTAAGTAGCATACAATTTTGCAACTTTCAATAAATTTTCCTTTGTTCTCAACTAACATTTGGGTTAAATTTGGGTTAACCCAAAAATTAATATCCTATTAATTACCAAAGCTACATACTTGTAGTTTGCAACAACAATAAACCTTGCCCTATTCAGAGCTCACACCATATCACTCAATATGTCTTTGTTTCCACATTACTGTCATCAATTCATAGATTGCAGCAACCAACAGCAGCCAGGATAGTGATTAATAGCATATAAGAGTATCGTTATGACAAAACTACTCCCATTTTGACTCATTAAGTTCAACATCTCAGCCAAGGGAAGCATTATTCTTTCCTCTATTGTGTCAAACTGGATAAGAGTTTTGTATGTTCCAGTATAGATCTAGACTGCTCTATCACTCCATTCCAGGAATCAATTCATTGAACTTTTGTTGTGCAGTTAAATATATTCTCCATTAGGTCGGGAGACCAGGCCCATGCTCAACGTCCAAAGTGCAGTTTCACCAAGATCATTTGAAACTTCATTAAGTATGTAGTTGAAGCTGTTGCTGGGACAGGTGACATGTTACGTAAGGTCATTCCTCACTGGAGTGCATTCTAGTTAAACGCTCTATCTCACTGAGGTTAATCCGGGGGAGCTGCTCACTGAACACCCTGGGCAGAAGTGGCTACTGCTGAGAAGCTTCCTTCTCTTCCTCCTCTGTTCCAGCAGCTTGCCTATTGTGTGTGCACTCCCCTTACTCTTCTAGTCATGCTGTACTCCTTCCATATGGAGACCAACAATATCAAAAACATGCATTTATAAATTGCAGCATCAATCAATACAAGTTAATCACAAAATAGCTTGCAAAAAGAAAATGGTGGATATCCTACTGCTACTGAATGCACAGTCATCATATGGAAGGATATACTGTTCCCAAATTAACAGTAACAGGTTGCATTTTATAAAAGAGATATCCTTATGCCCTTACCTGTATCCTTTATATCATTATATTTTCCCCACACCAATCATCAGTGGCAGAGCTGATAAACATTTTATTCTCCTGATCACAAGATATTTTTCTCTGCTTTACAACTTCACTTTATTACATCTGATGACGGATCATTGACCCAAAGCATTAATTCCATTTCTCATCCTACCTGACACGCTGAGTATTCCCCCCAAAAGGCGATGCCTCAGAAAGGCAGCATCAATCATTAAGGATTCCGTAACCCAGTGTCACAACCATGAACTCTGCTGTGGAATCTGCATGTCCTCACAGGTGAGCTGCGGATCAAGTTTGGCAATCACGCTTGTGCGTATACACGTACCAGCCAATTTGCGTTTCATTGTGGTGGTATTTAACTTCCTTCCTCTCGTTCCAGTCTTCTTGAGACTTGACCAAAAGCATAGCAACATCTATGCTCCATGCGTACCTTCCTTGTTGTTCCAGGAAAGAAGACTACCATTTAAATTGATACTGTAAAGGAGCAGTATTCATTTAATATTAAGTTACTGCTTCCTAGCTGCAATGTCAGCATTAGCTTTCAGTTTGAGAGTTTTGGTTAACGGCCCAGTTGGCCTAGTGCTTATTGTTTTCCCTTTAAATTTGCACAGTTCTTATGAAAAGTCAGTGAGCTGTTCTTCTGCTTCAGTGTCTCTCTCTCTGCACGTGGGCCATAACCGCACACTTGTATCAGCAAGTCTCAAACACTAAAATGGACCCACTGAAGAGAGAACAGTTGATCGCAGCCATGAATTTCACTGGGCAGGTAAGAAAGATGCTAAAGGCAGTAAAAGCTGGTTTGGCTGATGTACCTCGTACTGTGTGATAGCTACTGGCAGAGTGGTAAGCCCCTTCCAAATCAAAGTTTGTTGGTCAGATGGAGGAATTAAATTTAATGGAGTCTGAGTTTGCTGAATTGGCTCATGAAGTGCGACAATTACTTTCAGATTGGCAACAGGAAGAATAGGTGTCAGCACTTGCAATGACTGTTCGGTGACTCACCACAGACAGCCATACTCAGGTACAGTTGACCTTCACTAATCTGACTACCTGTAATCTGGTTTCTTCAATAATCCGGCACAAATTTCGAATTTTACACGCAACTGTAATTTCAAATTTCCTGGGCCACCGTACCAATCTGTTGCGCATTGTTTTGGTTGCGCTAGATCTGTTCATGTGTTGGCACACTCTTGTAAGCACAGACCGGTGATTCCTGCTTGTTTTCCTGCATTTATTAATGTCATTTGCGTGAGGCGCGGCGATCTGGCACCCACCGTCTCACCCGCCAGTGGCAGGGGAGCTGGCACGCACTGGGTTGGTCCGCCTGCTGTCAGTCACGCACTGCCCTCCGGCATCACTCTGTTCTCTCCTGCCTACTACCTCAGATCAGATGTGGCGACACGCTGAATTTAAGCATATTACTAAGCGGAGGAGAAGCAGCTAACAAGGATTCCCTCAGTAACTGTAAATGAAGAGGGAAGAGCCCAGTGCCAAATCCCCGGCCACCTGGCGGTCGCGTGAAATGTGGCGTATAGAAGACCTCCTTTCTCCAACTTCTGCTTCTGCTCACCCAGATGTGCTGCCATCAACATCGACAGTTTTTGAAGAAACTGTTGTACCAGTCTCAGCACTAATCCGGCACTCCTCAGGTCCCAATAGTGCCGGATTATAAAATGTTGACCTGTAGCAGCCACTACTGCTCTTGCTGCTGCACTTCAGCAGCAGTAGCCTTCAGCCGGTACAGTCTCACTCCCAGCATCTATATACATCTTCCTCTGTAACAGAGATATCAGCCTCAGCTCCTAATGCCTTAATTCCCTGAACAGTTTCCAGATCAGAGCTGAGCATTCCTCCACAAGACAGATACTCTGGTAATCCCAACAGCTGTAGGAACTTAATACCCAGCGTAAGCTGACTTTCCAAGTCCTGCCATGTCAATTTAGAGATGATGCGCGTAAACTGTCTTACCTGGTGAATCTTTTAGATGGACCCTTACTCAGCCTGTTCAATGAGAACAAGGATTCTCCCCCCCCCCCACCACAGCCCAGATCTTCCATAAATTCATGATTGATTTCAAGAGTGTTTGATCTTCCAGTATGAGGTCATGTGGCAGCCCACCAACTCCTGGACTGATGCAAAGGGAAAGAAACAGAGAGGGACTATGCAGTAAAGTTCCACACACCTGCGATGGAGCTGGGGTTGCATGAGAGATACCTCATCACTGCTTTCCAGCATAGACTGATAGCAGGGGATTCAACATGAGATCACTCTGCATGGTGTGCTGGGCAGTCTAGATGGCCTGGTAAATCAATTGGCAACCAGGCAATTGGGTGGCCCAGTGAAAGAATGTTCTAAGCTTCCTGCTCTTTAGATCACCGTCTGCTTTCACTCTCTCCCTCATCAACCAGTACCCATTCCATGGAGGAGCCTTTGCAAGAGGAATGAGATTGATGAAGAAGAACAGATCTCTGCATCTTCTGTGGTGATTCATAACGTCCCAACCACAAAGTAAAGTCCCAAGCACCCAGTATAAAGGGATATCCATTAGCATGAAGGGGAACTCTGATGTGTCAATTCTCCCAGCAAGCATCTTCTCCTAATCACATAATGCTCCCGGCTTCTTTGTCATGGGGATCCCAGACCTCTGAGCTTCAGGCATTTACCGACTCCAGTGCATCCAGGTACATCTCTCTGGCTCAAAGTTGTAGAATCCTGACTCAGCATTTGAGAGAGAATATCATTGTCAAGACTCTGAACGGTCAGCCTATGGGCACTGGCAAGATCCACCTTTCCACAGGAGCCCTCCAGCTTTACTTCTATTGTGGCGGCCCACACACGCCGGACTTGAACCGCCATCGGGAGCCGTGGACAGACACATGGTAGCGCATTTGGAACGACCCACCCGGGGTGGACCTTCCGAGGGCAGACTGACGACACGTCCGCCCAGCGGGTCGCAGGGGCCCATGGGAGGGGAGATTTTGAATCAGTAAAGGCATTCTGAGTTCAGCTCTCTCTACCTCCGTGTGTTTCTTTAGTGGCACATTGTGCGCAACGACATTGGCAACTCCTACGTTGCAGACAGTATCTGGAGCCGGCAGCTCAGTGACCAGCCATGAGTTCGAGCAACTCGCACAGCGCGGTCTCTCTGAAGTTCCCAACTTTCTGGGCCACTCAGCCCCACGTTTGGTTCGAGCAGGCTGAGGCCCAGTTCAGTATCAGAGACATTACAGCCGACGCCACGTGGTTCTACTACGTGGTCAGCACGCTCCACCAGGAGACGGCAGGCTGGATCGTCGACTTCCTACGCCAGCCACCAACAGAGGACGAAGCTTAAGGTGCTCCTGATCTGTACCTTCGGACTCTCCCGCCACAAACGGGTGGCACAGCTCCTACACGTGGACACATGCCATCTGAGCTCATGTATGACATGCTGGCGCTCATGGACGGCCATAAGCCATGCCTTTTATTTGAACAGTTGTTCCTCGAGCAAATGCTAGAGGACATTTGCCTCCTCCTCGCGAGTGAGGATTTCAGCAACCCACGCAGTGTCGCAGCTAAAGCAGATGCCCTTTGGCAGAGCAAGCAACATGGAGCAGCCTCCACTGGCCTAGCCACGATCACGCACCCCAAAGCCCAGGCCCCGCAACCGAAGCCATCAAGACCCACGGGGGAAAAGACGAAAGTTTGGAACAATGGTGTTTCTAGCACCAAAGATGGTGCTCAGGCATGTGCCGTGCTGTCCACCATGTGCTTTTCCAGGAAACGCCAAGGCCAGCCGTCGCTAATGGCTACGATGGCTGGCCACCGAGACAGCCTCCTGGACCTCTGGGTCCGACACTCCGGGCGGTGCTTCCTGGTAGACACCAGGGTCAAAGTCAGCGTAACCCCCCCCTTGAACTTGGAAACTCATAACGCAGTCCCAGGCCCCGAACTCACTGCTGCAAACGGCACCAGTATTTGGACGAACAACCCACGAATTATCTCACTGCATTCAGGTTCAGCCGTTTCACTTGGACTTTCACGTTGGCAGCGGTGTCACAGCCACTACTAGGGGCAGACTTCCTAAGAGCCAACTGCC
Organism: Hypanus sabinus; assembly: GCF_030144855.1. NCBI lineage: Eukaryota > Metazoa > Chordata > Chondrichthyes > Myliobatiformes > Dasyatidae > Hypanus > Hypanus sabinus. Next base: position 131,177,728 of record NC_082714.1, read on the forward strand.
TCCTGGTCGGCCTAAAAGGCTGGCATTTGGTCCACACTGAGACGTTCCAGACATTCCAGCTCGGAGAAGCCAAGCCAAGCCAAGCTTCGGAGAAGCCCTCCACCTGGATTCTGTGACCCTCTCGGGTAACGAATTTGCAAGGGTGTTGGCGTAATTCCCCTCCACAGTCACCCTGCATTTCTCCATGGCCGACCCCAAGCATGGCGTGCAGCACCACATCTCCACACAAGGACCGCCGCTGCATGCCCGAGCTCTCAGGCTCCCACCCAACAATCTCCACCTCGCTAAGGAGGAGTTCTGTAAGACAGAAGAGATGGGAATCATACACCGCTCAGACAGCCTGTGGGCATCCCCACTGCATGTGGTGCCCAAGTCCGCAGGAGGATGGAGGTCCTGTGGAGACTACAGAAGGCTCAATGACACCACAACTGCTGACAGATACCCGGTACCCCACATCCAGGACTTCACGGTGAACCTGCACGGAGCAACCATCTTCTTGAAAATCGACCTGGTCAGGGGATACCATCAGATCCCAGTGCACCCCGACAACGTGCCCAAGACAGCCCTCATCACGCCATTCGGCTTGTTCAAATTCTTGCAGATGCCTTTTGGTCTCAAGAATGCAGCCCAAAGTTTCCAAAGGCTCATGGACTCGGTGGGACGCGGCCTGGCTTTCATTTTCATTTACTTGGATGATATCCTGGTGGCCAGCAGTTGATGTACCCATGGCACTCACAGTCGACGCTTCCGACACGGCAGTTGGCAGAGTCCTGTAGCAGCTCGTTGAGGACCAGTGGCGACCACTCCCTTTCTTCAGCCGGCACCTACGGCCACCGGAGGTGAAGTACAGCGCCTTCGACAGAGAGTTGCTAGAGCTGTACCTGGCTGTCCGGCATTTCCGGTACCTCATCGAGGGAAGGGAGTTCACAATGTATACGGACCACAAGCCCCTCACCTTCGCACTGGCCAAAGTATCAGACCCATGGTCAGCTCGGCAACAGAGGCAGTTGTCCTTCATTTCAGAATTCACCACGGACGTCCACCACATTGCAGGGAAGAACAACGTCGTCACTGACACACTGTCTCCCCCCGCCTCCACTCAGCAGGCATATCGTCCTCAGGAATAGACTACACAGCAGTGGCGGAAGCACAACAGTCGCATACCGAGCTCCCAGCTTACCGCACCACCATTTCAGGGCTCCAGTTGGAGGATGTCTCCATTGGCCCAGCAGCAGATTGACTCCTGTGTGACGTGTCTACCGGCAAACCCCAACCCGTGGTACCAGCAGCATGGAGGCGCGGGATGTTCCACACAGTGCACGACCTGGCCCACCCGTCCATCCATCAAGCTGGTAGCGGACAGATTTGTCTGGCACAGTTTGCGCAAACAGGTCGGACAATGGGCCAGGACCTGCGTACACTGCCAGGATAGGTCTGGGTGTTGCTGCACTGAGGCAGTGATGAGGCGTCACTTTAGTTCCGAGAATGGCTGGGGGGGCGGGGTATGTTAATAGGCTTGAACTGGACTCAGACAGCTAGACAGACGCTGGTCCCCTCTCTTGGATTATCATTGAGAACTAATCGATGTGTTATGTCAAGCTGGCCAAGGCCAAGCACCAGCGGCCTTTGAGGTGAATGAACAAGATAGTGTAGTCATGCGCAACGCGCTACGAAAGAAACACACGGAGGCAGAGAGAGCTGAAATCAGAATGCCTTTACTGATTCAAAATCGTGTGCTTAAATCTCCCCTCCCATGGGGCGGACATGATGTCAGACTGTCCCCGGAAGGTCCGCCCCGAGTGGGTAGTTCCAAACGTGCTACCGCATGTCTGCCCACGGCTCCCGATGGTGGTTCGAGTCCCATGTGTGCGGGCCACCCCCCCCCCCCCAAGAAACGTCCATCGGGGGAGTGGAGCCCCCAGACTGGGTGGCCGGTCTAGCCGGCGCGGTGCGGGTACCCTCACTGGTTGCTCAATGTCCACGTGTGCCGGTTTGAGACGGTCCACTGTAAAAGTCTCTTCCTGGCCACCCACCTCCATGACACACGTGGTTCTGTTGTGCCGGATCGCTTTGAAGGGTTTCTCATACAGTCACTGTTGAGGTGACCTGTGCACGCCCCTGCGAATAAAAACATACTCACAGTCTCGGAGGTCTTTAGGTGTGAAGGATGGCGTGGGACCACGCCCGGAGATCAGGATCAGTGCCAGGGTCCCTGCCTTGTCCCGCAGCCTTGTTAGCACTGCTGCTGGAGTTTCTTCCGACCCTCGGACTTTTGGTATGAACTCGTCTGGGACCATCAGGGGGGTGTTGTAGACCAATTCTGCCAAGGAGTTGTCCAGGTCCTCCATGGGGGCTGTGTGGATGCCCAGTAGGACCCAGTGAAGCTCATCTGTCCAGTTGGGGCCCCTGAGGCACGCCATCAGGGCCGACTTGAGATGCCTGTGGAATCTCTCTACCAAATCATTGGACTGGGGATGGTACGCTGTGACGTGATGCAGCTGGGGCCCAGGAGCTGCGCCAGTGCTGTCCACAAACCAGACTTGAATTGTGCCCCTCTGCCGGAGGTGATGTCTGTTGGGAGACCAAACCTGGCGATCCAGTTTTCAATGAGCATCCAGGCACACCTGTCTGGCACTCTAGATGAGAGTGATGACCTCCTTGAGGTCTTCAGAAAGAAGAAGACAACCACCCTGCTACCACAGCTGTGCCACTGATCTTTTATCCAGTACTGGAGCTTCTCGGGCTGGTTCTTTACCCTCTCTTGTCCAGAAATGCTGGTCATGGAAGAATACATCAAGGAAGCATTGACCTTAGGATTCATCCATCCATCAACCCAGAGCGGGGGGGGGGGGGAGGGGGGGGCTTCAATTTTGTGAGCAAGAAGCTTGCCAAACTCCATTGATTCTCAGCGCATCAACAATATCGCGCTTCCCCTGCTTGCCTTTGCATTTCAGCGGCACCAAGGAGCAACTGTATTCACCACGGTAGATCTGTGCAATACTTACAACCTGGTTCATATTCAAGAAGGGGAATGAGTGGAAGACAGCATTCAACACCTCCTCTGGCCACTATTGGTACCCCGTAATGCCATTCAATCTGGCCAACTCCCCTGCAGTTTTTCAGGCCTTGGTCGACAAAGACATGTTGAAACTGTTTGTTTTTGTGTATTTGGATGACATTCTTGTCTATTCCTGCACTCACCAGGAATGTGATCAGTACATCCATAGACAGCTCCTCGAGAATAACCTTTACACCAAGCGGGTGATGCGTAAGTTCCATAAAGAAAAGCTGTCACTTTTGCACTATATACTCACCACTTCCAGTGTTCAAATGAGCCCAAGTAAATTTCAGGCAGTCATAGAGTGGCATCTACGGTTAAACGGGTGTGGCGCTTCCTGGGTTGGCAAACTTTTACCACTGCTTCAGTTCCATCACATAGGTGCACTCAGCAGGCAGGATTCCACTGGACAAGCATTCTCGGAACTAAAGTGACGCCTCATCACTGCCCCAGTGCAGCAACACCCAGACCTATCCTGGCCATTCATCACTGAGGTGGGGGCATCAGATGTCAGCATTGTAACTGTACTCTGTCACTGCTCTTCTGTGGATAACCAGCTGCACCCTGAGTACCTCTCTTTCCTGTCACTTGACTCCTGCAGAGTGTAACTACAGTGATGGGAATTGAGAACATCTGTTAAAGAGGCTTCAGGAGCATGACGACACTGCTGGAGAGGACAAAGCACCCCCTTTTGGTATGAACAGATCACAGGAACCTCTTCTATTTTCAGGACACAAAGCAACTCAACTCCTTTCAAGCCGGCTGGGCTCTGTTCTTCACACAGTTTAATTTCCCCCTCGTGAACCACCCCAGCAGCAAGAATACCAAGGCTGATGCTCTTTCCCAGCAGTTGAATGTGATTTGAACAACGCCAATCCAGAGCTGGTTCTTCCTCGCTCGTGTATTGCTGCTCTAGTGTTTAGGGAATAGAGGTGGAGGCGAAGGCTGTTAGATCCAGAACCAGATGTGAAACTCCCAACCAGCTGTTTGCCCCTGCCATGGTGTGCCCAGGACTGCTGGGAAGGGGCCACTCCTCCCATCTGGTTGGACATCCAGGTATTCAGCAGACCATGAACTTTATCAAGAGATGTCTTTGGTGGCCAACTATGTCCCAGGACGTCCATGACTTTGCCTCTGCCTGTCTTACTTGAACAAGACATCACACCAGTGCCCTGAGGGTGTGCTATGTCCAGTGCCTGTGCCTTACCTTCCCTGGTGCCATCTCTCAACGGATTTCATCACTGGTCTGCCCCAGTCTGATGGAAATACTGCCATTCTGGTGTTTGTGAACCAATTCACCAAGCCTGCCCACAACACTGCACTCCCTAAGGTCCCGTCAGCTCATTAGACTGCCACCCTCATGGTTCAGCATCCCTCCAGACGTAGTGTCTGATCAAGAACCACCTCCTGTTTTCGAAAGGCTCTCTGTTCCCTTGTGGGAGTCATAGCCAGTGGCTCACCTGGATTCCACCCCAACTTTAACGGGCAGACTGACAGAGTGAATCTAGAGCTGGAGACAACCCTGTGCTGCATTGTCTCTCTAACTTCACATCTTGGAGCTCCCAATTTGTTTGGGAAGGGATTGTCCACAATAACCACCAGTCATTCTCCACTGGCATGTCCCCTTTTGAATGCCAAAAGCCAACACTCTTCACTAACCAAAAGATTGGCATGGAAGTACTGCCCTGAACAGTTGGTCCAAAGTTACAAGCAGATGTGGAAATGGACCTGGGCTTTTCTGCAGCTTGCTCTGAAACAACGTGCCCCGCAGACTGATCGGCTACACTGACAGGTGACTCCTCTCAAGCCTGGAGAGAAAGCCGGCTGGCATCTAGAAATCTTCCCTGGAAAGTCGAGAGCCACCTTCATAGTGAAGAAGGTTATCAACAAGGTCTCATATAAATTGCGCCTACCATCATCAATAAAGTTTCACCCAGTGTTCAATGTTTTCCAGCTCAACCCAGTTACTACCTCCCCCCTCCCCCGCTCCAATCACTCCACCTCCCCCTTCTCCCCGGTTACTGGATGGGCCTCTGGTCCATTCTGTTCAGCACCTCCTGGTATCTCGTGGTCTGGGATAGGTATGGCCCTGAGGAACATTCCTGGGTTGCAGCCCATGACATCCTGGACAAGCCTCTCATCCGGGACTTCCGACAGCCACAGGTCTCTAGAGCCTCGTGATCTGCAGCAGAGGAGCACAGCCCTATCAGGGACTCTGCCATAGGGTCTGCATGCCCTCACAGCTGGTTCACCATCACTCTCAAGAAAATGACAATTAGTGTATCATTGTGGTAGTATTTAACTCCCTTCTTCTCATTCCAGTCTTGTTAGGACTTAACCAAAAGAACAGCAAAAGGTATGCTCCATTCTTACCTTTCCTCTTGCTCTGGGAAAGAAGAGTACCATTTAGATCAGTGCTATGCAAAAAGCAGTACTCATTTAGTATTCATTTACTGCTTCCTAGCCGCAGTATTGGCATCAGCTTTCAGTTTGAGAGTTTTGCTTAATAGCCCTGTTGGCCTTGCATTTATTGCTTTTCCTGCACAGTTTTTTATTAAAAGTCAGTGAACTGTTCATCTGCTTCAGTGTCCCTCCCTCTGCACTTGGGCCATAACCACGCACTTGTGTCACCCAGCTCTCTTCTCATTGCCAGCATCAGGGATGAGTTACAGTAGCCCGAAGACATGCATACATCACTTCGGAACAGCTTCTTCCCCACAGCCAAGAGATTCTTTTTCCATTACTTACTGCCCTGTTCTTCTGCCACAGAACAAAAAAAAAAATCACGACATACTGATTGCTAGTGATATTAAACCTGATTCTAATTTTCATCCTGTGTTGCATAGGCACTGCTTGTATAGGTTCACACAAATTTTTGCACAGATGTTGGATAGTGCAGTAAATGAAAACATTAAATGCAGCTTGGGTGCCGTGTGTGTATCAGTGGCTGATATTGCAGTGTGGACCAGAAATAAAGTGAACTGTACCAATCAAGCAGTTCTGTACATTTGTGAATTGGTTCATTGTCTCAGAAGTAATAAATTCAGAACTGATACTGAAAATGGAATACCACAAATTCCAATCTAGTAATGTAGAAGATACTTCACAAAATTGACTTCATATACCTCAACACATGTTGAAACTTTACACTGAAAGTTCAAATAGTCGAATGCACACCATAACATGAAAGTTAAAATAATAACTATATTTGTTTGAAGGAAATCCATATTGACATCACATGTGGATCTAAAGCTAAAGGTTTACTATACAGACCCTTCTGACAGTAGGATAAGCATAATGAAAATGACATGTTGTTAGAAAAACAGAAGTTAAAATTACAACACAAAAATAACTCAGCCTCAGAGCCACATGTTATTTCATTTATTCAAATCAGAATCAGACAGGTTTAATATCACTGGCATATGATGTGAAATTTGTTAAATTAACACAACAGTACAATGCAATACATGACAAATATAGAAAAAAGAAGAATTACAGTAGGTATATCGATGTACATTAAATAGTTAAATTTAACTAACAAAAACAGAAATAATAAAACAAGTGAGGTCGTGTTCATGGGTTCAATGTCTGTTTAGGAATCGAATGGCTGAGGGGAGGAAGCTGTTCTTGAGTCACAGAGTGTGTGCCTTTAGGCTCTTGTACCTTTTTCCTAACGGTAAAAATGAGAAGAGGGCATGTCCTGGGTGGTGGGGTTCCTTAATAATTGGTGCAGCCTTTCTGAGGCACAGCTTCTTGAAGAATAGAGATTCTGTAGTCACATCTCCCCTGTTTCATATTTGTTTTGCATGATTTACATGAATTTAAAAAAAGACATTACATCTCTTGCTCTATCCAGAGTAGAATGTTACTCATCAACTTATAGTGAGAAATAAAAATAGATTCTTAATATGTCTTGAGCAAAGCAATGGAGTCAATTGATATCTTCAAAGCAACTGCTGTGCTTTGAAGTAGGACTTCATAGCACAGGAGTTGTAAAAATGTTCTATACTGAAGTCCACAACATTTTAATGCTGAAATGATAAATGAAGACTTAGTCAGAGAAATAAATTCTTTTGCACAAATCATATTTCATAATGACTAACCTCAATGAGCGGTAAATCAAAATACATTTATTTCTTCATATATTCTTTTATTTCATGCAAGTTTCATCTAAAATAATTTCTTCATGGAGAAAACCTAGGCTTTAGTGTACTTAGGGCAAATAAAGGCCAAGACCAATTTGTGCTCGTGACACAGATTGACTGCCATATTTCCACAAATAGGGTATATTTCAAAAGTAAATTTGTAAAGTGCTTTCAAGTGTTTGCATGTGATAAAATTCAAAGAAGCAAGGTCTTATCTGACAAGGACTTACTTGACAATGTTCAGTTGTGTCATGGTGCTCTGATAAAATGTGACTGTGAGTAATCATAAATAATACTTAAAGAAAAATGGCAAACATTAAAGGTATTTTGAAGATGTCTTAAGTTTTAAGAGGATTCAGGATTGGTCATCCTTCAGTACACAACTGTAAAGGAGAACAAATTGATAAGACATAGAAGCAGAATTAGGCCATTCAGCCCATCAGATCTGCCACACCATTCCATCACAGCTGGTTTATTATCCCTCTCAAACCCACTCTCCTGCCTTCTCCCCGTAACTTTTGACACCCTGAATAATCAAGAACCTATCAATCTCTGTTTGAAATATATCCAACGACTTGGCCTCCACAGCATCTGTGGTAATAAATTTCAGATTCATTACCCTCTGGCTGAAGAATTTCCTCCTCATCTCTGTTCTAAATAGACATCCTTCTATTCTAAAACTATGCTTTCTGACCCTACACTCACCCACAAGAGGAAACATCCTCTCTACATCCACTCTATCTAGGTCCTTCAATATTCAATCAGTTTCAATGAGATCCCCCAATATCCTTCGAAACTCCAGTGAGTACAGGCCAGGAGCCATCAAACACTCCTCAGTTAATTCCCAGAATCATTCTCCTGAACATTCTCTGGATCTTCTCCAATGCCAGCACTTATTTTTTTAGCCAAGAGACCCAAAACTGCTTATAATAAGTGCAGCCTGACTAAAGTCTTATATGGCCTCAGCATCACAATCTTGCTTTTGTAGAAATATAGAAAACCTACAGCACAATACAGGCCCTTCAGCCCACAAAGCTGCGCTAAACATGTACTTACTTTAGAAATTACCTCAGGTTATCCATAGCCCTCTATTTTTCTGAGCTCCAAGTACCTATCCAGGAGGCTCTTAAAAGGGATTTTATATTCTTTATATTCTAGTCCTCTTAAAATGAATGCCAACATTACATTTGCCTTTCTTACCAGCAGCTCAACCTGCAAGTTAATCTTCAGAGAGGATGCATGAGGAATCCTTAGTCCCTTTGCACACCTGACTTTTGAATACTCTCCCCCTTTAGAAAATAGTCTACACCTTTATTCCTGCTAACAAAATGAATGATCAAACCCACTTCCCTAAACTATATTCCATCTGCCACTTCTTTACCCGCTCTCCCAGTCTGTCTGTCCTCCAGCAAACTCCCTACTTCCTCAATAGGATCTTCATATCATCTACAAACTTGGCCACAAAGCCATCAATTCTGGAATCCAAATCATTGACATACAACACGAAGAGAAGTGGTACCACAGAAACCTGTGGAACACCACTTGTCACCGACAGCCAGCTAGAAAAGGCTCCTTTATTCTCACTCTCTGCCTTCTGTATTCAACTAATTTTCTTTCCATGCTAGTAATACCATGGGCTCTTATCTTGTTAAACACCCTTATGTGCAGCACCTTGTGTAAGGCTTTCTGTAAATCCAAGGAAACAACATGCACTGACTCTCCTTTGTCTGTTGTGCCTGTTATTTCCTCAAAGAAATCCAATGGATTTGTCAGGCAAGTAAACCAAGTAAACCCTTTAAGTAAACCACATTGACAGACCTGTTTTATCATGTGCCTCCAAGTACCCTGTATCCTCAATGGGCTCCGATAGTCATACTAATTGGCCAGTAATTTCCTTTCTTCCTCCTCCCTTCCTTCTTAAAGGGTGAAGTGGCATATGCAATATCCAGTCCCCCAGAACCATTCCAGAATCTAGTAATTCTTGAAAGAGTGCCTCCATGATCTCTTCAGCTATATCTTTCAATACCCTGGGATACAGACCATCAGGTCAAGTCAAGTCGAGTCAAATCACTTTTATTGTCATTTCAACCATAACTGCTGGTACATTACATAGTAAAAATGAGACAGCTTTTTTCAGGACCACAGTATTACATGACACAATACAAAAACTAAACTGAACTACTTAAAAAACAACACAGAAAAAAAATACACGAGCCTACAGCCCTACCCAGGACTGCATAAAGTGCACAAAATAGTGCAGGCATTACAATAAGTAATAAACAAGACAATAGCGCAGTAAGGTGTCAGTCCAGGCTTTGGGTATTGAGGAGTCTGATAGCTTGGGGGAAGAAACTGTTACTTAGTCTGGTCATGAGAGCCCAAATGCTTCAGTGCCTTTACCCAGACAGCAGGAGGGAGAAGAGTTTGTATGAGGGGTGCGTGGGGTCCTTCATAACGCTGTTTGCTTTACGGATGCAGCGTGTAGTGTAAATGTCTGTTATGGCGGGAAGAGAGACCCGATGATCTTCTCAGCTGACCTCACTATCCGCTGCAGGGTCTTGCTATCCGAGATGGAGCAATTTCCGAACCAGGCAGTGATGCAGCTGCTCAGGATACTCTCAATACAACCCCTGTAGAATGTGATGACGATGGGGGGTGGCAGGTGGACTTTCCTCAGCCTTCGCAAAAAGTAGAGATGCTGCTGGGCTTTCTTTGCTATGGAGCTGGTGTTGAGGGACCAGGTGAGATTCTCCGTCAGGTGAACACCAAGAAATTTGGTGCTGTTTATGATCTCTACCGGGGAGCTGTCGATGTTCAGCGGGGAGTGGTTGCTCCATGCCCTCCTGAAGTCAACAAACATCTCTTTTGTTTTGTTCACATTAAGAGACAGGTTGTTGGCTCTGCACAAGTCCATTAGCCGCTGCACCTCCTCTCTGTAAACTCACTTATCGTTCCTGCTGATGAGACCCACCACAGTTGTGTCATCGGCGAACTTGATGATGTGGTCCAGGTGACTTATTTATTTTCAGATATTTCAGTTTTTCACAGCACCTTTTCCTTAGTAATAGAAATTGCACATACTTCTGCCCCCTAACAATCTCAAATTTCAGGCATACTGCTTGTGTCTTCCACAGTGAAGACTGATGCAAAATACTTATTAAGTTCTTCCGCCATTTCATTTGATTGTTACTCACAATCCGATGCAACATGAAAAAACACATTAAGCACAAAGAATAGAATAAAGACACAATAAACATAAATATAAATGCAATCCTATAAAACACAATGTACAAATAATTTACATAGACTGATTGTATGTATATGAAGTGACACCAAATGACGTATATGTCGTGGTGGTGGTGGGTGGTGGGTGGATTAATGGGTGGAAGTGTTGATCAGCTTGACAGCTTGGGGATCTAACTACTTTAACCATAACTATAGTGGTCCTGGTGTGGATGCTATGTAGCCTCTTCCCTGACAGGAATAGCAGTAAGAATGTGAGCAAAGCAAGCAGTTAATTTTGAAAATAACCAGAATCACAATCAGGTTTAATATCACTGGCATATGTCATGAAATTTGTTGTTTTGCAGCAGCAGTACATTGCAATACATGATAATAAGAACTGTGAACTATAGTAAGTATATATGTAAGTAAAATACAAACGTATATAGTAAAACTAAATAAGTAGTGCAAAAACAGTACGGGATTCAATATCCATTCTGATGGCAGAGGGGAGGAAGCTCTTCCTGAATCATTAAATGTGTCTCTTCAGGCTCCTGTACCTCTTTCCTGATGGTAAGAGGGCATGTCCTTGGTGATAGGTGTCCTTAACGATAGATGCCTCTTTTTGAGGTATCACTCCTTTAAAGTGCCCATAATGGAGCTGACTAAATTTACAACTTTCTGCAGCTTCTTTTAATCCTGTGCAGTCATAGTACACCCTCCCCATACCAGATGGTGTTGCAGCCAGTTAGAATGCTCTCTCCTGTGCATATGTAGAAATTTGTGAGTGTCTTTGGTGACATACCAAATCTCCTCAAATCCCCAATGAAATATAATTACTGTTGTGTTTTCTGAAGGCACACACTCAATGATTCAGAAACAGATTCTTCCCTCCTTCCATCAGATATCCAAATGGACATTGAATCAATATTTTGGCCCAGGATAGGTCCTCAGTGATGTTGATACCCAAGAACTTCAAATTGCACACTCTTTCCACTTATGACTCCTCTATGTGAACAAGTGTGTGTTCCCTTGCCTTACCCTTCTGAAATCCGCAATCAGTCCACAAACAAGCATAGGGCTGAGGTTAGTCCATCCATGGCCTCCTGCACTGTCATGAACCACACCAGGCTTGAGGAGCAACCCCTTATATTCCATTTGGTTAGCCTCCAACCTAATGGCATGAACATCAATTTCTCAAATTTTCTGTAATACTCACCAGTCCCCCACACCCCAATTTCACCATTTCCCATTCCCTTTTCCTTCTCTCACCTTATCTCCTTGCCTGCCCATCACCTCTCTCTGGTGCTCCTCCCTCCCCCAACCCACCCCCCTTTTTCTTTCTCCCATGGCCTTCAGACACTTTCACCAATCAACTTCCCAGCTCTTTACTTCACCCCTCCCCCTCCAGGTTTCACCTATCACCTGGTGTTTCTCTCTCCCCATCCCCCAACTTTTAATTCTACTCCTCAGCCTTTTTCTCTCCAGTCCTGCCGAAGGGTTTCAGCTTGAAACATCCACTGTACTTTTTCTCCCCATAGATGCTGCCTGGCCTGCTAAGTTCCTCCAGCATTTTGGGTGTGTTGATAGGGCTGAGAGAAGTGTTGTTGCATCCTTCTTTTTAATCTTCCTAGCTCCTTGAATGGGACCAATTCCCCAGGTTTGGTGTTGATTCGGTTTAAATAAATGAGTGCAAGTTCATTGAGTGATGTCCTGACAGCCTGTTATCGTCCTTTTTGTTTCTTCTTGGTGTTCTACCCTTTTGTTTCACAATTCCTTTATCCACTGCGTAGCAATCGAAAGTTAAATAGAGAACAGCAGCTTTAATCTTATTACTACATTTTGGATTATTAATGATGGTATTACCCACAGACACAGCTATTAAGTCCAGCATTATCATCAAAGTGGGTGAGCTGAACACTAAGATTTTAAAACAGAGAAAACGCAGCAACACAACAAAATAAGGAAATGGATTGTATCAAAAGCTAATTTTCCCATCCTTTGGGAAAAGTACTATTCTGAGACCAGCAGGAGGGAACTGACACAAGATGATGTTTAACCTGAGCATTTCTCCGCGCTTTGTAATGTTTACAAACGTATCTTTACTACAGATGTCTCCAATTTTTGCAGCTAAGTCCTAGAGGCCATTTGGATAAGCTTTTACCTGAAAAGTAGAAAATCACCAAGTTCAAACATGATTGCTAAGTTAATACATAATTCTTCATTAATTTATTTTCATATTCTCAACACTTACTTCACTATTATGCATGACCAGTTCTATACAATTCCCAGCAACCTGTTTACAGTGACTTTGACAGAAACATAAAAATTGTTTCTTACCCATTGGTTGACTTTGGTATGAATCTCAATGAAAGCAGACAAAAATAAAAACAAATATTTTAAGAAAAGGCCAGAATTATTTTACGTGTATTCTACGAAAACCATGTGTGTTGTTCACATGTTCCATTAACTAATGTTGCTACAAATACTACACAAAAATAGAGAGCCCTCTCTGTGCTGTATTATTCTGCTCCAGATTCTGTCAGGTATCAGCCATCATTACAGTCAGTTGGATTATGACATGCCAGCTGAGCCAGACATACCTAATTTATACTATTGTGATGCTCTGATCTCTTATAGATAGTCTAGACTGCTCCAGAGATACAAAAGAAAGATGATAGCATGATTTCACACAATAATACCTGTAGGTGTAAGTGAAAGATAAAGTTTGGTACAACAGAACATGATGCCTTGGTGAAAGCTCCTTCTTTTAAATTTAATCTTGCAGTCTGTGCAAATAGAAACACATTCATTTGAAAATTGTGTCACTTTTGCTCAAAATGGCGACCAGTAATATCAATCACAAGCCAGTGGGGCAGCAAAGGTTCATTTAACAGGACTGTCACTTCAGTGTTCCAAACAGATCAATCTTTAATTCCAAGGACAGCAGTCTGAGCACCATCCCAGAAAAGGTTTCTCATGTCCGACTTAATACCAGTCTTATCTCTGACTTAAGGAGTTGGATTTAAATGAAGAGGTTTGAGAAGGCCAATGATTAGGAGAGGAATTATTGGATCACAGTCCAGTCTTTTCTGCCTTTCAATAGAGTGCCTCACTGTGATCTGATCAGCTGATGGACCAGAAGGTGCAGCAATGGTGTGAAGACACAATCCTCGACAAGCAGTGTCCACCTCCCTTGATCATTGAGATTTTCCAATATTTCAGAGACACATCTAAGGATGTTTAGAATATAAGAACATAAGAAATAGGAGCAGGACTAGGCCATCCGGCCTATTGAGTCTGCCCCGTCATTCAATAAGATCATTGCTGATCTGTCAATGAACTCAGCTCCATCTACCTGCCTTTTCCCCATAACCACTGTGTAAAAATCTATCTAACTGTATCTTAAATATATTTAGTGAAGAAGCCTCATCTGCTTCCCTGGGCAGAGAATTCCACAGATTCACCAGTTTCTGGGAAAAGCAGTTTCCCCTCATCTCTGTCCTAAATCTTCTCCCCTGAATTTTGAGGCAATGTCCCTTAGTTCTAGTCTCACCTACCAATGGAACCAACTTTCCAACTTCTATCTTATCTTTCCCTTTCAAAATGTTGTATGTTTCTATAAGATCCCCTCTCATTCTTCTAAATTCCAGAGTATAGTCCCAGGTGACTCAATCTCTCCTCATAGGTTAACCCCTTCACCTCTGGAATCAATCTGGTGAGCCTCCTCTGCACTGCCTTCAAAGCCAGTATATCCTTCCTCAAGTATGGTGAATAGAACTGCACACAGTACTCCAGGTGCAGCCTCATTAGTATCCTGTATAGTTGCAACATGACCTCCCTGCTCTTGAATTCAATACCTCTAGCAATGAAGGCCAACATTCTGTTTGCCTTCTTAATAACCTGTTGTACCTGCAAGCCAACTTTTTGCAATTCATGCACAATCACTCCCAAGTCCCTCTGCTCAACAGCATGCTGCAATCTTTCACCATTTAAATAATAATCTGCTCTTCTATTTTTCCTTCCAAAGTGGATGATCTCGCATTTACCAATGTTGTATTCCATCTGCCAGACCTTGGCCCACCCACTTAACCTATCTATATCCCTCTGCAGACTCTCCACATCCTCTGTACAATTTGCTTTTCCACTCAGTTTAGTGTCATCAGCAAATTTTGCTATGCTACACTCAGCCCCCTCTTCCAAATCATCAATGTAAATGGTAAACAGCTGCGGACCCAGCACCGACCCCTGTGGCACCCCACTCACCACTGACTGCCAACCAGAGTAACACCCATTTATACCAACTCTCTGTCTTCTATTGGTTAACCAATCCACTATCCATGCCAATACACTTCCTCCAAATCCATGCATCCGTATCTTATTTATAAGTCTCTCGTGCGGCACTTTATCGAACGCCTTCTGGAAATCCAAATATATGACCTGTTCCCCTCTATCCACTGCACTAATTATGTCCTCAAAGAACTCCAGTAAGTTTGTCAAACAGGACCTGCCCTTTCTGAATCCATGCTGCATCTGTCTAATGGAACCACTCCTTTCTAAATGTTTCGCTATTTCTTCCTTAATGACAGCTTCAAGCAAGATGTGATTAGGAGAGAAAGGGAAAGTAGGGACAGAATTTAACAATAATAAAATTTGAAGGAATTAGTTACATGCATAAAAATTAATATTCATTCCAAGGGATAGTTTAGAAGCTTTTCTTCTGTATTTCACATGTAGCTGCTGATAAGTTGAGCCCCGAGAAGACCCTGAAAGCTGAATTTATTGTGGAGCAGTAAAGTTATTCAGACCATTCTTTGCCATGCCCTCCACATTTCCATGCTTTTTATTTGCTTAAAAGCTGATATCTTGTTTTCATGAAACATCATCAACATGAAAATTTAGTACTGTTTATCCATCCTGGCACAATCTTTCCCACCATCAAGGATATTTTTAAGAAGTGGTACCTCAGGAAGGCAGCATCCATTGTTACTTCTATCTCCTTTACCATACCATTGGAGAGGGATAAGAATAGATAAGTAAAGAATGTGTTTAATTGGAGTAAGGGGAAATATGAAGCTACCAGGCAGGAAGTTGGAAGCATAAATTGGGAACAGATGTTCTCAGCGAAATGTACAGAAGAAATGTGGCAAATGTTCAGGGGATATTTGTGTGGAGTTCTGCATAGGTACATTCCAATGAGACAGGGAAAGGATGGCAGGGTACAGGAACCACAGTGCACAAAGGCTGTTGTAAATCTAGTCAAGAAGAAAAAAAAAGCTTATGAAAGGTTCAAAAAACTAGGTAATGATAGAGACCTAGAAAATTATAAGGCTAACAGGAAGGAGCTTAAGAATGAAATTAGGAGAACCAGAAGGGGCCATGAGAAGGCCTTAGTGAGCAGGATCAAGGAAAACCCCAAAGCATTCTACAAGTATGTGAAGAGCAAGAGGATAAGACATGAGAAAATAGGACCAATCAAGTGTGACAGTGGAAAAGTATGTTTGGAACCAGAGGAGAAAGTGGAGGGACTTAATGAATACATTGCATCAGTATTCACTATGGAAAAGGACCTTGGTGATTATAGGGACGACTTACAGCAGACTGGAAAGTTTGAGCATGTAGGCATTAAGAAAGAGGATGTGCTGGAGTTTTTGGAAAGCATCAAATTGGATGAGTCACCGGGACCAGACAAGATGTACCCCAGGCTACTGTGGGAGGCGAGGGAGGAGATTGCTGAGCCTCTGGCGATTATCTTTTCATCATCAATAGGGACGCAAGAGGTTCCAGAGGATTGCAGGATTATGAATGTTGTTCCTTTATTCAAGAAAGGGAGTAGAGATAGATCAAGAAATTATAGACCAGAGAGTCTTACCTCAGTGGTTAGTAAGTTGATGGAGAAGATCCTGAGAGGCAGGATTTATGAACATTTGGAGAGGTTTAATATGATCAGGAATAGTCAGCACGACTTTGTCAAGGGCAGGTCGTGCCTTACAAGCCTGACTGAATTTTTTGAGGATCTGACTAAACATATTGATAAAAGAAGAGCAGTAGATGTAGTGTATGTGGATTTCAGCAAGGCATTTGATAAGGTACCCTATGCAAAGCTTATTGAGAAAGTAAGGAGGCATGGGATCCAAGGGGACATTGCTTTGTGAATCGAGAACTGGCTTGCCCACAGAAGGCAAAGAGTGGTTGTAGACGGTCATATTCTGCATGGAGGTCGGTCACCAGTGGAGTGCCTCAGGGATCTGTTCTGGGACCCTTACTCTTTGTGATTTTTCCAAGAATCTATACTTAAATGTGTATCCGATTTCCAAGTAACTGCAATAGCTTTTTTGGCTACTGCCAGTGCAATTTTTATAAATTCTTTCTGATACTTATTTAGTTTGAGTTTCGGTTTTATCCCTTCAATATCACCTAGTAAAAATAATATTGGATCATGAGGAAATTGTGTTCCTGTAATTTGTTCCAGTAAAAGTCTTAAATTTGTCCAAAATGGTTGAATTTTAGAGCAAGACCATGTCGAATGTAAAAAAGTACCAGTTTCCTGGTTACATCGGAAACAGTGATCCGATAAATTTAGATTAAATTTTTTTATTTTTTGTGGTGTAATATATAATTGATGTAGAAAATTATACTGCACTAATCTTAACCGAACATTTATTGTATTTGTCATACTGTCAAGACATAGTCTTGACCAATTTGTTTCTTCAATTTTAATATTCAAATCACTTTCCCATTTTTGTCTTGACTTATGGACTCCTTGCTTAATTACCTGTCTTTTACAATGGACAATCAACTTTTATATAATTGGATTCAAAATGGGATTAGATATATAGGGAATTGTTTTGAAGGAGGTATATTAATGTCATTTGAACAATTAAAGAATAAATATAAAATATCAAACAACACTTTATTTTGTTACTTTCAATTAAGGGCTTATTTAAGAGAAAAATTAGGTCAAACAATGTTATTGCCGAAATCTAATGAAATAGAAATTTTAATTCAAAAAGGAAATATCAAAAAATTTGTATCTTGCATGTATAATTTGATTCTTTGTGATTTTTATAAATGACCTGGATGAGGAAGTGGTAGGGATGGGTTAGCAAATTTGTTGATGACACAAAGGTTAGGGGTGTTGTGGGTAGTGTGGAGGGCTGTCAGAGGGTACAACAGGACATTAATAGGATGCAAAACTGGGCTGAGAAGTGACAGATGGAGTTCAACCCAGGTAAGTTTGAAGTGATTCATTTTGGTAGGTCAAATATGATGGCAGAATATAGTATTAACAGTAAGACTCTTGGCAGTGTGGAGGATCAGAGGGATCTTGGGGTCCGAGTCCATAGGATGCTCAAAGCAGTTGTGCAGATTGACTCTGTGGTTAAGAAGGCGCATGGTGTATTGGCTTTCATCAATCGTGGGATTGAGCTTAAGAGCCAAGAGGTAATGTTGCAGCTATAGGACCCTAGTCAGACCCCACTTGGGGTATTGTGCTCAGTTTTGGTCACCTCACTACAGGAAAGATATGGAAACTATGGAAAGGTTGCAGAGGAGATTTACAAGAATGTTGCCTGGATTGGGGAGCATGCCTTATGAAAACAGGTTGAGTGAACTCAACCTTTTCTCCTTGGACCAACAGAGGATGAGATAGATATACACCTGATAGAGGTGTATAAAATAATGAGAGGTATTGATCACGTGGATAGTCAGAGGCTTTTTCCCAGGGCTGAAATAGCTAACATCAGAGGACACAGTTTTAAGGTGCTTGGAAATAGGTACAGAGGGGATGTCAGGGTTAAGTTTTTTATGCAGAGAGTGGTGAGTGTGTGGAATGGGCTGCTGGCAACAGTGGTGGAGGCGGATACAATAGGGTCTCTTAAGAGACTCTTGTATAGGTACATGGAGCTTAGAAAAATAGAGAGTTATGGCTAACCTTAGGTAATTACTAAAGTAAGTACATGTTTGGCACAGCATTGTGGGCCAAAGGGCCTGTATTGTGCTGTAGGTTTTCAATGTTTCTGTTAATGACCCTCACCATCTGAGACATGCCCACTTCAGTAGTACCGTCAGGGAGGAGGTACAGGTCCCATACTCAGCAATTTAGAAAGAGCTTCCTCCCCTCTTTCATTAAATCTCGAAATGGTCCATAACCTTGAATATTATCCTGTTATTCCTTTTTTGCACTATTTATTTTTGTAATTTATATTAATTTGATTTCTTTGCACTTACTGCTGCGGTGAATCAACAGATATATGTTTTTACATCTGATCATGAGTCTGATTCTTATTCTGAGTCTGATTTGCAAGCGGAATGCTGCAACTTGCCAACATGACCTACCCGAGTCATGATTTCTACCATCTAGAACATGAAGAGGAGCAGCTACATAGGAACATGACCAATCAAAGCCACACAAAGAGCTTTCTGTGGCATATGGCATGACTTTTCATTAATGGAGGATCCAATTCCCGGAGCACCTACCTGACAATTTTGCAGGAAGACTTTATTTCCAAATGTTTTGGTTCAGGACAGCAGATCTTCACTACGTTATTATGTTGCAGAATAAATGTTGACCTTGACAATGAGACACCCATCCCATGAATAAAAACTCCTCCGTGTTGCTCATCTTATAATCAGGAGGCTGATGTTGCGATCAAGTTATGACAGTTATCATTGATGACAAAATCAGAATATGAGTCCCCTCTATCAAATGAATCAGTTAGTGAGAGCAATAATGTCAAATATTAACTTTTGTATAACAGGGCCAGTCTCAACCATACATGTAATGCAACAACCTCTGGGGTTGAGAGGGTAAACAGCTTTAAGTTCCTCGGTACACACATCATCGAGGACCTCACGTGGTCTGTACACACCAGCTGTGTGGTGAAAGAAGGCACAACAGCACCTCTTTCACTTCAGACAGTTGAGAAAGTTTGGCATGGGCCCCCAAATCCTAAGAACTTTCTACAGGGGCACAATTGAGAGCATCCTGACTGGCTGCATCACTGCCTGGTATGGGAGCTGTACCGCCCTTAATCGCAGGACTCTGCAGAGAGTGGTGCAGACAGCCCAGCGCATCTGTAGTTGTGAATGTCCCATGATTCAGGACGTTTACAAGGACATGTGTGTAAAAGGGCCCGTAGGATCATTGGGGACCCAAGTTATTCCAACCACAATCTATTCCAGCTGCTACCATCTGGGAAGCGGTACTGTAACATAAAAGCCAGGACCAACAGGCTCCAGCATAGCTTCTTCCACCAGGCCATCAGACTGATAAACTCATGCTGATCTGAGTGTACGCTATATTACATTGGCTATTCTATTTATTTTAAATTATTATAAATTACTATGATTGCACATTTAGATGGAGACATAACAAAGATTTTTACTACTCATGTATGTGAAGGATGTAAGATACAAAGTCAATTCAATTCCCTCTTTCCACTGCTTGTAATAAATCTTCATTTTCGCCATTCTAATGTTCATTCACTGCTTCAACATACCAATGCTGCCATGTGTAACAATATGCACCATCTTCCTCAGCTATTCCAATAACACCATGAAAACCCATAATCTCCACCACCAATAAACAAAAACAATAGAAGATACCAGTGAAAACAAAACTCCCCTCTAAGTCACAAGCTGTTCCATAAGGGAAGTATTATGCATCAAGGCCCTTCATTAGGACTAGAAAGGAAGAGGGCAAAAACCAGAATAAGAAGCTGGTGGGAGGGGAAGGAGTACAAGCTAGCAGGTGATAGGTGAGACCAAGTGAGGGGGAAAGTGGATGGGAGAAGGAGAGAGGATGAAGTATTCTGGGAGGGGATAGATGCAGGAGGTAAAGGACAGAAATCTAATAGGAGAGAGCTGTGGACCATGGAAGAAAGAGAAGAGGATGCAGACCAGAAGGAGATGGACGGACAGGTGAAAGGAGGAAGAGTGAGAGGATAACCAGAATGGGGAATTAAAAAAAGAGAGAAGGATTGGGGGATAAGTTATCAGGAGTTGGAGAAATCGAAGTACATACCATCAAATTGGAAATTAACAAGATGGAATATGAGCATCTCTGGTGAAAGTAGAATGGAAGAAGATCTTATGGGTAAAATGACAACTGACTAATGAAATTCTTTTAAAAGAGAGGTTAAGAGTTTAGAACTAGCATGTGCCAATAAAGGTAAAAGAGAAAGATTGTAGGATTAGGGAACCTGGATGATAAAGAATATTGAATTCTGATTTTAAAAAAGCAACTTATGGTAGTTATAGGCAAGAGTGATCAAAGCAGTTTCTTGCAGAATATCAAGTGCAAAGGAAAGAAATTAGGAAAGCAAAAAGGAGCTACAAAATATCTTTGACAAGTAATATTAAGGAGATCCCAGTAATTGTATCAGGAACAAAAAGTAGCCAGAGAAGGAAAGATCATACAATCCCTTTGGCCCAAATGATCAATGCCAACCAATATACCCACATAATCTAGTTCCATTTACCTGCATTTTATCCATATCTATCTTTCCTTTCCATATGTCTGTTCAAGTACATTTTGAATGTTATTAACATACCTGTTTCAACAATTTCCCATGGAAGCTCATTCCACATACTGACTGCAAAGTTAGCCCTCAGTTTTCCCTTTTCATCTTAAATCTATATCCTCTAGTTCTTGATTCCTTAAAAATGGGACTATCAGGAAGTCTGAAGGAGGCTTGACCCAAAAGCAGAGCAGCAGAGGTCATTTAGCAGATATTTTTCTAATCAACTGCAGAATAATAAACCATGAGGGGGCCACAAAACAAAAGAGAACAGATACTTAAGGTGACAAAAGGCTAGGAACAAGCAGTTGAGGCTGACTAGTTCAATGCTTGACCAATGGACTATGGCTGAGGGCTGGGTTTAAATAGGCTGGAGATGATAAGTTGGAAACAAGTGACAGGTGACTCCCGTTAATTGGGTGGAGACCAGGAAGTGTCTGCCTGTGCAGGCCTGACAAGAATAAAAGCAGTGTATTCAAGTTATCTAGACCCCTCATAATTTATACACCTCTGAGATTATCCCTCATTCTACTATGCTACAATGAAAAATGTCTCAACCTGCTCAATTTCTCCCCATAACTCAGCACCTCAAGCCCCGGCAACATACTCAGAACTCAGAATTTCCTCTGTGTTTTTACCAGCTCAACGGAATCTTTCCCTTAGGAAGGTGACAAAAACTGAACACATTATTCCAAATTCAGCCTCACCAACGTCTTGTACAACATTAAGATAGCACCTAATTTGTATATTCACTGCTCTGACTGATGAAGGCCAGTGTGCAAAAATTTCCTTCACTACCCTATGCAGCTATGATGCCACTTTCAGGGAACTATGTACTTGTATTCCAAGGCTCCTCTATTCCACAATTCTCTATAAATGCATACTCTCATCTGTAGTCATCAAGGGGAAGGTTATTGAAGGCAATGACTTCAAAGATGGGCACCTGGATAATCTGGAGCAAGTAGAAGCAGAAGGTGTTAGATGTCGAGATGCATCAGGGTTAATCTATTCCCAGGATTGGATCAGATTGATCTCAGGTTGCTCTGGGAAACAAGGCAGGTGTAGTTTGGGCTCTGAGATAGATATCTGCATCTTTGTTAGTCACAGCTAAGGTACCAAAGACTGAAAGAGATCTATTCTTTTTTTTTAATTTTAGAACAGCAGCAGAGACTACTACAGGCCAATGAGCCTTACTAGACAAAATCAGAAGAGATAGAAATAATGTGCTACCTGTAAAGGCAGGTTCTGATTAAGGATAGCAAGCATGGCTTGATACAGGGGATATACTGCCTCACTAATTTCATAGAGATTTTGAGGAGGTAACAAAAAAGATTGATGAAAGCAGGATGGTAAATGTTTTCTGCATGGACTTCAGTAAGGCTTCTGAGAAAATGGAAGCCTCTGACCAGTGTTTGTGATACATGTTAACAATTTGGATATGAATGTAGCGGACATAAGTAGTAAGTTTGATAATGGCATGAAAGTAGATGGTGTTATGGAAAGCCGTGAAGGATTGGATTTGCTTGCTGCAAAAGCTTAACCTCAAATGAAGACACTAAACCATAGTCACAAGTACTCTCACTAAAGCAAGATTATACTAAAACTACCCAATCTTCAAAGTCTGATTTACTTCAATATTTATTCTTCATGGTGAGTTTTGCTGCCAATACCGACTATTTGAGCACCAGGCTCCCTCTCCCTACCAAGGAGAAGATATTTCTAGTGAACAAAGTAGTTTAAAACACAGTTCATTTACTTTCAGTAATATATATTTAAATCCAAACAACATTCTTAAAACACAATTAAAACTCACAGAAGATTTCTATCTTAAAGATCATTTCTAAAACACAAACCATTTCCAAAACACAAAACACTTCTAAAACACAAAGGACCAAGGATTTCCAAAACAAATGTACAATTCCTAAAAACTAAAAAGACATATCAATGACCCAGACAAATGAACCATCTGTTGCAGCAACCAAACCAGAGGAATGGATTCTAGTTCACCCTATGAATTTTTTTATATGCTTGTTACTATTTCTTAAACACTCTGAATAAGACTGAAATGCCTTCTAATTTAAATCCTTTTTCTTCCACTTGGTTGACTTTATGTGCCTCAGACATTTCCTCAGATATCCTCTTTATGTAAAATGTCTAAAAGGTTTTTGGAGACATAGATCTCAGTAAATTACCATTAATGTTCTAAAGCTAACTTCTTCAGTACATAAAACTTGCAACCAAAAACATCAATTATTTGATATAACTGTACAACAAAGACTTTTATAGGTGTATCCTATGGATTTTGGGCTGCTGATCATGAAAATAACCTTGAAATTTCCCTATCATGCATCATTTTTTTAAAAAAATCATATATATTTGTTGTTTCAATGCATAATTCAAATCAATTAAAATGTTGCACGCAATGTAAGCTGAAAACTTTTCTATCTTGTTCAGGCAGGCCTAGGCATGCTTAGGCGGGGCAGATGCTTCATGGCTGGACAGGGTTTAGAATGGCTATGAAGTTCCATGAAGGAGTTCAATATTTGAGACAGGTGTTTCCCAGAATAACTGATGCCAAGATTAAGGAAGACATTTTTGTCGGTCCATAAATCAAACAGGCCATCAATGACAGGTGATTCGAAGGGCTTCTAGTAGGACGGGAGAATATTGCATGGAAGCCATTCAGCGATGTTGTTTAAAATTTTCTTGGCTCCAAACTTGGCGCAGTTGTTGACAACATGCTTCAAGCATGCAAAACCATGAAGTGCAATATGTCTCTAAAGATTCGTTTCCTGCATTCCCATTTCAACTTCTTTGCAAATGTTCACACAGTCAGAGACGAGCATGGTAAAAGGTTTCACCAGGACATTGTGGTCATGGAGAAAAGGTATCAGGGCAATCGGAATCCATCAACGCTGGCTGATTATTGTCAGACACAAGTGAGAAGCCTCAGACAGAGTAGAAACAAAAATCATCAACAAAATATTTTAGCTTAGTTCAACAATAACATCAATGTTATGCAATTAAGTGCAATATATTAATTAAAAATTAATTTCTTCTTTTTCCAAATTCCAACATGATACATGTAGTCTGAAATTATATGTGTGTTCAGCTTCAAGTGGTCTATCACAAACATAAAAAAATTTTTGAGGAAGCAACATTTTCGAAAACTGTTGTTGTCCAGTGTTTTCTAAGTAATTGTCTCGATCTGGCTGCAAGCTTCCCTGAACTAAGCAACTTAGTCAGCTTGCCTGCTTTGAAACAAGCAGATTAAATTGTCTTACACTGCACTCTCAGGCAGCTATAAACTAGGTGCAGTAATCCATGCCATACTTTCCAGAGACAGAGTATTTGCTATATAGAAAGTTTGTTTGTAAAGCTGTGTTTTTTAACTTCAGGCTGATTACTGCTTACTCTGTTTACATTCTAAGTACGGAAGATTGACTCCAGTTTACAGTGAGAAGCTAAACAATTAAATATTAATTTACTTATAAGTATCTGTGATCTTACAAGTGGCAGCTGTTGTGTTTAGAAAGTGAGCTTAACAAAAAAAAACCAAGGGCCTACTGACCAAAGCAGTGAATACCCATCACACACCCCTCCCCATGTTAAATGAAGATCTCTAACCCAGCTACCTCCTATTGATATCATCTTAACGATCAGTAAGATCATGGCTGATCTGGCCATGGAATCATCTCCACCTATTGCCTTTTCCCATAACCTTTAATTCCCCTACCATGCAAAAATCTATCCAACTTTGTCTTAAATATATTAACTGCTTCACTGCTCTGCTTCACCTACTCCTCTGCTTCACTGGGCAGAGAATTCTACAGATTCACCATGCTCTGGGAAAAGCAGATCCTCCTCATCTCTGTCCTAAATCTACTCCCCAACATCTTGAGGC
The DNA here is from genome assembly GCF_030144855.1 of Hypanus sabinus. NCBI lineage: Eukaryota > Metazoa > Chordata > Chondrichthyes > Myliobatiformes > Dasyatidae > Hypanus > Hypanus sabinus. Next base: position 131,202,577 of record NC_082714.1, read on the forward strand.
AATTTCCCCTAGTTCTAGTGTCACTTGCCAGTTGAAACAACTTTCCTGCCTCTATCTTATCTACCCTTTATTTTATATGTTCCTATAAGATCTCCTTTCACTCTTCTGAATTCCAGTGAATAGAGTCCCAGGTGACTCAATCTCTCCCAACAGCCTAAACCTCTCATCTCTGGAATCAACCTGGTGAACCTCCTCTGCACCACCTCCAAAGCCAGTAGGTCCTTCCTCAACTAAGGAGATGAGAATTGCATGCAGTACTCCAGGTGCAGCCTCACCAGTACCCTGTACAGCTGAAGCATAACCTCCTTGCTCTTCAATTCAATCCTTCTTGTAATGGCCAACATTCCATTTCTCTTCTTCGCTGCAAACCAACCTTTTGTGATTCATGCACATGCACTCCCAAGTCCCTCTGTACAGCAGCATTCTGCAATTTTTTTTCCATTTGAATAATAATCTGCTGTTTCATTTTTTTCCTTCCAATGTGGATGACCTTGCATTTACCAACACTGTACTCCATATATCAGACCCTTGCCCACTTACTTAACTTATCTCTATCTCTCTGCAGACTCTACATATCTTCTGAACAATTTGCTTTTAGTATCATCAGCAAGTTTAGATACACTACCCTCAGTCCCCTCTTCTAGATTGCTAATGTATATCAAGAACCGTTGCGGGTCCAGTACCTACCCCTGCCCACACTGCTCACCACTGATTGCCAACTAGAGTAACACCCATGTATCCCAACTCTCTGCTTACTATTAGTTAACCAACCCTCTATCCATACTAATACATCACCCGCAATGCTATGCATCCTTACAGTATGGATAAGTCTTCTATGTGGCACCTTATCGAATCCCTTCTGGAAACCCAAGTAACTAACACCCATCTGGTCCCCTCTATTCACTGCGCTTGTTATATCCTCAAAGAACTCCAGTAACTTTGTTGAACAGGACCTGCCTTTGCTGAATCCATGATGTGTCTGCCTGATAGATCCATTTCTTTCCAGATGCCTCACTATTTCTTCTTTAATGATTGCTTCAGGCATTTTCCCAACTACAGATACTAAACAAACTGGTCTATAGTTACTGCCTTTTGTTTACATCCATTTTTGAACAGTGGCATGACATTTGCCATCTTCCAATCTGCTGGGACCTGCCCAAGTCCAGAGAATTTTGGTAAATTAGCAGCAAAGCCTCTGCTATAACTTCTGTAATTTTCTTCAGTACCCTGGGATGCATTCCATCAAGATCAGCGGACTCGTCTATCTTCAGGCTCACAAGTTTGCTCAGCCCTACCACTTTAGTGATAGCTATTGTATCGAGGTCCTCACCTCCCATTGCATCCATAAATTCTTTCTTTGGCATGTTAGACGTGTACTCCACCATGAAGATCAACACAATATAGTCATTCAAAAGCTCTGCCATTTCCTCATTACCCAATATCGATTCATCCTTCTCATCCTCCAAGGGACCTATGTTCACTTTAGCCACCGTGTTCCACTTTATATAGTATACAAACTTTTATTACCTGTTTTTATATTTTGTGCTAGTTTAGTTTCATAATCTAGCTCCCCTTTCTTTATTGTTCACTTAATGGTGCTTTGTTGTTTTTTAAAGTTTTCCCAATCTTCCAGTTTCCTACTACTCTTGGCAACTTTGTATGCACGAGTTTTTAGTTTGATACTTCCTTTTACTTCCATAGTTATCCAAGGCGGACTCTCCCCATCCTTACAGTCCTTTTTTTTAATTGGAATATACTTCTGTTGAGAACCGTGAAAGATTTCTTTGAAAGTTTTCCACTGTTCTTCAACCGTCCCATCATATAACCTGTGTTCCCAGTCTACATTAGCCAAATCCTCCCTCATCCCATTGTAGTCTCCATTGTTTAGGCATAATACACTGGTTTTAGATTGAACTATTGCACCCTTCATTTGCATGACAAACTCAATCATTCTGTGATCACTCTTTCCAAGAGGATCCTTAACTACAAGTTCACTAATTTTACCTGTCTCATTGCACAAGACCAGATCTAAAATAGCACATTCCCTTGTAGGTTCAGTAACATGCTGTTTAAGAAAGCCATCATTGATGCATTCTATGAACTCCTCAACCAACTTGATTCACCCCATCTATGTGCAAGTTGAGATCCCTATGGTAACTGCTGTTCCATTCTTACATGCCTCAGATGTTTCTCTGTTTATTGCCTGTGCCATGGTAATGTTATTATTCGGAGGCTGATAGACACCTCCCACCAGTGATTTTTTTCCCTTTACTATTCTTAATCTCTACACAGATGGGTTCAACATTCTGCTCCTTAAATCTTATATCGTCTCTCACTAGTGTCCTGATCACATCTTTAATTAAGAGTGCTACCCCAATTCCTTTAACTTCCTTCCTATCCTTCTGTATTACTTGATATCCTTGGATATTTAATTTCCAGTCATGTCCACCCTGCACCCACGTCTCTGTAGTGGCCACTAAATCATACCTCCTGTACTGGTTTGTGTTATAAGTTCACTGAGCTTGTTTCAAATACTACAGGTATTCAAATAAAGTGCCCTTACACTCATTGTGCTTTTAAAATCCTGTAATCTTTTACTCTTTTGCACTTGACTTTTCCTCATCCACTCTTATTTTTCTCTTTTTTCATCTTTTACCACACTTTTCTTTCTTACTTTACTTCTCCAATCTCTTGAACCCACCCCCCAACTATTTAGTTTAAAGCCCTACCCACGGCCCTAGTTATGCGATTCACTGGGATCCAGGTCCCATCACGGTTCAGATGGAGCCCTCCCATTGGTACAGCTCCCTCCTTCCCCAACCATGGCACCAATTTCCCATGAATTCAAACCCACTTTTCCCACACTAATCCTTGAGCCATGCTTTTAACTCACTAATCTTCTTGACCCTATGCAAATTTGCACATGGCTCAGGTAGTAATCGCACCCTTTCTGAAGTCCATAATCAGTTTTTGATATTACTGATGTTAGGTGCAAGGTTGTTGCTACAACACCACTGAACTAGCTGATATATTTCGCCCTCTCATCACCATCAGAAGTTCTGCCAAAAATAGTTGATTCGTCAAAAAATTTATGGATGGTTGGCTCGTGGCCAAGTGGTTAAGTGTTGGTCTAGTGATCTGAAGGTCTCAGTTCGAGCCTCAGCTAAGGCAATGTGTTGTGTCCTTGAGCAAGGCACTCAACCACACATTGCTCTACGACGACACTGGTGCCAAGCTGTATCGGCCCTTGTCCTTCCCATGGTTGGCATGAAGAGGGGAGTCTTGCAGCATGGGCAACTGCTGGTCTCCCATACGACCCTGCACAGGACTGCACCCTGGAAACTTTCCAAGGTGCAAATCCATGGTCTCTCAAGACTAACGGATGCCTATTTATTTGAGCTGTGCTAGCCATAGTCATGGGTGTGGAGGGAGTAGAGCAGTGGGCTAAGCACACATGCCTGAGGTGGGCCAGTGTTGACTGTAATTAGGTAATATCAAAATAGTTAAGTGTATAATAATGTTTGTCAACTCATCTTTCTGTGGGATTATTTTATTAGACCAGTTTTTCATGACGAACTCATCACACACCCCCTCAAGGTAAGGTAAGAAGCATACATGCCCAAAAGCAATGTAAGTGACCAGGACTAGGAACAGGAGAGGAGCAAGGATAATGTCATCAGATTAGTCCCTGCTCTCCCCTTGTCCAGGTGGAGAATGAACCAGAGGAATAGGGAAAGAGGTGAGTATGAGGCAGTGTGTAACAAAGAAGTCATACGAGATAACCCATAAAAGTGCAGGACAGGTATGGGAGTTATCAGAGTCAAAGGAGTGGCACCATTATACAAAAAGCAACAGTTACCGAACTTCCATCCTTGCGGGCTTCAATGTCTCAACAAAATGAACACAAGGGTCTCAGCCCGAAACGTCGACAGCGCTTCTCCCTATAGATGCTGCCTGGCCTGCTGTGTGGGTTGTTTGAATTTCCAGCATCTGCAGATTTCCTTGTGTTTGCACTACAAAACTGCTGCTGTTAGCAAATTTCATGACATATGCTGATGATACTAAACCTGATTCTGATTGTGACTGGAATGTTTTGCTGTATTCCAGCCATATGCCTGTTTATTCACAGATAGCTTGAAAGCCTTTACCACTGAAGGAAGTCCCTTGGTCGGTGTGAATGCAGGCTGGTATGCCAGTATAGGGGAATATGGAGTTTTGGAGTGCTGTGATGGATGCGGTCTCACTACAAGAGTTTGTGGACACTAACCATATATATCCCGTAAAAAGATCAACTATCACAAGTATATGCTTAGGATTCTGATAAAGTGAGTTGCCTTGTGGTGTAATCAATTGCCACACCTGCACTGGTGCAAGTTCTTTTGTTTTTTTTTGTAGGAGGTGGTCCTGTGACAGCTCCCTTATTATAGACCAGACATTCTTCACAATTTGCGGTAAATCATGTTGAATCACTCAGCATGTATTGCCACCAATATAATGTGATTAATTTCGCATGAGTGACTTGTCCACCGCCATGATTATATCCAAATCCTGGCTTCTCAAATCCGTGCTTCCCATTTGTGGGAGGAGGTATTTGCTTCCTTGCTTTTTCTCAGGCAACATATCCAAACCTCATATTCACCATCAGCTTCATGTTTGTACCATAATGGAAATCTTTTGGGATTAGGTTAGTAGTATTTATGAGAATAAAACATCAGCCCTGTTATTTTTTATTTGTTGCTCAGTTACTACCGAAAGCCTGGCTCCGCTTATCGCAATAAAGTTCATCCCGACAGCTTGTTTTGCTTGTTCATCAGCTAGTTTATTTTCACAGCTGTGTAAAAAACCTGTAGTATGTCCCAGGATTTGTAACACCTGGACTAATGGTTGAGTCAATCATAATTCACAAATATTCTTCCACATGAACAAATGTGGAAGCAGTTTACCTCTGTCTGTTCTCCATCTGGTAGTTGACCAGGTCAGACGATCGCTTTCTATCAAATTCCTAACATACTTAGAGTCAGTACATGACAAGATTGATTCTGTTGAATTTACTTGTTTTAGACATAACTCTAGGCTGCATGATTTCCTAATGGATGCACTTGCAAATCATGTGGTTTAAATACAGTTTCCAATAAAAAAATTTCTATTATAATCATGAGCAGAGATTATAATTGAGTGGATTCATCTTTCTGGATTTTCCTTGCTGATCCAACATAATACTGTACCATATTTCAGAATAGTGCTGTAAAATATGCTGTGCTACAATAGTACTCTAAAAGGTCGAAGAGAAGATAGTTCTGCATCTCCCCTGACAGGTAAGGATTGTAAGACATAGCTCTCAGGAACTGTCTCAGTGCTGTCTTGTAAAAGGATTTGCCATTCTCCATATCTAGATATGGTAACTCACCATTAATGTATTGGCAATTTGCTGTCATTTTACAAAACCACAAACTCTGCTTGAATAATAATTGGTTTGTCCCCTTGCAGTAGTCTTACTGGAAAAAGTGAATAGATTACCATAGTAAAACATTATTCTAAGGCAGCAAATTTCTGATCTTCTGGGGTGAAATTACATGGGGCTTAGAGTACGGGGGCTTGTGTTTCTTCTGTTTCATTATAGCAGATGGCTACAGTAGTTTTTGGAGAAGCATGAATTCCCAGAACAAGAGATTTTGTAAGGTCTCATCCCAAGGTCTATTGCTTGCTGAACTGCTTCATAGTCTTATGGGATAAAAAAAAAGATTTTCATTTTTCCAGTTTGCATCTGTCATAGAATGGATTCAACAACTGAGCACAGGCAGATACTGTATGAAAGTTCTAGCATAATCCAATATGCCTAAGGCTGATTGTAAGGCTTTTATGGTGTTTGGATGTCCTACTTGACCTACTTTTTGTCTTAATTCAGTGGTTAAACCACGTTCCTGATTGGTAATTATTGTACCTAAAAAACTTACTTTTATACAAGAGAGCTGAGATGTTTTAATGCTAATTACATAGACTTTGTCACTTTCAAGAAGTGGGTGTGACCAAAAGCCATTGGTCAGATCTATGCGAGATTTATACTTTTCCAAGTCAATAATTGAGCATTTGTTATAATGCTGTTGCTGTATCAAAATGGCAGGGTCAAATTTTGCCAAACATACAAGCTTTGGCATAAGGAAAGGCGAAACTAGATATGCTTGTATCCTATTGAGCAGATGATGTTACTGAAAGTCTCCTGTATGGTTTTTATGAGATTAATGTTCTTTACTCTTTTCTCTGAGCTACAGGGGAGGGAATGGACATCTGGGATGGGCCCTTTTCCTTTGTATGTACGGAGGGTGAAGGATGAGACAGACCTTGTAGTGCGTGCTCAGTTGTGTACTCTTCTCTGTAATATCAGTGGGGTTTCTGAATGGTCTCTCTGCCCCAAAAGACTTTCTTCCACAAAGAAAGGGGATGGAGTTAAAACTTGTGACCAATACTGAGGTCTAGCCATCTAGGTTGTAGGTGAATATCTCTTCCTAAGGCCGGCAGTCTCCAGGGAAATGGTCTAGTTTGTTGATTTGTTACTAACTCTACATTCCCTTAGAGCAGTGGTTCCCAACCTGTGATTCACAGATGCTTTGCCCAATGGTATTGGTCCATGGCATCAAAAGCTGTTGGGAATCCCTGCTTTAGAGGAAGGGGGTGACCCTGTGCTGACATCACGTTGCCCTTATACTGGAATAAGCAGCACCATGTGGGTGTGCAGGATCTCTTCATCAACCTGAAATCACTCATGCATTGGGAATTAACTAAGAGCTATTCAGCACATGGTGTTGAGGTTCTCACTTGGATAAAGGGGTAACATTATAGGATAAATTAGATCCCAATCCGCCCTTGCCATATGTGTTTTGATCTTATAAGCTGCCGTTAAGCCCTGGCTTTTGACTATTTTACTCAATACAGTACCAAGTCCTCCACATACATCTCCACCATTCATTTGTTTATAAATCTACAAATATATCTGATATGAATTTCCACAATCGTGTGGAGATGGTCCCAAGACTATGGGAAGTAATATTAATATGAATAGTAGAATATGTTAGGGAGTATGACTGGCCCAGAAGGTCTGCAACCTCCCAGCTTTCTGAAGTAGCCACCTCAGAATTCCTTCATCATTTGCTAGAGGCATCGTGCATCCTGCCTGCACACTCTGAATAGTCAAAGGTCTAAACACTTGATGGGAAATTTTTACTGAAGAAGCTGCAAAAAACTCCCTGTTCAGGAACTTACCTCTGTATTTTTCTTTAACTGGTTATGGTCAATCCCTTTAGTAATTCTAATACATGTTCCCAAGCATCTGTTCTCTAAGCTTCATTAGTACTTCAAGGGTTTAACGATGTGGGCCCTACCTTTTGCTTACCTGGAAGGAATACACAATCTCCCCCATGCATCGGGATTAAGATATGGGTCACCGGGTTCTATCACATAAGCATATGGTCTCCACCCAGGTGCTTGGTTTCCATCTAAAAGGGGATTAAATTGTTGTCTCCAGGCATGAGTTATTGCTGCATTGTTTGGACCTGATACAAATTATGATGGTCTGAGTCCAGCAGACTGAACAGGGGGTTTGGTCTGTCTAATCTGCACCCTACTCTATGTTCAATCCCTTCATCATTCCAATCTCTGATTTGAACAGTAAAATATTCATCATGTTCAATCTGAGGAGCAATCTGGATATTATCCCAGATTTCAGACAAACACATTTATAATATTGACCAGAATTTGCCTGCTCAAACTGCTGGAAACAAGGACGTCGAACATTTTGTGTTTCTAGGTGGGGTGCCATAGCACTTGTCAAGAGCTCCCTGAGTTGGACTTCTGCTGAATAATAATTCTTACTAAATTAATACTCTTTTGGTATAACATCACCAAATCATGAACCAACTGTGATGGTATTGAGTTTGCTGACCGCAAAGGTTAAGAGTCGAACAAAGAACTTAAACTCTGTTGGATATAAATAGTCACAAGTACTCTCACTAAAGAGCAACTATAATGAAACTACCTAATCTTCAAGGACTAGTTCACTTCTGTTTATTTCCATGGTGAGTTTAGCTGCCAATACACACTATTTCAGCAGCGGGTCCCCTCTCCCAGGCGAAGAGAAGTACTTCCAGCTAACAAATTAGCTTAAAACACAGTTCATTTATTTTCAGTGATACACATTTAACTTCAAATTTTATTAATACATATTTAAACCACAGAAATTTTCTTTCTTATAAAGCATTTACAAATTATAAAATATTACTAAAACACAAACTATTTCCAAAACACGACATTTCTAAAAGACAAAGGACAAAACTCCAAAACTCAGGTATAATTCCTATGAACTAAAAAATAAATACCAATGATGCAGCCAAATGAATCATCTGCCAAAGAAACCGAAGTCAAAGAAATGGATTCTAGCTCCCCCCATGATTCTTCCATACTTTCTGATGTCGCTTAACCATTCTTAATAAGTTTGAACTGCTCTCTACCTTTTTTCTTCCACTTGGGTGGCTTCACATGCATGTGATATTTCCACAGGTACTCTTTTTACTCAAAAGATCTAAAAGCTTTTTGGAGACTTAAGATCTCCATTAGCTACCATTAATTCTGTGAAGCTAACTTCCTTAAGTACATAAAACTGCTAACTATTAACACATCAGTTATTTGATATGCTAAATAGAAACATAACTCCCTTAGGAGCTGCAGCTCGACACACCTGGAGCAGTTATGGCTGTCCAGGATGGTGGGAGACTCCAGGACATCCCACATCTGACATTGAGCACAGAAAACTGGCCTCACACACATACTTCCTACCTCACCTCATTACCGCCTAAGCCCGTTGAGCCCTATCACTCTGCTGCCTGATTGTATCCATCTGGTCTGCAAGCTTCCTTGAACTAAGTCAGCTTGTCTGTTTTGAAACAAGCCCATTTGAGCAGCCTTGCACTGATCTACACTGCATCTCAAACAACAATAAACCAGGTGCAGTGAGCTACATCTTACTTTCCACAGGCAGAATATCTGCTATGTTTGCAAAGCTGTGGTTTTTAACTTCAAGCTGATTACTGCTTTCCATTTACATTTCAGGAACTGAAGACTGACTCTCATTTACAGCCAGAAGCCATATGTTTGGGAAGTCAGGTAGGAGTAGAATATATACAGTAAATGGTAGGAAACTAAAGAAGGTTGATAAACAGAGGAACCAAAGGGTTCAAATCCACAATTCCCTGAAAATGCCTGCATGGGTGGATAGTGTAGTAAAGACAACATTTGACAGGTTTGCTTTGCAGGTCAGTGCATCCAATATAAATGTTGGGACATTATGTTGGAATTTTTCAAAAAACATGTCAAACGGCAGTTAGAGATTCATATGTAGTTTGGGTTAGCACACAATAGAAAGGAGGTGGTTGTAATAAAGAGTTCAGAGACCATTCACCAAGATTCACCTGGTTTGGAGGACTTTGGTTATGTGGAGAGATTGGATAGCCTGAGAGATAACCTGACAGAGATACCTGAAGTTATAATCAGAATACTTTTCCCCATGTCAAAAACAATAAGACATATGTTTAAGTAATCAGCCAACACACACAAAATGCTGGCAAAACTCAGCAGGCCAGACAGCATCTATGGAAAAGAGTGTCATCGATGATTTGGGCCGAGACCCTTTGTCAGGACTGAAGAAGGGTCTCAGCCAGAAACATCAACTATACTCTTTTTCGTAGGTGCCTCCTGGCCTGCTGAGTTTCTCCAGCAATTTGTGTGTGTAGTTTGAATTTCTAGCATCTGCTGGTTTTCTCTTGTTTGAGATAGGTTTAAGTAATAGACAGTTTGATACCTACAGCTCACTGCCAGAGGATGTGGAGTTAGATGCTAACAGTACATTAAGAGATACTTATACAGACATATAAATAGACAAGGCATATGTGATACAGACCTACTACAGGCAAACAGGATGAGTGTAGCTGGGCATGAAAGCTGGAATGTGCATGTTGACAAACGGCCAGTTTCTATGCTGTACAACTCTAGAACTCTATCAATAGTCTATAACATTACAAGCATTTCTTATATTTCCTAGAAAAAAAACAGCAGAAGAATCCTTGCTTGGTCATTTTCTTTAAACATTTTAAGAATCAGAACAGAATTTGCAAAGGTGAGAATTTTGGAGTGTAGTTCAGGAATAAATTTCTCCTTCACTGACACTAATAATATGTGAGATGCAAACAAACAATTATTGCACTATTCAGACAAGTAGACAGGTATGAACAGGTAATAGAATGTAAGTAGTGCTTAGCAGATTCCTAATTCATCCTAATTTTGAAGATTTTAAAGCCAGAATTGGAGTATGAAATAGGACTTCAATCCATCAGTGGTGTGTGGCTACTTTATCCCAAAAGGACCTGAGAAAGGAAAGATAATTACATTTTGAAGCTAAGTTTGGAAATGAGGCTTTGACTTTCTGCAAGGACAGAATATTGGGCAGACTATCTATTCTTAAACAGTTAGTGCCTTGGGATGTATTGTACATGTATAATTATGCTGAGTTATAAGAACACAACTATAAAACTGCAATTCTGATTTTTTTTAGAATTAAACAGTTTTGGCCTAGATTGCTTGCTTTCTTGACAAAGAAAATATCCTGGATTGAGGTTTAAATTTTCCTTCTTTTAACTCAGAGGCATATTTCTGCCAACCATACAAAACTGACATTCACCAAAATTCTCACCCATTCAGTGTTTTATCAGCTTTTATCTTTCAGAATTGTTCTAATCAGATTAAAGAAATGATTGATTGATTGATTGATTGATTCTCTTAGAATCCAGGAATGAAAGGGTTACCATATGAGGAATGTCTGGCAGCTCTTGGGCTGTATTCCCTGGAGTTTAGAAGAATAAGGGGGGATCTCATAGAAACATTCCGAACATTAAAAGGCCTGAACAGATTAGATATTAATTCCCATGGTAGGGGAATCTAGGACAAGAGGGCACGACTTCAGGATTGAAGAACGCCCATTTAGAACAGAGGTGCGGAGAAATTAATTTAGTCAGAAGGCAGTAAATCTGTGGAATTTGGTGCCATGAGCAGCTGTGAATGCATTTCTCCTTCACTGACACTAATAGTATGTGAGATGCAAAACAAACAATTATTGCACTATTCAGACAAGTAGACAGGTATGAACAGGTAATAGAATGTAAGTAGTGCTTAGCAGATTCCTAATTCATCCTAATTTTGAAGATTTTAAAGCCAGAATTGGAGTATGAAATAGGACTTCAATCCATCAGTGGTGTGTGGTACTTTTTAATTTTATTGGGTACATTTAAGGCAGAGGTAGATAGGTTCTTGATTAACCAGGGCATCAAAGGGTATGGGGAGAAGCCAGGGGAGTGGGGATGACTGGAAGAATTGGATCAGAATAGGATTGAATGGCGGAGCAGACTTGATGGGCTGAATGGCCTACTTCTGTTTCTATATCTTATGGTCTTATGGTCATATAGATATTAATCATTTATACGGTGAAAGCTTAGTCACAGGAATCTTTCCCGCTGTGTTTCAATTAACAAAAAATACTTCAATAGAGGAAATTCCATATGGATAAACAAGCATCAAATTTCCCAGCCACTTTAACACCGGGATACTAGTTGAATCAATGAACCTCAATATCATTAATCAGCTCATATAAAGCTCCCTGTATGTAAATTGTAATGATGATTGATTGGGCATTTGTCAGCAATCATTTGAACATTTTGTATGTTAGAAGGAAGAATTTCAGTTTCTTGTGAAATTAATGGAGTTATGTAATTAAACAGAATAATTAGGAGCATAATTTGAGAGGGAATATTGCTACTTAATATAAATTTACTGCTTCAAAAAAGAAATCTCATTTTAGATTCTGTTTGAAAGACAGAGTGAAATAATTATCCAGTTTTGTTTGGGTTTTTTTGACAATAAAGCACAGATCTTTCTTGAAATTATGCAGAATATCGAAGTCGGGTTAGTACAATTCTCATGTCAGTCAAATTGAACCTCATATGCTGATGATGTTCTGACAAGTACTGATTAATTTAGAAACATGATTTTTTTTTACAATTCATGTTTTCTTATTCAAATTAAACTTCATTAAAGTTTGGAACCAGCCAAGGTAGTGTGTTTATCACCACTATGCTGTTGAACATGAACATGAATTTTCCGTGTAAAAGAAGAAACCATTACATTCTTTGTAAAGTCTTGTGAGCTCAAGGTATTCACCATCTACTAGTTATTGTAGTGTACATGTCAAATGTAATTTGATAATCAACCACAGACAGATTTTATGAAATGAAAACAGAACAGTTCTTTGCAGGTTGTAATTATTAAATTGGATTCATTTTGTCATACTCGCATCCTTTTTTTTATAATGTCAATCAAACTATGGAGGCTTTATAATACACTCATATAATGGAGTGTTTGGAAACCATGTCCAACTGGAATATAGATATTAAAAATGCTTTCATATAATAATGTATTTTTGAATTGGAATGACAGCAGATTAATAACCATTGTCCCATCACTCTTGAAATGCCCTTTGTATTTATAGATTGAGTATTATATTTCTTCTTGCATGATATGCTTGGGTTGAGCAAGTAAACATGTCCATAGCTTGTTTCAATGTCATATGTCTAATATTGAATAGAAAGTGACTTGATAGTGGTGTTAAAGACAACAAGAGGCATAGATAGAATAGACATCCAGTGCCTTGTTTCTAGGACAGCAATGGCTAATACAAGAGAGTGTAATTTTAAGACAATTGGAGGAACATATAGCAAGGATGTTAGGTGTAGGTTTTTTACTAAGAGGGTGGTAAGTGCATGATACAAACCACCAGGGGTAGTAGGAGAGGTAAATACAGTAGGAACATTTAAGAGGCTCTTATATAGGTGTATGAGTAAAAGAAAAATAGAGAACTATGTTGAAGGGAAGAGGTAAATTGATCTTGGAGAAGGTTAAAAGGTCAGCGCAACATTGTGGGCCATAGTGTTTCTACGGTGCTGTACTGTTGTATGTCCTACACTTTGTAATATTTCACATCTAAAATACACATTATGGTGTCCTTGACTTTTTGGAAACTGAACATTTATTCTGGCAGTAACAAGCAAGAAATGCTAGAGGAATTTAGCAAGTCAGGCACCTATGGAGGGAAATAAACCGTCAATATTTCAGTCTGAGACCCTTCATCAGCTCTGGACAGGAAAGAAGCAGAAACCAAAATAAGAAGGTGGGGAGATTTGAAGAAATTCAAGTTGGCAAATGACAAGTGAGACCAGGTGATGGGGATTGTGGGTGGGTGAGGGAGGGGAAATGAAGTTATAAGCTGGGAGGGAATAGGTGGAAGAGGTAAAGGGCTGAAGAAGAAGGAATCTTACAGTAAGCTGTGGACAAAATGAAAGAGGTGAGAGCAGCACCTCATATTATGTCTGGGTAGCCTCCAGTCTGATGGCATTAACATTAATTTCTCTAACTTCCAGTAACTTCTCCCCTCTCTCCTTCTCTCTTTTTACCATTCCTCATTCTGATTACTCTCTCATCCCTTCTGTTCTCATCATCTGCCTGTCTCCTCACTCTCCTTCTCCTTCGCTTTCTTCCATGGTCCACTGTCCTCCTCTATTAGATTTCTTTTTCATTATGCCTTTACCTCTTCCACCTATCCCCTCCCATCTGCTTAACCCATCCTCCATCCCCAACCACCCACCATCCCTGTCACGTTGCTTCACCTATCACCTGCTAGCTTGTACTCCTTCCACACCCCACCCAATCTTCTTATTCTGACTTCTGCCCCCTTCCTTTCCAGTCCTGATGAAGGATCTTTCCATAGATACTGCCTTGTTTGCTGAGTTCCTCCAACGTTTTGTGTGTGTTACTCAAGATTTCCAGCATCTGCAAAATCTCTTTTGTTTATTCTGGCGGCCTTGGGCAAAGTGAGACTTATTATGAAAAGGTGATTCATGCATGAGTTATGTTAATTAATTTTGAGTGATATTGAAATTAAGTTATTTTCATGAAACATTTTCATTTTTGTAATATTTACAAGTGATATATAAGAAAGTACTTTGCTGATTGACTGAACTATATCTATTGATGTAGAAATGCCTAAATACCAAACAACTGTTCATCATTGAGATAAATGTATGTAAAGTGACAGGCTATCCTTGAAGTGTACAATTCATTGATTGTGTGAGAGTGAAATGAATGGGTATACACACTCACCTGAGAAGCACAGTACTAACAAACTCACATCCAGAGAGCAGAAAAAATGATCAAGGGGAACAGTAACAACCGGAATGAGTAATGCAGCACATAGCAAAATATTGGAAAATCATACTCTGCTGATTGTGTTTAAGTACACTGCAGATAGATGGATTATTGGAGATACACTGTCAACAAAAGGACATATACAATGCAACATGAGGGCTGGAAGATAAAAGGAATAAAAGTTATTTGATGGGAAATGAGTTCTTTGTTATGGGAAGAGGTAAAGACTGATGCATAAAACAAGGCTGAAAAATAAATTGAAAATGCTCCTAGACCAAAATAAGTCCAATATTATCTTTTAAAAATGTCCAATTAACAAAAGACATTCAAATATGCAATAAGTATGATTGAACCATTCAGTGAATTATAGCTTTAGAAGTAGAGGAAGGAAAAGATCTGAATACATAATGTGACGTATATGAATGTTCTGATAACCAGTACTGCCACAGAGCAAATAGATAGATAGATAGTTACTCTGTTGATCCCAAAGGAAATTACAGTGTCAAGGTAGCATTACAGGTGCACAGATATAAATATTAGAAGGGAAGTAGAAAGAATGAAAAAAAAAGTTAACACAAACAGTCTAACAAGAGGGGGTCATCACTTCCCTGGCAATAGGTTGACTCATTATAGAGCCTAACAGCCAAAGGTAAGAATGACCTCCTATAACATCCTTTGGAGCAGCACAGTTATCTTAGTCTATAACTAAAAGTGTTCCTCTGTTCAGCCAAGGTTTCATGCAGAGGATGAGAAACACTGTCCAAGATTTTCTGTTGAGTCTTTTGTTCTACCACAGCCTCCAGTGTGTCCAGTTTGTCTCGTATAACAGAGCCAGTCTTTCTAATCAGTTTATTGAGTGTGTTGGCATCACCCATGTTAATGCCATTGCCCCAGCACACCGCCACATACGGGTGTCAACAGACTGGTAGAATAAGTGAAGGAGAAGCCTGCATGCTCCAAAGAACCTAAGTCTTCTCAGGAAGTAAAGGCAACTCTGGCCCTTCTTTAAGAAAATAGCTGTGGCATCTAATCTCCAATATACTTCTGAAGTACCATGACTTGAATTGGAAGTGGGACAAGTGATAGCACCATTTGGATGCAAATTAATTGTTCTCCCATTTAACCTTCAGCAATCTTGACCTGGAGTTGGGAAGCAACCAAAAGGAACTAGTCAGTCACAAACTTCAGAAGAAAACCTTCACTGCAAACTTCAGAAAGCTGAAATAATTTTTTTTTTAATGCTGGTTATCACAGAAAGAAACAGGGAAGGCATACCATTATTTCAAATTATAGATACAAGTTGCAAGTTGTTTAACAAAACTGCAAATTGAGAAATATTAACACATAGCATATTTAATGCAACCTGATTGAAGCTGCCAACACAATGACACAAAAATTAATTGCTAAGAGGTAGATAATTTATCATTTGGACAGCTGTAAAAACAGTTGCTATATTAGGCATGTACTCCTCATACAATACTTGTATATACGAAATAAGTCAAAATTCATTCAGAGCAGAACAGAGGGGTATGGAACATAGAAGTGGTAAACCGAAACTGAAGTGGTCTTGTCCCACATGAATGCAGAAAATGATGATGATAGTTTCTTTATTTTTATCCCATAGAATGTGAAAATAGTGCTAGCATTTTATGTTGAAAGCTATTGAAACAGAAGTCTATGTGGAATTCTCCTTTCTCTCGTACTTAGGCAAACTGAAGAAGGAATTACCGGGCACATTTACAGAAAATTGCATGATTGAATGAAGGATGTGGTGTGTCACTTATGGATTATGTTGAAGCTTTTCAATTTGAGACTGATTTCTCAAAACATGGTTCTGTATAGATTTTGCCATTTACTGTCAAAAATATCACAGAGCCCAAAATCACTTTAAAGAAATGCTCACCTTTCCTTGAAAAAAATTGAACTTATTTCAATATAATTTTTCTTCAATCTTTATATAACATCATGGGAAAAGCTTTCCATAATCTAGCACAACCCATCTGCTTCTAATAAATTACAGCATAATGAAAAACTATTTCTGAACGTGCTAAAATGTACGTGTTTTAATTCATATCTGACAGTACAGAATCAAAACATATTTATGTGTTTATACTGTAAATCCCACTTTTGCTGATAGACTGACTTAATCCTTTAATTATGACTGCAAACTAAAATCCTTTCAGATTCAGAAGCCAGTTTCTGATTCGTCTTACTTTTAAGCATTTGGAGAGTGTTTGGGGAAACTCACCTTTGGGTATTCTGATTATATGCTGCACAGACAGAAAATTTAATTATTCAAACCTGCATATGAATGTCTTGAAATTGGCTGTGCTATGACTATCTACTCCCTAATATTTGATCACTAGACATTAGATCACATTTATCAAGCAACCATTAGTGAATACAAACCTGGAAAACACTATTGGGAAACAGGGCTAATGACCATAACTCCCCAGAGCTAAAGAGATATATCCTTAGTTGTTATGGAACCCATGTGGAGATCGCTGAGACTCTAACAGAAAATTTCAAATCTTTTCTAGCTGCAGAACAGCAGCCAGATAACTAAAGAAGGGTAATCCTTGTACCTATATACAAGAAGGCAGGAAGGATAATCCAGGTAAGTAGAGACTGACGAGTCGAACATAAATGGTATGGAAATTGTTGGAAACATTTCTGTGGAAAGGGATTAATTTGCACTTGGAGAGTCAATGATTAACCAAGGAGATTCAGCATGGCTTTGTTATGCTGTCTGACTAATTAGATTAAAATTTGCAGAGGCAATTAAGTGTGTGATGCTGTAGCCGGTATGAATCTCAATAAGGGTTTGATGTGGTCCTAGGTGGGAGACTGATCCAAAAGATAGGAGCCCAAGTTGGCAAATTGGATTGAAAACTAGCTGGGAGGTAGGGGTAAAACTATGGTGGTCTAGGGTTATTTTTGTGACCATTTATTGACTCTACTACACATATTGGTGCTGGGCCCCTTGCTATTTGTTAGATACATTAACATTTGCATAGGAATATAAGCGGTATGGTGAGTATGTTTGCCAAAAAACAGAAAAAAATGGCTGGTGCTGTTGATGATGAGGCTGCTGAGTGATGCTGATAAGTTGCTAAAATGACCAGGGCTATTGCATTTGTAATTTAATCCTAGGAAATATGAGGTGATGCATTTTGAGAGGGCTGGTAAGGCTAATGGGTGGTGGGATGGAGATACATTTCTACCAAAGGAGGTGTAAGGTGCTCCTTCTCATCGTGAGCTGCAGGTCACCCTTGGGCAAAGGGCAGCCCCCAGATCATGAAGCCATGGGAGCAGGTGGCAGACAGTCATATGAGCAGCTGGTGCATATTACAAGTCCTGGTTAAGCAACCACTGATGCCAGGCAGAAAATCTCTGAAGACTATTGAAAATAGCTGGGTCATCCATCTTGAAAGACATTGCCCAGAAGAAGGCAATAGCAAGCACCTTCTTAAAAAAAACTTGCCAAAAATAATCATGGTCATGGACAAGACCATGATCACCCACGTCATACAACATATCACATAAAAATGATTTATTTGTTTGATTATTGAGATACAGAGCAGAAACAGCCCTTCTAGCATTTCAAGCATGTTGCCCAGCAACCCCCTGATTCAATCCTAGCCTAATCATGGGACAATTTGCAATAACCTATTAACTTACCAACTGGTACATCTTTGGACTTTGGGAGAAAACCAGAACACCCAGAGGAAACCCACGTGGTCATAGGGAGAATGTACAAACTGCTTACAGGCAGCGGCAGAAATTGAGCTCATGTCGCTAGTACTGTAAAGTGTCGTGCTAACCACCACACTACCGTGTGCCTCGTGATGAGTATGGCTAAGATGAATGGTAGGATCCTGGGACATACTAAAGACAGCATCAGAGGTAGATATGGTTGTTAAGAGGCATAAGGTATCCTTAGCCAGAGCATAGATTGCAAGTGAAGGGATGTTATGGTAGATCTATCCAGAACGTTACATAAACAACAGCTGGAGTTGAGAGCCACACATGTTGTTGGAAAATAAGATTATGTTAACTAAGTTTGTGGTGGCCAAGAGGCCTGCTATGGTGCTGAATAACTCTGACTCTTCAAATTAGAATCAGGTTTATTATCACTGACATATGTTGTGAAATTTGTTTATTTTTGTGGCAGCAGTACAATGCAAGACATAAAAAATTACTGTAAGTTACAATAAAAAATAAATATATCCTCAATGGTCAGAAGGGTTGTGCCCATTATGGAGCTGGCTGAGTCAACAATCCTCTGCAGACTCTTTTGATCCTTTGCTTTGGACCCTCTGCACCAGGCAGGTAAGCAGCCAGTCAGAGTGCTCTGCACAGCAGATCTGCAGAAATTTGCTTGTCTTCAGTGGCATATGAGACAGGATGAAAAAAAGGGTCAAAAGAATGAATATCTCATCTCACATTATCACACAAATATGCATTATTCTGCCAAATTAGAATTTTGTTTATTTAACACAGCCTAAATAAGCATTTAGGTCAGCTGGTGGCGCAGTGACATCAGTGCCAGACGTTGGAACGGAAGTTCCATGGTTCGAATCCAGTCGGGCCATTCCCAAGTACGCTTTCCATCCGCGCTGAGTTGAGTGTTGAGCTCGCAACTCGACCTCGTAAAACAAAGAAAACTACTGCAAAATGTCTGTGTGAGGAGTGGCACGCCACACGGTCTTTCGTTCCACACCTTGCAAGGCATGAAAATGCCCGACGCTGGCCTCTCAGGCCTGAGTCGATATCATCATCATCAAATATGCATAGAAAAACACACACAATGCTGGAGAAACTCATGAGGTCAGGCAGCACCTATGCAAATGAACAGTTCAGGCCGAGCCCCTTCTCAGGACTGAGAAGGAAGAGGGAAGGTGTCAGTATAAAAAGGTGAATGGAGGGAAAATAGGCTGACTGGAAGGGGATTGGTGAAGCCAGGTGGTGGGAAAGGTTAAGGGCTGGAGAAGGAAGAATCCATTAGGAGAGGAGAGTAGATCAGAGGGAAGGAGGAGAGCATCCAGAGGGAAGTAATAGGCAGGTGAGAAGAAGTTAAAGGTCAAAGTGGGAAATAGAAGGGGGGTTATTTATTTACCAGAATGAAAAATCGATATTAATCAACATTAATTAAGCTTAGATAGGATTTGTTGTTGTCCTTTTCAGTGTTTTAACACTAGAAGCTAACTTATGGTTAAACTTATAGGCTAACAGTGGAACACATACCAGATACTTCAGATTAACGTTTTTCTTAATCAGTTTTGACATTATAGCAATTTAAATTAAGGTTTTTAATCAATTGTGAACTGTTACCATTTCAATAAAAGGAAAAGAACCTCCATTATAAAGCACCTAACAATAACCTTGTTACAAATTCCTTTTAACAATTTGAAGATATCCTAAAACAATTTACATCTTGAATTATGTTTGTCATCCTCATTTTAACGCAAGAAACCTCAGTGTCACACAAACAGCAACGTGATCCTGGCCAGAAAATCTATTTCAGTGATATTAGTTCAAGGATGAATATTGTCGAGGGCACTTTGGATAACTTATCTTTGAAATATTGCCTGACAACAACTGATATCATTCAATGAGAATCCGTAATATAGAGAAGGCTAGATCTGTTCCGGCACCTTTCATCCAGATCACTAATAAATGCAATTACTTTGCTGCTGAATGCATCCTGCCATGATTGCCCACAACACATCAGCAGCTCTTCAATAATAAACATTTGGCTGTGGCAAGCCTCAGAATATTTCAAAGCCCTTAAGATATTTCTAGCTGGACTTTTAACCATATGATTGAGATTATTGTTCTTTTATTCACTGTTCTATTTTAAAAAATAGATAGTTTACATGAATTTATGAAAACTCACTCCATGAAGTTTGTTTTCATCAGAAAAGAAAACTTTCCTTGTGAACAATATTTTCTTTGCCTATCTATGATTTCCTTGGAACACTGAATGCATATATTTTCTAATGGCAATTATGCAACATTTCATAGACAGTGGTGCACAGATATCTTTTGCTTCTAGCACACATAGAAATTTAAACTGCACACAAAAGGTTTCATCCTCTATTTTATTGGCATTTTAAGTATAGTTCACAATCATACACAACCGCATTACCTTTTCTGCCTTCTGATGTGGGTGGTGTTGACAACGTGGAGTTTGCAATGATCTGTCTGCAGATTTTAGACCTGGCTTATTTTTGACCTGTTTTTATTGAAGAAATTATTGAATCAATAATTCAGTGCACACATATTGTTGTTATTGGCAGGAGCAGCAGACCACTACCCCGAACACTCCCCCGGTAACTATGAACCCTGTACCCGAGGTGACACTGCGCACACCAGGCCCTACACAGACTCTGCATGACACTCATATACCGGGCGTTTCGTAAGTGTATATACTAGGCGCCTCGCACATGCGTGAGGGATCACTGACGCCTAGTTAGCTGACACCTCCAGTTAGGCCAGAACCAGCACAACCTCCATCTCCGGTCCAATCACCACTGGCACCTGTGCAATCACAGCCGGTGCTACGTAGATCACAGCGACAGATTCAACCACCTGATAGACTTAACCTGTAAGAAACTTCTCCACATGGGGACTCTTTTTAAAACAAAGGGGGGGGGGTGAATGTGGTGAACTACATATACCTGTCTGGACACGCCCCCTGCTGACTGCTCCTGTGGCTCCTCCCACAGACCCCTGTATAAAGGCAATTGAGGCCTGAGCCCGGCCTCTCAGTCTCCAGGATGTAGTATGGTGGTCAACCACTGCTTGTTCCTTCTTCCAGTCAATAAAAGCCGATATCTCACCTTTACATCTCAGAGTGAGTTATTGATGGTGCATCATATACCAACATTGGTCAGATGATCCGGGGGAGGATGCCATCCATTTTGGTACATCCAGGCCTTAAATTTTCCAAGTAGTCAGACTTGTCCACATTGTGAGCCAGACTTCTAATTCCTTTGTGGTCGCCTTCCCCATGCAATGATCCTCTCTAGCCCCTGCAGGATTCATCTATGGCCTGGGACTGATGTAGCTGTCACAATGAGATCACCTATGAAGGCTCTGATCGGGGGCTGCTGCACGCCTGTCCTAGTCAGAGGGCCTCTACACTCTACTTCGGCTGCTTTAACCAACATGTTCATGATCAGAGAGAAGGGATGATGCACCATGTTACGTTGCCCTGGTGCCAGCCTGATATGGTCATTCCTGAGGAGGTGCTCAGGATGAGGTCCTTTATCTTCTTTAGAGCACGATGTCAGTTCAGCGTGATCTCCACCATATAACCCATATCCGCTGGCAAGATCTAGCCATAGTACAACGAGGGCTTCCTTTCCTTCGTGCACTTCCCTGATCAGCTGGGAATTTACGCCCGTTTGGTGTGTTCCAGGCACTCTGGCTCTCTGGATATCCCTCCATTCTGTACAGATTTATCAATGTAGCCATTTTTGAGGAGAAACTCAGTCAGGCGATGGGAAATGATACTGAAAAATACCTTCCCTTCCCCACTGAGCAGTGAGATGGATCTAAACTGCTCAATGTCCTTGGAGTTCTCCTCTTTCTGGATCTAGACTCCCTCTGCACACCTCCGCTGGTCCACGACCTTTTTCCTACACCAGATGACCCTCAGGAGTTTCCAAAGTAGCTAGTGGAGATTAGGGCAGTGCTTGTACACCTTGTGCTCCTCTGGGGCAACAAGCGCAACTAACTCTTGCTGTTCTGGCTTCTTCCTGAATCTTCTTCCAGTTGGGCTCCTCGCCATTGAACTTAACCACAGGAGGAGGAGGAGAGTTTATTAGGGCATATGGTGTCCTAGCTCCCACTCCCTCTCTGAGTCACTGAGGGAGTTCTGAAGGTGTAGATTCATCTCTTGTTTGGAGCATGCAAAGTGTCCATTATGCTTCTGTCCGAGCAGCTGCTTTGTGAATCCATAGGGGTTCACAATAAATGGAGCTCATTTCCTGGCTCCCTTTCCTCCCCCTGTTCTATCCCATTCTGCCCTGTGCAGTGTCACCAGCTTACTTCTGAGGACATTACAGATATCAGAAAGTGGTGGTTTTGCTTCTTCACTCACACCCCTGTAGTGAGTGAAGGGGTCAGATGTCAACAGGGTCAGGGATCAGACCTTTTGGTGCAGCTGGTGTATTTTGGCTGCCCTGCATTTCATTGTGCAGGGGGCCTTGCTGGCTTTCTTCACCTCGAGACTGAATCTCTCAGTAGCAAAGCTTACAGTGATAATTGACATGGTCTGGAGTTGTCTATCGACAACTCCCTTGGCTATTGCCTCAATAATGTGGACTATGTCCTCCTCAGACTGCAGCCACTCCCTCCGATGGCTTGCTGGAGGCCATTGAACACGCCTGTGATCTGCTGCTCTGCCTGGAGTGGGAGTTTCTGGTACTTGGAGGTTCTGGGTTTCAGCAGGGGTGAATCCTGAGCACTGCTTTACACTCTCCTGCTCCAGGCATTTCATCTTGGCCTCATGTATTCTTAGGCCACACGGGTTCTTGTAGACCTTGCCACAAACGCATCTCTCTCATAATCAATGATCTGTTTGCAACGGATGATATTCTTTGGTCCATCTTGGCAGGGTGTTCATCCTCCTCCCCCCTCCCCTTGGGCTCCCCTGGGGTACGTCTCTGTAGGCCTGTCCGTAGCTGGTGGGGTGTCTTCCTCTCAGAAGATGCAAGGTGCGTGACTAGCGCTTCCTGACCCTGTTGACATCTTTCCAAGCTGTCAACTGTCCCTCCAGTCTCGAACCTGCTCTTGGTTGGCACCCAGACTATTCCTGAGCATCACTGGCTGAGCCAGAGCTTACAATGCTGAGGTTCATCCAAGGATACGCTGGGACAAATCATCAGTGATGTAACCTGAGATCATTGGGTGCTTCCGGTCTTTAAACATCAGACATCCTACCCAGGCCAGGGTTGATCAGGCCTCAGCTTGTGTCCCAGCCACATTGGTCCATGGGTCACACCTCTTGATTCATAACCATTTGAAGGCACACTGAGCGGTCTCTGTGATGGTCCTAGTGACTCCTCTCTTTGCAACTCCCATAATGCCAAGGAGAGAGTAGGTTCTGTAGAGCGAGCAGCCAGCAGAACATCTAAACCCCACCTCTATTGGCTCACAACATGCTGTCTACCACTCTCTGGTCCTGCTCTACCATCTCCTGATATTTGGCTTTCTTAAATGCAAACACCTCCTTAATCTGGTTGACCCAAGGCGCTGTCAGTTCTACTAAGTTAGTTTTTCCACTTAATTTTTGCACGTTTGTGTGAATTTTGAATGTTGTACACCAACAATTCTTATCCATTTCAGTTTATCCTGAAATTTGAAAAGGAGAAGCTAAAGTTAGATGTATCAGTATTACAGTAGAGTAAAGGGAATTACAGAGGCACGTGAGAGAATCTGGCCTGAATTGATTGGAAGAGAACACTGGCAGGGATGATGGCAGAGCAGCAATAACTGGAATTTCAGGAAGCAATTCAGAAAGCACAGGATATATCTATCCCATAGAGGAAGAGGAATTCTAAAGGAAAGATGACACAACTGTGGTTAATAAGAGAAGGCAAAGCCTACATAAAAGCCAAAGACAGGGCATATAATAGAGTAAAATTCTCTGAGAAGTTAGAGGATTGGGAGGCTTTTGAAAACCAACAAAAGGCAACTAAGGAAGTCATTAAGAAAGTAAAGATGGAATACAAATGTAAGCTAGCCACTAATATTAAAGAGGATACCAGAAGATTTTTCAGATACATAAAGTGTAAGAGAGAGGTGAGCATGGATATCTGACCACCGGAACACCATGCTGGAGAGGTTAGAGAGGGAGCATCATGAACTGAATAAATATTTGGCATTAGTATTCACTATGGAAGACACTAGTAGTGTGCTGAAAGTTCAAGAGTGCCAGGGGCAGAAATGTGTGAAGTTATCATAACTAGAGAGAAGGTTCTTGGGAAACTGAAAGGTCTGAGGGTAGATAAGTCACCTAGACCAGATGATGGACACCCCAGGGTTTGAAAGAGGTGGCTGAAGAGAAGGTGAAGGCAATAGTATTGATCTTTCAAGAATCACTAGATTCTGGAATAGTTCTAGAAGTCTGGTAAATAAGTAAGGAGTATCTCAAGCGGAGCAGCCAGTGGAAAACGGCCACTGTGAGTGGAGCTTTGAGGCCTTGATTCAGGGAACGGCCTTGTCGAGGGATGTGCCTTGTGAGGAAAGTGCAAGTCTTTGGCTCGAGAGCGTTCGGTGAGGAGGCTGAAGGAGGAGACTACGCCACAGTTGGAAAGGCTGAGAGGTGGTGAAGAGATGACAGGTAAACTGATTCAGTGTGATGCTTGCCTGATGTGGGAGATCAGGGACACGGATGGTGCCTCCAGCTGCTACAACTGTGATAAGTGTGTCCAGGTTCAGCTCCTGAAGGACCGTGTTGGGGCACTGGAGAGGCAACTGGATGACCTCAGGTTCATCCGGGAAAACAAGAGTTTTCTGGACAGGACCTACAGTGAGATCGTTACCCTGAAGATACCAGAGGAGAGAATGGGGGCGACGATGAGGAAGGGATGTTGAAGCACAGGAGACCCCGGGGGATGTGTCACTTGAAAACAGGTTCACTCTCTTGGAAGCTGTCGGGACAGAAGACACTGCCAGTCTGCAAGTCTGCAAGTCAAAAATTGGTACTGAAGCCAAGCTGAAGAGACAGACGACAGGCAGAGCCGTGGTAGTAGGGGACTCCATAGTGAGAGGTACACAAAGGGGTTTCTGCGGCAACAGGTGGGATTTAAGGATGGTGCGTTGCCTCTCTGGAGCCAGGATCCAGGACGTCATGGACTGATTGCAGAGCATCCTCAAGGGTGAAGGTGAACATCCAGAAGTGGTAGTGCACGTCGGCACAAATGACGTCGGGAAGAAGAGGAAAGAAATTCAGCAGTGTGGCTTCAAAGAACTCGGAAGAAGGCTGAAAAGCAGAACCTCCAGGGTGGTTATCTCCAGTTTGCTTCCAGTTCCTTGTGCTGGTGAGGACAGAAACAGGGAGATATGGGATCTTAATGTGTGGCTGAGGAGCTGGTGCCGCAAGCAGAGTTTTAGATTCTTGGACCACTGGGATCTGTTTTGGGGTAAGGATGAATTGTACAAAAGGGACGGGTTGCACCTTAACAGGTGGGGGACCAGCATTCTGGCAGGCAAGTTTGCCACAGCTACACGGGTGTGTTTAAACTAATAAGTGGGAGTGGGGGGGGGGAGACGAACTGGAAATATAAGGATGGAGTTAAAGGGAAAAAGAGAATAAGAAAAGTTAAGAAAAACATCAGAATTGATGGGGCAGAAAGCTTAGGAAGGGATCGGAGAGTATGGCCAAATGCAATAGGGACCGATGTGAGAAGCGAGAAGAGTAATGGATTAAAAGTATTATATATGAATACACGAAGTATAAGAAATAAGGTGGATAAGCTTGAAGTTCAGTTGGAAGTTGGTAAGTATGATATTGTAGGAATAACAGAGACATGGCTGCAAGAGGACCAGGGCTGGGAAATGAATATTCATGGAAAGACAGGTGGGCAGAGGGGGTGGGGTGACTCTGCTGGTGAGGAATGAAATTCAGTCCTTTGCGAGGGGTGACATAGAATCAGGAGATATAGAGTCAGTATGGATAGAACTGAGAAATTGTAAGGGCAAGAAGACCCTAATGGGAGTTATCTACAGGCCCCCAAATAGTAGCCTGGATATAGGGTGCGAGTTGAATCAAGAGCTAAAATTAACATGTCACAAAGGTAATACTAAGATTGTAATGGGGGATTTCAACATGTAGGTAGACTGGGAAAATCAGGTTGGTACTGGACCCCAAGAACGGGAGTTTGTGGAGTGCCTCCGAGATGGATTTTTAGAGCAGCATGTACTGGAGCCTGCCAGGGAGAAGGCAACTTTGGATCTAGTATTGTGTAATGAACCAGATTTGATAAGGGAACTCAAGGTAAAGGAGCCATTAGGAGGTAGTGAACATAATATGATAAGTTTTAATCTACAATTTGAGAGGGAGAAGGGAAAATCAGAAGTGTCAGTATTACAGTTGAACAAAGGGGGCTATGGAGCCATGAGGGAAGAGCCAGCCAAAGTTGACTGGAAGGATACTCTCGCAGGGATGACAGTGGAACAACAATTACTTCTGGGAGTAATTCAGAAGGTGCGGGATCAGTTCATTCCAAAGAGAAAGGAAGATTCTATGGGGAGTAGGGGGCGACCATGGCTGACAAGGGAAGTCAAGGACAGTATAAAAATAAAAGAGAAGAAGTATAACATAGCAAAGATGAGCAGGAAGCCAGAGGATTCGGAAACTTTTAAAGAGCAACAGAAGATTACTAAAAAGGCAATATGGGGAGAAAAGATAAGGTACAAAGGTAAGCTAGCCAAGAATATAAAGATAGTAAAAGCTTCTTTAGGTATGTGAAGAGGAAAAAATTAGTTAAGATCAAAGATGGGCCCTTGAAGGCGGAAACGGGTGAATTTATTATGGGGAACAAGGAAATGGCAGATGAGTTGAACAGGTACTTTGGATTTGTCTTCACTAGGGAGGGCACAGACAATCTCCCAGATGTAATAGTGGCCAGAGGACCTAGGGTAACGGAGGAACTGAAGGAAATTCACATTAGTCAGAAAATGGTGTTGGGTAGACTGATGGGACTGAAGGCCAATAAGTCCGCAGGGCCTGATGGTCTGCATCCCAGGGTACTTAAGGAGGTGGCTCTAGAAATCGTGGAAGCATTGGTAATCATTTTCCAATGTTCTATAGATTCAGGATCAGTTCCTGAGGATTGGAAGATAGCTAATGTTATCCCACTTTTTAAGAAAGGAGGGAGAGAGAAGACAGGGAATTATAGACCAGATAGCCTGACATCAGTGGTGGGGAATATGCTGGAGTCAATTATAAAAGATGAAATAATGGCACATTTGGATAGCAGTAACATGATTGGCCCGAGTCAGCATGGATTTACGAAGGGGAAATCATGCTTGACTAATCTTCTGGAATTTTTTGAGGATATAACCATGAAAATGGACAAGGATGGAGCCAGTGGATGTAGTGTACCTGGACTTTCAGAAAGCCTTTGATAAGGTCCCACATAGGAGATTGGTGGGCAAAATTAAAGCACATGGTATTGGGAGTAGGGTACTCATGGATAGAAAATTGGTTGGTAGACAGGAAACAAAGAGTAGGGACTAACGGGTCATTTTCAGAATGGCAGGCAGTGACTAGTGGGGTACCTCAAGGCTCGGTGCTGGGACCGCAGCTATTTACAATGTACGTTAATGATTTAGATGAAGAGATTAAAAGTAACGTTAGCAAATTTGCAGATGACACAAAGCTGGGTGGCAGTGTGAAGTATGAGCAGGATGTTAGGAGAATGCAGGGTGACTTGGACAAGTTGGGTGAGTGGGCAGATGCATGGCAGATGCAGTCTAATGTGGATAAATGTGAAGTTATCCACTTTGGTGGCAAGAACAGGAAGGCAGATTACTATCTGAATGGTGTCAAGTTAGGATAAGGGGATGTACAACTAGATCTAGGTGTCCTTGTTCATCAGTCACTGAAAGTAAGCATGCAGGTACAGCAGGCAGTGAAGAATGCTAATTGCATGTTGGCTTTCATAACAAGGGGAGTTGAGTATAGGAGCAAAGAGGTCCTTCTGCAGTTGTACAGGGCCCTGCTGAGACCACACCTGGAGTATTGTGTTCAGTTTTGGTCTCCAAATTTGAGGAAGGACATTCTTGCTATTGAGGGAGCGCAGCGTAGGTTCACGAGGTTAATTCCCGGGGTGACAGGACTGTCATATGTTGAAAGATTGGAGCGACTGGGCTTGTATACACTGGAGTTTAGAAGGATGAGAGGGGATCTGATTGAAACATATAAGATTATTAAGGGATTAGACACGCTAGAGGCAGGAAACATATTCCCAATGTTAGGGGAGTCCAGAACCAGAGGCCGCAGTTTAAGAATAAGGAGTAGGCCATTTAGAACAGAGTTGAGGAAAAACTTTTTCACCCAGAGAGTTGTGGATCTATGGAATGCTCTGCCTCAGAAGGCAGTGGAGGCCAATTCTCTGGATGCTTTCAAGAAAGAGTTAGATAGAGCTCTTAAAGATAGTGGAGTCAAGGGATATGGAGAGAAGGCAGGAACAGGGTACTGATTGTGGTTGATCAGCCATGATCACATTAAATAGCAGTGCTGGCTCAAAGGGCAGAAAGGCCTACTCCTGCACCTATTGTCTATTGTCTCTAAATTGTACATGTCACTCCAAGAAGGGAGAGAGACAAAAGAAAGGAAGCTGTAGGCTCAGTGGTTGGGAAGATGTTGGAGTCGATTATTAAGGATGAAGTCTCAAGGTACTTGGAGACACATGATAAAATAGGCTGCAGAGGTTGTTTCCTCTGATGGGAGAATCTAAGACCAGAGGACACAGCATCAGATTAGAAAGTGTCCTTTTAGACTGGAGACAAGGAGGAATTTTTTAAAGCCAGAGAGTGGTAAATCTGGGGAATTTTTTGCCACAGGCAGCTGTGGAGACCGTCTTTATGTATAATTAAGGAAGAGGTTGATAGATTCTTGATTGGTCAAGGCATGGAGGGATATAGGGAGAAGACAAGAGATTGGGACTGAGAGGAAAATTGGATCAGCCATGGTGAAATGGTGGAGAAGTCTCAATGGCCAAACGGCCTAATTCTGCTTCTATATCTTATGGTCTTATATATGAAATGGATAGAAATGTTGGTGCATAATATTCTGTCTAAAGGACTCCACATCATCTAGATGAGATAGAAGGTGTTAAGTCCCTTTGATACCACTATTACTCCATTTAAAATTGAGATTAAGCCTTTGTTTTAAACAAGTTGTATATCATTAGGGAATCATCCATTAGAGAGGTGGCAGGTTAAAGACACATTAGTTCATCTGTGAGGATTGATTAGTACATCAAATGGTTTTGGATGTAAGTAATCATAATAACCATTATTTCTTTTTGAGAAAGAAAAACGCTCCATTCCCAATACATTCTTTTTTTTTCATCTTCACATACTTGTGCATGTTTAACTGATAACTTCATTCTTGATCTGTTTCCATTAGGCAACTTTTCCAAATGCAATAAACCTTGAACAGAAATCTCCTGCAAATAGCCTTTGCCCTATTTCATTGTGCAATAAACAGAAAAGAATATTTGCAAAATCAATAAATTTCTCATCAATGAAGATTGCGTTTTCATTAAAATATTCTTTAGAAATCTCGGTGTTCCTTGGGCAAAGCAAGGTACCAATTTCAAAATCTGTAAATTGCAGGTTTTTTAATCTGTGAGGTAAGATTTCAGAACAGTTAATGCCAAATTAAATGTTAAAACAAATACACAACATTAAATCCTAAAATTTCATCACAGCCTTTTCTGCAAAAAGTACAAAGCAGGTAACATATGAAGTCAAATGCATAATAATATTTATAATATTTATATATATTTATATAAGATAAGTTATAATATTTCATTGCACTGTAAGTTTGAGCACCTTCAACAATATAACAATAACTGGATACTATACAGGACACTATAAATGCAATTCCATGTTACAAACATCAGACATAAGTTCATTAATATGAATTTCCAAACTGATTTTCTTCATGCACTTGGTGAAAGAGAATCCTTGATGGCAACGCAACTCCAGCCTCCCACATGAAAGCCAGCCATACCCGGCAACACAGTCATGGTGAATTTTCACAAATGCTGCATTGTACTGTACAATTCTTACAGCATTTAAGAATTGTATTCTTAAATAACTTAAGAAGAATAATGTGAGCTGCCTTAACAACTATCGCACTTACATCTACAGTGATGAAATGTTTCAAGAGGTTGGTCATGACTGAACTCCTGCCTCAGCAAGGATCTGGACCTGTTGCAATCTGCCTATCGCCACAATAGGTCAAAGGCAGATGCAATCTCAATGGCTCTCCATGTGGCTTTAGACCACCTGGACAACACAAACACCTACGTCAGGATGTTATTCATCAACTGTAGCTCAGCATTTAATACCATCATTCCCACAATCCTAATTGAGAAGTTACAGAACCTGGGCCTCTGTACCACTCTCTGTAATTGGATCTTCGACTTCCTAACCAGAAGACCACAATTTGTGCGGATTGGTGATAACATTTCCTCTTCACTGACGATCAACAATGGCGCACCTCAGGGATATGTGCTTAGCCCACTGCTCTACTCTCTGTATACACATGACTGAGTGGCTAGGCATAACTCAATAACCATCTATAAATTGGCTGATAATACAACCATTATTGGTAGAATCTCAGTTGGTGACAAGAGGGCGTACAGGAACAAGATATGACAACTAGTGGAGTGGTGTCACAGTAACAACCTGGCACTCAATGTCAGGAAGATGAAAGAGCTGGACTTCAGGAAGGGTAAGACAAAGGAACTCATACCAATCCTCGTAGAGGGATCAGAAGTGGAGAGAGTGAGTGGTTTCAAGTTCCTGAGTGTCAAGATTCTTGAAAAAACGTCGTCTCATTTTTACTATGTACTGTACCAGCAGTTATGGTTGAAATGACAATAAAAAAGTGACCTGACTTGACTAGACTTGAAGATCTCTGAGGATCTAACCTGGTCCCAACATATCAATGCAGTTATAAGGAAGGGAAGACAGTGACCATACTTCATTAGGAGCTTGAAGAGATTTAGTATGTCAACAAATACAATCAAAAACTTCTATAGATGTACCATGGAGAGCATCTTGAGTACTAGCCTACAACGTACCAACGAACATCTTCAGGGAGTGGTGTCTCATGAAGGCAGGTTCCATTATTAGGGACCTCCAGCACCCAGGGTATGCCCTTTTCTCACTGTACCATCAGGTAGGAGATACAAAAGCCTGAAGGCACACACTCAGTGATTCAGGAACAGCTTCTTGCTCGCTGCCATCCGATTCCTAAATGAACATTGAACCCTTGAACACTACCTCACTTTTTTAATATATATTATTTCTGTTTTTTGCACAATTTTTAATATATTCAAAATGTGTATACTACAATTGATTTACTTATTTATTATTAATATTTTTTCTTCTGAATTATGAACTGCATTGAACAGCTGCTAAGTTAACAAATTTCACGACACATGCCAGTGATAATAAACCTGATTCTGATACTATGCCTGTCAAAACCAAAATAAAATGATACAGTATATGTGATGGTACAGCATCTAAGGAAAGGAAAGCCATCATTTAAAATTTAATGTAGAATTTTATATGGATATGATTTATTTGGATGTCATTGGAAAAGGATGAAATACCATCAAATATTGGCAAAACAGTGAGTTGTTTGTACCATTTTGAAGAACAAAAGTGTGCTTTCTTTGAGCATATGAAACGATAGACGCCTGTGCAGCCTACCATCATTACAAAGCAGCAAAATGATTTTATGACTGTTGGGATTTGGTTTTTAAAGACCAAAATCAACACTGAGCATCCATTATGATTTCTGGGTGATTTCTGGAAGTCACACAACAGCTACAATGCTGTCAAGAACATTGAGATACATGTGCCGATGTAAAACAAAGAAATATTTTCATGTATGGTATTTGGAAGAACCCTTGCCCTAACTTTATTCATGATTTCTGTGGTTCCTTCTGGATAATAGGAAATGTCAATTAACATAGACATCTGTAAAAATGGATGCTGTTCATAACCAAGGATCAGGCTGTATCTATTTTCTCCTGTTGAGAAAGGACGCTTTGATACTACCAAAGTGAATCATTTTTTTCTGTTTTAGTCAAACTACTAAATAATTAATGTGGCATCATTTGCAGCTGGTTCAGTACCTGCAGTGCAGTTGGTCATTATGTCACCCCAGTCCAAATTGAGCATTACGTCCCACACACCTGTCATACAGCTAATTGGATCAGAGGTCAAGGTTAAGTATTGATGTCATTTAACAATTTTAAATATTTTTGCATATCCTGCAATTACTTAAATAGTGATTTTGCTTAATTGTTTGTTTCCATTTAACAATTAGCAAGTCATCTTACATTTGCCTTCTTCCTCAAATCTCATTGCCTTGGTTGTGTTTCAAAAACAGCAAAGGTTAAATTTACAAACTATTCCACTACACCACATGATATGCCACTTTATTTTTGTAAAATGTCTGCTCATCTGAAAAATGGACATTTCTACAGCAGCTGAGATGTTACATTACACAAGCTCACATGTGGTATTTCCTTAGCATCTAAAAATCCTTAGTATCTATCAGAAAGACAGCAAATTAAAATACATCAGTTCATCTACGAGGATTGATTTGTTCATTGAATGCTTCTAGTTATAATTAACCTAATCAAAATAACCATGATTTCTTTTTGAGAAAGAAAAACTCTCTATTCCCAATAGTTTCTTTCTTTATCTAAATGATGGATGTAAATTAGATTCAGCACTGAGGGAAGACATTGGCATGGAAGGCTGCATAAGCAAAAAAACAAGTTGGTGGATGTGCTAATTGGAATGTAACAGTGGATACTAATACAGTAAGTGATGGGAGAGCATTGTAGCTGTTATTCAGATGTGCATCAACAGGAAATTTCACTCCATCTTGTCAGGGTGAGGCAAGTTTCAGTTCCTAGTCCCTAACTGTAGCATTAGTTCAGCTTTTTGCCTGGAAGAAGCAGAAAACAGTTCAATAGATTGGTATTGATAGCTCATAACAAAAGAAGGTTGATGGCAGCAGATGGTGACTTTTGGAGGGTGTCAGGGACAGAGAATAGAGCTGTTGGAATCTGTCAACAGGTGTACTCCTATTCCAACATGGGAATTAAAATGGCTTCTTTTCTTCCTAGATCAGTGTTTGCTCAGTGTTTTCACTTGAAGGTAATTCCCTATTCAGTCTTCATTTAAAATTGTAGTCAAAAGCCAACAACATTCTCAGGCTCTGATATGCATAAATAACAAAGCTCTTGTTGGCTTCAGACAAGAACATTCATCGCACTATCAGAAGAAGTTATGTGTGGTGAAAATAAAGTTCAGAGAAGAGTGATTAATTGTTGATACAGGAGAATAATTTGTCTTCTGATTTAAGAATTATCCATAAATTAAGAAATTCCATTACAAATAGCTATTTAGGAGTCAGTCCATTGATGCCTACTTTTCTCACACATAAAGTGTGCATAAAAACCACACTGTGCATTCTAGCAATTATTTCTAGTCTCATTGGCAACCATTAAGAATTTGACATTGGTCCACTTCAAGATATGATTTGCCTTGGCATATCTAATGTTTGCCTGGCAGAGGTTACAACTCATGTTTCCTCAATTGCCATCAGAAATTAGAGTTTTGAGGTCCAAATTTTTTTAAACCCAAAATATCAAGAGACAATCATGGTTCAAAAGTGAAAGGGTTTGCAATTCACATCGATGATATGCACATGGCACCTACCAGTTTGTTTACAATGGATAACATAATGTTAACTAATTCATTAAGTCTCTCTTCATTTAGTGCAGCCTTCCGTTTTTCAATCAGATAGTGATCAGATTGCAGTTTACAGTAGCAAGGGACCATTCATTTCATTTCAGCACAATTCAAGCATTGTTATGGACTAATTCATTTTGGGGTGCGAGCCACATTGAGGGAGGTTGGGAATAATGGGGAACACTGAAATACGCTAGGTCATTTCCATTACTTACCACTATCCATCCCTTGCACCTCCCCCCTCCCCACCTTCATGGCAGCCCTATTTTGCCATTGTACAGCGGCTACCATGGAGAGAAGTTTGTATGTACTAACTCGTTTGCTAGTGGTCAATTCATCAAAGCTAGAGTAGCTACAGATTCTAAACAGAGGTCCCAACAGGAACCATGAACGTTCTGTGATACCATTTGAATCCATGCGTTATATGCTATACTAATGTTTTTCATATATTTTCCCAACTGCTTAAGCTGTTTTCACCTGTTATGATTCACCATTAGTGCTACACTTTATCCAAAATGCTTGGGACCAAAAGTGCTCAAGGAATATAAAGAATGTAAAAAGAATCTTAAGAAAGAAATTAGAAAAGCTATCAGTATCTACAGATGCGACAATATGTTAAATAAGACACTTAAAAATGTAACCAAGGCAAATACATACTTGATATAGCTCTTTAGAAAAGCATATAATTCACATAATGGTAGTAGAATCATTTCAAACATTGTATCAGAAAAGTAAGGAAAAATTCCAGTGTTACGTTGAAGAGACTGGAATAACTCTCTGATTTTTAATCCAATGGAACCCAAATGAACTCTAAATTAATCTGTTCAGAGAAAACATATATCAGGGAATACTTACAACTTAGAGGAGTTTAAGCAATCTTTTTTATCTGTCTGGCCAGAAAATGCACTTATCCTACTTTTCAGAGCTGGATCGGTATTCCAGCAGGTCATAACATTAAAAGCATACGTTCAAGGGTTGAGGGTATCTGCCTCTAACACCCTCTAATATAATGGAAACCTAACAAGCACTAGCACCTGAACAAAAAATATGTTTCTCATCCCCCTCTAAACCTTCACACCTACAGTTCTCCAGCCCCAGCAACACCTCACTAAGATATCCACCTAAGCCCTTAACTCTATTTCTCTTTCCCTGACTGCAGAGTATTTCCAACACTTCTGCTTTTATTTCAGATTAGAACCATTTTTTTCTATTCTCAACACCTTTGTAAATTTCCTATGCAGCGAACCTAGTCTCCATTGTCAAGTTTGGTTTAAAATACTCACCCTAAAGATTAACTTCTGTGGCAGTAGTGACTCTGGTGATTTAGTGCACAGTGCATGAATTCCAAATAACCTCAGACTCTGTTTCAAATGTTGATTGCTTTCCAGTTTTTTTGTCTTATCTAAAATTATTCATAACCTCCTGGAAAGACTAGTTCTTTTCTAAGCTTTCCAAGTACAAAATAAACAAACACTATAGATATCTGTTATGGTGTATCAAATATCAGTTTTCCAAAAGCAATTGGGTAGTTAATTTAAACAAACATTTTCCAGACTCTAATAAAATATTGGAGGAATGAAATTGAGTATATTCCCCTACAAAAAAACCT
Source organism: Hypanus sabinus (assembly GCF_030144855.1). NCBI lineage: Eukaryota > Metazoa > Chordata > Chondrichthyes > Myliobatiformes > Dasyatidae > Hypanus > Hypanus sabinus. Next base: position 131,238,014 of record NC_082714.1, read on the forward strand.
GCCATAAACTCATTGGTTAAATTACTTCTTTTGTTCTGTAATAATTCCATGATTATGGGATATTTTGCTAGCAAAAGAGAACTAATTCTTTTGCATTCACTGATCTTACACACACAAGAGCTTTAAAATCATGTATTTGATATTCACTAAAATAAACAAGGTTTTGTAAAAATACTAAATGAATTGCAGAAAAAATGCATTAAGGACCTGTGCTGCTATTCAATTCAAGGTGGAATTGAGTGTCAGAGAAGTGATATTCCCATTTCTAATTTTGCCTATTCTAAAATCCATTCAGTCAATCATCAACTTCACACAGTTTTAAATTTCCACTTTTGCTGCTTTAGTTACTAATAGTAATATATACTTCCATTAAGGATGCACTTGCCAAGATAATACATTTGTAAGAGATTTTTATGAGAATATTGAAACGTATTAAATGCCAATTGATTTGAAGAGACATGGTTTATTTTTCAGATTTAAATGCTTAGAAACAGATTAGCTTCCACAAAAATCAATGAAGTAGCAAAATAAGAGACAGGAGGAAAGGTTAGCTATTACCTTATTGCAGTGATGTACCAGATAACTCTCTGCTGTAATGCTTTGCTTATAACTATAAAATGGCTCCCTTTATGAAGTCCCTATCATCTTTTATAAACATCCCATATTTAAAAACACCTCCAGTCTACCAATTTTCTAGACCTGCAAATAAATCCTGGAAACGTAATGGCCTCCCAAAATCATTCCAGAAAAATCCTCTATCCAAATCCATTTAGTCAGAAACAGTCTTCATGGAGAGTCAGGTTTCTCCTGATCCAAGTGAATCAGAGGTAAGGAATTTGGGCAACAAGATGGATAATATATAACCTTAATTTATACGTCCTTCTGCTGCTTTTAGTTCTTAAGTTCTAGAGTTCGACAGAGGTTGCAGGGGAGTAAGAGTTCTTGCTTCCTGCTATTCCTCATCTGCTTGCCAGATTTGATTGCATCTCCTCAACTGACCAGTTCAATGAGAATGCTCCTCTCTCGTTCCACCCCTATCACATCTCCACAAGTACCTCCTGTTCCAATTTCCACATGAATTTACACCTGTACTTCTTCTGTTTCTCAAGCAGTGTTAATGGCATTCAGCTCAGATCCTCATCACTGCTCTAGAATCCACAGCAAATGATATGTGTCTATCTGTCCATCCGATATCAAGGAACAGGCAGGTTGGAACATTTAACTTATTAAATACTACTGAAACCTAATATTAAACTGATCTTAATATGCACTTAGTGGCCTTCACTGTTAAGAAAACCTTCCCTTTTCAATATTCTTCACAATATCATCTCATTCTAATTTAGAACCTGCTCTATCTAACATTTTGTCCCAGACCCTTTGCTGCTCCTCCTCTGGTCTTTCAACATATTGTCACATTCTTTATTGCAGTAATGGTGTCAGACTTATCATCTATTTCACCTCCACCTTATTGGACTTCTTAACTAAATTTAATTTATAAACTTCTCTAAATCCATTGTTTTTAATTACATTTCCATCATTTCAATTTTCTCAACATTGTCCTGCAACCAGCCCTTTTAATCTGCTCTTTCTCCCAGAACCCTTGCTCTAATGTGAAGCCTGCAGCTGTCTTGTCCTAAAATATGATGAAGTATTCTACATTATAAAGATGAAGAAATATTCTGCAGCTCAAGAGCTACAACATAAAGTTGCATTTGTGAAACAGTCAGCTGAAATTGTAGAATTCTCAGTGCTGCATTGACCTTTAATTACAAATTCTAATAATGGAGTGGGGCTTGAATGTTTAAACTTCTAAATTAGAGATAAATGTGACTTGCATCTGAACTAGACCTACTCAAACATAATCCTAAATTCTGCAAACAACATTTCTTTAAGAACAAACAAGAGAAGATCTGCAGATGCTGGAAATCCAAGCAACAGACACAAAATGTTAGAGAAACTCAGCAGGCCAGACAGCATCTATGGAAAAGAGTGAACAGTCGACATATCAGGCCAAGACCCTTCAGCAGAATGAGAGAAAAAAAGATGAGGAGCAGAGTTAAAAAGTGGGGGAAGGGGAGGAAGAAACACAAAGTAATAGGTGAAACCAGAAGTGGGAGGGGTAAAATAAAGAGCTGTGAAGTTGATTGGTGAAAGAGATATGGGGCTGGAGACAGGGGAAGCTGACAGAAGACCATGGAAGAAAGAAAAGATGGAGGAGGTGATGGGCAGGTAAGGAGATAGGTGAAAGAAGGAAAGGGAGATGGGGAGTGGTGAAGGAGAGGGGGGCCCATTACTGGGTTTGAGAAACTAATGTTCATACCAGCAGTTTGGAGGCTATCCAGATGGAATATAAGATGTTGTTCCTCCAACCTGAGTTTGCCCTCATTACAACAGTAGAGGAGGCCATGGATTGACATATCTGAATAGGAATGGGAAATGGAATTAAAATGGGTGGTCACTGCGAGATTCCGTTTTTTCTGTGTATTCTTTAATACCGTAAGTTTGATTCCTGTGTACAAGAATGATCATGGTATGTTTTGGCAGAAATCTCAACCCATAGTTAAGGCTTTGTACAGCTCAAAAATACACTAAGACATTCCAGAGAAGAAAGTAGTAGGTTGTCCTAGTTGTCGACTACTTTTAGATATTGCAGTTTAAATTATGTCCTCATAAGTATTGCATGTTCCTCAAAATTTATTATCCATAAGTATACCTGCACTTTGTAGAGAGTTGCTGTATATAAAGAACAGATCTTTCTACCACAAAGGTACTTATATACAGTTTATTCCAGTTAATTAGGACACATCAGTACCAGTACACTTTGGCCCAATTAAGCAATTGCCTCAATAGATGGTGTCATGGAAATAGTTAAAAATGTATTAAAAAGACAAACTGAACAACAAATTACATATTTAAATGAAATATAGAACATATTAGGACACCACCAATAGTATTCCAGCACTATACAACTGTGTATTAGTTCCTAATATTTATCAATGGAGGGATTCATCCAGTGTGTGCAATGAACACCTAGTACAGACAATGGACTACCTTCATACAATGCTATCGATGATTGCATCCTCCAAATCTTCATTTTCATTGTAACACACAAGATAATTGTCGACACCTTCATAGTTCACACCTGCATTCTTCATAGTTGCTAACTTCCTGAAGAAGTGAAATTGTTTCATTTTCACTCCCGGCCATTTCTGGCAGCTCCAAGCCTGAATGCTTGAAACCACAATGAATAAAACAGTTCTGAATTGTCTTACTGATTATTTCTCACTAACTGCCAGTGACAAAAATCACTGCTTTTTGAATGTAAACCCATGCAAGAGATACTATTTAAAAACCATTATCTCTAAACACAATTTACTGTCTAAAGGCCACACAAGTATGCACAACTGATGATAGTTAGAACCTGTTTAGCAAGTTGCATGCCTTAACTAAGCAGCATAGTGTGGCAACTAAACAAAGGGAATCCTGAAAACTTCCCCAAATAAACAGCTGCCCCAATTAACCAATGGCCCAATTAACCGGAATCTACTGTATTAGAAAATCATTAAAACACTCAGAGAAGAATATTAGGGAAATATTAGAGATTATTGAGAGAATTCAATACAGATAAACATTAAGCTCTTGTATTATGTAATTATGCCTTTCCTTCCTTTTCTAGTCCACTGATGGTTTCAGTGAGGTAAAATCTACTCTTCAGTTTGAAGCTGCTTAATTTAAATTAATTATTAATTTGAGGCACTAAGTAGGCTCTCTGTGCTAGTTTCATAAATTTATTTAAATTACGCAATCAGTAACAAATTACTTTCAACTAACAATCGACTGTATCCACCAGTACCTTTCCTGTGCTATCCTGTGGCTCAGATACATTCAGTTTATAATGCTCTTCTTCATTTCCAATATCCACATTCATTAGTTTGCATTTGTCTATATTAAGCTCATATGGAACCAGAAAGTGGCAAATAGATTATGATTTAAACAAATTCAGTTTTAAATACAGTTTTAATTCACTTTCATTCTTATCAAACAATCTTGATCCAGAATTAATTGCCATCTCCCAAAAGTACACACTTTGATGAGAGTAAATAAACATTTACCATTCTGACTGCCAGCTTCTGGAATTCATAGAACATAGAACAGTACATCACAGTACAGACCACTCAGCTCATGATTTGTGCTGAACTTTTAATCCACTCCAAAATCTGTCTCACCTTTTCCTTCCTCCGTTTTTCTTCCGTTCATGTGCCTATTTAAGACTACCTTAAAAGTTCTGGATGTATCTGCCTCTACCACCATCCCTGTCAGTGCATTCCCTGCAATTACCACCTCTGTGTAAAATTCTTTCTCTGATATCCCCTTATACTCTCCTCCAATAACCTTAGAATTGTGCCCTCTTGTATTAGCCATTTCTGAACTTGGAAAAAAGTATCTGCCTTTCCACTCCATCTATGCCTCTTCTCATCTTGTACCTCTCTATCAAGTCACTTCTCATCCTCCTAAGAGAAAAGACTTAGCTCACTCAACCAATACTTGTAAGACAACCTCTCTAATCCAGGCAGCATCCTGGTAAATCTCTTCTACATCCTCTCTAAAGCTTCCGTATCCTTCCTATAATGAGATGGCAAGAATTTAACGCTCCCATTCTTTACGAGGGCTTGTTGCCATTTACTCGTGTAGATATAATTAAGATCTGTCAAACATATTTAAATTTTCTTTTGGTTCATTAATCCTGTGTCATATTATTAGCTATGTCCTTCAAAATTTTGCAAGCATAAGCTACTTGCTTCAGATATTCTGAACTGTGTTAATTTCAAATGCAAGAATGTGGATTTGCAGCCTGATTTAGTGCCCCAATACTATGCTGCCCATATAATTAAATTATGAACCCAGAGTTCGGCAATTATATGATGAGGTATGATACATACTTAAACATAGACAGATGTGATTTTCTGCTGACTAATCAAATCAAGATTCCTTACTTCATTTTTGAAATTCTCCTGAACACTACCAGCAAATCACCCTGGGTGTAACTATCACGTTCTTACCTCTTCAGTACTGCCTGCCTTTCCCACCTAAATGTTTTGAGACATTTTCCTAGATTCAAGGCACACTCTGTAAAAATAGATACATTTCATACTTAACTATCTTTTTAACATCGGATTCCCTTGTCACACATTTTACAATACAGTATTAAAACTCTATACATCGATCAATCAAAACCTATTGTCCACAATGGATTTTGTGGCATTGCTTTAGAATTTCCTTTAATTACAAAGTCAAATTATCTTCATTAAACCTTCAAAAACTAAAACAGAAATGATACCTGTGAATTTGTGCAGCTTTATATTATCTAAGATTTATCTAGCTTTATGAAGCCTTCAGACTTCATTGTCCTATGTTTTGACATTATCAGAGCATGTTAAATGAAACAGAGACTTGAAAACACTTCTAGGCATTATTGATTTTTATATAATACCAACTCTAAAAGCTGGCAATTACTACCTAAGAAATTTAGAGCAATCACAGAACATTGTCCACTGTCAAAAAGGAATGAAACCACTTTAATATTTACAGAGAATTTTACATACAGAAGGAGTTTTTCAAAACTGCCAACACACTTCAAGTTCCTGTTCTAGCAAGAAACTAGATTAGTGAAGGTCTTGAGCTTTAAGATGCTCCCTGAATACTGAGATTAGATGTGCTTGTGTAATTGTTCCCAGAATGACAAAATATCTCTGTAGTACTATTATAATGGAATAATTATTGTTCATTGATTATCTTGCAATAAATCTCAAGTGAAGATCAAAGTTTAAGTCCATGTTTTAAGCACTGACCAACACTTCAGTGAACAAACTGGGAAATTTTAACACCTTGACCAAAAGAAAGTGATGAATGTTTCATTCTGGTTACAAAACATCTGAAAAGCCTGCCTATTAAAATACAATTATTAGGTACAGGAGGTACTTAATAAAGTGGCCACTGAGTGTATGTCAGAATCAAAATCAGACTTAATACCATCAGCATATTACATGAAATTTGTTAACTTTGTGGCAGCAGTACAATGCAATACATGATAATAGAGATTAAAGGAAAACCAAGCTACCGTAAGTATACATATATATTAAATAGTTAATTAAATAAGTAGTGGGTAAAAGAAAGAAATTTTAAAAAGTAGTGAGTTAGTGTCCATGGGTTCAATGCCCATTCAGAAATTGGATGGCAGAGGGGTGGAAGCTGTTCCTGAATTATTGAATATGTGCATTCAGGCTTCTTTATGTCCTTCCTGATGGTAGCAATGAGAAGAGGGCATGAACTGGGTGATGGGGGTTCTTTATGATGGATTCCACCTTTTTGAAGCACCATTTCTTTAAAGTTGACCTGGATACTGCAGAGGCTAGTGCTCATGATGGAGCTGGCTAATTTTACAACTCTCTGTAATCCTGCGTAGTAGCATCCCACCACCCATACCAGACGGTGATGCAGACAGTTAGAATGCTCTCCACGGTACAAACTTGCAAGTGTGTGGTTGATTACCAAATTTCCTCAAACTCCTAATGAAATATAGCGGCTGCCTTGCCTTTTTCGTAACTGCATCGAAAATTGGGTCCAGGTTAGGTCCTCAGAGCTGTTGAAACACAGGAACTTGAAACTGCTCACTCTCTCCTCTTCTAATCCCTCTTTGGAGATTGGTTTGTGTTCCCTCATCCTACCCTTTCTGAAATCCATGTCTTACTGATGTTGAGTGCAAGATTGTTGTTGCAACACCGCTCAACTAGCTGGTATATCTCACTGCTGTGCACCCTCTCATCACCACCTGAGACTCTGCCAAGAATAGTTATATCATCAGCAATTTTATAGATGATATTTGAGCTGTGCTTAGCCACACAGTCATGGGTTTAGAGAGAGTAGAGTAATGGGTGAGCACTTATCCCTGAGGTGCACCAGTACTGACTGTCAATAAGATGGAGGTGTTATTTCCAATCCTCAATGAATGTAGTCTTGAAATTAGGAAGTGAAGAGGTGTATTGAGGCCAAGGTACTGGAAGTTTTTAATCAGGATTGTATAAATCATGGTGTTAAACACTGAACTACAGTCAATAAATGGCATTGTGAAATAGGTGATCCAAGGCCACGTGTACAGCCAGTGAGATTGTATCTACTTAGACCTGTTGCAGTGATAGGCAAATTGTAGTGGGTCCAGGTCCTTACTTAGCCAGGAGTTGATTCTAGCCACAACCAACCTCTCAAATCACTTATCATTGTAGATGTAAGTGCTACCGGATGGTAGTTGTTAAGGCAACTTGCCCTGCTGTTCTTGGGCACTGATATAATTGTTGCCCTTTTGAAGCAGGTGGGAACTTCCAACTGTAGCAATGAGAGATCAAAAATATGTTTGAACACCTCCACCAGTTGGTTGGTACAGCTTTTCAGAGCCGTTCCAGGTACTCCATCATGGCCTGCTGCCCTGCAAGTGTTTACTGTCTTGAAAGACAGTCTGACATTGGCCTCTGAGACAGAGATCACAGGGTCAGCGGATGTTGCAGGGATCCTCACAGCTGCAGTTTTATTCTCCCTTTCGGTTGTTCGTGCTTTTCTGCTGCTGTAGCCCATTCACTTTAAGGTTCAATGTGGTTTGTGTTCAGAGATGCTCTTCTGCACGTCACTGTTGTAAAGCATGGTTATCCAAGTTACTGTCACCTTCCTGTCAGCGTGATCCTGTCATTCTCCTCTGACCTCTCTCATTAACAAGGCATTTTTGTCCATAGAACTGCCACTCACTGGATTTTTTTCGTTTTTCACACCATTCTTTGTCATCTCTGAAGACCCCTGTTCATGAAAATCCCAGGAGATCGGCAGTTCTCGAGATACTCAAACCACCCCATTTGACATCAACGATGATTTAACGGTCAAAGTCACTTTGATTACATTTCTTTCCCTTTCTGATGTTTAGTCTGAACAATTGAAGCTCTTGACCAAGTCTGCACTGAGTTGCTGCTATATGATTTGCCGATTAGATATTTGCATGAATGAGCAGGTGGACGGGTGTACATAATAAAGTAGACACTGTTTGTATAGTGGCTACATTTCACTGAGTTCTCTTGTAAGCAATATAGTGTATCAACATCTCCATAAATCTGACAAGAATGATCTTAGAAAGCATTTGGGTTACTAGAAGGATAGTGTCCATGATTCAGTCTTAACACTCGAAGTACTATCCATTCTGCTGCAGCTTGTGCTTATAAATCATTCTGCTGTACTTGCCAGACCTCAGCTATGTCAATTACTTTCTGTTTCATTTGTTGGAAACTATTTTGAATGAAAGATGCAATGAAGAGAGGAGAGCTGGGGCCTTCACAGAAATCTGTATATACTCCTTAGCCACAGGCCAAGGCCCAGAGGACTGGCGAATATCCAGTATTGTTCCTTTGTTTAAGAAAGGCACTGGGAACAAATCAGGATGTTGTAATTTGGTCAGCTTTATATCAGTAGTAGGGAAGTTATTGGAGAAGATATTTAGGGATAAGATCCTGTCATTGTCTGGAAAAGCATAAACTTGATAGCATACTGTGCACTGGGGAAGACATCCATTACAACTGATTCAGTTTTTTTTATCAGCAATTGATGAAAATAACGGATGAGGGTACACCCATGGATGTTGTACACATGGACTTTAGTTAAACTTCTAACAGATGCCCCTGTGGCAGACGGATCCAGAAGTTTAATGCACATGGGTTCCATAGAGTCTTGGCATGCTGCATTCAAAGTTGGCTTGGACAGCAAGGGCAGAGCTTAGTCATGGAAGGTACTGTTCTGACAGTGGCTAGTTGTTTTCCACAAGGATCAGTGCTGGGACCACTGTTGCTAATGGTACATTTGAAATGATCTAGATGAAAATGTAGGTAGGCTAGTGAATAAGTTTGCAGATGAGACAAGCTTGGCCGAGTTATGGATAGTGAGGAAGATTGTCAGAGGGCTGAGTAGGATATAGAGCAGTAGGAAATGGGCAGAGAAATGACAGATGGAGTTTCATTCAGACATGGGTAAGATATTGCACTTTGGGAAGTAAAATGTAAGAGGAAAATATACAGTAAATTACAGGAGAATTTATGTATGGAACTGGGGAATCTTGAGGTGCAAGTCCATCACTGCCTGCAAATATTAACACAAGTAGATTGGTAGTAAAGAAGTTTTGTGGCATGCTTGCTTTCATTGGTCAGGACTGAGTATAAAAGTTAAAAAGTCTTGTTGGTGCTGGATAAGCCACGTTTAGAGTATTTTGTGCATTTCTGGTTCCCCACATTACTGGAAGGCTTTTGAGGTCCTGGAGAAAGTGAAAAAGAGGTTCATCTGATATTGACTGGATTAGAGGGTAAGAGTTTTAAAGAGAGGTTAGACAAATCTGGATTATATTTTCTCAAGTGTCAGAGGCTGAGGTGCAATTTTATGGAAATATATCAAATTATGAGAGATGTAGATAGGATAGTCAATATTTTTTTTATGCCAAGGTTGGAAATGTCAAATATGACAGGGCAAAGTTTTTAGATGAGAGATTTATGAAGTATTTTTTTAAAACACAGAGAGTGGTAGATTCCTGGGACATATAGGAAGTTGACATAGCGGAAGCAGGTATGGCAGCAGTGTTTAAGAAGGACTTAGAGAGACACATGAACAGTCAGGGATCAGAGAGATATAGATCACGTGCAGGCAAATGTGCAGCATAAATATGCATCATGGTTCTCACAGACATCATTGACCAAAAGGCTTGCTCCTGTGCTTTTCTTGATGCAAGGTTTTGACCCGAAATGTTGACAATTCCTTTCCTCTCACTGATGCTGTTTGGCATGCAGATTTTCTCCAGCAGTTGTTTGTTGCCCCTGTATTCTATGTTCTTGAATTCCTTAGAATTTTCATGGAACAGAAGAAGGATTCCAACAAAATCCATTGGTTTGCATAATGGATATATTTGGTTTAGACCCTAAGACATAGAAGCAGAATTGGCTCATTTAGTCCATAGGGTGTGCTCCGCTATTCTATCATAGCTGATTTATTATACCTCTGAACTCCATTCTCCAGCCTTCTCCCCAAAACTTTTGAAGGTCTTACTAATCAAGCAGCTATAAACCTCTGTCTTAAATTTGCCCAAGTTCTATATACATGGCGAGCATATATTGTGGATACTTTACAAGACTGGCTTTAATTCCTTGGTAAAGCAAGGGAGAATGATATGCCCTTTTTTAAATTAACAGATCTCTGATACAGATATTCAAGCATAGCTCAAGTATTCAGACTCTGCAGACAAAAAATAATAATTGGAACTCTTGCTGCTAAATTCCCTACACAATTGATCCAGGAACTGGATGGCATAATCTCTGTACTCACAAGATAGGGTACCAACATCAGTAGTTGCCTCATGACTAGCAAAGCAGTTTAATTGCTCTTCCATGCTCCATAGATGCTGCCTGTCCTATTTGAGTGTTTCGGCTATCATTTAAGACTTCAATCATCAAGTCATTTGCTTTAAACAGATACAGCTGCAACATATCTTTTGGAGAAGAGTTGGAAGACAACCTATCACTGAATATCAGAGGGATATGTTGTATCATGCAGTGTGTTCGTATTCCCATTCGAGAAAAAAAAATTGCCACACACAGAAGAAATCCTCAGCTGCAGTTTAGCACAAGGCAATCTTGTTCACCAGGTTATTTTCATTTTCATTTTAATGAGCTCTACATAATATATTTCTCAAAATTTAATGTAAGCTGCCTCAATCTACAAACCCTGGGTCATTGTCTGTACAGGAAGATAGTGAACTATTTCTATAAATGTGTAGCTTAAATAACTGGAAATTGTCTTTTTTTAGCAGTTAAAAGATTCCTAGAAGCTGAAATTGTGTAAATGAGGTTTCAGGCAATTGTCATTGGTGTATATACTTGACTGTGTTAAGAAGCTAGCTAGTGAAATAGATATTGGAAACAAATTCTATGCAAGTTGTAAAGATGATAGTATACTTTTTCACACAAATGTAGGATCGGCCTCAATAGGTTTAACAACTTAAGTGAATCATCAGCCTTTTTCCAACATTACATGGCTTTGAGCCAACCTGATGGCAACTTCAATAAGACTATGAAGAGAGAACTTTGCCTATGATGAGTAGGGCCAAATGTTTGCAAAATATCATCTATTAGTTATAATCATCTCTCATTCATTCAGATGTGTTGAAGTTAATTTATCAAAACTATCTGCAACAGCTTGTCAAGGACCTCAATATGAATATGTACATGATATTTATATACAACAATATATAAACAACAATTCCCAGCTCTTCACATATTAGTAAATTTGACTCTTCATTCTTTTTGAGTTACAAATGCTTTTTTAAAAAAAATAGAGCACATTATCTTAATGTATTGTTTTATTTTAGATTTATTTCTTCATTGTGATACCAGCGTATTTATTGAATGCTGTGGCAAGTGATCGCAAGTATCTTGACCCTAGCCTCAGGTAAAGATGACATTGCTTAAAATGGCTATTTCATGGTGCAATCAAAAACATTTGCTTGGTTGAATTATAAAATAATTTCAATCATACTCTAAAGTGCCTTCTTCTCCAATGACAGCATTTTCATTTAAATGCTCTTTGCTATTGCTAAAACACTATAGTTCCAGAATGTGCAGAAGTTTCAAAAAGCCATACTCCTCACTGATTTAAGTGACACCAATTATAGTTTTAAGCAGATACAATTGAATATGCTTACATTACCCTGATTCTTTAATATATTAATGGAACTGTGTTTTGTCATTGTCTTGGTTTTCTCCATGTTTATTTCCGGTAGCGACTGGGAAAATAATACAGAGGAAACAGTCAGTTCATCAGAATTGATTGATAAACCTATTTATCATAATAAACAAACAAAAAGTTTACAAACATGGTGAACTTCATCTTTTTCAAACCTTCTCCACTCTATACATCCCTTATTGAACAATGAGCTGCACCCAGCCTTTTCCAACAGCTGTACTTTTCACATTAAATATTAATCAGGAAGCCTGCTGCAAGAGAGATCATTCAATGTAAGGTCGCCATCTGTTCAAACGTCCAAAGCTTTGTTAGAAGAATTCAGTATTTTACAAATGACAGGTCCAAGACAGCCCCTAGAAAGGGTCAACAAAGGAAAAAAAGAACGTAAAAAAGAAATCATTTGCATAGGGAATACACACTATTTTTAGACTCCAGGTACTAAATCAACTTAAATATGCTGAATCAATTTTGGGAATATAATTAATTTGTTTATATTGGGCATTGTTTATAATATTCAACAAAGAAATCATTTCAAATTTTCCAGTTAGCTCCTTTTTCATATATGCAATATCCAAAATGGCAACACTTTATTTTGTTATAGTATGGGTATTTTTATGTGCTTTTGAAAATTTTTTTCTTTTTTTTTCATTTCTACGTTTTTTACTAATTGGTTTACTTTTTCACAAATCTTGGTTGTGCATTTATACAAAATTATAGCTTGTTTAAGGAAGCACATGGAGATTTAAAGAAAGCCACGTATGAGAAATTTGAAGTTCTTCTAGAATAGCAGGAATCTGGAATGTAAAGCTGAAGATTAATAAATGGAAGATTGGATGTCTGAAGGCTTTAGAAGCCAAAATAACAATCACAAATTAATATTCCATTAACATGATAAATGAGTGGTCTATTTAAATTTGTAAAGACAGCTCACAATAGTTCCTTGTTTCACTGTTTCGCCTTAGTTCTGCATCAGCTGCCTTTGTAACCACAGCTCCGTGACCACAGTAACCATCACACTCATTGTTTGCCTTTAATGCAATTTTTGTTCGTGCCATCTGCTCAACAAAGATTTGCCTCACCTATATTATCTATGTCCAACCCTTCTGTATGCAATGTAATGAGGTCCAGGATGTTCAGAATCATTATTCCTCCAGTAACAGGGCCTCATCTACCGTAAAGATGATAGCCTGAGACATTTGATAGATGGCCGCTTTTCAAAAATGCTGATATCAGTGCTGACATTGGGTGAAGATGTTCTCAATGAGTACAGTTTCAAAAAGTGAACAATCAGTTTCTGTCACAAATGCAAATTGAACACTGGCTTCACTGGGAGAATGCTAAATTATTCCATCAGACTATGCTGGCCCAGTACTACTGTAGCCCAGGGATCCTATCAGGTTTGAAGTGAAGATTGATGGTTGTGCATCTTTAACCATAGCTACGAACAATGTATTGGAAAGTAAGAAAGAGTTTTGCCAAAAAGTTTGCCTTGGAACAGATAATGTTTTGCAATATTTACTCTTGTAACTTGTTGTTCATGCAGTGTGTGTCCTTAAGAAGAATGACTGTTTCATCAAACTAATGGCAGTTCAGGAACAACCAATAATAATGTCAACAGTATATAACTGATTGAATGAATCACACAAATATGTAACAAGAACTGATAACATTTTGCTTTTTTACAAACACCAAAATTCATTAGCACAGTTAAAACAGCCTATTTCCCCTCAGATAAATTTCATATTATTTACAGAGAAAAAATTTAACTTATAAAATATTTACATTTGAATCAATCTGTTTTACACTTAAAAGACCATTCTTACAATGTTGAAGGGAGGTGTTAGTAAGGTGTATATAGTTGTTTTGTAATTGCAATAAATCAGTGGTCTTTCAAATATTAAACATATTTTTGAGAACACGTCCATGGAAAAAGGATTAACTCTTTTCAAGACAGTCTGACCCTGATCTTTTAGCGAAATTGCTGATTGTTAACAAGCAGTGGAACAGGCAGTTCTGACATGGTTCCATCCTATTTGACAAATACTTCCATTTTCTAAGTGGGGTCACAGGTGGAAAGTTTCAATGTCTTACAGAAATTTTGTCTTTAAAATGGTCTTCTTAGATCCTGCACCCACATGGGGATTCAAGAATTAAATGTGGGGAGAGTGTGGAACATACTTACACTTCAGACAAATAACTTTCATTGGATCCAAAGAAATTAGAAGTAGAATGTTACCTAATAGCAGTGTCTCTGGATGTTTTGGCCAAATTAAGAACAGTTGCTCTTCAAGATCAGATGGGATGTTGGAAATACCCATGTTGCAAGTCTCATGGTGAACAGGTGCATCAGATGTTTACTTGGAAACAAAAGAATTGGTGGAACCACTGGAAATTTGATTCCATCCATACTGTTTACTTCAGTTCAGGGAAAGATCAATGGGCGAATGAGTCATTTTAATTGTTATCATTAAGGATAACTGTAGGGCCATTCTGTTGTAAATACAGTCCGTGTTAATGAACATACTGAGCAAGGTTCCATTCAGGAGTTATGATTAGATATTATTCCTTGGTAATGTTTGAAGCTTGTAGGCTTATTTAACTGAGTCTCAGTCACCTCTTGGATTGCCTATATACTTTCAACCATCAGGGCTTGCACTACTGAAGTGTTCTAGAATGCCATTAAGATAAAAGTATTAAAATTGTACAGGTGCCTGATAAAGAATATTAAAACATCAAAGAAATATCATGAAGACAATGGAAATGCAACATCTTTTCAAATACTGTTCTATCTGTAACAGGTAGGTTCAAAAAACTGAAGATCAAATGTCAAACTTTGGAATATGAGACAGGCAAATGTATGTATCTCCTTGGCACAACATGGAATTGTACATTATGGAGCAGATCTTTACGTCTAGTAGTCAGTGAGCAGACAGGAGACAAGAAAAGAGTCATGTAAAGCAGATAAAGCAACAGATAACACTGATTCAGGGAGCACAACAATAACTTTCAATAAGTACTTTCAAAGCCTTTGTAGTGTTTTTAAAAAATGAGCTGTATCAATGAAACTGATTCCTAAAAGTTCATACAGGTCTACCTAAAATGAAATCAGGCCCTTTGTAATGAAGCTATGGCAGAATTTTATCCCAGTGTCTTTGACCTCTGGAACCAATACGTTCCTAATGGCAATGAATGCTGAAACTAGCCTTGGATCTAACTGATGTCTCTTGACACCGAGTGCATATTCTCATCGGGCCTGAGAAAGATTAAAATCTTCCATTTATTCATCTCCAACCTTACATTCCAGATCCCTGATATCTTGAAAGAACTTCAAAGGGATCTTGATCAGACTGAATTAGTCAATAACAAATCAAAGTACAGCGAGAAGCAGTGGCAGCTGAGTGTCATGAGCAAGTAGTTTAATTTTATGGTGAACTTTGAGCACAAATACAACAGAGATTAGATAAAAGCAACAAATCTTCATGAAGTACTATTTGTTAGAAACCTGGAAGAAAAATAAATTCTGTCCAAAACTGATAACTTTAGCACTCAAGCAGCAGACACCTGATTCAGTTGACTGGTTTTATACAGTATTCTACAAGCTAAGGACAGCAAAGAAACATTCTAATAAGGGAAATAATGATGGAATTGACCATAGCAATGGCTTTGACTGTGATGATAATAAACACAAACTTTACCATTTAGTTTGCTCCTACCAAAGAGGAAGAAGACAAAAAAAAAATGAGGTGTTTTGTATGTGAACAATCAAGCCTCCGAGTTTTTAAAACTATACAAAATGTAGACTCTTAGTACTAATAAGTAATTGGTTTACTGTTGTCACATGTACAAAAAAATCGTGAAAGCCATTGGTTTGTGTGTCATCCAGTCAGGTAATTCCATACATAAATAGAATGAGGTAGTACAAAAAGGAAAAGCAAAATGCTGAATGTACTGTTATGGTTACAGAGAAAGTGTAGTGCAGGTAGACAAACAAAATGCAAAGTCCATGACAAAGTAAATCAAGAGATCAAGAGTTCATCTTCAGTATATCAGAGATCCATTCAAGTGTCTTGTAACAGTAGGATAGAAGCTATACTTGAGCCACTTGATGTAAAATCATCATTGCATTGTCTTCTGGACAATGAACCCACAGAAAGCATCTGGCCAAGATGGGGTCCTTGGCTATGTCTTCAGATCCTGTGAAGATCAGCTGCTGGGAGCACTTGCAGACATTTTAACCTTTCCCTGCTTCCATCTGAGCTTCCAACCTGCTTTAAGAACTCCCTGGTCCTGCACTCATCCCTGCAGCATCTGGATAGAAAAGACTATTTTTTTCTGTTAGATGATCCTTTATTGACTGCAGCTCTGCTTTCAATATTATGATGTTTTGACCATCACAGTGTAGTAATTAAGGAAAGGCAATAACTCTACCATCATGATTATACTCAACAGTAGTGCTCCACAAGGTTGCATCCCACTGGCCAGACCCTGCACTGACTTGCTCTACAGGTTGCCAGGTGATGTTGCCATAGTGGGCCCTATATTCAAATTACAATGAGTCAGAGTACAGGAGAGATAGAGGGCCTTGTAATATGGCATCATGACAACAACCTTCCCAGCAATGTCAGCAACACAAATGAGCTGGTCATTGACTTCAGGAGTTGGGTGGTGTACATGCCCCTCCTTACATCAACAGTATTGAAGCTGGGAGGATTGAGTTGCTGGAGTGGTAATCCCTCCTGGACCACTAATCTCTCCTGGACCAAGCAAATGATATAAAAGCCTGAAACTATGTACAACCAGCTTCTATCCTTCTGTTATAAGACTATTGAATGGTTCTCTATTATGATAAAATGGACTTGACCTCTCAATCTAACTTGCCTTAGACTTTATTGTCTCCTTGCACTGCAGTTTCTCTGTAATTCGAACACTTCATTCTGTGTGCTGTTATTGTTTCCCCTTGTTTTACCCCAATGCACTGATCCAAAGAAATGATCTGTACGGACAGTAATACAAGACAAATTTTTCACTGTGCCTCAATACATGTGACAATAACAAACCAATTTACTAAGATGGTACCATATCTTCAAGCTTGTTTCATCTTTTGCCCAATGTGGAGAAGGAGAAGAGAGAACGTGCAAGGAGGTTGGGGTCCTTGTCTACCTTGGCTGCCTTACTAAGGCAGTTCATGGTAGGGAGGCTGGATTGTATGATGGGCTAGTTTGTGTGCATTCATTCCTCTGCAATCTTTTTGCAGTCATTGGCAGAGCAGTTACAATACCAAGCTGTCATACATCCGGCTAGCATGCTTTCTATTCTGCATCTGTACAAATTAGTGGGAGTCATCAGAGACATGCCAAACTTCATTAGTGTTCTGAGGAAGTAAAGGTTTTGGTTGTTGATGCCATCAAATCCTATCTGAAAATCTCTTATCTTTTTATATATTGAAGCATTAACTTCCGGCTTAAATCAGATGTTTCAGATACTGACAGTCTGAAGATCGCAGAAGAACTTACCAAAGTGCAAAGGGGCTCAAGTATATAAGTACCAGTTGTTCTCACTTTCCAAAATTCAGTTCCATTAACTTTAATGAACAGAACTGTGATAAGCTGGATACAGCCAAAAGCTGAATCTCTCACAGATTTTGTACTAGGCTTCAGAGCCAAATTTCACTCCCCATCTTTACATTCCAAAAATTAAGCATTGGTTATCAAAAGGAAAATTGTGTAATCTAGGCAAAATAAAAATAGAAAGAAATAAAATGTTGGTTAGTCCAAAGATCCATGAAACTGATGACTCATGGGCATTTTTGTTTTAACTTTTGAAATTGAAGCAGTACAAAATTTTGGGACCAGTACAAATAATTAAATTGACAGGTTATTGGCATTGAAGTGTGTGTGAATGATAACGACATTTATCTCCACTAAAAGCAAATTAGTCTGTTGAGTAAAACCGAATATCACTTTTAGATCAGTGCTGTAAGCCAAAGTCCGGTGTCATGGAAAACACAAATCAGCTGCACATATGTGAGGCAGAGCAGAAGATATGTAACTTCAGTGGCCTTTGAGATTCATCTCTGCTGCCAGTAATAATTAAACTGAGAAAAAATGCTTCTACTTTGCCAAGAAAAGATTTGCAACGTCCAAATTATTTTAACACTCATTTAATAAATGCTGCTGATAACAAATCCATTAATACAAAATAATTCACAATAGAAGCTGAGTTTAAGATGTTTATGATTTACTAAAAAAAATTAGGTAGTGGTTGATTGTGAAGAAGGGTAATATTTCTCTTAGGCAGACCCTCAGGGTCAAGGATAATTTGCTTCTATCCAGTTTTGTGAATTTTCATTTAGCTGATTAAGCCCTTGCAGAACCCATACACTTACCATTGTTGACGCACAGTTGTTTGATGAGGCAAATAACAGACACAAAATGCTGGAGGAATTTAGCAGCATCTATGGAAAGGAATAAAGAGTCAACATTTTGGGCTGAGACCCTTCATCAGGACTTTTTATTTAATCCCATGGATGCTGTCTGACCTGCTAAATTCCTCCAGCATTTTATGTCTGCTTCACAGGATTTCCAGCACCTGCAGAATCTCTAGTATTTATGATGGGACGAGAAGGTGAGTTTAGGGTATTTTATGTTTCTTCCAGAATTTTCAGCTGAAGTGACTCATGGTGTTCAATCCTTTCCTGGGTGCTCCTTCTCCATTTTGAGTGATCGTAGGCCAGAATTCCAAAGAGTCAATGATTTTCCAAGTAGGTTTTGAGAACCTCTCTGAAGTGATTTTTCTTTGAAGGTGTGATGGAATATTGTAGCAAAAAAAAGGCTGAGATCTTACAATTTACATCAGAATGCCTTTGACTCAGTCATCTGTGAAGAGTGGTTGAAAATCCTTCACAAATTTGGCTGCACTCACATTTCTATACCTGCAAATCAAAGTATTATTCCAACCTGTGGGTCGACCGCAATCCCTTTCCCAGAACATACTTGGGCCAAATGAGGCTGCGTAATTGCTTCAACATTTGAGCCTGAGAAGCTACATTACTCTGAATCTGCTTCTTAGCTAGCATGAAATTATTAAGTCTTCTGCACTTTTTTTGATAATTATTGGCCAAAAAAACAAAAATAATTCCCTTGCTCTTCCTCATAAGATGACATTAAGTGATTTACATCTGACTAAGGCTGCAGACAACCTCACAATTCAATATCATACTGATGCGTCAACCTAAATATTTGTGTTCAATCGTCTGTAATGGGACTCGAACCGCCAAACTTCTAACTCTGTGACAAGTAAGCAATCAACTGATAGACCAATAGACATTTGTAGCCAGAGGCACAACTTCACTAATCATCAGTATAATAAGCACAATCCTCAATTGTTTTTCCTCTCCAAATGCCGGGCTATCAATGTATCAGAACCTGGGTGTTCCATGGAAGAGTCACACAGTGATCAGATAGTCTATTCTGAAATACCAATTTTTATCTTCTGGTTCACAACATAGCAACAGTGGAATTCCAACCATACCAATGATCCAAGGAAATATTATTAACTATTGGTAAGTTACAAAATATATTTAAATACTTTACACTTAACTTTATTAAACCTCTGGGACCCTCTAAATATAGGGGGTTTTAAATGGTCAATCATAAGCTTTGATGCTAAGCAGCATATTTATGAACACAGAGTACAATAACTTCCTTCAAATGTATATCTGAAAAAGATTTATTTAAAATGTTCTATTCATAATGCATTTTGAAAGGGTATTTTAGCTTTTAGTTTACTTATAGCTTTTAAGCATAATTACTGTTAGTAGTTATTTGCACCTTTTTGCTTCCCGTTAGATTTCAATTTATGCTCTTTACAAGGACTACAATATATATATATGGAATATAAATGCCAAGAGAAAGAACTCTATGGCACTGTTCCTTTGCAGGAGAGTACTGTCATTTTCAGTATTCCCCTGTTTACCCATTTGCAACTGAGTGTGCTAAACTCCCAACATTGTGTTTTGCTCTTCCTCAATTAAAATGATTCCTTTATTCTAGTATTAATTTATGAAACACAATCAGATACAAAGTTCAAAAACTGTGGCAATAGTTTATTGCATTGTTTTGCTTTATGGTTGAGTAACTTTGAGGAATATTTCCAAAGTGTTTTCCCTTCGTGCTTAAGCACACAATCTCACCTTTGGCCTTTAGCTTCTAAATCCACTATCTGAGTGCAGCATTTCACAGTAGCTGATTGAAATTCAGGAGTCATTCTTTGTATTGGTTTATGAGATGGTTTCATGGCTGCCATAACTGACTGGCCCTGACTATGCAATCTCCTATACCTGCTGACACAGTCTTTTCCAGGAAACACACTACTTTCCCACAAAATGTTTTGACAATTGCCAGTAATTGATCCAGTTGGTCTTGCTCCACTATTGATTGAAAATATTGTTGCACAAACTCTTGTTATGCTTCCGTCAATAGGCTTTAAATCCCTTCTAAATCATTTTACATGTGTTTCATCTGCATAATTAATCCTAATAACATTCTGCCTTCACATATTAAGCAAATAGATTAAAGTAGAGTTTCATCTTTTAAGAAGTTTAGGTATTTTCTTCAAGCTCAAACACTGCCTTAACAGAGATCACCCAAAATGCCAGCTGCCAAAAAAAATAACAGTGATACAAGATAAGCTTCAACAGTATTACAGCTCTGACAGCTTTGAGGAGACCAGTTATATCTTGCACTGACCCAATATTAGTTACCAAACTCTTTCAAACACATCAGAGATCTCTCCCAGGTAGAGCATTTGACCTCCACATGGGGCAGTGTCTTTTGCTGTCCACTGTCTGTTTTGACAGAATTTACAGGCACACTGCCTTACTGCTCCATCATCAGTACCTGGTCCAATAATGCTGAGAACAGCTATATATCCATGGAAAACAATAACGTATTTATATGCTTTCAAGGTCAAATTCCATCTTTGAACTCATTGAGAAACAATTGGCTTCATTCTACGGAACAGAGAAATCTCATTTGATAGTGAATTGCCATCCTTAAAAGCCACTGTGGAATCACGGCACACCAAACACGATTCATTATCCAGCTTGTTAGGGTGTATTCTGGAGTTATTGTATACTGTATAGCAAATATGAACTTCACCAGCAACCAACCTTCAGATATGAACATGGATTGCAGACTGAATTTAAAATGCAGCCCTGGAGCTGTACACCAGAGTTGACTGCAAACCAGGCAATGCTGATTAACATTCATGTTGGGTCTCTGGAGTGAGGGTGCGAAAAAGGAGGTGCATGGATACTATATGTAATTCAAAGGAAGCATTGTAGCTACATTGTAACTAAAGAATTGTCCTACTGTTACATTTTATCTTTAGCATATAAAAATGTCATGTAATATTGGGTCTGGAAGCCTCTTCCTCGAAAAGTGTCTCATTCATTGAATAAAACTTTTCTGTATCCTCTAGCTTCATTGTCTCTCTGGTAACTTTGTTCACATTACAACAAAGCTGAGAATATATTTTATTGGGAATCATCTTCTATCCAATAGAACAGGGGTTCACAACGTGGCATCCATGGACCCATCAGTCAATGGTAGGGGTCCATGGCTTAAAAAAGGTTGAGAACCTCTGCAGTAGAACATATAACAGATACTATATGGTGAACCATCACAAAACTAAGATTAACTCCCAAATGAGAAGAGTATTGACAGGTCAGCAGATTGTATCAGTTCCTCAGAGTGCATGAAAGCCTTTCCTTGAATTTCATTCCACCTCCTCTTCACATCCTTACAAGTTTAAGTTTATTGCCGTCTGACTATACAGAGATACAAGCAAATGAAACAACATTACTCCAAGCCACACACATCCAGAAACATCTAATGTACACAGGGCATAAACCAAAATATTACCATAAATAAGTTAGTAAAGTAAAATTGGAATTCATGCAGCACAGGCGAACAGTACAGTATGTAGCAAACAGCACACTGCCTGACCTAGCGATGAGACCTCAGTGGTGGCAGAGTGCTCACTAATCTCACAGCCTGAGGGAAGAAGTTGTCTGACAGTTCTAGTCATGACTAGACTTGATGCCTCTGTTCCTTCCTGATGGTAGTGGGTCAAAGATTGTGGGATGGGTGGTGGGGATCCACAACAATGGCTTGGGCCTTTCATCTACAACATTCCTGGTAAATGTCACAAATAGGTGGTGGGGGCACCCAGTGATCCTCTTAGTGGTTTTAACTGTCGTCTGTAGAGTCTTGAGGTCCGATGCCTTGCAGCATCCATACCACACAATAATTCAGCCAGATTGGACATTCTCAATGGTACTCCTGTAGAAAGTTGTTAGAATGGGGAGCCTCGTACACCTCAATCTCCTCAGGAAGTGTAAATGCTGCTGTGCCTTCTTGACTGGTGAGGTGGTGTCGTGGGTCCAGGTTGGATCATTCATTATGTGCACACCAAGGAACTTTGTGCTCTTCTCTGTCTCCACAGTGGAGCCATTGACGTGAAATGGAGAGTGGACAAACTGTGCCTCTCTGAAGTCCACAATCACCTCTTTTGCCTTGTCTACAAGGAGACACAGATTGTTGTTCTTGCACCATTGGACAAGTCACTCTACATCCTCTCTGTATGCCAACACATCATTGTTGCTGATGAGACCAACCACCTTTGTATCATCAGCAAACCTGATGATGTAGTTTGAGCAGGATCGAGCAGCGCAGTAATGAGTCAGCAGCTTCAATGAGTCAGTAGTGGACTGAGCACACATGCCTGCGAGGTGGAGAGGGATACCAGTGCTCAGCATGATGGAGCTTGAGGTGTGGTTGCCAACTCAGACTGACCTGGGCTGTTCTGTTAAGAAGTCTAAGATCCGGTTACAGAAAGGGACGTTGAGTCCTAATGAGGACAGTTTACCCACCAGCCTCTGAGAAATGATCATGTTAAACACCAAACTGAAGTCAATGAATAACACATTCACGTATGAGACGTCATTTTCGAGGTGGGACAGGACAGAGCAGAGTGCTGAGGCTATAGTTTCATCAGTGCACGGATTTGAGTGGTAGATGAACTGGAAAGGGTCCAATGTGGCTGGAAAGTGGCATTTTATATGCCTGCAGGGACAGTAGACAGTTTCAATGAGATATCAAAGATGTCCATTAAGACCACCATTAGCTGATCCACACAGTCCCTCAGCACCCAA
The DNA here is from genome assembly GCF_030144855.1 of Hypanus sabinus. NCBI lineage: Eukaryota > Metazoa > Chordata > Chondrichthyes > Myliobatiformes > Dasyatidae > Hypanus > Hypanus sabinus. Next base: position 131,261,040 of record NC_082714.1, read on the forward strand.
CCAGGTATGTTATTGACCCCACAGCATTGCTTGGATCCTCCTCACCTCGGTTGTGGCCACAGAGAGTGTCTGTTCCTCAAGGGGACAGACAGCTTTCCTAGATGGCAAATAATTTAATTAATCAAATCATGCATAGAAGACATTCAGCCCATCAGGAAGGGAGGTGTTGCTGTCGTTGATGCACAGGGTGGACTTGTAATCTGATACAGTTTGTATACCTTGACACATGGACTACGTGTTGCTGATGTCAAAAGGAGTCCGTGAATTCTATGTGCATACTCACACTTTGCCTTCCTGATGGCACGAGAGAACGCAGCTGTTGGTGCAATGGATCCAAAAGCATTGTTAGACTTGGCAAGAATTTATTATAATCATTCAACTATCCCAGATATACTTTCAGCTTGAATACATTAGTTTTGGCAAGAACATTGCTAATTGTGTTTGCCTTCTCTTGAACTGGGTGTAGTCTTTTAATGTTCACAGTACTGAAATTCTTTGGTCAATAAAAAACATTTACTTCTCATTAAAAGTATGCCTGCCATTTCCGGGTTGCTCAAAACTTCCATGTGGTTCATCTCTTAAGGCTATCACAGCCAGACCATCCAAGTATACGGAGACTCAAGCAAACTCTCTATACTTCTCTTATTGATGGTAAGTGCAGGCTAAATCTAAAGGGTAGCCAGCTATATGTGAACTGTGTGTGTTGACAGTCAAAAAATTATTACACTGATCCTCCAACACTGTCTGTCAAGATGACTGGTCAGACTTGTCAAACTGTGGCAATGCATCTTTTTCTCTGGCTAATTGAACCAATAGGCATACTTCACGTATAATTGCATATGGTCCATATCCTTCCAGTCCCTGTCCATTCATTGTGTCTGTCTAAATGATTTTAAACATTACTTTCATATCCTTCCACCACTCCCTCTGTAAAAATATGTGCCTCTTTGCTCTTCTAACCTTGAAGCTATATGTTGTTCCTTTCCACTCCTCGTGGTCCATTGGGCAGCAACTTTGCCGTTTCTTTAGTGTTTGTCTGTTTTTTTACAAGGCCAAGGTAGCTAGCTCAATGCTCAAGCCAACATGATGGAAAGCATGCAAAGAGCTGGCTGGATTCAACCCCAGGACCACTTGCCTCGAAGTTCAATGCAAATGCCACAACACCACTGGATGGCAATCCTTGAAGCTATGCCCTTTAGTATTTGACACTTCACCCCGGAAAAAGACTCTAACCATCTACCCCATCATGCTTCTCATAGTTTTATATACTTCCATCGATTAGTCCCTCAGTATCCAAGAGTTCTCAGTTCCAGGGAAAACAGTCCACTGGGCCTAGAGGACAAACTAGACCCTAGAACTCAATACAGTCGCTGTCCCATACAGTGGAGCACTAGGCAAGTGGGGTCCAAATTATTAATTATAAAAAGGGATAGATAAGACAGAGGCAGGAAAGCTGTTTCCACTGGTGGGTGAGACTAGAACTAGGGGACATAGCCTCAAGATTCAGGGGAGTAGAGTTAAGATGGAGATGGGGAGGAACTGCTTTTCCCAGAACGTGGTGAATCTGTGGAATTCTCTGCCCAGTGAAGCAGTGGAAGCTACCTCAGTAATGATATTTCAGACAAGTTTGGATAGATTTTTGCATATCGGGGGAATCAAGGGTTATGGAGAAAAGTTAAGTAGGTGGAGATGAGTCCATGGACAGGTCAGCCATGATCTTACTGAATGGTGGAGCAGCTCGACGGGCCAGATGGCCTACTCCTGCTCCTGTTTCTTATGTTTTAAACCTCAGATCTTGGCCCTCCTATAGCCATCTCCAGTATCAGCAAGATAGGCTTGTGATAAAAGGGCATCGAAAAGCCCTTTCCAAATGTTTATAGGTGTCTCTGATTTAAATAAATGATTCTAAAATATATCTATATTAAATAAAATGATTGTAACATGAGTGTTAATTAAAACAAGGAATAAAGTCAACCACTTATCTTCACATACCTTTTCCATCCAAATAAGTAATCCTATTTGAATGAACAAGGTCAGACCACATATGCCAGCTATGCAAGATGTACCTAGCCCCTTAACTCAAGACTGCGCTTGGACTGAAGGCTGAATGCAGCACACCGCTGACTTCTACACTGTAATGTGCAGGTGTGCTTGTTAGGGATGCACTGGCCCACACAATCATACTAGCAAGCAGTTCTCTTCCAAACCTAAAAAGGAGAACAAGCCGGGGGAACATTTCAATAAAAACGCCTGAATAACAGCAACAACAACACTTCCTGGGCTGTTAAAATTTTCAAAGACTGCAATAGTCTGGCTGCACTCACGGCCTGCTGCCTGACAGCAAGCCACAGAATATATACAGTACATCCATGTGCATTTAGTAGAATGATCAGCACTAAGGAATAGAATTTTCTAAATGTGCAATTGCAGCAGGGGATTCTTGTCCACTGGGAATTAACACTATGAATGTGCCAAAATGTTCCCCAGAACTTCCGATCTATTAATGTTGATTGATGGTATGCTACTGAAAGCACACTGCAAATACAGCTCCTACTGAGTACAACTCCCCACTGGAATAATTATTTTACCTAATCTTTTCATTATCAAGAGCAAGATTGAATTTTTCAGGTGCATACAATTTTCATAAGTATATATTTAATGACTTTTTAATATAAAAGCTGTAAAAAAGAGCAGTTTGTTAAAGACTATCCTTACTGAAGGAAAGGATTTTGTCTTCCTTGTAGAAGAATCATTTAAAACTCTGCATTGGCCGCAGTAAAAATTTTGCAATCTACGTGTCACTTATTTCACTAGTTCCAATATAAAATATGATACGTATGTATTCCAGATTTTGCCCAACATATGGCAAGTATTACTGCAGCAGATATAATTAACAACTCAATTGGTGGATTACCATCTTCAACATTTCACAATTTCTCCAGCTGCAGCTGACATGTCTGACAAAACCCTTCAACTCATAAATAAATAAAACGCCCTTCAACCAAATAAATAAATAACCTCTTAAAGAGGCAATTTTCAATGTGTCTTCCAATTAATATATTGTTTCATTTACTTCAAGAAAAATCTGTTGGTTAATGAAGTTTTTCCACAACAACAACATATTGGAAAAATAGCAAACCTTAGTGCATTTCTTAATTTTGGTGTAGAATCAATTACATATCTGAGATGTTTTGCACCAGTTTGCATTGACTAAATAGAAGTCTTCTTAACACTAAATCAAGTATTTCAGGACCTGCTCTGAACCCATCACCTAGGCTGATGTACTCATTGCAACAGCATGGAAATGCTGCATTGTCAGAAGTGTTGAGTTTCCATTGAGAAGGGAATCTAACCTACTTTCAAGGATGGATGCCAAAGATTCCAGAGCAGTGAAATTCTCTGTTCACCTTGGCTGCAGCAATATATACGCACCTAAGCCTTTTGCACAGTACTGTCTATATAGTATGTGTTTCCTCCCTTCCTCTCTTCCCAGCCATGATTCCTCTCTCCCTGCCACCTTCCCATTCTCAATCCACAACAGAGACCCATATCAGAATCACATTTATCATCATTCACATATTTCATGATTTTTTTTTGCGGCAGGAGTACTGTACAAGAAATTTATATTTTTTATATGTTTTTATTTAGAGATACAACAAGGGTAACAGGCCCTTTCAGCCCCAATGAGCCTGTGCCAATCAATTACACATATATGGCCAATTAAGCGAGCAACCCAAACAACTATGAGATGTGGGAGAAAACTGGAGCACCTGGAGGAAACTCACACAGGCATGGGGAGAACGTATTAGCTCCTTACAGACAGCACTAGAATTGAACCCAGGTTGCTGGCACTGTAAAGAGTTACACTATTTAAAGCAAGAAGCAGCAAGTGATGAAGATGGCTCTTTGGAAAAACAGATTAAAGATAATAAAACAAGTTTGACCTTTCCAACTGCCTGAACATCCTCAAGTAAAAAGAACCAAAGTTCAAAGTTCAGAGTAAGTTTTATTATCAAAGTACGGATATATCATCATATACAACCCTGAGATTTATTTTCATGTGGACATACTCAACACATCTATAGAATAATAATTATAACAAAATCACTGGCCTTCTGAACTTCAGTTTTTACTTGTCTTTGAATTTCTGCAACAAAAACATAATGAAATTGTAGCAATTCATCTTCTACACAGTTAGCTCTCAAAATTGATGCAATGTATATTATGCTTCCATTTGAAATAAATGTATTTGTCCATCAGAGGCCTGAGCAGATTCCTCAAACAGCAGTAGCTTGAGAGGACAGCTGAGACCTTAAGACAAGTCAAGTCATTTTTACTGTTATTTCGACCATAGCTGCTGGTACAGTACACAGTAAAAACGAGACAACATTGTTCAGGACCATGGTGCTACATGAAACAGTACAAAAACTACACTGAACTATGTGAAAACAACACAGAGGAGAAAAAAAAAACTACACTAGACTACAGACCTACCCAGGACTGCATAAAGTGCACAAAACAGTGCAGGCATTACAATAAGTAATAGACAAGACAAGAGGCACAGTAGAGGGCAGTAAGTTGCTATCAGTCCCGTCTCTGGGGTTTGAGGAGTCTGAAGGCTTGGGGGAAGAAACTGTTACATAGTCTGGTCGTGAAAGCCCAAATGCTTCAGTGCCATTTCCCAGATGGCAGGAGGGAGAAGAGTTTGTATAAGGGGTGCGTGGGGTCCTTCATAATGCTGTTTGCCTTGCGGATGCAGCGTGTAGTGTAAATGTCCATAATGGCAGGAAGAGGGACCCCGATGATCTTCCCAGCTGACCTCACTATCCACTGCAGGGTCTTGCGATCCGAGATGATGCTATTTCCATACCAAGCAGAGACTGAGGTCCTTTAATATCTGCCGGATGATGCTGAGGATGTTCTACGAGTCTGTGGTGGCCAGTGCTATCATGTTTGCTATTGTGTGCTGGCTGAGGGTAGCAGACACCAACAGAATCAACAAACTCATTCGCAAGGCCAGTGATGTTGAGGGGGTGAAACTGACTCTCTGACGGTGGTGTCTGAAAAGAGGATGCTGTCCAAGTTGCATGCCATCTTGGACAATGTCACCCATCCACTCCATAATGTACTGGTTAGGCACAGGAGTACGTTCAGCCAGAGACTCATTCCACCGAGATGCAACACTAAGCTTTATAGGAAGTCATTCTTGCCTGTGGCCATCAAACTTTACAGCTCCTCCCTCGGAGTGTCAGACTCCCTGAGCCAATAGGCTGGTCCTGGACTAATTTCCACTTGGCATTATTTACTTATTATTATTTAATTATTTATGGTTTTATATTGCTATATTTCTACACTATTCTTGGTTGGTGTGACTACAATGAAACCCAATTTCCCTCGGGATCAATAAAGTACGTCTATCTGTCTGTCTGATGCAGCTGCTCAGGATGCTCTCAATACAACCCCAGTAGAATGTGATGAGGATGGGGGGGGGGGGGGGCAGGGATTAAGAGATGGACTTTCCTCAGCCTTCGCAGAAAGTAGAGACGCTGCTGGGCTTTCTTTGCTATGGAGCTGGTGTTGAGGGACCAGGTGAGAATCTCCGCCAGGTGAACACCAAGAAATTTGGTGCTCTTAACGATCTATACTGAGGAGCCATCGATGTTCAGCAGGGAGTGGTCGCTCTGTGCCCTCCTGAAGTCAACAACCATCTCTTTTGTTTTGTTCACATTCAGAGATAGGTTGTTGGCTTTGCACCAGTCTGGTAGCCGCTGCACCTTCTCTTTGTACGCTGACTCATCATTCTTGCTGATGAGACCCGCCACAGTCGTGTCATCGGCGAACTTGATGATGTGGTTCGAGTTGTGTGTTGCAGCCCAGTCGTGAGTCAGCAGAGTGAACAGCAGTGGACTGAGCACACAGCCCTGGGGGGCCCCCGTGCTCAGTGTGATGGTATTGGAGATGCTGCTCCCAATCTGGACTGACTGAGGTCTCTCAGTCAGGAAGTCTAGGATCCAGTTGCAGAGGGAGGTGTTCAGGCCCAGTAGGCTCAGCTTTCCAATCAGTTTCTGAGGGATGATTGTGTTGAATGCTGAACTGAAGTCTATGAACAGCATTTGAATGTACGTGTCTTTTTTGTCCAGGTGGGTTAGGGCCAGGTAGAGGGTGGTGGCAATGCCATCATCTGTTGAGTGGTCGGGACGGTACACAAACTGCAGGGGCTCCAGTGAGGGAGGGTAGCAGGGTCTTGATATGCCTCCTGACGAGCCTCTCAAAACACTTCATGATGATGAATGTGTGGGCAACGGGACGGTAGTCATTGAAGCAGGACTGAAGACTTCTTCGGCATGGGGACGATGGTGGCAGCCTTGAAACACATTGGAATGGGGGCATTGCTCAGGGAGATGTTGAAGAAGTCAGTGAGAACATCTGCTAGCTGTTTCTTGATTAATTGCTTGGCACCAAATGTACCTAGTTTTTTCTCTGGTAGTCCTGTTTTAAGAACATTTTAATATTTGTTCAACTCTATGACCCCTCCGCTGGTTTTCTCTTATACCATCACCCACTTCATAGCAATTCTGGCTACACCTTTGCCTGGATGTAAAATTTAATCCTAATGCCTCATATCATAATGAACAGTCTCCCAATATTTCAACCCCAATCTCTTGGTCATTGCAACCTAAAATATTCCCCTCATTCTTCCCCATCTCCAGCTGCGACACTGACTGTCAGCACCCAACCTTTAAGTGATCTCTCCTCACCATCTCAGACCATTAATTGTAACCTGTAGAGTTATTCTAAACCTGTACTGGCCTGTTTCCCTTCTTCTCTCCTCTAAGAATCTGACCATTTCAAAATGCTCATGTCCCATCCTAACTGAGATTGTAGAATTACGTTGGTTCTTAGTTAATAAATGTCTCATATGTTTAATTATCATTCTCATTTTCAAATTCCTCCATGGTCTTATCTTTCTGTATTCTTATCTTATCTACCCTGTAATTTTCTGCAATCTTACAACCTTGTGAGGTATTTTCATTCCTCTAATCAAGTTAGGTGATTATCTAAACATTTAATTGCTCCACCACTGCCAGACACATCTTCTGCAGTCAAAGTCCCAATTTCTGAAAATTCCTTTCTGCCTCTACTTCTCTACCTAACTTCCCCTCCCTTAAAAGATTGAAACATTCCACTTTTCCATAAAATTTTGCTCATTTATCTCTTTATGTCACTTGGTGTTTACATACATTTTATAACTTCTGTGTGAGTTCTCTGTGGAGAGGTGGAGAGGGTCAGCAACTTTGAATTCCTCTGTATTATCATTTCAGAGGATCTGTCCTGGGCCCAGCACAAAAAATGCCATTATGAAGAAAGTATGGCAGCACCTCTAATTCCATAGAAGTTTACAAAGCTTCTGCATGACATCTAAAACGTTGACAAACTTCAACAGATGTGGCATGAAGTGTATATTGACCAGTTGCATCACAGCTTGGTATGGAAACACAAACGCCTTTGAACAGAAAATCTTACAAAAGAATATGGAGCCACCCCAATCCATCGTAAGTAAAGCTCTCTCCACCATTGAGCACATCTATACAGAGCACTGTCACAGAAAAGCAGCACCCATCATCAAAGACCTCCACCATCCAGTTCTCTTCTCACTGCTGCCATCAGGAAGAAGATACAGGAGACATAGGAAACACATCACCAGGTTCAGGAACAAATATTACCCCTCAACCATCACATGCTTGAAACTGAGTGGATAACTTCACTCAATTTCACTCACCCCACCACTGAAATGTTCCCACAACCTATGGATGCACGTTCAAGGGCTCTGCATCTCAAATTCTCGGTATTTATTGGTTTATTTATTTATGTGTATTATTTTCCTTTATTATTCTCTTTTGTATTGGCACAGTTTGTTGTCTTTTCCACATTGGTTGTTCATCCATCCTGTTGAGTGCAGTCTTTTATTGATTCTGTTGTGTTTTTTGAACTTACTGTGTATGCCAACAAGATCATGAGTCTCAGGGTTGTAGCTGCTCATACATTGGATATATACTTTGATAATAAATTCACTCTGACCTTTGAACTTTGAATTTTGAAGATGTTCTGTTATCTTAAATGCACTGTATCTGAAACTGCTGAAGTGTAATCAGTAAAAACCATATAGTTTGATAACATGGGAAGCCGTTAAGTTTTCAAAACCCAAGAGCAGCTTGAACATTGTTGAAAGGACATGACTGCACAGGAGAGGGAGCAGAGGAGATTCAAACTTCAAAGTAAATTTATTAACAAAGTACATATATGTCAGCATATACAACCCTGGGATTTCTTCTTAATGGCACGTACGTACATGCTGGACCCAGGACATATCCTCTGAAATGAGAAATTTAATGTTTCTGATCCTCTCCACTAATATCCTGATGAGGATGGAGTCATGGACTTTCAGGTACCTCTTCCTGAAGGCAATTAACAGCTCACTGGTCTTGCTGACATTGAGTGAGAGATTGGTGTGGCACCACTCAGTCAGATTTTCAATCTCCTTCCCATATGCCAATTCGTCACCACCTTTGATTTGACAAAAACAGAATATGGCACTGGTGCTGTGCTTTGCCTGATGGTCATAAGTGTTAAGCTGGTAGAGCATGGGATAACCATACAGACTTGTGATGCATCTGTGGTAATGGAGATTGTGGAGGAGATGTTTTTGCCAATCCCAACTGACTGAGGTTGCAAGTGAGGAAATCAAGGATCCGGTTGAACAAGGAGGTATTGAGGCCAAGATCTTGAAGTTAATTGATTAGTCTTGAGGTGATAGTTTAGAATGCAGAGCTGTAGTCGATGTAGAGCATTCTGATGTATGCATCTTCATTGTCCAGGTGTTCCAGAGGGGACTGAACAGCAAATGAAAAGGCATCTGCTGTTGATCTGTTGTGCCTGTAAGTAAATTGGAGCAGATCCAAATTGTTTCGCAGGCAGGAGCTGATGTGTTTCATCACCAGTCTCTCAAAGCACTTCATCACAGTGGATGTAAGAACTACTGGCCAATAGTCATTGAGGCAGGTTACCACATTATTCTTAGCCACAGGTATAATTGAAGCCAGCTTGAAGCAGGTGGTACCTCAGACAGCCAAAGCAAGAGGTTAAAAACGTTGGTGAACACTCCAGCCAGTTGATCAGTGCAGGTTTTCAGTCTTCAGCTGGTTACGCCGTCTGGGCCAGATGCTTTCCGTGGATTTACCTTCCTGAAGGATGTTCTCACATTGGCCTCAGACACTGAAATCACAGAATTATCGGGGGCGGGGGGCTGTAGGAGTTCCTCCATGTTTTGATGGTAAAAGCAAGTATAAAAGGCATTGATCTGGGATTCACCAAGAAGTTGCCTCCAGAAAGATCTGCAAAGAGATCCTCTATCCTGGGCAGGGGTTATTGATCTAATTTGAGTACTGGGTTGATGGTGATATTAAAATCACCACAGATCCTGACAGACCCATCTATTGCGGCTACTGGGACCACTGCTGTTACCCACGGCTTCATTCAAACTTGGAAACGGTTTCTTCAGCCTCCATGTGATCTAGCTCAAGGCTGCCCAGTCCTGTGTCACTCATCATTATCAAAGTTTTCATCAGCAGCATGCAGATTAGTGCTCTTGTTGAACCTGAAACTTGACTTTTAACCTTTATCTCTTTCCTGTGCCGTCCATTTATTTTTTCTGCCTGACACTTTCTTAGTATGTATCCTATCTGGTGCATTTTCTGAAAATTTCACCTTTAAACTTGCATTGGTGTGGTGCATGTGAGCCCTTGACACAATGGTAATACAATCTGTTCAGCCAGGCAGTCTGTTTAGATGTTCAAGCAATCCTGTTCATGTTCACTTTAATTTCTGACTGCAACTCGATTACATCTCTAGCTGCTGTCTCCATTGATTATAGTGATTTCAACTGCTTTTTAAATGTGAATTGTGCTTCAGTTCAGAGCCATTTATGAATGCTTTCTTGTAAAGTTCCATAAACTAAATGATCTTTCAGTGCATAATGAAGTCCATCACTGAATTGACAATGCTCGGACAATTTCGTCAATTCAGTCACATATCTGTAATGGGCACACCTTCCTTTTGATTCTGCTTATGAAACCTAAAGCATTCTACAATCAACAATGGTTTGGGTTCTAAATGTTTCTACATTACATTCACAATAGCAGCAAAGCTCATTTCATCTGGTTTGGTTGGAGCTGTCAAACTTGTAAGCAAACTGTATGCTTTATCACCAATTGCACTCAGCAACACCGACACTCATTTCTTATTGGTTATTCCATTCATTTTAAAATACGCTCAATTTATTCAATATACATTATCCAGTTATCTGATGTGCAATCGAATACCTCTATTTTCCCAATGTAACCAGCCGCTTCTGCTTTTTAAGATTTATTATTATTATTGCCCGGTATTCTCTGCTTATGAACCAGTGGCCATACCCATTGCTTGTAAATTTTGTCTATTTTCTTCCTTTTTTTTTTAAACAACTGTCTCTCTCTCTCTCCTTCTGAAGAAACATGAGCTGCACTCTTTTTTTTTTAAACTCAAACATCCATTACCTCTTCCCAAAGTAGAAAAAAGGTTCTGCACTTCAACAAGTTAGGTACGTGTCTCGGATTCATTTTAAATCTGTTATGTTTTGCAACTCACGAAACTAATCATTAGAGAAACACGGGAGCCCTGGATAATGGTCTGCTAAATTTCCTGTCTTAAGTGAGGAGCTCAAATATGATGTAGTGGCATAAAAACTACCACATGTACATCTTACAAATAACCCATATTGAATTATGTAAATAAATAAAGAATGCTTAATCAAACTATATACATATTTACAGTATTACTCAAATATTACTGACATATTAAATAGACTACAGTATTCCCAAATCACGGCACCAATCCCCATTTCTTCTAATATGTCACTGAGCATTTTTGTAAATTTTACATCATTGTTACTCTGTACATATAAGGGAGTACATTATCTTCCAATAACCCTATAGAATTATTAAACTATGATTAACTGTAACAGTCGTAATGTGATTGTTTTGTTTCCAGTGTATTCAAGTACCTTTTCAAGCACTCAGGATATGTTTGTAAGAACAAGCATGCTAATTAATTCAATTCAAAAATGGGTTCATTATGCATTGCCAATGATATCATGCACTCTAATTGGTCCAGTAAACATAAACAATACGGCCACTTTTAGCAAGCTGGTAAGCAAACTGGTAAACTGGTAGCTGATAAGCTTTGGATTTTGTTTTTGTCTTCTAGTGCATTTTAGTAAGAATGTTTTCCCCTCAGGCCAAGAATGGTACAATGAATCTGCATTCTGCTGAGCTACTCTAAGAAGGATGCCAGTGTATTTATACCAGTGTGTGTAGAACAATTTCTTTTTGCAACACATGACACTTTGAGCCATGTTGGATTTCCCATCAACAGATCACAATTGGAATGAGCCCTGTCTGATGCAAAGGGAAGTCTTTGGATGAGATTGGATACAAAATTTGAGAGTTGCACCATTTAGAAGGATCTGCATGGTAGAAGGCCAGTGAATGTGATAAGAATTTGTCATTACTTTTTAAACCTATTAGCTTTAGTGCAAATGGTCACTGAACACATGGAAGAGAATGATCAAAAATCCAGAAGTGTACTACCAGCGTTGACTTTTTTTTGATGTTCAACCATGCACTGCATAGAAACATTACAGTACTCATAGAATTTCCAAACCATTGCTTTGTGACTTTGTTAAATGAAGTTGAACCACAAGGCCATGTTCCACTCTATTGTTTACCCCTATTAATTCATATCTTTGTTGCCCAGAGAATGAATCAAATTGTCCAATATTCTAACATGTAGGAGAAAAGTGCTTGCCAGAAAAATCTGAAACTAATGGATAATTTGCTGGAAAACATAGCAGGATGCCTGATCAAATTTTATATATGATTTTGGAACTATGGTTTAAATTATGCATGAATGCTGAAAACACACCATTAATATTGCAGTACTGTATATGATTAACTTATCTCAGTCTGAAGCTTGCTAAAGAAATAATACATCATTACTACCAAATTCTATGCTTTTATACCTTGGAGACATTCTGTTTTTCTGATTGAAAATGAAGTTAGGTGACATATTGTATAATTATGTTACGCAATTCACTCAAACTGATTGAATTCAATGTTAACCCTTTATGGAGTGATTTTCAAAGAGCTCTATTGGATACATGAAAGCTAAATGCCTTTTTACTGAGTATATTGCCTCCTTCAAGTCTATGTGTACATTAAAAGGAAAATCAAGCACTGGCAACTACACTTAGCAGAAGATACAAACACAGTTCCGTTTCATTTGTTGTTCTCTATCAGTTAAACAAATCGATCTATGTCACACACACAAAATGCTGGAGGAAATCGGCAGCTGCAGAAATGAATAAGCAGTCAATGTTTTAGGCCAAGACCCTTGTTCAGGACTGGAAAGGAAGGAGAAAGACACTGGACTAAAAAGGTGGGGAGACAGGAAGGAGGACTAGCTAGAAAGTGAGAAGGTGGGTGGGAAACGCAATGAGCTGGAGAAGCAGGAATCTGATAGGAGAGGTGAGTGGACCATGGGTAGGAGAGGACAGTGGTCCCCCAGTTTATGTTGGGTCTCACCAATATAGAAGAGGCTGCATCGGAAAGATACAATAAACAACCATAACATACTTACATGCGAAATGTTGCCTCACCTGGAAGGATTGTTTGGTGCCTTGAATAGAGGTAAATAGGCAGGTGTAGCATATCTGTCACTTTCAAAGACATGCATCAAGAGAGAGATTAGTGGGGAGGGATAAATGGACAAGGGAGTCACACAGAGAGTGATTCATGCAGAAAGTTGAGAGTGGGGAGGAGGTAAAGATGTGTTTAATTTCTGCTGGTCCATGGAAAGCACATTATCAGCCTTAGTATACTGACGCTATTTTTCTCAAAGTCTGAATGTCATTGGTTCAAATTCAACTCCAGAGCTATCAGCATGTAGTCCAAGTTGATTCTTCAGTGTAGTATTATGGGAGACCTATATTGTTGAAGGAAACATTTTGAATTGACTTCTAAATTGGAGCCCCATCTGCATCTGTCTCTTCAACTCTTAACTAGAGTGTATTCCTGACTTATTACCATTGAGTCAACCTTCTTTTTTAATTGTTTCTAATGCTTCTTGCAAGCTGCATATCTGACCACATTACAAAAAGGACCATCGTTAAAATTCTCCATCAACTAGAAAATGCTTTTATTGAGTTCAATGTAGAGTTTGAAAAAGGGAAAAAAAGATGTCAAACAGCTGGTTATTCAGATTTAGCTGCAAGCAATTCATATTAATGAGATAAGGACTACTTGCTGTAAACAGAGATAACCAGTTTATGGAAAATCAATCAAAATATTAAAAAAAAAGAAAAATGGACATAAAACTGCCATGGGGCAGGGTTTTAAAAGTTCTAGAAAATGATAAGGGATTTGTTTTAATTTTTTTTTATAAAGAACTGATTGTTTTTTAAACTCATTTTTGGAATTTTAGCATTGTTGACAAAACCAATAGTTAGTAGGAAAGATGATAGAATCATGCAGGATTCCTGCCAGCCTGGTCAATCCCTTTATCCTTCTCTTCCTCCTGGAAGAAGGTACAGAAACTTAAAAACCCAGATGATGTTTCTCAAGAACAGCTTCTTCATTACCACTGTGTCTAAATTGAACTTCCTCGCCAACATGAAGACTGGACTACGTTTACCAGAAGAACTGCTATGGGTCAAGAAGGTGGCTTTCCTAGTGATCTCGAGGTCAATGTAGAAACAGCTACTCCTGAACCAATCACCTTTTTCACATCCCCTTCCCAGGAATGATCATCATTATGTGCCGTATTGTATGATATGGGCGACTGGGGTCTTTGACCATAATTGCTCCTGGCATGCTTTCCTACAGAAGTGGTTTGCCATTGCCTTTTTCTGGGCAGTGTCTTTACAGGACAGGTGACCCCCACCATTAATAATACTCTTCACAGATTGTCTGCCTGGCATGAGTGGCCACATAACCCGGTCTTGTGATGTGCACCAGCTGCTCATAAGACCTTCCACCACCTGGTCCCATGGCTTCACGTGAGCCTGATCGGGTAGGCTAAGCAGGTGCTACACCTCGCCCAAGTGTGACTTGCAGGCTAGCAGAGGGAAGGAGCACCTTATGCCTCCTTTGGTAGAGATGTATCTCCACACCACCACCCTTCCTGGTGGTGCTACCATATTCTTGGACTCCTGATTCCAGTTCTGTACGTTTTTACATTAGCTGCATGTATCTGTTTCTACATTGACCTCGAGATCACCAGGTAAGCCACTTTATTGACCCATTGCAGTTCTTCTGGTAAGCGTATTTCAGTCTTCATGTTGGGGAGGAAGTTCAATTTAGACCCAGTGGCAATGAAGAAGTAGTGACATACTTCCTGGACTGGATAATTTGGAACTGGAAAAGAACTTGCAGGCAGTGATGTCCCTATATGTCTACCGTCAGTGTGCTTCTTGATGGCAAAAATCCTGGGTTGAAAAGTGCTGTCAGAATAGCTTGGGCAAATACCTGCAATGCGTGTTGTAGATGGTGCACACTATAACCATTCTGTGGTGATGGTGCAGGGAATGAATGGTACCATTCAAGCAAGATGCTGTGGTCCTGGTTGAAGTTCTGGTAAGTTGACATTGCATTCATCGAGGCAAGTAGAGGGTATACAATCATGCTCCTGTCTTGTGCCTTGTGGAAGATACAAAGGTCTTGTAATGTAATGAGTGAGCCATTCACTACAGAATACCCAGTTCCTAGAAACTCAGCAATGCTTATATTATTGAATGCCAAGGATAGAAGTTAGCTTCTCTTCCTGAAGATGATCATGACCTGGCATTGGGATGAAGGATCTCTAACAAACATAACCAATGTCCTTGATGGAAGATATTACTATGACCATCATTTTTTTTTCTCTTTGATGTCTGGTGTCTTTAGTTTCATCAGGGTGCTTTGACTCCAACTTTGATCAGCTTATTGCCTTGATGTCAAAGGTATTCCCAGTCATTTCTGGAATTCATGCACTGGCCAAATGGGAGGTGAGGCTGGATCCAAGTGGTTCTGACAGAATTAAAATGGGCTTCTTTGTGTAAATTACTGGTGAATAAGTGCCTCTTTATAGCATTATTGAAAACAATTTCCACCACTTTGCTGATGATTGGGAGCAGGCTGATTAAACGGCAAATAGCTGTGTTGGATTTGTTCTGATTTTTGTGAAGAGGGTATAACTAGAGCAATTAGCATGATGTTATTACAGCTCGAAGTGTTCCGGAGTTCAGAGTTCAATTCCGACACCATTCTGTAAAGGAGTCTCTGTATATCTTCCCAGTGGAAAGTGTAGGTTTCCTGAGATGCTCCAGTTTCCACCCACAGTCCAAAGACCAGGTAAATTAATTGGTCCTTACAGATCGTCCTGTGATTAGGTTAGGGTTAATCAGAGTTTTGGGATTGCTGAGGCAGTGTGGCTCAAAGGACATACTCCAAGCTATATTGCTAGCTGAGTAAATAAATCAATAGATAGATAGACAGATAACTCTTCATGTTGCCTATTGAGGAAAACAATCAAGTTTATAAAGTTAACAAAAATATAAATAGGACTGAACTGACTTTTATACTGCTAAATAAATTGTATTATAATATGGTATTTCTCATTTATATTTTAACACAATATACCTCTCCCGATACTTTATGCACATTGAATTTGTTCAATGTATATAAGATACAGAAAGAGGCTACCTGTTTATTTTCATTCCCAGTCTTTAGATCTGGGTAGGTGTGATAACCGATTGCATTCCCTGGTCGCTCTAGTTTCCACCACTGCACTGGTAACAGCTCACACTTCAACAATGTGGGTATGAAACTGTATTGAACAAATAGCCGTGGGAGATGTACCTTATGACTGATGTCATGGAGCCATAAAACATGGCAATAATTGGTACATGTATATGCTATACATGTCGATGTCTCTTTGTCTTACTATATTACTGTGTAAAGGTCTTTGGCAAAATATGTAGCTAGGCTACATACGAATTTCCACAGTACTACGTTTATCAACATGGAGCCGAAAGAGAGTTTGTAAATCTGGCGGGAGCAAAGGATGTTGGGAATGGTGAGGTTGGAGCACCGCGGGAGGGGTGTGGGACATTTGGCAGAGAAGTGCCAGGGCTGGGGAGTGATTTGATTCCAAACAATGGATTTAATAATCATTACAGAATGTCTCTTTGGTGCTTTCTGCTCCACCCCCCCCTCTCCCTGCCCCCTTACCACTGTCAGTCCAGAAGAGAGACACACATCAGAATCAGGTTTATCATCACTTACATATGTCATGTTTTTTTTTGCAACAGCAGCGGCAGCAATACAGTACAATACATAAAATTACTACAGTACTATGCAAAATCTTGGCACCCGAGCTATATTTATGTTCCTTAGACTTTTGCACAGTCCTGTCTGTCAGCTGGTTCGGTATGAATTGAACAGTTAGAAAATCGCTCAAATTATTTATCTTCTAGAGGCTACAAAAAATTTCAGTTTATTCTGAGGCATGGCACAGAAACAAAACCACTGGGTCTGCTTCAACCAACCATACAATAATCCTATATTCATCACATGTATTATTCTCATCGACTCTCTCAGATTCAAACTCACACATACAGACAATGGACAATTTACAATGGCTGATTAACCTAGAAAACCAATTATCTTTCCCGTGCAGGAGGAAACTGGAAAACTCAGAATTCAAGACTAGGCTCACATCTCTGGTATTGAAGGCAGTGACTCTGCTGGCTGCACCACTGTTCCACCCTAAAACTAGTCAGCTGAGAAGCTGGTGGGTTCACCTGCCCCAAATGATGTTGACTTCTGAAGGAAAAGGGGGCAAAGGGATACAAAGTGTGGTAACCTCTACTTTACAAAAAGACCACTCAACAACTTGATGGCCAAAAGAGCATCTGTATCTGGGACGGCAAATGATATTTACAACACAGAGGCTTCCAGGTACCTCGTGCGGCCTGGGTGGAGGAACTATATACAATGCAAACTGGGAGTAAAAAGAGCGGAAATAAAGACCCCACCAATCCCGGATCCCGCCTCTTGCTACCACAGCTTCCCAATTAGTATTAACTTACTTTTAATAATACTCACGTTACAACACTTCCTCCCCCACTTTAAAATCCAACATTCCCCACATATAGGAGAACTGGGAAATAAAAACAATGGTATCATTAGCAACAGGTTACCAATACAAAAACACCTAAAAAAAACATGGCAAATTCAACATTCCATCTAGCAACAAAAGCAACTATCCAATCAAAGATTCCGTCTGTCAGGAGGTTTGCGAGGGCACTGCGATCTACACACTACCCCCAGTGACCCAGCAGGCACCGATGGTGAGGATGTTTTGGGTGGATCTAGTGTTGGGGACACGAGAGGGGTCTCTGTGCCGCGTGAGAATGTCCATCCTCTTCAGGGGACTCTGCCCCCTCTGCCAGTGTGTCTCCCTCTAGCAAAGTCACTGGTGGACATGCTTTCCTGGTATGCATTAAGTGGACATTGCTCCTTAACTGTTTTGGACTACTGAGCTTCTTTGAAATCGGTGGCAAGCTATTCTCAGCATTATTGGGATAAACGGCACCTGCAGGTTTACCACCTAGCTGGGAACGCATTGAAGAAGGAACTTTGGTTTCTGAACCATCGTCACGGCTCAGAATAGACCCAATTGCAAATTTTTCATAGAGTTCCTTGTTATAACTTGGAACTATCTGGAGGTCAACAGCAGGAAATCGCAATGCGTTTCGGAAAACCTCTTGTGCTTGAACAAAGGTCTTGTCTGTTAAATCACAGTCATTGATTCTGGTGATACATTCATTCTCCTGGAGCAGGTTCTCTTTCCTTGAACGATTATTCTCTCCAACACCACAAACACTCAGGCCAAGGAATCTTCCACTCAGCGTAGAGTTAAAAGGCACCACATGGATTCCCAGGGGGCCACCACCTCCAGAAAATTCTACTTTCTTTGTCAAATCACTTAGAGTGCTTTCTGAATGCTTGTCTGGTGGTCCTAGAGACTCTGTTCTTACATTGTCTGTGGGCGCCTCGTTTGCTACTGTTACGATTGGCTTCACATGCAGGTTCCTGTTAGCAGGATCATCAGGCTGAGATGCACCTTGCTGTAACTGGGCAGGTGGTACAAGAGCTGGGTCACTGCTTCGCCGTACTAGAAGTTGCATGCTGGCTTTCAGTGCCAAGGGGGTAACTTCAATTGTTTCTTTAATAGGCTGAAAAGCTGCAAGCTGTACTGCAAGCTCACTCTCAAATGTGCCCGGACTATGTCTGTCACTCACATTGCCATCGGTGACTTCATCTGCATGCTGTACCTCACGCTCTTCCATCATGTGTGCATATTTAAATTCATGCCAGTTGAGCCGGATTTTGCGAAGCCAATCACAGCCCAGAAGACTGGGCCCACTGCCCTTAGTTATCAGCAGCCTGGCTTCAGCCTTCTGGCCCCCGGCTGAAATATCCACATATAACACCCCTAAATGAGGTATGGGCTGCCCCGTATAGGTCCTGAGTTGGAGCTTAGATGGTCTGATGGGAGGCAGGTTGGATCCCCATGTCCTCCTGTTCACTAATGACCGATGCAGTAGCCCCCGAATCAATCTCAAACTTAATGTCCTTTCCCTTGACAGTGACTGTGGCATAATATGGTTCAGGTGGTTCCTCATCTGTTTCCACCCCAAACATGTTGTAGGCACACGCAGCCTCCTCGTCTGCTTCCCCTAGGCGGTGTGAGGCTGCCCGAGACTGTTGAGCTTTCCCCTGCCCAGGCTTAACCTCACCCTTTATGCTCCTACACTTTTTAATGAAATGTCCCTTCTTACCACAAGCATGGCAGACAGTATCTTTGAATTTACAAACACTTGCATAGTGCATTCCTCCACACTGAAAACATTCCACCCACTTAGCCTGTTTACCAGTCTCCCTCCTGACTTGGAGCACTGCCGACGACTGCAACCCTCCATATCCTTTCTGTTTATCCTTGGCATTATTAGCAGCCAACTCCGTGCCTTGAGTAATCTCTAGGGCTGACTTGAAAGTCAACGGTGGGGTTTCCCCCAACAAGCGGTGTTGTACGGCGTCATTATTAATGCTGCATACTAATCTATCACGGAGCATGTCATCCAACACGGCTCCGAAATCGCAATGCTCCGATAGCTGCCGAAGCTCGGTCACAAAACTGCCCACAGACTGACCTGGCTTCTGGACATGGCTGTGAAACTTGAACCGTTGAACTATCACCGAAGGTTTCAGATTGTTGTGGTTCACCAGGAGCTTGACCAGTTCGTCGTATGGAATTTCTCCCGGTTTCCGCGGTGTAGCTAAGTTCCGTATCAGCTTGTACGTCTTTGCCCCCCCCCCAACCCCCACACACACACTCAGGAGAATAGAGCGCTTCTTAGCCTCCTCAGTGATTCCATTAGCACAGAAAAAGTGGCCCAACCTTTCCTCGTACTCCAGCCACTCCTCGATTTGCTCATCGAACACACCGACCGTTCTGAACACAGCCATCTGAACACGAGGCTCCCCACCCACTCACAGCTCCTGATCGAAAACAGGGCCGACCCGTCCACAAAACCAGTTTACCTCGTCGCCAAAAATATGTGGTAACTTCTACTTTACAAAATGACCACTTGACAACTTGATGGCCAAAAGAGCATCTTTATCTGGGACGGCAAATGATATTTACAATACAGAGGCTTCCCGATACCTCATGCGGCCTGGGTGGAGGAACTATATACAATGCATACCGGGAGTAAAAAGAGTGGAAATAAAGACCCCGCCAACCCCGGATCCCGCCTCTTGCTACCAACAGCTCCTGGATTAGTTTTAATTTACTTTTAATAATACTCACATTACAACACAAAAATCATCCAAAACCATGAGATTAATGCTTAAAAATTGGCTTAAATCTGAAATAACATCCTGGTGAATGGTCATTAACACGTAATAGTCTTTTATCTTTCCACTGATACAGCCTGACTACTGAGATATAATTTATTTTCTGCTTTTGATTGGAATAGATTGAGAATAAAAGACAAGGTGGAATGGTTGAGAGATGAGATTTTGTATCCACGTTTTAGTTTCTAAGAAATACAATTTAACACCACACAAGTAAAATATTGTACAATATGTCCAATATAAAGGTTATGCAGTTGCAGTACGATCTTGATTTTGACATTTAATCTTCATTCCTTCCAGGGCAGCAGATAAATATTCTGAAACTTCTAATTAAATTTTGGAACCTCAGAAGTTCATGAAGATCTATCTCTACCTTCAAAAAGGAATGGGTAATGTGAAATATAGAAAACAACATCCACAATTCAAAGTCAGAAATTGATACCTTCTCCCTGCAGCTTTATACAAAGCAATTATATAATAAGATTATTCAATAACATGATTCAGTTAAAATAATAGATAATGCATCAATTATATGATCCAATTCCAATATCATCCATTATCATACATGTACAATATTTACATTCTATACAATTGCAATGTCTGTCTTAGTTATCAAACTAAGTACCAATATAATGAGTAAAATTTAGTCACAATTTTATGCAATCTGGAAATCATAATATTATTTTTTCACCCAATTCCCAAATCGTACATAAAACTTTACTCCACCTAAATCCCATTCAGTATAATTGGTTACCCTTAGAGAAATATTTTAGTCACATTTGCCTCTTTATGGTTGATGACTTGTGCTTTATGGGTTATACATCAATGAACATGGACATAGATGATCGAGCTACAAACCTCTCCCACGAGTCTCATATGGATAAGCAAAGTGGAATGACGATCATTCAGATGATAGAAATGATCAGACATTTGCAAAAAGATGGGAGAAGAAATGTATTTATTCAAAACAGATTTCTCCCTCTTCCATAAATTCTTGGGTCACTATTTTATAGCAGTCAGCTACATTTGTGAACCCACATGATTTCCCTGCTTCTGTAAATTCTCACAGGTGATCCCTAAGAGCAACAAAGAGCAGTGTATGGCAGGGAGCCTGGTGACGTGTTCCATTCTGACAATGAAATTTGCTCTCAAACTGGCAAGGATCATTTATCATATCAAAGATCAGATTTATTTTTCACTTTGCATTTTTTTCTCCCCATTTGATGCTGATTATTTTTATGTTGTTGCTGCCTTACATGTCTCTCTTTGTTGTGGGTCTCCCAACACTGCTCACACAAGAAGTTCCAATGGCTGATTTCTACATGGTCAGTGGCGTAGACACTAAAATTGGCCTCAGCATTCTGGCTCCACAATTAGTTTTCATGTGTGATTTTGGGCGGTTAGATTTGGGCTCAGTGACAAAGCCTCCATCTTCAAATATCCTTTTGAATTTCATTATAATCACTTGTCAATAGTGAATATCAAAGTAGCTAATGCAATATATATCAAGCATTTCTAAATGGTCCTTTTTCTCAGATCTGCAATGGTTTCTAAACATGGTTTGCCCCATCTCCAACTCTTATGTGATTCAGTATTCCACCCGTGTTGCCTCTTATTCATCATAGTTCAGTTTCCAGAATGTAAGAGTTGTATATATGGGCGAGCATTACTTTATGTGGCTTTCTGCCCAACACTCTTACTTCCCAGATTTCAGACCATAGCATTTTTGTTATGGATTTTCAAGCACTCTTTAGACGTCTTCTTACAAGACACCTCTCTGAATGCTGTGTTTGTTGCCC
Organism: Hypanus sabinus; assembly: GCF_030144855.1. NCBI lineage: Eukaryota > Metazoa > Chordata > Chondrichthyes > Myliobatiformes > Dasyatidae > Hypanus > Hypanus sabinus. The sequence continues at coordinate 131,282,893 of NC_082714.1, forward strand.
ATCCAATAAATTCCATCCCCATCCCCAAACCCCATACTATTAAGATGACAGACGCTGTCACAATGTGCACTGGCAATGAGGGAACACATGTACAGAGGAAGGACAGATTCCCATGTAGAGATGGTGACCAGGGTTTATTCTTAAGATTTCTTACTTCAGTGGTGGGCAAGTTGTTGGAGAAGATCCTGAGAGGCAGGAATTATGAGCATTTATAGAGACATAATCTGATTAGCGATAGTTAACACGGCTTTGTCAAGGGCAGGTCATGCCTTACAAACCTGATTGAACTCTTTGAGGATGTAACAAAAAATATTGATGAAGGTAGAGCAGTGGATGTAGTGTATATGGATTTCAGTAAGGCATTTGATAAGGTTCCCCATGCGAGGTTCGTTCAGAAAGTAATGAGACATGGGATCCAAGGATCTGCAGATCCAGAATTGGCTTTTCAACAGAAGGTAAAGTGTGGTTGTGGATGGTTTGTATTCTGCATGGAGGATGGTGACCAGTGAAGTTCTTCAGGGATCTGTTCTGGGACCCCTCCTCTTTGTGATTTTTTTAAAATGACCTGGATGAGGAAGTAGAAGAGTGGGTTAGTAAGTTTGCTGATGACACAAGGGTTGGGGGTGTTGTGAATGGTCTGGAGGGCTGTCAGAGATTACAGTGGGTCATTGATAGGATGCTGAACCAGGCTGAGAAGTGGCAAAAGGAGTTCAACCCAGATAAGTGTGAAGTAGTGATTCATTTTGGTAGGTGAAATTTGAAGACAAAATATAGTATTAACGATAAGACTCTTGGCAGTGTGGAGGAATAGCGAGATCTTGGGGGCAATGTCCATAGGACACTTAAAGTTGCTGCACAGGTTGACTCTGTGGTTAAGAAGGCAAATTGTGCATTGGCCTTCATCAACCATGGGATTGAGTTCAAGACCTGAGAGGTAATGTGACAGCTATATAGGATCGTGGTCAGACCCCACTTGGTCATCTCACTACAGGAATGATAAAGAAACTATAGAAAGGATGCAGAGGAGATTTACAAGGATGTTGCCTGGATTAGGGAGCATTCCTTATGAGAATATGTTGGGTGAACTTGGCCTTTTCTCCTTGGAGTGACAGAGGATGAGAGGTGACCTGATAGAGGTGTAAAGATAATGAGAGGCATTGATTGTGTGGATAACTAGAGGCTTTTTCCCAGGGCTGAAATGGCTAACATGAGGGTTCATAGTTTAAGGTGATTGGAAGGAGATACAGGGGGATGTCAGAGGTAAGTTTTTCACACAGAGAATGGTGGACGTGTGGAATGCACTGCCAGCAAAGGTGGTAGAGGCAGATGTAGTAGGGTCTTTTAAGAGACTTTTAGATAGGTACTAGAAAAATAGAGGGCTATGCAGTAGGGAAAGTTTAAGCAGTTTCTAGAGTAGGTTACATGGTTGGCACGATATTGTGGGCCAAAGGGCCTGTAATGTGCTGTAGATTTCTATGTTCTATGTTACTTCCAACAGAACTTTTGTGGCTTGGCCAAGCGACACCATCAGACATAACATTCTCTAAACTAGAAACCCTTGATAAGTGCTAATCAGGATTAAATAATATCAGAAACTCAGAATTCCTGAGCCAGTTAAAATAAGTTTTACAAGGTTAAACAGAAATCACCAGGAATAAAAGACTGTTATTAAACAACAATTAACCAATTTAGGTGCTCTAAAAACCTTGGTGCCCAGTGCTCTCTGGCTCCCCACACAGGTCCAAAGAGTTCATTACTGACCTGTAGTGACTCAGTTATAACAATGCCTTTGTTACAATTAGCTTAAGCAGCTAAAACAGAAATATTTATCCATCTCTCCACTTTTAAAGAATATTATCCATATTTTCATCCTTCGGCAGCATATCAAAGGGGACTGAAAGATGGTAGAAACTGTGCCATTTTCTCCTTTGCTATTTTTAAAGTCTGAGTTACGTTCCATAAGGGCCTGTCAATGCATCAATTTCACAAATTTTAAAAGTGTTATTTGCTTTGATATGTACACTCCCTCCACCTCTGATTAAAATGCTTAATAGTTCATATTCTTCCTCAGTTTCAAATCTGCATCACCCCCCCCCCCTCTTCTGTGGGGGAAAAAAACACACCTACTTCCTCACACTGGCTCCTATTTTGATCCGTAAAAAAGACCTACCGTTTTCTTTGTTATTGCACTTCCTCATATTTATTTTTTTAAATGAAGGATTTGCATTGATTTACCTCCCGCTTACCTTGCTGTGTTTGTTACGAGCTGTCTAAAGATGTTCTGTACCCTTTACTCAGCTACTGCTTCTGTTCCACTTAATCTTAAGGGAGTTAAAATGTCCTACTGAATCAGACTTATTATTTATGTGCATCTCAAACACTGGCAAACATACACATCCTCTATCCCCTGCTGTTTGGCTACCTCATCACAATGTGTTTGCTCCATTTTTTGATTCTCTGTTCTCATTTGTTGATTTTTTAACATCCTCTTTTAGAGCATTAATCGTCTCTAAAGCTAATATTGCAGTACCCATTCTTTTTCACTAGTCCATCCCCAGTTACTCATCTGCTAGTTCTGCCCATTGTTAATCCATGTTGAAGGGCACAATATCATGAATCCAATAGTATTTTTATTTCCATGACTACTTGCCCTAGAGCATACACAATTAAACACTGCTGAACTTTTCTTGTTCCCTTGCTCCTGCCTTTATTTTTCTGCTTTTGAAACTCATTCCTCTGCCTCCCAAGCTCATTTACAAAATCCTACCTTCAGCAATCAACTTTTCTGCTCTCCCTGATGAAAGTGCAAGCACATTCCCATCCCACTGCCAAGCTAATTTAAGACTTCAACTCATAAAATGCCTTGTAGAAACTTATTGCTTAACCTACATTGTTAGAATAGATTCTCTGGTCATTTGCCATAATCCTAATCATGTGCAAAATTTTTTGCATGTCCCTATGTGTTGGAAAGTCCAGGTGTCATGAAAAACTAAAATTAAAATTTCTACTTCTAACTTTGTACTGGTGTGTGCTGAATAAACCTAGCAGCTGCATCAATTGCAAGGTTACATTCTGTCCTGCAAACCCATATAATTAAAGGTTTGATTACTTTTCAAAGGCAACTGTGATTGTCTCATTAGAGTGAATCAAAATCTCTCTAAGACAAATTTTCTTTAAAGTTTTTCTCTCATGTTGCACAAACCTTGTAAAACTTCTACATTCTCTGAGCAAAAATGTGATTGCCCATGGAACAATGGGCCACCAGAAGATTATGATTCTCTTCTCTCTGGAGACACTTCCTTCTACACCTTCTTGCTTATTCAACTACTATCACTATATAGGGAAACAGCTATAATTACATTCTGAAATTCCAATGCAGACATTGATTCAGCAAGTGCTTCTGTGAAAGGTTTATTGATTGTTTATTTGATGCATCCATTTTCTTTCACTGCGGTATAATAGCATCTCTTTAGCTTAACACTTTCCGGAACATATCTACTTTACTGTCACTTCCCCTTCTAGACAGATTACTGATGAAATAATTGTTCTCCTGACTGTTGAAGCTTCTTTTGTGTTTAGCTGTGATGGAACCTTCATTATTAGTAATTGTTTGCTGACTGCACAGACCTCAATCCTTTCATCTTTATTCAGTGAAGGTAAATTTCAAAATGGTATACGTTTTTTGAAATTCCTCAAATCTTTTAATCCTTCATTGTAAATGCTTTAGTGTTTCATTCAAGCAAATATTGGGAGGATTAAAATCAATTGAAATATGATCATATTTTGCAGAAATAAAGAACAAAGGGTAGACTGCTTTGAAAAAAAATAGCTCCCCGATTTTGAATTGAATTGACATTTATTTCTTACATCTTTCACACATATGTAAAGTAAAAATCTTTACATTACGTCTCTGAGTGTGAAATGTGCAATTTATAGTAATTTGTAATAAATAGTATGTACAGTAAGATATACAAAGGTTAAGAGTTATAAAATTTACTTTTACCTTAAATCAGTTTTTTTTTAAAAAACAGGCAACATTATTATTTTATATCAACAATAACAATTTTTGTTTTACATCACCTGTAATATAGCAATGCATATAAATTTCAGGGAGAGTTCTCAAACAAATTGCTGACAAGCTGCATTAGGCACTGAAACAGAGAACTAATAGGCTTTACAAATGAGGTACACTTTAGATATCATCTAAAAGAAGAAAGAAATGGTAATGTTTAGTGAAGGATTCCAGAACTAGGTGTACTGGCAAATAAAGACATTCTTCCTAAACGCCAATTTAACTCAATGTCAAAGTGGCCAGTGGAGCATGTAGCCTAAGTGGAATGCTAGTTAGATGAAGGTCAGAATTCTCCAGATGCTAACACATCAGGGAAAGGAATTTTACTACAGAGCTTGGTGGACATAAGCAGAAAGATGGTTTGGGAACCTTCAGGCCAGGTACACGTCAAATCCCAAGGAGCACAAAAAAGTCTGGGTCAAATTCTGCTTAGAGCTTTACATGGAGCTGGGTTCTCCAACTTTCCAGCATGTAAATGCTGGGCAGTTCCATTTTAACATCTGTGGTTACAACAATCAAGTAAAATCTGATAGCTAAATTCCAACCCATTCCAGCTTAAAGAAAATGTAAATTAATAAATTGGTTCATTTTTGATACATGTGGTGATTTACCATTAATGGCTTGTCTTGTATACCATTCATACAAATCAATTCATTACAACAGTGCACTGACATAGTACAATGTAAATTAATAACAGACTGCAGAATAAAGTGTTACAGTTACAGAGAAAGTACAGTGCAGGTAGATTATAAGGTGCATGGACATAATAGGCTAGATTGTGGGGTCAAGAGTCCATCTTACCACACTAAGGAACCATTCAACAATCCTCAAAAAGCAGGAAACAAGCTAAAACAAGAGAAAATTTGGAAATCCACGCAACACACATAAAATGCTGGAGGAGCTCAGCAGCCCAGGCAGCATCTATGGAATAGAGTACAGTCAACGTTTCAGGCTGAGACCCTCATTACAAGCTGTCCTTGTGCCTGATGGTATATGCTTTCAAGCTATTATATCATCTGCCCATTGGGGGGTTGGGGGAGTAGGGAGAATGTACAGTGTGGGTGGGGTCTTTGACTATGCAGGCTGCTTTACTGAGACAGCAAGAAGCATGGTAGAGTCAACAGAGGGCTGGCTGGTTTCTGTAAAGTGTTGAGGTGTGACCACAACTCTCTTCGGATTCTTGCGGTCACATGCAGGGCAAACATACCAAGCCGTTGTGCATCCAGATTCAGTTGGATGCTTTCCATGGTACATCAATAAAATTAGGTGAGGATCAAAGTAGGGACATGCCAAATTCCCTTAGCATCCTGAGAAAGTAGAAGCATCCGTGAGCTTTCTTGGCAATGGCATCTTTGTGGTTGGACCCGAACAGGCTATTGATGACGTTCATTTTGACAAAGCTGAAGCTTTGAACCTCAACACCTTTAATGTAGACCGGAACAAGTGCACCGCTCACCACCCTGACCCCATTGAAATTAACGACCCACTCTTCTGTATTGTCAGTATAGAGGGAAAGGTCATTGTCATTACTAAGCTCTCTACCTCCTTGTGCTTCAGTTCAGCATTATTTGAGATATGGCCCATTACAGGATTTCAACTAGAACTTGTAAATGGTGTTAGAGCCTAATCTGGTCACACGGTCATGAGTAGACAGGAGGGAGAGCAGGGAGCTGAGGATGCAAACTTGTGGAGCACCACTATATAGAATAACAGGTGGATGTGTTGCTGCCTCTCCTTACTAACTGCAGTCTGTTGGTCAGAAAGTCAAGGGTTAATTTGCAGAGGGAGTCCAGAGTTTCCAGAGTCCAGAGTTTGGCGATGTATTTGTTTGGAATTATAGTAATGGAGGTGGAGCTGTAGTCAATAACCCATATTCTGCATTGGTGTTCTTACTGCCCAGTGCTCCAGAGATCAGCTTAACACCATAGACTTACTTCGGTGTTTGAAAAATTTCAGTGGGTTGACTTTGTCCATCAGACTGGAGTAAATGTGTGTCACATTGACTCCAAAGTCAACGTGAAGTGACACACATTGCCTTTCAAAGCACTTCATAATGATAGACGTCAGAGGTGCATAGATAGTAGTGGTGGTTATGCCACATGATCTTGTTTTACTTAGACACTGGGATGATGGTAGTCTTCTTAAAGTAGATTGAACCAGGGAGAGGTTAAAAATGCCTGCATGTGCCCCGACAGTTGATCTGCAGAGGGTCTATGAACAAGACCAGGAACACCACCTGGGGCAAGTGTTTTCCAATGGCTCACTCTCTGAAGACTGTGGGTTCAGGTGCAAAGGAGGTTGTTGGGGAGGATGTTGACATTCCATTCCTCTTCTATTCAAAATGTGCATCGAATGCCTTAATCTCATCGGAAAGGGATGTGCTGTTGGTAATGCTGCCTGACTTTGCTTAGTTGCCTGTTATAACATGTAACCCCTGCCATAACTGACTGTCTGGGAATCTGTTTTGAACTGCTATTGTCGCTTCGCATCCCTGATAGCTTTGGAGAGGTCATATCTTAATCGCTGTGAAGGGCAAGGTCACATTTGAATGCCACAGTCCTATAGTTAAGTAGGAAGCGGATTTTCAGTTCATCCATGATTTCTGGTTTGGGAACACTCAGGTAGTTCTTTTTGATACACAGTACTCAACACACTTGCTTGTAATGTCAGTGACAGTGGTGACATACTCACTGCTGAATCTTTGAACATTGATCAATCTATCGACTCAAAGCAGTTGTGTAAACGCTTATCTGTTTTAAAAGACCAGCACCAGAAGACATTCTGTACTGGATCCATTTATTTCAACTTCTGTTTGCATGCAGGGAGAAGGAGCGCAGCCAGGTAGTCCAAGTGTGGACAGTGGGTGGTGGTCCAATAGGCACCTTTGATGATTCTGTAGTAATGGTCAGGGGTGTTTGGTGGGGCAGCAGATGTACTGCTAATATTTTGATAGCACACCCTTGAAGTCAGTCTGGTTGAAAGTTGTTAAATTCATTCCAGTTCCCAAGAAAGACGCGAACTTAATGATTATAAGCCAATCACTTTGACTTCGGTAGTTATGAAAATCTTTAAACCTTTGATGTTGTCCTCTCTTAAGTCCATTACTGATCCTCTTCTTGACCCGTTTCAGCAGGCTTTCCCAACCTGGGATCCACACTACCATTAATGGTAGGGGTCTATGGCATAAAAGTGGTTGGGAACCCTTGCTCTATAGTTTCCTTATAGAGCAAATTGTCCAGTTGAGGATGTAATTAACTGTGCCCATTACATTCTTCAACATTTGGACTCCTTTAACACCAATGTGAGGATCTTGCTTGAGGATTTTAGCTCCGCCTTCAACACTATGGTTCCAGAGTTTCTACAAAGCAAGGTAATCAAGCTAGCTGTACCTTACAGTATCTGCCAGAGGATTACAAACCTCCTGACAGGATAGAAGCAGTATGCACGGCTGGGCTCCTACTTGTCCAAACCAATGTCTAACAGCACAGTCTCTCCCCAGGGCTGTGTTCTTTCACCCCTCCTGTTCTCACATTATACAAATGACTGTACCGCCACAGACAAATCCATTAAAACCCTAAAGCTCCCAGATGACATGACTGTAGTTGGTCTCATTGCCAATAAGGATGTGACCTGCTATTATGGAGAGATAGACCATCTTATAACAACTTGAAGCTTAATGCTATCATGACATAGGAAGTGTGAATTGACTTCCACCAACAACGCCGTAACTGCCCTCCCCAGCCTTTGAAATCAGTGGTCAGGCTGAATCTGTGGTTGAGTCATTCAAATTCTTGAGGACCATCATTACCTATACATTGAAGTGGGATAAGCATGTCTCGCTCATCACTAGGAAAGCCAAGCAGAGATTGCTCTTATGCTGGCTCAGGAAACTTAACATTGCAGAGCAGATCCTGATGAAAATTTACTCAGAGATCATTAAAACTTTGTGACCACTGCTATCACCGTTTAGTTTCCCACCACCTCCTCGCTCTCCAAGTCCACGTTGTAATGAGTGATCCACCCAGTGGAGAAGATCGTTGACTGTCAGCTATCAGCATTAAAAAGACCGGTTCATTGCCAGAGTGAGAAAAAGAGCTGAAAAAAAAATTCTTGCTGACTCCACCCACCCTAAGCATTCACCTAATTTCCATCAGGGAGATGCAACAAGTCCGTCACCACCAGAACTACACGTCATCTCCAAAGCTTCTTTCCAGTAGCTATCCAGTTTCTCAACAAAACTCACGCAGGTGTAATCTCCTAACTGTCGCTCACAACATTCATTACAAGGTCTTTCATGCTCTTCTTGTTCTGTTGATAATTATTTAGCCAGTTCATAGGTTCTCATTTATTTAACTTTAATTATTTGCAATTGTGCATGTGACCATTCTGCTAAATGTTGATTGCTCACATCTGTTTGCATTATTATCTTGTAAATTATCTTGTGACTATTGTGTTACTTGTTATGGTATTGTCCTGTGGTTTATGCTTGACACTGAACCACAATCAATTCTGGTATTTTTCACATACTGTTAATAAAGTGATTCTGAATCTGAAGTCACTGTTAAGATGATGAGATCACAGGGTATCCTGTTTCAAAGTTCAAAGTAACTTTATTATCAAAATACATATATTATTATCATATACTACCCTGAGATTCATTTTCTTGTGGGAATTCAGAGCAAATACAAAGAAGCACAATAGAATCAATGAAAAACTGCACACAACAATGAACACAGTGCAAAAGACAACGTTATGCAAATACAAAAATAAAAAAATAATAATAAAAAAATAAGCAATAAATATGAATGAAGAAAATGAGATTGTAGAGTTCTTGAAAGTGAGTCCATAGGATGTGGAATCAGTTCAGGGGTTGGGATGAGTGAAATTATCCCCTCTGGTTCAAGAACCTAACAGTTGAGGGGTAATAACTGTTTCTGAACTTGATGGTGTGGGACCTGTAGCTTTTGTACCTCATTCCTGATGGCCACAGCAAGAAAGCAAGTCCTGGACTGTCGGGTTCCTTGATGATGGATGCTCCTTTCCTGCAACATCCCCTCATGTAGGTGTGCTCAATGGCGGGAGAGCTTTACCCGTTTGGACTGGACTGTATCCATTTCATTTTGTAGTTTTTCGGTTCAAGAGCATGGGTGCTTTCATAACAGGCCATGATACAACCAGTCAGTATACTTCCCTATAAAATTTTGCCAGAGTTTTAGATGACATGCTGAATCTTTACAAATTTCTAAAAAAAACAGATGTGCTGCCATGCCTTCTTTGTAATGGCACTCATGTGCTGTACCCAGGACTCATCCTTGGAAAATACAACAGCAAGGAATTTAAAGTTGCTGATCCTCTCCATCTCTGATTTCCTGATGAGGACTGGCTCAAGGACCTCCTGTAGTCAACAATCCGTTATTTAAACACAAAGTACACTGCAGATGCTGTGGTCAAATCAACACATACAAACAAGCTGGATGAACTCAGCAGGTCAGGCAACATCCGTTGAAATGAGCAGTCAATGTTTCGGGCCTGACGAAGGGTCTCGGCCCGAAATGTTGACTGTTCATTTCAACAAATGCTGCCCGACCTGCTGAGTTCATCCAGCTTGTTTGCATGTGTTAATCAGTTCTTTAGTCATTCTTAAACTGAGTGAAAGGTTGTTGTTGTGACACCACTCAGCCAGATTTTCAATCTCCCTCTCTGATGGTATTGGGTTTTCTCACCACAAAAAAGTGAAGACTTTAAATCCCATTAGCCACATACATTATTACTAAAGGGAGGTTATACTATAATTATCTAATCTTACTTCACTTCTTTGTTCATCCTCAAAGTGAGCTTAGCTACCACTACCCAATATTTGAATGTTGGGTCTCTCTCCATACCAAGATATTTCCAGCTAACAAAGTAATTTAATACATAGTTTATCTATTTTCAGTGATACATGTTTAAATTCAAATAACATTCTTAAAACACATTTAAAACTCAGAGGATTTCTACCTTAAGTTCAAAGTACATTAATTATCTAAGTATGTACACTATATTCAACCTTCAATTCATCTCCTTTCAAAGAATCCCATCAGAAAAAAGACTGTCCACTTCCAAATTACAATAAAAAACTGCCATATTACAAACAATTTCTAAAAGACAGGTACAATTCCTGTAAGCTAAAAATTCATACCAATGATCCAGATGAACAAATCATCTATCACAAAAATTGAAGGCAAGGGAATGGATTCTAGTTCACCCCATGTTACTGTCGTGCTTCTTGATTCTCTTTACCCCATTCCTAAAAGGCCTAAACTGCCCTCTTCTTTTGCCACTTGGGTAACTTTACACACTTGTGATACTCTTTCAGTTACCTTTTAACACAAACAGTTTGTAAGTTTCTTGGAGTCACAAATCCCACAATTAATGCTGTGAAGCATTAGACAAACTTTCCAACTTATTAATAGATCAGTTATTGATATGCAAGGTGATTGTCTCCATCTTGGCTAAAAGCTTCCTTGAACTAAATAACTTAGCCAGAAATATTTATTTGGAACAAGCCCAAATTAAGTAACATATTGTCTTATACTGTACCTCTCTAGAAGTAAGACGGGTTATGGGGCCGGCAGTCTGCTCTGTAGACATTGCCCATTTGCAAAGTTGTGTTTTCAAACTTCAAACAGATTACTGCTTGCCATTTAAACTTTAAGAACTGAAGACTGGCTACTGTATATGACCAGAAGCTAAAAAAAAAAGAATATTAATTGGAAGCTTGTCTTATAACTGATCATTACAAATGGCAGCTGCTCTGTTTAGAAAGACAAGCTTATGAAAAACAAAAGGTTCCCAGACCAGGAGGCAAATATCCATCATACCTCCTTTATGCTAATTTGCAATCATTGGATGTAAGTGCTACAGGACAATAGTCATTGAGACAGGTTACCACATTCTTCTCGGGCACTGATATAATTGAAGTCTGCTTGAAGCAGGTGGGTACCTCAGACTGCCAATGTGAGAAATTAACGATATCAGTGAACACTCCAGCCAGTTGGCTAGCACAGGTCTTCAGTCCTCAGCCAGGGACCCCGTATAGGACAGATGCTTCCTATAGAGTCACCTTTCTGCAGGATGCTCTCATGTCAGCCTCAGAGACTGAAATCACCAAGTTGTTAACTACGTGGTATAGTTTAATAAGTACAGGTTTCAGGTCAGTCTGATGTGGGATGTCGAATGCAGAAGTGAACTCTGCATGGCAGGTCGTAAGGGCAAAACTTCACAATTCGATATTCCAAGCTGGGTGAGCAGGAACTCACCAGTACCGTCTCATCCAAACACCACAAGGAGTTGATTAGGAAGATTCAAGTATATTTATTATCAGAGAATGTATAAATTACACAACCTTGAGATTTGCTTGCTCACAGCTAGCCACAAAGCAAGAAACCTGAAAGGACCCTATTAAAGAAAAACAAATAAATAAAAATAATAGACCAACACCCAATGCACAAGAGAAAGGGGCATAAAACACATACCATGCAAACAATTGAAGCGAACAACAACATTCTGAACCAAATTGAGTCCTCAGATCTGAACCCCAGATGAGTCTGGAGCAGGCCCAAAGCCTTGCTTATCAGTTCATCATATTAGCGGCGTGGAGCACAGCAGCCGGAGCAGTCTTCGTAACAGTGTCATAGAAAGAGGAGTGACCATCGCAGAGAATAAGCTTAATCAACTCTCATCCTGGATCCTGACATCCTGTGTTTTCAGTCTATCTGGGCAGGTAGTTAAACTGACCAAACTACAGACAGTGAAAGGCTCCAGTGCTATGGAGAGAGGAGTGAACATCATGGAGTGTGAGCAAAATGAACTCTCACTTCCAATCTGGGCCAACGATTAAATTGTCTAAACAGCAAATTGTACCCTGCGCTAGGACCTGGCTCCAGCAAAAGGCTCCAGGCCTAGACCATACTGGCCAGTGATTCACTCTATGCCCAAATTTTGCCACCCAGACCAAAGCCACTCTCAAGTTCTTCTAATCAGCTCGGCGGCCAGAGCAATCAAATCTCATACCGTGCCAGTAGTATAGACAACACCAAACTCCTCTGCCCCGGCCCCACTTCTCCTCTCAGCATCCTGCGTGATCCAGCCTCGCACCCGAAGCAGGCATACGGGCATCAGAACTCCAGCTGCAACACACCATCTCGGCTCATCCCCCGAACTCACCTCACCATCGCTTACCCTTTCACTGTTTGCAGCAATAATTTAAACACAAATTACTTCAGAAAAGGCATTCTTAATGATATTTATAGTCAGATTTCTTATCTTTTTAAGTACCAGATAGCTGCTGCATGTGTTCGGTAATGCCATCTTAATAGACTCTTCCTCCTCTAACTTTGTTCGAGGACACTATCGTCTATCCAATTAATCTGTAAATTGGGCAAGATACTACTAGAGTTGAAACTCAGCTTTCTGTTGTGCAATTTTAGGGTGTTGCTCCAAGGCTTTGGAAATCTGAATGCATAAGGCTATGATGGTGTCAGGCCTGTCCAGTAATCTGTTCTCCCACAGCGTAGTACCATGCTTTTTGAGATTCTCTCCCCAAGGAGTGGTAGTGGCTCAATATCTGTAAAGAAATTGTCCTTTCTCAGGGAGGCAACATTTTGGATGTCACTCAATCATTCCACCATCACCCTTGGCAACCAGTGAGCAGACTGCCACCGTCCTTAGCAAGGTACTTTCAGAGCTATGCCAAAAACAACTTGAAGTCATTCTGAGCTTATTTGTAGCCACCTGTAGAGCAAATGATTAGTCTTACAGAGGCTTGCCTGCAAGGGCAAGTCAGGCAACAAATATTAATTGGATTGATTCTTGAGATTAGCCAGCTGCTCAAAGGGAAAAATGAGTGGACCAGTCCTATATTCGCTTGAGTTTAGAAATGAGAGGTAACTTTCCTGTACTGTAAAACTCAAGGGAAAGATAGAGTAACTGCTAGGAGGGCACTGCTCCTTGCTTGTAATTCTAAAAATTAAGGGTGACAGTAGCAGATCAAGGATTTTTGGGATTGAAATTTTAAAAATCCTCACTTCAAAGTTCAAAGCTCAAAGTAAATCTATTATCAAAGTACATCGATGTCACCATATACAACCCGGAGATTTGTTTTCTTGCAGGCATACTCAATAAATCCAATAGCCATTATAGAATCCATGAAAGATTACACCCAGCAAAAGACAATAATAAGTACATAAAATTCTGAAGATTCTGGAAATCCAAAGCAACACACTCAAAATGCTGCAGGTGCTCAGCAGGTCAGACAGCATCAATGGAAATGAATAAACAATCAATGTTTTGGGTTGAGGCCCTTCTCCAGAACTGGAAAGGAAGGGGGAAGATACAAGAATAAAAAGGAAGAGGATAGCTAGGAGGTGATAGGTTTTTTGAAGAAGGAGGACATCTCTGATGTCCAGGAAAGGAAAGTGGCATCCTGGGAACTGATAGAGCAGACACAAAGAAACTGAGAAAAGGGACTAGCATTTTTACAGGAGACAGGGTTAGAGGGGAAGGAGAGGAGAGTGGACCATAGCAGAAAGGGAAGGAGGAGGGAACCCAGGGGGAGATGATAAGCAGATAGGAAGAGGTAAGACGCGAGAGTGGGGAGTAGAAGAAGAGGGGAGAGGGAGGAAAATTATTTTTACCTGAAGGAGAAATGATAGTCATGCCATCAGGTTGGAGGCTACCCAGACAGAATATAAGATGTTGTTCCTCCAGCCTGAGGGTGACCTCATCTTAGCATAAGAGGCGGCCATGGACCGACATGTCGCAATGGGAATACAAACGAGAATTGAAATGCTTGGCCACCAGAAAGTTGTTCCACTTTTGATGAATGGAGTGGAAATACTCAGTGATGGAGCCCCCCAATTTATGACAGATCTCATCAACGTGGAGGAGCACCAGCTATCGACAACCCAACAGCAGGTTCGCAGGTGAATTGTGTCGCCTCACCTGGAATGACTGTTTGGGGCATTGATTGGAGGTGGAGGAGGTGAATGGGTGGTTGTAGCACTTTGACCTTTTTGCAGGGGTAAGTGCCAGGAGGGAGATTAGTGGGGATAAACGATTGGACGAGGGAGTCACATAGGAAGTAATGGAGGAAGATGAAGAAATGTTTGGTGGTAGGATCTCTTTAGAGATGGGGGAAGTCACAGAGAACGATGTGCTGGATGCTGAGGCCTGTGAGGTGGTAGGTAAGGACAAGAGGAACTCTATTACTGTTGAGATGGCAGGTAGATGGGGTAAGCATGAGAGGTTGGGAAATGTATGAGTTTTGTGTGAGGGTTGCATCAATGACAGAGGAAGGGAAACCTTGCTTTTTGAAGGAGGATGACATCTCTGATGCCCTGGAAAGGAAAGCCCACATCGGAGAAACAGATGCAGCAGAGATGAAGAAACTGAGAAAAGGGAAAAGCATTTTTACAGGAGAAAGGATGGGAAGAGTTAAGATAACTGTGGAATCGTTTGGTTTATAAAAAAATATAGCTCAACAGTCTGTCTCCAAAGATGGAGGCAGAAAGATCATTTATTCATTTCCATAGATGCTACCTGACCTGTTAGACAATAGACAATAGGTGCAGAAGTAGACCATTCGGCCCCTCGAGTCTGCACCGCCATTCTGAGATCATGGCTGATCATTCACTATCAATACCCAGTCCCTGCCTTGTCCCCATATCCCTTGATTCCCCTATCCATCAGATATCTATCTAGCTCCTTCTTGAAAGCATCCAGAGAATTGGCCTCCACCGTCTTCCGAGGTAGTGCATTCCACACCTGCACAACTCTCTGGGAGAAGAAGCTCTTCCTCAACTCTGTTTTAAATAACTGACCTCTTATTCTCAATCCATGCCCTCTGGTACTGGACTCTCCCAACATCTGGAACATATTTCCTGCCTCAATCCTATCAAATCCTTTAATTATCTTTTCAATCAGATCCCCTCTCAATCTCCTCAATTCCAGTGTGTACAAGCCCAATCTCTCCTGTTGAGTTAATCCGGCATTTTGTGTGTGTTGCTTAGCAAAAGGCAATAAACTGTGCAAATACAAAAGAAATAACAATAAAAAGAAGTAACAATAATGAATAACTAAGCAATAAATGTTAAGAACATGAGATGAAGGGTCCTTGAAAGTGAGTCCATAGGTTGTGGGAACAGTTCCATGATGGAGCAAGTGAAGTTGAATGAAGTTATCCACTCTGGTTCAAGAGCCTGATGGTTGAGGAGTAAAAACTGTTCCTTAACTTGGCAGTCCTGAGGCCCCTGTACCTTCTTCCTGATAGCAGCAGTGAGAAGAGAGCATAACTTGAGTGATAGGAGTCCCTGATGATGGATGCTGCTTACCTGTGTTACGTATCCCATAACTGGATAACTCACCAGCAAAGATAGAGAGGTCCGTTGGAGTCTGATGGCACTATTTTCAAACGTTTTATTCATAAAAGGGGCACAAAATTAAGATTAAACCAAACATTCAGAACATATACATCGGCAAAACTCAATCTAAAGCGCGGGTATAGCAATAATCATCATTAAGAAATAATCTCGAGTGTTGTCTAGGGGATAATATAATGTCCATTGGGACTATAAAAGTCACTCAGAAAGTCTGCAGCCTTCAGTCTTTTTGGGGAATCGCTGGGTTTCATGTGTTTCAGAGAGAGTGAGGAGAAAATGGGAAAAACGTGCCCGGGTCTTTGACGTAACAACACCGTTGAATCAGGGGAGCGTTGTTTCCCTGTTATTAGTTCGAGTCCTTCCCGGTATTATCAACCACCCGCTCCCCAGGCAGAGAAGTTACGGAGCGCACGTGGCTTTTGACTGGCTTCCAGCTATAACGGGAGCGTTGAGCGATCGAGTCCTTCTGGTGCGTCTCTCTCTGGGGTACTGCCTTCTGCAGTCCCCTTTTATCTTGACTTGCAGAGTTGTAGATGTCCATCAAAGTAGGGTGATGCAATCCCCACCCCCACATTGCCCGAGGGAGTCCATATCCGTGGTAGCTGTCACGTAGCAGGGTCATGCCCTCAGCACAGGTGTCTCTAAGAGCCCTGGCCAAAACCATTACATTGTCTCTCATTTGCCTGGGTCCGAGACCCGAATTAATAGTGCTCTTGCGATTCTCCGGAAGGAGCGGGCTGCTCCCGCTCCTTCAGCCCCTCAGAGCTGAGGTACATTCATAACACCTGTGACAGCACTCTATGAAGATGTGCTCAAAGATTTGGAGGCCTTTACCCATTTTGGACTGAACTGTGTCCACTACTTTTTGTAGGATTTGCCATTCAAGGGCATTGGTGTTTCCATACCAGGCTGTGATGCAGCTCGTTAATATACTCTCCACCACTCATTTATAGAAGTTTGTCAAAGTTTTAAATGTCATGTTAAATCTTTGCAAACTTCTGAGAAAGTGGAGGTGCTGCTGTGCTTTCTTCATAATTACACTTACATGCTGGGCCCTGGACAGGTCTTCTGAAATGATAACACCAAGGATTTTAAAGTTGATGATCCTCTCCACCTCTGATCCTCCAATAAGAACAGCCTCATAGACCTCTGGTTTCTTCCTTGTGTAGACAATAATCAGCTCTTTGGTCTTGCTGACATTGAGCAAGAGGTTGTTGTCGCACCACTCAGCCAGGTTTTCAATTTCCCTTCTACATGCTGATTTATCACCACCTTTGATTCGTCCAATGACAGTGGTGTCACCAGCAAACTTAAATGAGGCATTGGAGCTGAGCCTCACTGTCATAGTTTAAAGTAAGTAGAGCAGGGGGTTAAGCACACACCCTTATGGTGCATCTGGGCTGATGGAGATCACTTACAATGATCTTTGCATCTCCGTCTCTTTGAGGCTTGTGGATAGTCAGCCGTAGAGTTGACTATCCACAATAAATCAATAAATTTTTATATATGAGGGGAATTAATAGATATCAGTTAATCTTGGAGGAAGACATTGTGACTGAAATTTAACTGTGATGTCAAGGAGCTGCAGGGTGTGCTTGCAAGGTTGGAAATCCAACTTCAGTTCCAGCTTATTTTCTTCTGTTCATTGGCCTGCAAAGCATGTTAAGATATGCAAGGTTTTATGAGGTCAGAATTAGAATCAGTTTTATTATCACCGGCATGTGACGTGAACTGTGTTAACTTAGCAGCTGCAGCTCAATACAATACATAAAATAGAAGAAAAAAATAATATTAATAATAAATAAGTAAACCTTATTCAGTATATTTTGTACAGTATACATATATTGAATAGATTAAAAATCGTGCAAAAAAAACAGAAATACTATATATTTTTTAAAATGTGAGGTAGTGTCAAAGGTTTCAATGTCCATTTTGGAATCAGACGGCAGCGGGGAAGAAGCTGTTCCTGAATCGCTGAGTGTCTGCCTGCAGGCTTCTGTACCTCCTACCTGATGGTAACAGTGAGAAAAGGGCATGCCCTGGGTGCTGGGGGTCCTTAATAATGGACGCTGCCTTTCTGAGACACCGTTCCTTGAAGATGTCCTGGGTACTTTGTAAGCTAGCACCCAAGAGGAGCTGACGAAATTTACAACCCACTGCAGCTTCTTTTGGTCCTGTGCAGTGGCCGCTCCATACCAGACAGTCAGAATGCTCTCCACGGTACATCTATATAAGTTTTTGAGCATATTTGTTGACATACCAAATCTCCTATAGCTGCTGCCTTGCCTTCTTTATAACTGCATTGATATGTTGGGACCTGGTTAGATCCTCAGAGATCTTGACAACCAGCAACTTAAAACTGCTCACTCTCTCCATTGCTGATCCCTCTATGAGGACTGGTATGTGTTCCTTCGTCTTACCCTTCCTGAAGTCCACAATCAGCTCTTTCATCTTTCTGACGTTGAGTGCCAGGTTGTTGCTACGGCACCACTCCACTAGTTGGCATATCTCACTCCTGTACGCCACCTCATCACCACCTGAGATTCTACCAACAATGGTTGTATCATCAACATATTTATAAAAGGTATTTGAACTATCCCTAGCCACACAGTCTTGTGGATATAGAGAGTCGAGCAGTGGGCTAAGCACACACCCCTGAGGAGCGCCAGTGTTGATCGTCAGTGAAGAGATAATGTTATCACCAATCCGCATAGGTTGTGGTCTTCCAGTTAGGAAGTCGAGGATCCAATTGCAGAGGGAGGTACAGAGAACCAGGTTCTGTACCTTCTCAATCAGAGTTGTGGGAATAATGGTATTAAATGCTGAACTATAGTCGATGAGCAGCATCCTGACATAGGAGTTTGTGTTGTCCAGGTGGTGTAAAGCCGTGTGCAGAGCCATTGAGATTACATCTGCCGTTGACCTATTGTGGCGATAGGCAAATTGCAACAAGCCCAGCTCCTTGCTGAGGCAGGAGTTCAATCTAGTCATGACCAACCTCTCAAAGCATTTCATCTCTGTAGTTGTGAATGCTATCGGATGATAGTCATTAAAGCAGCTCACTTTATTCTTCTAAGGCACTGGCATAAGTGGGTATTTTTTGAAGCAAGTGTCAGCACCCGCCCATAGCAGTGAGAGGTTGAAAACGTCCTTGAAATATCCTGCCAGTTGGTTGGCAGAGGTTTTCAGAGCCTTACCAGGTACTCCATCGGGACCATCCACCTTGCAAGGGTTCACTCTTTAAAGACAGCTGGACATCAGCCTCTGAGACAGAGATCACAGGGTCATCAAGTGCAGCAGGGATCTTCACAGCTATAGTTGTGTTCTCCCTTTCAACACGGGCATAGAAGGCATTGAGTTCATCTGATAGTGAAGCATCACTGCCATTCATGCTATTGGGATTCACTTTGTAGGAAGTAATGTCTTGCAAGCCCTGCCAGAGTTGTCGTGCATCCAATGTCACCTCCAACCTCATACAAAATTGTCTCTTTGCCTTTGAAATAGCCCTCCACATATCATACCTGGCTTTCTGGTACAGGTATGGATCACCAGACTTGAATGCCACAGATCTATCCTTCAGCAGATGACATACCTCCTGGTTCATCCACGGCTTTAATACAAATGTATCTTAGTTCATTTTTGCAAAGCATGTTTTACCCATTTTACTTATTTCATTTATGTTGAAACTCATTTCAAAAAGTGCAAAACAAATTTTGATGCTCAAAGTGCATTTACTATCAAAGTATGCATCCTATATACAACCTTGAGATTCGTCTCCCCACAGGCAGCTACTAAAGAAAAAAACCAATAGAACCCATTTTTAAAAAAGACCATCAAACATCCAACATGAAAAAAAAACAATATATATACTATATATATATTCACAACATAGAGGCCACAAATATTAGATAAATTCTTGGTAAAGAGATGCTATGAGTCAGCGGGTATAGGGAGTACACAGAAGGGTGAAATTAGACTATATATGTCATGTACTTAACAAATCTCAAAATTTCACAGCAACAGCCTACAGTTCCCCAATGCCATTACTTTGCCTTCAAGAATTTGTGTAAATGTTCAGAGTTCAGCATGTATGAAAGCAGAAGAAAATAATGCATAGACACAGGGACTGGGGGCTGTGTGTGTTTTATTAGCAGACCCTTGAGTTACAGAATAAACCATTCCTGATTAAGATTAGGATCATACAGTGCAGAAAAAAAGCTGTCCAATTATTTCCATTCCCTTGTCCCCTCTCTATTGGTCTACAATTACCTTCACTCTTAATTGCAAGTTGCTCTTGAAAAGGCTCCCACTGCTCTTTCAACCAGTGCATTCCAAATCATTACAATAGCAAAGAAAATACTCCTCAAAACCCCTTGGCTATTTTGCTAACTGTTTTAAATTTCTGTTCAGTCTTTTTTGCAAGAACAAATGTTTTTTTTCTTTAACCTTTTTCTTTACCAAAATCTTCCATAACTTTAAACATAAATTTCCCTTAAAATTCCTTACTCTCCAAGGAAAACAAACCCTTCAACTCCAAAATGCATTGAAATAAGGGTCAAACTTTAACATTTTCTTAGGAGGAACAATCAACTTAAATGAAAATATCTTTGTGGTCTGTGCTCACTGGTCCCATACTTCTAAAATAATCACCATGAAAATATACAGTATATTGTTTCCTTCCTATTTCCTCTTCATTCTGGAAATATTATGTTTACTACTAGCTTGAATATCTCCTTTTATATGTCAGAATTCCTCGGGTCCTTATGGACACCTGTGGAGATTTTTTTTTCTTTAAGACAAATTATTGTTAGTGGGTGATAGCAAGCAAACATACCCCATGAGCTTCAATAACTCAATTCTATTTTAACAAATACAGACTAATAACACTATATAATGAAACACATGAATAGATTCCAATATGTTCAACACACTTTAAGCAAAGAAATGTGGAATTCATGCAAATTTCGAAAAATAATTGCCAGTGAGACAACATTGCTGACAACATTTAATAAAGCCAATTATCTCCTCAACGCAATAAGAGGCAGCATAGAAAATCATTCAAAGGTTACCATATGGCATTAGTCATGAAAATCACAAAGCAAGAGAACTGTGGAAATGTAAATTTGAAAAGTTATCAATTAAAAATATCCATTTTATCATCACACTAATTTTCATAATGAATATTGATTTCTTTCTTGGAGCCTTTATGTTCCAACCAAGTGCAACACCTTCAACGTCAATGTGCTTGTTGTTTAAGTAGGGAAAAGAATTGAACAATGAATAATTTAAACATACTTAACTGAATAAGTGTGAACTTCAAATTCATCTGTCCTTTGGGCTTATAAAATTGTTGTAAAATGTCTCATTGAGACTTTCCTAATTGTCTGCTACTGTTCGATTATTATGTTGAGCAAAATTTCCAAAGTCACTAAGTTTTGGATTGCTTTGAAATGACTGACAAAGCAATAATTTTAATTAGTATAATTGGCTTTGTATTTGGAAACAATCACTCTTCAGTGGCTGATTGGATTGTCAATTTGACATATTAATTACCCTGCATTACTGGAGACTTGAACTTCTTGGGGACAAATGAAGTGAAATTCTTCAGTTAAATTGAGTTTGTTCTGAATGCTGTAAAACGCTTAGCAATATTTCAAAGCTCTAATAATAGGAAGGCATCTGTCTTAATTTCACATACCTGTAGATGTTTAAAATAACTATGGTCAAGATTGAAGCTTGCCTCTCTCCCTCAATTTTAAAATGAATACAAAACATGGACCACAGAATAATGCAGCAAAGGAAGAGGCCAAGCTAATCATTTCTATCGTACACAATGCCCATACCTCCACATTTCTCTGCAAATTTCTGTGGTCATCTAAGAACCTCTTAAATACCTCTATCGTATTTGCCTCCAATATTACCCTTGACAATGGATTCCAGCCATCTTCCACTCTGAGTAAAAAAACTTATCCCTTGATTTTACTCCCTCTCACCTTAAACACATTAGGTATTTAGGACCTGGGGAAAACTTGTTAATTTCTGCCAGGTCTCCCCTCAGCCACCACCGCTCCAAATAGAGAACAATAAAAAGATTGTCCAAACTCTCCTTTAACACATACAGTATAATTCAGGCAATATGCTAGTAAACCTCTCGTGCACCCTCTTCAAAGCCTCAACTTCCTTCCTATCGTAGTGTTTGAGAAATGAATGCAACACTCCAAATATGGCCTAAGCAGAGTTTTAAAAGCTGCAGCGAAACTTTCTGACTCATTAACTCAGTGCCTCAACTAATAAAAGCAATCTTGAAAACTGAGCTATACTGGTCAGTGGAGCCAGGCTAGTTTGATTGATGCAAACTAAACTTATTGCTCACGGTTTAGCCGGTTTTTGCTGCTTGGATGATAGTGAAAATTCATTGTACAATTGATTTTTCCTTTACTCTTCCATTGTGATTGAAACAATAAAACGTGGAAAGGTCATCAACCTGAAACGTTAACTCTGTTTCTTTTCCCATTGGTTTTGCCTAGCCTGCTGAGCAGTTCCAGTATTTTCATACCCTAATCTAGTTTTCCAGCAGCCATGTGGAAGTCAAATGAAGCAGGATGAGATCACGAAAAGATAAAAATAATATATGTACTATCTCATCAGGAAAGTGAATTCAGCTAGAAACTGAAGAAATCAAAATAATACAGATTTAGGGTATAGAAGATGGATGCTCAACATTGTACACATTTTCAGCAAAACAAGAGCTGCTTAGGCTATTCCATATCCTAGCACTTGATTCATAAATATCCTAGGCTCAAGAGTTGAAGGTTTTCCCTGTTCTATTGTTTTAGGGGATGATCTCCAGATTCCTACATTCTTCAGCAGATATTTCCTCAGTACACTCCTCATTTTCTACCAATTGTATAAAATCTAGTTTTCTTTCCTGCTACAAAAGCTAGGTTCTTCCAATGCACTATGATTTTCCTCTCAAAAATTTATATGCAGTCATACCTTTACAAAATCATAAGTTTTGGAATGTTATAAAAAACCCTATAACAAACCATGACCAAAGAGAAAAAACACAGCCTGCACAATCTCTACCAATCCCAATTATAGTTCTCCAGTCCTAACAACATCTTCACAACCCCCCTCTGCATCCTCCCTCAGGTTATAATGATGCCATTTCAGTCTGCAAACAGAAATATAACTCTATACTAACTAGTTTTAAGATTTGTGCACTCATTTTTTTTAAACCAAAGCCAATGGAGACAACTGTCCAGTATGACTGTATTATCTACATGCCCTGCTATTTTTTGACAAACTGTTGACATTTACTGCAATGTCATTCTGATGTTCTAAACTGTTAGCCCTGAACCTGGAGGACCCATGGACCGCTCTTAGTCTGGCCTCAACCCTTTGACCTGTTTGGCATGGGTGACCCCACCCAGAGTCAAAGCATAAAACCCTGACTCCAGCCAACTTAGCTCTGGGTCATTGAAGCACACAGGCCTCCAAAATCTATGATCAGGTTGTCATTCTCTTGGAGACCTTTCCCTTGTTACCCTCCTCAAATTCATTGCTGCACGCTTTTCTGAATTGATTTTCATATAATTCATTGATCTTTTCTCATAATGTTCAGCCATCTACTTCACTACTGCCCACTTGTCAAATATCACGTGATCTTCAGACCCTTAGTATTGACCCTTGTATTTTGCTAAAAATAGTTATGTACCACAAGAAACAAGCAATCAAGTATTGAATCCTACAAAAAATGAGCTTCTAATATGACTTACAGTATGGAA
Organism: Hypanus sabinus; assembly: GCF_030144855.1. Classification (NCBI taxonomy): domain Eukaryota; kingdom Metazoa; phylum Chordata; class Chondrichthyes; order Myliobatiformes; family Dasyatidae; genus Hypanus; species Hypanus sabinus. The sequence continues at coordinate 131,306,169 of NC_082714.1, forward strand.
ACAGATCTCTCAACCCACAGGGTCGACACAAACACCTATTATACTAATTGTATATTACACTTCATAAGACTATAAGATCATAAGATACTGGAGTAGAATTAGGCCACTTGGCCTATCATCATGGCCGATTCATTTTCCTTCTTAGCCCAAATCTCCTGCCTTATCCCCGTATCCTTTCATGCCATGACTAATCAAGAATCTATCAACCCGTGCCTTAAATATATCCAGTGACTTGCCTTCATAGTTGCCAGAGCAACAAATTCCACAGATTTTCCCCAACTTCCTCCTCATCTTCATTCTAAAAGGACACCTCTCTATTCTGAGGCTGTATTCGCTGGTCTTAAGACTAGCAGATACAGCTTCCCACATTCCCATCAACAGGGGTAAGTATTTTACACATAGAGTGCTGAGTGGGTGGAAAGGACTGCCAGCAACGGTGGTGGAGGCGGATACGATAGGGTCTTTTAAGATACTTCTGGATAGGTATATGGTCGTCATCGTCATCGTGAGGTCATATCTGGAATTTCCAGTTGGCAGACGATTTCCCTCCATGCCACTCTGTCCCAACATTTGTCCACAGCATCCCTGGTCTTGTCCAGCTTGGTCCAGTCTTTGATGTTATCCAGCCATGTTGTTCTTTGCCTTCCTCTTCCTTTCTTTCCCTCCACATTTCCATATAGCAAGTCCGACAAGATGTCATCTCTCCCCGTAACGTGACCACAATACGCAACTTTGAACTTCATGATCTTCTCCAGCAATGTCCGTGGTTTATCAACTTCAGACTAAACCCTCTCATTTGAAACTTTCTCTACCCAGCTAATCTTCAACATTTGTCGGTGGCACCACATTTCAAAAGCGTTAGTTTCATGTCATCCTTCTTCAGGGTCCATGTTTCTGGTCCATACCTCAGCACTGACCATATGTAACACTCAAGGAAGCGGGTTCTACTTTGGATATCTAACTTCCGATTGCATAGTCGATCTTTTAGCTTCGTGAACTGGGTCTTAGCCATGCCTATTCTCCTTCTGATCTCAACTTCACATCTCCTGTCATCTGTCAGACAACTGCCAAGAAATTCAAATTTTCCCACCTGTTCAATGTCTTGTCCATTCATTTGTAATGAAACCATCATGAATGAGTCTTTAGTATTTGTTTTGCTGACCATCATAGATTTTGTTTTCTTAGGGTTGATTTTAAGTCAGTAGTCAAGGCTTTACTCATTCACTTTATTCAGCATAATTTGCAGTTCGCTTTTGCTGTCAGCTAACAATGCGGTGTCGTCCACACACCCGATGTTATCTACCTTCCGGCCTCCTATTGGAATACCCGTCTCCTGATGGTCACATTCCCAAAAAATCCATTCTGTGTAGAAGTTGAACAAATCCAGTGAGCCAACATAGCCTTGCCTTATGCCTCGGTTAATACATGCTCATGGTGATAGCTCATTTTCTACCCTGAATGCTGCTTTCTGTTTCCAATACAAGTTCCCTATTATCTGCACATTCTCCCATCTCAGATCGTACTTGTTCATCACCCCTATTACTTTCTCATGTCTTACTTTATCAAAAGCCTTTTCATAGTCAATAAAGCATAAGTAGGTGGTCTTTTGTGCCTCAATGCATCTCTTCATGATGTTTCTCATCGCAAGTATTCCTTTCCTTGTTCCTGAGCCTTTATGAAAACCAAACTGTGTTTCTCCAACTTCATCGCTGAATGTACCTTTCATTCTGCCAAACACTATTTTCAGCAGTAGCTTGACGCAGTGAGACATTATGCTTATTTTCCTGTGTTCATTACATTTTATTGTCCTTGGCTTTTTTGGTAAGATGATAAATACTGATTTGAGAAAGTCCTCTGGAAGGTTTCCTGTCATATAATTGTTGTTTAATATCACTAAAAGGTTTGTTTTTCCCTTTGGACCAAGTGATTTCAGAATTTCAGTGGAAATCATATCTTCACCAGCCACCTTTCTGTCATTTAGACTCTAGATCGCACTTTCCATCTCTGACATCAATATTTTAGGTTGTTTAGTCATTTGATTTAATTCTGGTAAATCTTCAATCCTGCTATCTTCAAATAATTCCAAGATGTATTCAACTCATCTGTCCATGATCTCTTCTTTTCAAAGCATGGATTACCACTACCCTCTTCAATACACACAGCTGATGACATGGTCCTCCTTACTTTCGTCATATCTTTTACCTTTTGAAGACCTCTATAATCATGACTTCGTTCACACTGCTCAATGTCTTCAATGTGTTCATTCGTCCAATTTTCTTTTGTTTCCTTGCATTTTCTTTGCATCACGCGGTGTGGGGCTTTGTATTGTTCATTATCCCAATGTTTTACATTTCTTCTTTCTTCAGTTAACTTTCTCAGCTCTTTGGTGAACCAAAGGTAATGTCTTCTGCTCTTTTCCTGATAACCCAAGGTCTTTTCCGCAACTTCTGTCACTGTTGTTTTAAACTCTTCCCAGATGTTCTCCACTGCCATGTTGCTACCCTCGTCATCTAAAACTGAAAATATATTCTCCATTCGACCAAATATTCGGTCTTTTTTGCTTCATCCGTAATGAGCAAATCAAGGTCAATTTTGTTTAATGGTTTGACTTTTCTCAGCTTCTTCAAACACACACTCATGTTCAATACCACAGGATTGTGCTGTAGGCTTTCTATGTTTCTAACAAACACACAGATTATACCATTCACCTACACACTAGGAGCAATTTACAGGAGCCAATCAACCTCCAACCTTCATGTTTTTGGTACAGTACATGGAGGAAATCAGAGTACCTGGAAGAAACCACATAATTACAGACAGTACATACCAACCCCACACACACAAATAGTGAGAAATAGTGAGTGCACTACCACCTCATATCAAGTGCCAAATGATGTTAACTCTTAATTTCATAAACTACTGAGAGAAAGCTGATCAACTTGAAATGCGACACTGGAGAACATTGTTCGGTGGAAGTCTATTTTTGATGCACAGCAAAAACATATTTTTGGCACATGGCACACCAAACGATGGAATAACAAAGAAGATTGTGCTTCAGGAAGTGAAAGGAAGAGAAAAATTGGTGCTAGAACTACCACAAAGCAGCCTTAAAACATAATTAGCATAATTAGGATGTCTTGTATAGAGCATCTTGGTTGTGACACAAAGTCAATGCCGATGGTATTAGACTGATTGACCAATTGTTAATTACCCATTTGATGGTCCTTATAACAGTGCAATTCTCTTGAAGTTTTTAATACAAGAGAACTCTCAAATATCAAGATACCTCTGCCCTTAAAGTGCTGTACTAAACTAATATCGCATGACTAACTTGTAATTTTACCTGTGCAACGGCATCCTGATGTTAATCACAAACCCCATGCAAATATGTGAATTTTAACACAAACTGCATGACTGTGCATTAGGCAATTATTACTCAGTCAATATTGTACAACATCCTGCATTAAGTGACTTACCAACCCTTCTCTCAACATTGAGAGAGGGGCAATTACGGTCACCCAAATTACTTATTACCCTCTAGGAGCTGAAACATGCAGTGAAATGCGTCACATTGCATTAACAACCAACACAGTCCAAGGATTGTGCTGGGAACCACCTGCAAATGTCACCGCCCTTCCAATGCCAATGTTACATTCCCACAACTCACTAACCCTCACTGTACATCATTGGAATGTGGGAGAAAACTGGAGCATTTGGAGGAGCCCACATGTCTCAAGGTGGATAGGATGGAATTGCTGGGGCACTTCCATGAGCTTACTCTCAACATGGCACATTCAGTGCCTACTCTAAATTGCAGTTCACAGTTTGCAGCTATTAGATCTTAGGACCGGCTCTATTGATTCTGTCCCATCTCACTTCCCCACTAGAAACACTTTCACAGTGACATTGTATGAAAAACACGAAAATTAAAAAGCTCCAAATGCTGGAAATCCAAACGATGAACAGAACATGCTGGAGACACTAGGCAAGTCTGTTAGAATCTATAGAAAAAGAGAAACTGAGATAACACGGTGCAGTATCCTTTCAAGATTCATGTTTATTTATCACGATTGCATTGAAACATATACATACGTGAAATATGTCATTTCCATTAACAAACAACACACCCGAGGATGTGCTGGGGTCAGCCCACATATTCTGCCGCCAACATTGCTGCCCACAATGCTTGGCAGAACAACAAAGAACACAAAAAACAATAAAACAACAACAGCAAAACAAGCCCTGTTCCTTACTCCCAGCCATGCACATAAACAGTCCTCTAACTGCAGAGAAGGCCATCTTCTGCGGACTTCTACCTCCAGCATCCTCAACCATCTGGCATCATCTCAACTATCCAGCACACTTGACGAACAGGAAGGGCAGTTGCATAAATATACCAGTTGTACAAGAATTACCTATAAACAGTAATGAATATTGCACCCTGGTATTATACACTGTCTATATAAAACTAAGTTACCGAACTATATATTATCATTTTGCCCATTTAAATAACAATATTTTAGACTGCAATTTAGTATTTTAAGACTGAACCATATTAATGTAAAATACAGCAAAAATGAGTTCCCAAGGCATTAGGGATGATTAATTTACTTAATTTTTTAAGTTTTAATGTTAATGGAATTAATGAACCTGTGAAAAGAAAAAGAGTTTTAACATATATTAAGAAAATGAAAGGAGATATAGCTTTTTTACAAGAAACACATTTAACAGAAACAGAACACAAGAAATTAAAGAGAGATTGGGTTGGAAATGTCATTGCAGCTTCATTTAATTCAAAATCAAGAGGAGTTGCAATTTTGGTGAATAAATCTTTACCAATTAAAATACAAAATGTAATAATTGATTCAATGGGGAGATATTTGATTATATATTGTCAAATTTTTTCAGAATTATGGACTTTTATGAACATTTATGCACCAAATGAAAATGATGCAAAATTCATACAAGAAGTTTTTTTGAACTTGGCTGATGCACATGATAAAATATTAATAGGTGGAGATTTTAATTTTTGTTTAGATCCAGTTTTGGGTAGATCAACTAAAGTTGCTACAATCAGAAGTAATAAAACTAACTTTATCATTAATGAAAGATTTAAATCTGATTGATATATGGAGAAAAATTAATCCAAGAGAAAAAGATTATTCATTTTATTCAAATACACATTAAACTTACTCAAGGATTGATTTTTTTTATTATCAAAAAATATTCAAGTGAAAAGTGTGGGAAAAAAAGCAAGAATATTGTCAGATCATTCCCCTTGATAATGACAATGATGATGGATACGGAGGAATTGATCCATAGATGGAGATTTAATTCAATTTTATTAAAACATCAATATTTTTGTGATTTTATGAAAAAACAAATTCAATTTTTTTTGGATACAAATTTACATTCAGTTGAGGATAAAATTGTATTATGGGAAGCAATGAAAGCATATTTAAGGGGTCAGATTATAAGTTACACATCTAAAATTAAGAAGGAATACACAGCAGAAATAGATCAATTGGAAAAAGATATCATAAAGTTAGAAAAAGAATCTCAAAGATATATGACAGAAGAAAAACGAAGACAACTTGTTAATAAAAAACTATAATACACTCCAGACATACTGTACAGAAAAAGTAATTATGAGAACTAAACAGAAATATTATGAATTAGGTGAAAGATCACATAAAATTCTTGCTTGGCAGTTGAAAACAGAACAGGCTTCTAAAACATTAAATGCAATTAGAACAAGTGTAAATAAGGTTACTTATAAACCTTTAAAAATTAATGCAACTTTAAAAAAAATTATACTGAAATATATCAAGCAGAATCATAAAATAAGATTGCTGAGATAGATAAATTTCTATCACAAATAACCCTTCCAAAATTAAATTTGGAAGAACAGAAAGGATTAGATATGCCCTTTACATTAAAAGAGGTTGAAGAAGCTTTAGGATCACTTCAGAGTAATAAATCCCCAGGAGAAGATGGTTTTCCTCCTGAATTTTATAAAAAATTTAAAGATTTATTAATTCCTCCTTTTATGGAATTAATATACCAAGTGGAAAGAATGCATAAACTCCCACAATCTTTTTTAACAGCAATCATAACTGTATTGCCAAAAAAAGATAGAGATCCTTTAGAACCAATATCATATAGGCCTATTTCTTTGTTGAATACAGATTATAAAATACTAGCAAAAATTTTATCTAATAGAATATCTAAATATTTACCAAAATTAATACATATGGATCAAACAGGTTTTATTAAAAACAGACAATCAATGGATAATATAACCCGGTTACTTAGTATAATTCATTTGGCACAAAAAAGAGAGGAAATGAGTGTGGCAGTTGCTTTGGATGCAGAAAAAGCATTTCATAGATTGAAATGGGATTTTTTATTTAAGGTATTGGAAAAATATGAGTTAGGAAAATCTTTTATACAATGGATTAAAACTTTAAATACTAATCCTCAAGCTAAAGTAGTTACAAATGGTTAGATTTCAACACCATTTTGCTTAACGAGGTCAACTAGAGAAGGCTGCCCATTATCACCTGCTTTATTTGTATTGGCAATAGAACCATTAGCTGAATTAATTAGAACAGATTCAGACATTGGGGGCTTTAGAGTTAATCAAGAAGAATATAAGATTAATTTATTTGCTGATGATGTTTTGATTTATTTAACAAAACCATTGCAGTCTTTGCAAAGATTATCTTTTAGATTGGAAGAATATGGGAAAGTATCAAGGTATAAAGTAAATTGGGATAAAAGTGAAATTTTACCCCTTACCAAAGGAAATTATAATCAATGTCGATTAGTAAGTCAATTTCGATGGTCAATAAATGGGATAAAATATTTAGGTATTAGAGTTGATAATGATGTAAAAAATGTATATAAACAAAATTATTTGCCATTATTAAAAAAAATAAAAGAGGATCTTGATAAATGGATGATGTTACCAATAACATTAATAGGTAGAGTTCATGCTGTAAAAATGAATATATTTCCTAGATTGCAATATTTATTTTAAACTTTACCAATACAATTACCTCAGAAGTTTTTTCAAGAACTGAATAAATATGTAAGGAAATTTCTTTGGAAAGGAAAGATGTCAAGAATATCATAGGAAAAATTGACATGTAAATTTGATTTAGGAGGGTTACAACTTCCAAAGCAAATCAACTTAGATTTATTGCGTCTTTTTTTGATGAAGAAAAACCCGCATGGATTAGAATAGAATTAGATAAGATAGGAGAAAACATACCAGAAGATTTTATATATAAATGGGAATCCAAATGGATACGGGAAAAAAAAGAATCTCCTATATTAAGACACTTGATTGATTTAAGGAATAAGGTAAATATGGACGATGAGATAAAGAAATCTTTACTAGCAAGAAGAACTTTAATTCAAAATAGGCTTATTCCTTTTACAATGGATAATAAAGTTTTACATAACTGGTTCCAAAAGGGGAGTAAATATATAGGTGATTGTTTTGAAGGAGGTATATTGATGTTGTTTGATCAATTAAAAAATAAATATAAAATATCAAATAATACACTTTTTTGTTATTTTCAATTAAAACTTATTTACCAGAAAAGCTGGGTCAAACAATGTTGATGCCAAAACCTAGTGAAATAGAAATATTAATTCAGAAAGGAAAAATTAAAAAATTTATATCTTGTATGTATAATTTGATTCAAAAACAGACAATTAAATTAGGAATTCATAAATCAAGACAAAAATGGGAATCTGATTTGAATGTTAAAATTGATGGAAAAAATTGGTCAAGATAATGTTCTGATAGTATGAGAAATACAATAAATGTTCAACTTAGATTAATACAATATAATTTTTTACATCAATTATATATAACACCACAGAAAATAAATAGATTAAATTTAAATATGTCTGACCAATGTTTCTGATGTAATCAAGAAATTGGTACTTTTTTACATTCTACTTGGTCTTGTTTTAAAATTCAACCATTTTGGATAAATCTAAAACTTTTATTGGAACAAATTATTGGAGTACAACTTACACATAGTCCAGTATTATTTTTATTAGGAGACATTGAAGGGATAATACCGAAACTTAAATTGAATAATAATCAGAAAAAATTTATAAAAATTGCATTGGCAGTAGCCAAAAAAGTTATCGCAGTTACTTGGAAATCTGATTTATATTTAACTATGGATCGTTGGATTAATGAAAAACATAGTTGTATTCCACTTGAAAAAATTACATACAATCTAAGAAATGAATATGATATATTTTTGAAAATTTGGTTCCCATACTTACAAAAGATAGGATTAAATACATAGGTCCTTTGAAGATAAAATTATAGTAATTGGGGAAAGAAAAAAATAAATATTAAAATTATTTTGAACTCCATGGAGCACGTGGGGATCCTCTGATATCCAGGCAATCTTTCTCTTCTTTCTTTTTTTTTCTCTTTAGATAAGGGTTAAGTGGGGGAGGGGGAGGGTTATTATTATTTTTCTTACTATTTTATCATTACATTTATTCTTGTAATTTTCTAAAATTTAATAAATAAATATTTTTTTAAAAAGACATGACATAAAAAAACAGCAAAAATAAATTAACTGAATAACTGTACTCACAATCACACGATGTGCCAAATCTTCAAAAAGGATGCTGTGGCTAATCAGCCTTCTGCCCTTATTCATGAACACAAATGATCTAAAATATCTTTTAGTGTGTTCTGCATGTTGGAAAATAGTTTTGACCTTGCTTAATATGTTTAGAATTGTTGCTGGTTATATGATAAATCTGATTGTACACACACCGGATAAAGAAGAGCTCCTGCGGATTAGTTATGACCAGGGGTACAGTCAACAACAGGTACTCAAGTTACAAGCTTCTGACTTTCTGGGCACACTGTACATACGGATGAGCATTTATGAGACCAGTGACATGGTCTGGGATGGATATAATGGCTGCTACTGGACGGACATAATGGCTGCTCCTACCAGGTGGAAACAGGGCATTTTCAGATGTCTTCTCACAAACGCTCACATCCTTCCCATCACCCACCAACAACCCGCTCCGCCCCACCGGAGCTGCAACAATTGGGAGCCGGGTTAATCTGAGATGGACTTGGAGCACTTGCTCCCTCACTGAGTCAGCAAGGCCAGCGGGCAGCTGCTCTCCAGTGCCTGCTCCCCCTCTTCCTCAGCTCTTTCTGTGACCTTCTCCAGCACACTGGGTTTTTTTTTTGCTCATTTCCAACTTGCAAGGAATTCCTAGGAAGTGAACCCTATTGCAATCAGGAACTACCTGTATTACAGAGAACAAGCCACGATTCAGGAAGAAGGAAAACATCTCCAATCTCCCTTTAATTCTCCTCCCTCTAATTCCTGTCTCCCAATCGTTAGCTCTGTTATAACACTTTCGAGCCTCGTGACTCATTCCTCTCCCTTCCTCTACTGTTTGCATAGAGGAGAAGACACCACTGGCCACAGGGCCAGTTCCTGTGCAGTACCCTACTGGATAAGGGACTGGATAGGAGGGAAAGAGGGAGGAATGCAGAGGTAGAAAGTGAAGAGGAGGACAGAAAGGGAGATCTTGACAGTTCAATGTGTTTTCCATTTTTCTTTATTTACTGATTTTCAAGTTTGACTTTTGTTTCCATAATGTGCTAATTCAAATTTGACCGAAAAAGGTTTGAAGCTTCGTATGGGAATATCTCAATACCCAACATCTCTACAGCACATCTCATACAAAGACAGAAATCTTACAATGCTTCAGTCTTTTAATGAATAAGGTCTTTCATTGCTTGAAACATCATAGTTAAATTCACTAGCTTGGAGGATGGCTTGCCAAAACTGAATGTTTCACATTACAGTGATTGATGGCATTTTTTCAGATTTAATCCAGGTTTGTGAATGAAATGCTCAAGGCAAATTCATGCAACAATATTACAAGTGTCCATGGAACAGATTACACTAAACTCTTTTCTTCATTCTGTTTCAATTACTCTCTAATTTAAATGTTATTTGGCATGATTGAAGGATGTGCATAAATAATTTTTTAGAGGATATATCTGTCACGTTGAAAACCACATTGCATAATATGGAACAGTGTCCAAGATGATTCACATATCATTCATTAGCCTTGACTGTATCCAGGCAGCAAAGAAGCCTCAAACAAAACATTAAGTTTCCACCTGTGACTAAAGTGTTGCAGTTCTGGTAATATTTGAGATTTTTTAAAAAATTTGAACAATGTGGGAATAGGGTGTGATAATGTCATTATATAGATTCAGGGAGAAACTGGATTTTGGAGCACCTGCTCAGGGGAATTATGGATATTGTTAAGGCTCACACCTTGCACCCATGATGTCACAGTGCACGTATAAGAGTTTCTAAGCTCTCCAGCAACCTTCAAAAGGCCAGAACACCAGCCTTTATCTCTCATTTTCTTCAGTGAAACCTTCTGTGCTTTTTCTGAGAACTTAAGCACGAGTGAGATATAAGAAAACAAGAACAAACTTTATTTATGAGCTACTATCTAGTGTGTCTAACTTTAGTGGTGGGAAAGTGATTGGTGGGTATTCTGATAGACTGCTTTTGGAAAGGCAAGGTCTTGTGTGAGGGAAAGCAAGTCTTGTCAATTTAATATAACTTTTTTAAAGAATTAACCAAGAGAATTGATGAAGACAGGGCAGCAGACATTGTCCACATTGACTTTAGCAAGGCCTTTGACAAGGTCTGCACAATAAGCTGGTCTTTAAGGTAAGATTATGTGGGATTAAGGGTGAGCTAGCAAAGTGGAAACAAAATTGGCTTGGTTGAAGGAGTATAATATTGATAGTGAAGTGTCTTTCTAAGACTAGAGATCTGTGACCAGTTATGTGCTACAAGTACCACACTGTATCCCCTGTTATTTGACATATATATAATATAATCAATTGATATGGATGAGAAAGTAGGTGACATGATTAGCAAGTTTGCAGATGACACTAACACTGATGCAATGACTGAGGAATGTGAGGAATTTTGTTTAAGATTACAAAAGATCTAGATCAACTGAAAAAAAGTGGGCAAAGGAATGGCAAGTGGGGTTCAACGCAGACAAGTAGACATAATGCATTTTGGGAAGTTAAATTAGGGCAGAAAATGCATCTTGAATGACAGGGCCAATCGTACAGCATTGGACAGCTCATTCACCACATGATGTTGTGATGATCTTGATGTCATTTTATGTTCTTTTCCTGTCTAATATCCGTATCCCTCAGTTCCCTTCATATTTGCCAGTAGTGCAACCTCACCACATATTTTACACCTCCACCCCGAGCACATCACATCTAAAACACCAAAGCCCAGACGTGTTGAGCAGCCAGACTTACCCCTCATGCAACTAGGTCTCTGTAATGGCAACAATATCAAATTTCTATATACTGGTGCAGGCTCTAAATTCATCATCCTCACCCATCATATACCCCCAGCATTGAAATGAACTCATTTCAGTCCATCAGTCCAGCCTGTATCCTGCTGTCCTTCCTTTCAGTCTTACTTGTCAAATCCACTGTAACACACACAATGCTGGAGGAACTAATCAGGTCAGGCAGTATCTCTGGAAAGGAATAAACAGTCAACATTTTGGGCCGGGACCCTTCATCGGGTCTTTATTCCTTTCCATGGATGCTGCCTGATCAGTTGAGTTCCTCCAGTACTTTATGTGTTTTACTCTGGATTTCTCCTGTATCTGCATATTTGTCAAACCCTGTTTCTTGCCCCCAATCATATCATCGTTTGCTCTGCTGCTGTGATTTCCGACCCAGGACACTCTGTCTTGAGTAGCACTAGCGTACCTCCCAAGTTCAAGTTCAGTTTATTCTCATTCAGCAGTACACAAACAAAACAACATTCCTCTGGACCAAGACACACAACACAATAAACATAACTCACACGCTCAAGACATAGAGTAATATTACCACAAATAAAATAACAATTAATTAGGTGCATTTATGACACGTGTTAAAAATTAACCAGTACTATGCTACTGGTACTTCCTATGTGATGAGAACTGGGTGATAGCAGGGAGTTCAGTAGACTTACACCTGGGGGAGGAAGTTGTTTCCCATCCTAACAGCCCTTGTCCAAATGTTACTGTTCCTGCTGTGCTGGTAGAGGGTCAAAGAGATTGTGGGACAGATGGAAAAGATCATTGACAAGGCTAAGGGTCCTGTATATGCACTGCTCTGGATAATTATCTCTGATAGAGGGAAGAGAGACCCTGATGATCCTCTCCATAGTCCTCACAACCCATTGGAGGGTCTTGTGGTCAAATGCTCTGTAATTCCTGTACCAGACGGAGTACCTGTAAAAATTGGATTGACCGGGGGTGGGGGCGGTAGGGGAGCCTTCCTCACATCAAAATCTCAAGAAGCAGAGACACTGCTGTATTTTCTTGACCAAAGGGGTTCACTTCCCCCCAGTTCAGGGGCAAACAGTCTTGTTTGTACAGGTTCCGCCTGCCCTGCAAGAGAGCACACTGAGCCGAATAACTTTGAACCCCTCCTTCATTTCCTTAGTATTGAAATGTATTGTTATGTACCCCCAGGGTTCATTTTATCTGTGGACTGTCATTTTAAAATGCCAGGAGAATGAGACTGACTTTTAGACACTGTTTGAGGAGGTAGGGAGAGGGAGAGAGAGGGAGAGAGAGGGAGGGAGAGGGACGGAGTGGGAGAGAGAGGGAGAGAGAGAGAGAGAGAGAGGGGTTGGAGTTATTTGATGGACAATCAAATGTTGTGGTTTCTCTGCAGCTTGTTTACCTTTTACAAGGGCACACAGACACACACAGTTAGAGTCAAGATGGATTTGGTCAATGGAAAACACCAGTGAGTTGATCACTGGTTTTAAACTTTCAGTAGCCCAAAAGGGGTGATGTGAGATCGATCCTGAGTATTGATAAATGACTCTGACAAGTTTCTGCAACTGGAAGAAGTTTGCAGAGAACAGGGGAGAGGAAGGTTTGGAACAGAAGAAACCTAGTGACTAAGAGATCACTGTTTGGACTCTCTCTAAGTAGCCCGTAAGGGTGAGTTTGTTTCCATTCGAATATAAAAGTGTGATTGTCACTTAGTTAATCCATAGGAGTAGGTTCTCTGGTGAGGGGAAAACCGTTGTGAATACCATGTGTGTGTTTACCCTTTGTCTGGGTGTGGTATTTCACTGAAGAAAGGCACCCGCTGTGGCAAATTACTGTTGGAGTTATTTTGTATGTTGTGGAACCGGATAAGTGGCTATCACATTGTGTGTGATTGGGGTAACCTTGTGGAATCTACTGGTGTGTCGACCCTTGCCTGGGTGGTGGTTCCCTTGAGGATGGTCCCCTTTGTGATAAGCTACTGTTGGTGACAGTCCATGTGTAGATTCTGTTGGAGTATCCTGTGGCCACCACTTTGGGATGTCCCGTAGCTGAATTCAGGTGTGGTACCACCTGTGTTGAAAGGATATTCGTTGAAGATCACTGTCGGTGATACTTCGTGTGTGTGGAGTGGAACAGCTTCGGAGATAAAACCTCCTGCTATTGTTATTTTGTATTACTGTTGTGGAATCTGTGGAATATCGACGTAATTGCCTTCTCACAACATTCACCTTTGGATTACAAACATCTCGCATTAATTAACCTGTGCATTTGAACTGAACTTTCTTACATTCCATCGTAAGACTGTATCACTTAACACCTAAGCTTGATTTATATATTTACACCTATATATGCATAACTCCATTAACTCTTGATTTACCTGGTTTAAATTACTATATGATGTAGTTACTAATAAAGTAGTGTTTTGTTAACAGCAAATCCAGACTCCAGGTGTGTTCAATATTGCTGATACTTTTACAGGATTGCATGTACGTGACAGTATCAATTCCTCACCTAACTAGTATCTGGCACAGATAGTAAATCTAAGATTACAAACCTGGAAGTATCACTTTTTAATTTTCCACCCAGCTCCTAACATCACTTTATCATCCCTGCTGTGGCCTATGTCATTGATACAAATATGAGAGGATGGATGAGAGGGGTTTGGGGGGATATGGCCTAGGTGCAGGTCAGTGGGACTAGGCAGAAAAATGGTTTGGCACAGCCAAGAAGGGCCAAAAGGCCTGTTTCTGTGCTGTAATGTTCTATGGTTCTAAATAAAGACAACGACTGCATCTCTCAGAATGTCCTGTCCTTGCTGCAAGACATCTTTGACCCTGGCATAGGGGAGACAACACACCATTCTGGAGCCTTGACTGCAGCCACAGAAATGCCTATGAAGTCCACTGTCACTTTTGTCCTGCCTGACTTCATCTTTCCCTTTTTTGCCCCATCATGTACGAGGCATTGGTGTGACCCACTTGTGGAATATCATGTGAACTTCTGGTCTGCATCCTGTCAGAAGGATGGGATTAAGCTAGAAGCGATGCAGAAAAGATTCACAAAGATTTTGACAGAAGACTTTCCGGGAGTGTAAGAGGCTATGGAATTACTTTACAGTGGTGTATAACATCATGAAGAACATACATCATGTGGATGGTCATGTGTCTTAATCCCAGAATAGGGGAGCCTAAAATAAGAAGGCACAAGATCCAAGTGAGAGAGGAAAGATTTAATGGAGACCCAAGGGGCAAGTTTTTCCACATTTTTCCATTGAGGTTGTTTGAGACTTGAAATAGAGGTCATGAGTTAAGGGTGAAAGGTGAAATATTTAAGGGAACATGAAGGGGAACTTCTTCACTCAGAGGGTGGTGAGAAATGTGGATCCAGTCTCCTGTGGATGCAGGTTCAATTTCAACATTTAAGAGTTTTGGCTAAGTAATGAGAGGAGCATGGTCTAAGTGCAGGTCAATGGGACTAGGCAGGATAATCCTTTGGACTAAATGGACCGATGGGCCTGTTTCTATGCTGTGATGCTGTATATGACCATGACTCTGTGATACACAGTGGATGATGTGTACTTCAAACAAGTTGCCAGAAGATGTGCTAAAAGTGGGTACAATTACAGCATTATTAAGATGTTTGGACAATAGAGGGATATCAGATTCAGATTCAAATGTATTTATCACATGTACATCAAAACACAGAGTGAAATGCAACATTTGCCTTAACAAACAATACACCGAAGGATGTGCTGGGAGCAGCCCACATGGGAACTTTCTGGCACCAACATAGCATGCCCACAACGTTCAACACAACAACATCACAACCAGCAGAAATAACCAGATATCTGCCAAGTACAAGCAAATGCGACCAGCTCCGAAAGGCACCTTGGCTGGCATGAGGTTCACCAAAGGACCTGTTTCCATGCTGCAGAATTCCATGGATGGGTAACTCATGGTTTAACGCAATGTGACCCCAAAACCACATCAACGTGGATGACCCTGAACTGGCCTTAAAGCCAATACACTCTGGAGTAGTTAGAAGCTGCTTTAAAATCTGGTCTTGCTATTGATACCCACATCCCATGAGTGGATAGAAATGTCATTGGCACATTGTCCACTTGCAGTAGGTCTAGCACCTAGCAACTAGCAAAGTCTCTTTTTTTGTCAATGAATTGAATTGAAAATACACGTGGACGAAGATGTTAACTGTCCTGTGCTGTCACCAATGGGATCATCAGTTGATCTGCCACCTGCCTTCAGGAGTTTCGGCCCGCTTATGATCAAGACCCCCTCGAGGTGGTGGGCCAGCAGTGTTAAAGTACCACCTCCCACTGATGAGCTTAACAACTTGGCATCTGCCTCTATCAGAGTTGTTGGTCGCTTCCATCCAACAGATAGTCTACTCTTCAAGTGTCTATGCAGCTACCGAAGGGTTCACAAAAGACGGATACACTGTCCGACTATCTGCCCCTCTGGACGTACTTAGTCCACACCCATGATGATCCTGCCTCTGCTGCCTCAGCTACAGCCCTGCTGGTTGACTTGATCTCTCTTCTAGTAAAGCCAGGGTCATGCAGCCACTTCTGGAAAGTGAACGCAATAAAGCCACAGCAACCTACTTCGAATGGATAGCATGAGACCTTCCACCCTCTGTCTCTGCACTCTGATCTTAATTCTGCATACTTGCTTAACTTGTGCTCATGGGCTTCATCGATGTTGTCTTCCCAGGGGACTGTGAGTTCACCAATAACCACTTCTCTACTGGTGTCAGACTAGACGATGTATATATGCATGCAACTGACTTTATAATTACCATTTTACACAAACAATTAAATGATATTGCAATTTTCTGACACAGAGTGTACACCTGATCTTTCTTACCAGTCTGTTCTCCTTAAAAATTCAAGATAAACATCTTAAAAATATTAAATAAATATAAAATAAAAATTATGTATCAGCAAAACAATGTAAAGATTCTGCATCTTCATGGACTATATCTACCCTTGATGTTACTGTGTTTATAACAATGTGTTACTGTTATTAATTAACAATCAACCCCTCAAGTACTGAAAATTAACAAATACAAGGGTGGTGTTTTACTCATTCGGGTATTAAATAATCTTCATGATTTACAGTATAAGTTGTCAGAACTTAATATTAAAGGTGTTTTCCCCTTTTATTTGCCCCTTTTTCTGTTTACCCAGTCTTTATTTCTTTCCCTTTCTCTTTCAGTGCCTGATTTAACATTGAATTCGCTCACTCTAATCAACGTTTCCAACTCAGTCCTTTGAACTGTTGCTTTCACATCCTTTGATCTGATTGGCCGAGTTGGTCGCTTTCAACTCCAGCCCCAGATGGCTCATATCTCTTGCTGTAGAGTTATCACTCATACTTTCAGAATCTTGGCGGACAACAAAAGTTATAACTTAAACATGCAAGAGCAAGTTTGATGGCAACAGCATTACATGACCTGCCTCAGCACAAACTAATCTGAAATTTAATTAACTTCACTCTTATTGATGTGTCACATAAACAATGATCATTTTGGATTTGCTGTTTTTCTTTGGTGAAATATTGGTTGATTGACCCTTTTCATTCCACGTAAGTTGTCTGACATTTACAAAAGTGAAAAGTACAATAAATTGATCTGATAAAGATATTGTAGGAACTGAGTTGTGCAATCCTACGATTTAGTACGGAAGTTTGACTTTGTGCTTTACCTCAAAATGGATGAAGTTTTCTGAATCAAATAGTGTTATTGCGGTCCTGTGTAATATCATCTACAAATACTATCAATACTCTTAACATTAGTCCATATCATTGAGACATTTAAATCATTGAGACTATTCTACTTTTCAAACCATTAATCAGAACAGTTCCTGGTCAGACTACAATTTGTCTGCTTCCCACACGAGTTCCCGGAGCTGCCAAACACAGGAGTTCTGATGTTCACACCCATTGCTCTGAGCCAGTGATCAAATGCACAATGAGTTCCTGATCAATCATTTAGCCCACATTCTCCTGATGTACCAGATGCTGGGTGCACTTGGTCTGCTCATTTCTCTTGTTGCTAACTTGACAGCTTCAAGTTCCTAGGAGTGAACGTAGCCAATAGCCTATTGTGAACCAACCACATCTTCACCATGTTGAAGAAAGATCAGCAGAGCCTCTACTTCCTAAAGAGACTAATGAAATAAGGCGTGTCCCCTTTAATCCTCACCAGTTTTTACTGATGCACCACAGACATCATTCTGTCCAGTTGACTCTGCCTGGAACGACATGAAACTGCAGAGAGTTGTGGACACAGCTCGATACATCATGAAAGTTAGCCTCCCCTTCCACAGATGTCATTGACACTTCTCACTGCCTAAGTAAAGTAACTAATATAATCAAAGTCCAACCCAGCCCAGACATTCTGTCTTTTCCTTCCCCCACTCCACCTTCACATTGGTCATAAGACACAAATCTACATGGATGTATATCACTAGGATCAAGAACAGCTTCTATCCCATTGTTATAAGATTGAACAGTTTTCTTGTACAATACAATGGACTTCATAATGTACGTTCTCATGGCTTTATACCTTATTAACCGGCTGCAGTGCACTTTCTCCAATGTTTGATTCTGCATTCCTTTGTACGACCTCATTGCAGTGATATGATTAAATAATCTGAATGAATGGCATGCAAAACAAAAAGTTTTCACTGTACCTCAACACACGTAACAATAATAAAATCAATTTATAGATTTCTATAGGCCTAGACTGTTAGCTTCTGTGAAAAGTTTTGCCTTATGCAAATTTTTCAGTTGGCTGTTCCCCTCACTTTCGTCAACCAGGAGTCAGTGTGGCTTGATATAAACAGAACAAAAAAAGTCAAAGTTCTTTGCCTAACAATTTAGAGAGATGTCATTTTGTCATTTAAACGTCTGTATCTAAGAGAATCATTCCACTGTTTTGAACTCATTGAAAGTTTGATTTTGGGACTGAAGATTTTCTGCTGACTGTTTTCTCAGCTATCCTGGATTTATTAAATTTGCCTTCCATGCTACATAATCGTTCAGTTAGCAACATTAGGCATAATTCCTTTTATGCTTCAGGAAAAGCATTGATAGTGCATTGGAGGTTGGTCATTGAGTATTCATAAACACAACCATCATGTGCAGAGTGCACTTTGATCTCTGCAATTCAGGTGACCAAAATAATAGAGTGTACTTGTCACAGAATGAACAGTCTCCTGTTTGTTCTGAAGATTAGCTCCATTACTGCAGGGAATTCATTGAAGCTGCAATACATTACTGTGGCAAGAAAAAGTGAGAAAAGTCTTAGGGCAATAACACAGTCTTCACTGAGAATGGTCCCGTTGTGGAATCATAGCTATATATTCCAGCTTGCCTTGCACCGTGGAGCAAGCCTAAAATGGAGACAAATTTCTGTAGGCAGCCAATTCTGAGTAAGTGTTTGAAATGATTAAGTCAGAGTCTTCAGTGAGTGTGAAGGCACCCCTAAATAGTGACTGGTGCTGCCCCCAGGACTTGTCTTGGAATTGTAACTTGATAAGGATTGCGTCCATTATGTTCTTGGATGGATGTAATCCAGATTGTGAAAAGGGTAACAGTTCTTCAGCCACAGACAGAAAGTTTTGAGGAAGAGCAGTGTAATTACTTTTTTCTATGACAGACCTTTCAACTATCTCATATTTTCTGGTTGATAACAATAATGTTACACATGCTTACAGCATCATCGTTAGTGCTTTAATAAAGATCACAGATCTGCAATAGACCAACCTCCAAATACTTTATCATTGTGATTCAGAGAGCTCACTTCCTTAAAACAGCGACTCTTCAAACTTTGTGACAGGAAGATTTATACTAAGAGCAGGTAGACTTTCATGTTTCTCCATCTGCAGTAGATCCATTCTTCCATACATCCATATGTCATGGAATGAGGCCACTTCATCCCATTCCTCAAAGTAAATAGACCAACCTCCAAACATCTTGTCATTGGGATTTTTATTCATTGTGAATTTTCCCCATGACCTATTCTGCCCAAATTCTTATCAATTCTTTCAAAGTCTACCACCCACTAATTTACTGAGGCCAATCAACCTACCAACTAGCAAACATTAAGAGGTGAGAGAAAACTGGAAACCATACAGTCATACGGGTAATTTGCAAACTCCACACAGACAACACCAATGGTCAGGAAAGAACTCAGCTTCCTGAAACTCTACACACCACAACACTTGGCACAAAAAGAACCACTCTGGAGGTGGGTGGGTAAGTTTTATAAACATTGATCATGAAGCAAGATCCTAAATGATCCTAAAGATCCTATATTAAAATCATTGTTTAAAAAATCAGAGGGGTTAATGCATGAGATAGCTGTTGTTGTTTACTTCGTGAAAAATTTGCCTATCTCTACATGAACACAAAACTGATGCAATTGGCAAAAGCAGTAGGAATCTGTAAGCCTAACGATAAGCTGATTTTGAAATTTGTGAGAATTCCACAGACACACATTCTATTAATGAACATTTCCTAAATTTCCTATAGGATGTGGCTTTATAAAAAGCAGAGGATAGAAATTAATTCCATTTGGAACAAACAATATTGTCTATTTTGCAATAATCCTTAAGGTACTTTAATACTGTATTTCTCTCACAGCAATAATTTAGAAATTATTCTGGATGTGGAGGGATCATCTACTGATTCAGTGTGGGTGGAAGTCAAAAAGAGGAAGCAAGCAAGCATAAGAACATAAAAACATACAGAAGAAGGAGGATCTGGAGTAGAAAATCTGGCCCATCAAGCCTGCTCTAACTGTTAATAAGATCATGGCTGATCTGGCCATAGACTCAGCTCCTCCTACCCACCTTTTCTCCATAACCATTAATACCCCTGCTATGCAAAAATCTATCCAACTGTATCATACTTATTGTGGTTGCCTTTACTCTTCCATGGGCAGAGAATTCCACAGATTCACTACTCTTTGGGAAAATCCGTTTCTTCTCATCTCTGTCCTAAATCTATTCCCCCAAATTTGAAGGCTATGTCCCCTAGTTCCAGCCTCATTTACAAGTGGAAACAACTTTCCTGCTCTATCTTATCTTTCCTTTTCATAACTTCACATTTCTGTAACATCATCTCTCATTCTTCTAAATTTCAATGAGTATAGCCCGAGGCAACACAGTCTCTCCTAAATCAACCTAGTGAACCACCTCTGCACTGCTCCAATCACCCTATTCTGCAGGCCCACCAATAACCACTGAAAAGCTGATAAACAGGCAGCAAGTCTTGCTGCTCTTTGGTACAGTATCGAGTGTCACATTGTGACTCAGTATCAAATCATGTTAACGACATCACTCTTCCAGGCCTGGCTGCTTTCAAGCAACATCGTTAAAACAAATTACCTGGTTATTCATCTTATTGTTATATGTGGAAGCTGGTTCTGTATTTCTTTAAGCTCCAATCATTGTCTCCAGTTGTCCAATTATGCGTTATTAAACTGTAGCCATGATGTAGTGGGAGAAGGCTGCACCAAATATGTGGATGGCAAGCTGCTATAAGCACTAGTATTGTGATATCCTGATAATTATTTCTTGTTTTATTAATCAAAGGAAAATATTAGCCAACACACCATGTAAAACCAACGTAACTGTCCTGCATAAGAAACAATCCTAACTATTACATACTCTGTGATTCATCAGCACATGGTCCAAAGGTCATTTTCTTTCTTGTCTTCTGTGTCTTTTTTTTTCATTTGCCTCAACACATGTTCAGAAATAAAACTATTATTCCTGATGGCAAAATTTCCAGTTCCATTTATAACTCCTCAGTGCATACTTGTGTGGAGCAAGACCAAGACCAAGACCAAGAACTAGGGGGTAGCACTAATAATGTTTTTGGCCCTTGGCTCCAGCGAACTCAGTTCAACCATGCTCGCTGGGAAGGTCTGGGTGGTTTTTGCACATTTTCCCTGTGGCCATATGGGTTTGCTTCAGGCGCTTTGGTTTCCTCACACCTGATGTATGTGAATTAATTAGCCATTGTAAATTGCCCCTAATGAGTCGTAGAATGTGATGGAGTGGATGCAAATGCAGGATCAGTTAAGGATTAGTTTAACTCAGTGATTCCCAAACTTTTTTGGCTTACTACTCCCATGGCTCTCAGACCACATCATCTGCACCCCCATCTCCCTTTCCAGCCATTGCATAAGAACTATAACAAATTTTAATTTATAATGCAATGCACAGCGCAAGAAATTAAGAACTGTAAATTCAAAGCAGTGACAAATAATTGTAACATTTATTCAAATCTATTTAACACTACAATTAAAATTATTTTAGTCACCTTCTACCACCACTCTTCTCTGCCTCGCAGAATTCGTCCTCACCCTTAACAATTTCTCCTTTGGCTCCCCCCACTTCCTCCAAACTAAAGGTGTAGCCATCGATACCCGCATGGGTCCTAGCTATGCCTGCCTTTTTGTCGGCCATGTGGAGCAATCTATGTTCCAAGCCTACACCGGTATCTGTCCTCCTCTTTTCCTGCGTTATATCGATGACTGCATCGGTGCTGCTTCCTGCACGCATGCTGAGCTCATCGACTTCATTAACTTCGCCTCCAACTTTCACCCCGCCCTCAAATTCACCTGGTCTATTTCTGACACCTCCCTCCCCTTTCTAGATCTTTCTGTTTCTATCTCTGGAGACAGCCTATCCACCGATGTCTACTACAAACCTACTAACTCCCACAGCTACCTAGACTATTCCTCCTCCCACCCTGTCTGCTGCAAAAATGCTATCCCTTTCTCTCAATTCCTCCACCTCCGCTGCATCTGCTCTCAGGATGAGGCCTTTCATTCTAGGACAAAGGAGATGTCTTCCTTTTTGAAAGAAAAGGGCTTCCCTTCATCCACTTTCAACTCTGCCCTCCATCGCGTCTCCCGTATTTCATACACCTCTGCCCTCAACCCATCCCCCCGCCAGCCCACTAGGGATAGAGTCCCTCTGGTCCTCACCTATCACCCCACCAGCCTACAGATCCAACGTATAATCCTCCGTAACTTCCGCCACCTCCTATGTGATCCCACCACCAACCACATCTTCCCCTCCACCTCACTCTCGGCTTTCAGCAGGGATCGCTCCCTACGCGACTCCCTTGTCCATTCATCCCCTCCCCCATCCCTCTCCACGGACCTCCCTCCGGGCACTCATCCCTGCAAGTGGAAGAAGTGCTACACCTGCCCCCACACTTCTTCCCTCACCACCATCCCAGGCCCCCGACAGTCCTTTCAGGTGAGGCACCATTTCACCTGCGAGTCAACTGGGATGATATACTGTATCCAGTGCTCCCGATGTGGCCATTTATACATTGGGGAGACCCGCTGCAGACTGGGAGACTGTTTTGCCAAACACCGGCGCTCAGTCCTCCAGCAGTGGCGGGATCTCCCTACGGCCACACACTTCAATTCCACAGACCACTCCCACTCTGACATGTCTGTCCATGTCCTCCTCTACAGTCAAGATGAAGCCACACGCAGGTCGATGGAGCAACACCCTATCTCCTGCCTAAGTAGCCTCCTTCCTGCCGGCATGAAAATCCAACTCACTGACCTCTGTTGATACCCCTGCCACCCACCCTTACCCCTATCCCTATCTATTATTTTAGTCTGGTTCTCCTTCTCTCTCTTTTCCCCCCTCACTATAATCTCTCCCCCCAGGCCTACCTTTCTTTCTCTTTTATTTCCCATAATTCTCCACCTTCCCCCTAGCCCATTTCCCTCCAGCCTATAACTTCCCAGCTCTCTACTTTATCCCTCCCCCCTCTTCTTATTCCCCCTCGACCATCCCATGTTACTTCACTCCTGATGAAGGGTTTCGGCCTGAAACGTCATTATTACCTCCTCCCATAGATGTTGTCTGGCCTGCTGGGTTCTGCCAGCTTTTCGTGTTTTTTTAAATAAAATTATTTCTTCACTTAATTACAGGTAAAATGATTTTCATCAACAGTTTTAGAGCATACATTGGTAGTCAAGCTATTCATTACTTCATTGTTTTTTCACCTTTCGGTGAAATGAATGGGCTTGGTGCAGTGAGATCAGCTTCTCAACATCAGACTGAATGTCACTCAGAGGGAATGTCAGCTCCCCACATTCAGCAATTTGAAATCTGTTTCTTCACTTTGAAAGAAGTTGGATGACTGCACAGAAACTCTGCTCCACTAAATTTGATGTTGGAAAGGCAATAAAGAACATCTTGACCTTTTTCCACAGTGCAGGATAGCATTCAGAGATTTCTTTCTGGAACCAAATGTCTTGATAGGATTTCTTCAGCTCAAAGTCATTTTGTAGTGAGATCAGTTCCTCCTCCATCCTTCCTGTTAACTCCTCCTTACGAGTGTTCAGGAATAGGTTTTTTACCCAATCTGGAATTTGGATCGAGAGAAGATCCTGAAATTTCTCTGACTGGTCTTTATGCAGCTCACCCAGGTGGACACAGTATACTTGGAGATCATCACCTGGTATTCTGTTTTCCTCTTCCAATCCAGGGAGGCTCAAAAATTGAAAAAAGTTGTGATAGCCAACATTACACTTAAATAGGGTTAACTTGGACAGAAATGTGGAGATGACTGATTTGACCTTAATAAGATTCACATTATTTCCTTGCAATTGAAGATTCATTTCATTAAACTTCTTGAATAATTCTGACAAATAAGCAATGCCATTCCTAATATTCTTGTGTTGATTATTAAATGAAGCATTTGATTCTTCAAAAAATGTTATCACAACTTGAAAAAGTACATAAAAACATCTCAGGCAGTTTCTTTCAGACAGCTATCTGTCTTCTGTCTGCAACAGGAAGTATTCAAACTCTTCATCATTCTCAATTCAAGACCTTGAAATAGTTGCTGGAACTTTACTGCTCTATTTCATGACTTGTGTAGCTGAACACTGAGGTTTTTTTGTGACAAAATGTTGTCAGTGAATTACACAGTGAATGGTAAATATGTACAGTTTTTTTTCCTGAAAGTAATAACTCTGTTGTGACACTGAAGCTGGTGATATAGAAGCCTTTATTCAACACAGCAATCAGGCATTCTTATGGAGACACTCATGGTAGGGTCCCACAAACATAGAAGTACATCATATTTTTATACTCTTAAGGTCATATTCTGCATGGAGGCTGGTGACCAGTGGTGTGCCTTAGGGATCTGTTCTGGGACCCCCCTACTCTTCGTGATTTTTATAAATGATCTGGATGAGGAAGTGGAGGGATGGGTTAGTAACTTTGCTGATGACACAAAGGTTGGAGGTGTTGTGGATAGTGTGGAGGGCTGTCAGAGGTTACAGTGGGATATTGATAGGATGCAAAACTGGGCTGAGAAGTGGCAGATGGAATTCAATCCAGATAAGTGGAAGGTGGTTCATTTTGGTAGGTCAAATATGATGGCAGAATATAGTATTAACGGTAAGATTCTTGGCAATGTGGGGGATCAGAGTGATCTTGGGGTCCAAGTCCATTGGACGCTCAAAGCAGCTGTGCAGGTTGAACTCAGCAGGTCGGGCAGCATCCGTGGAAATGAGCAGTCAACGTTTCGGGCCGAGACCCTTCGTCCTGAAACATTGACTGGTCGTTTCCACAGATGCTTCCTTTGAATTACATATATACAGTGGGAGACACCTCTGTATGTTCAATCACCCCTGCTGGGATAAACTAATTGACTCAGGTATTCTGAAAACTTAAGAAGTCAGAGAGACAGACTGTGAAAACTGACTCTGACTGCACAATAGAAGAGCTATTGATTGCAACTGTGACCATCTTTGAAATGCTAAATGAAAATATCAGCCTGGTCTGCCAGCTTGAACTCATGTCACAATGGTGCAAATAACTGAGCATGTTGTCTAGTTTTGATGCAAGCCAGTTAACACAAACCCTTTGTCTTATGGTTTGGCTGATGCATATGTGGACGTCTCATGATACCTTTTGGAAAGCATGTCTCTTAGTCTGCTGGCTAGCCCATGTTCCACAGACAGTGCAAAGGCATTCTTTTAACTTTAATTTACTGCTTGCAATTTGTAATCCACATTAACAACTGAAGATAGGTTCTTGTTTGAATTAATATCTGTCTGTCTGTCTGCTATTGAAATATTAGAAAGTTTTTGACAAGAACAGCCCATGATGCTCAACAAAGCTTGCCAAATTCCTATTCATGTAGTGTAGTGTGTTGAAATAATATATAGTCATATAACTCCAGAATACTCCCTAACATACCTTCCCCTTGGCTCCTGGACAGAGATCTGTCCCAGGTCAGCCAAACTTTAACAAGGAGGAACTAATCAAGTAAGGCAGCAAAAATGCCCTTCACTTTGAATCCCTTCGCGAATTACGAACCTATCACGTCCCTGCACAGTCATCTCCAACTGGCTACCTACAAGTCTAAGCAGAGATGGCAATAAAACATTTTAGAAACTTGATCACATCCTCTACTCAGATACTTTTGTCCCCTTGATGTCAATCAGTCTTTAAAATGCAGCTTTGTCATTTTGCCTCCTTCCCTGCTGGCCCATTGCAGTTTATCACATCCTCATTTTCATTCCTTTATTCTCTGATGGTGAAAGCTATCAGAAGTGTCTGTCAGTGGTTACCATGTGGGTGGGGCACCAGCAGGGTAACTGCTTCAGGTTCACAGTAGACCGGTGCTTTATCACTTACGTTCCCTGTAATAACTTTCTGACTGGGTGGACTTGATCGCTTGTTCTGTCTGTGAGGGTGACAAGAAGATGACTCATACATTTAACCTGAATTTAACCAGCGGCAGGCTCACTGAGACTGCACACAAACATAGCTGTTATTTGTCAGAAGCACCACCTGTGGTCCTATCCACCTGGGAGCAAACCCTGCCTTTTCAGGCAGCTCCCTTACCGTGACCGGCTCATCTGGCTGTGGGTCGACTATCTTCTTTTTCTCAGGCTCTTTCTGATCAGCAACATGTTGCTGTTGTTTTGCACGGTCCCTCATCGTGATAACCTGGTTACAATGGTCCATCTCCATATGATCTCACTAAACTGGCTCCAGTGGTTTCTTCTTCCATCCTTGTAATTTCTGTCAACTCATTTTCCATTTCTCACTCTACACCGGGATTTGCAGACTCATTCCCTTTCTGTTCCCTAATCTCCCCTTTCTGATCTGACTTCACTTTGATTGCTGCTAACTCTGCAGGCAGCTGCACCGCTTTTAACACCTCTTGTTCTGTGGTTCGCCCCTCTGCCTGGGACCTCCTGACAAAATTCACACACTTGGTACTGTCTCCTGTCCCTGCTCAGAGCTGCTGTCTGTATCCGAGTCATGTCTGTTCTGGGGATCATACATGCCTGGTTCATCCATGTTATTTCTCCATTTCCTGAGTCTAGGATGGCACCTGCCTTACTTAGTGTGTCTATGCTCAGGATAGTACCCTTATTGTTCAGACACATCCAAACATCTGCACTCCCTCAGTCTCAGGAGCCTGAGTCTCATTTCCCTCAGCCCTCAGTGTTTCACCCCCCGGCAATGGTAATGTAAATAACCTCTACAGTCAAAGTCAAGGGGTAGATCAGTGATCAACTCTGAAGATCCCTTGTCCACTAACATAGCACATTGCCAGCCCCTTAAAAAACCTTCTGTGTACATCTATGGCTGACCAGTGCTGGCAATGGAGGCTGCAGCCTGCCATTTGTCTGGACCTAGATGCTATCGTCATTTGCTCTATAATCTGGTCGGCAGTCAAATTGGACAGAGAGGGCACTGCTGTGATTTTTATCTGTTTTGGTGAGTGATTCTCACACCTTCCTTCCATTTTAGAACACTACCTCCAACTATGCCCTGACAGGCCACAGCTGTAAGATTTCTCTTCTATGTCCATTCCAGCAGTTCCTTGCGAGGTGACCCAGTTACTGGCACACAAGGCAAGACCTCTGTGACATCGCAGCAGCTAAATGTCATTAGAACAATGTCTTGTACGAAGGTTACTGACTACCTGTTTCATCCTCAGACAGTGGTTTCAAAGGTACATTTAATGTCAGAGAAATGTATACAATATACATCCTGAAATGCTTTTTCTTCACAACCATCCATGAAAGCAGAGGAGTGCCCCCAAAGAATGAATGGCAGTTAAGTGTCAGAACCCCAAAGTCCACCCCAGCTCCCTCCCCCGAAACGTAAGCAGCAGCCAAGCAACGATTCCCCCCCACCAGCCAAAACAAGCATCGGCACCCACCAACGAGCACTCAAGCATGCAGCAAAGCAACAGCAAAGACACAGACTTGCAGTACCCCAAAGACTACTTGTTCATCCAGTATTCGACACATCCACAGCCCCTCTCTCTCTCTCTCTCTTCCCCCCGCCCCCCCAAAAAAGGGAGAAAGAGATGTCTCCGTTTCACAGCGAGAGGGGAAACATAACAAACAACTCAGTGGTTTATGATGTTAAAAGTCCATTGCGTCACTTTTTCTGAGCTCTGCCCAAAGATCTTGGGTCTCCGGGCACACAGCCAGAGACCTTCCGTCTCCCATGACACACCGATTTCCTGCTGGGACCCCAGCCTTCTGTCTGCCTGTCTCCAGAACCATGAGACCCTGGAACTCTGAAGGCGAGCTAATTCCTTAGGCCGCATCCTTGGTATTTTGAATAACAGCCAGTCACGAAACCCCGAGAGCAGATCCCATTCCCACAAAGAACCAAAGTCAGTGTGTAACTCCAGCTCAGGGTCTGAAAGGAAAAACAGAAATATTAAAGATGGAATTAAAGCTGTTTCCGAAGATGCAAGCAAAAGAGTCACCATTAGGCGCCATTGTCTCCTTCTAAGCAGGATGGAACTTGTAATGAAGGTATGGAATTCTAAGCAGAATCAAAGGCAATGCCTCTACCTCATCTACCACTGAGTATTAGTGTGGTGAACTACATATACCTGTCTGGACATGCTGACTGCTCCTGTGGCTCCTCCCACAGACCCCTGTATAAAGGCGATTGTGCCAGCGCACAGCTCGACCAGCTGTACGCCCTTCATGCACATCTTTGCCATCCGGGGGTCTCCCGATTTTACCATTTCGTGAAAGCCCGGAACCTGCCATACTCCCTGGGGGACATCAGGACGATGACCAGGGACTGCCAAATCTGCACTGAGTGGAAACCGCACTTCTACCGTCCTGAAAGGGCACCACTTGTCAAGGCCACCCGCCCTTTTGAGCGACTAAGTGTTGACTTTAAGGGCCCCCTTCCCTCCACCAACCGCAATGTCTATTTTCTCAATATTATCGACGAGTACTCGCGGTTCCCCTTTGCCATCCCCTGCCCCGACACCACTACCACATCCGTCATAAAAGCCCTGCGCCAGCTCTTCACTCTGTTTGGATATCCCTGCTATATCCACAGTGATAGAGGGTCCTCCTTTATGAGTGACGAGCTGTGCCGGTAGCTGCTAGCTAGGGACATTGTTACTAGTCGGACCACGAGTTATAATCCCCAGGGAAATGGACAGGTGGAGAGGGAGAATGCCACAGTGTGGAAGGCCACACTCTTAGCCCTTAAGTCAAAAGGGTTGCCGGTCTCTCGATGGCAGGAGGTCCTCCCTGAGGCACTCCACTCTATCCGTTCCCTGTTATGTACGTCCACCAATGCCACCCCTCACGAGTGCCTATTTTCTTTTCCCAGGAAGTCTGTCGCTGGGACCACCCTACCAGTTTGGCTGACATCCCCAGTGCTGCTCCAGAAACATGTGAGGAGTAATAAATACTCCCCGCTGGTCGAGAGGGTTCACCTTCTACATGCGAACCCCCAGTATGCCTACATGGTCTTACTTGATGGGCAGGAGGACACGGTCTCCGTCCGCGACCTGGCGCCCGCAGGAGCAGCAGACCACTACCCCAAACACTCCCCGGTAACTATGAACCCTGTACCCGAGGTGACACCGCGCACACCAGGCCCTACACAGACTCCTCACAAGACTCATATACCGGACGTCTCCTACGCATATATACCAGGCGCCTCGCACACGCGTGAGGGATCACTGACGACTAGTGGGCTGACATCTCCAGTTAGGCTGGAACCCGCACAACCTCTGTCTCCGGTGCAATCACAACCGGTGCTACGTAGATTGCAGCAACAGATTCGACCACCTGATAAACTTAACCTGTAAATATAGGTGAGAAACTTCGCCACATGGGGACTCTTTTTTTTAAAAACAAAGGTGGGGGGGTGAATGTGGTGAACTACATATACCTGTCTGGACACGTCCCCTGCTGACTGCTCCTGTGGCTCCTCCCACAGACCCCTGTATAAAGGCGATTGAGGTCTGAGCCTGGCCTCTCAGTCTCCAGTAGTCAATAAAAGCCGATATCTTGCCTTTACATCTCAGAGTGAGTTATTGATGGTGCATCAATTAGTCAAAACATCTGACAAATTTCATAGGCACAGAAGGGATTGAGAAAGATGATGGGGAGACTGAAAATTGTGGCAGAAAGTTAAGAATATCTTGTTTCAGTAACCATACAGGAATTCTAATTCCAAAATCTCCATCTTGTTTATGGAAATTACCACTGAACTATGAACATAAGAACTGCTGAAAAAGATGATAAATTCTAAGTGTCCATAAAATACTGCTTCTTTATTGACTTTGTTCTTGCAGAACATTGGGAGGAATCTCCAGCTCATTTGATCCGCCTTCTTTCCTCCTATGGAATCATACCTACTTTGCAGATTTGCTGCTGATAATCAGTTACACCATCCAGTTACTAGGTAAGAGATTCCTGATTAACCTGCTCTTCAAACTAATGATTTGTTCTTCAGACTCATAAATGAAATGAGAGCATATATTAATAAAATGGTAGACATATCCAATTGAGAGAGACAAGTAGCTTTTGGGATATCAGCTGTACTAGCAGCTTCATATTGAATTTTTTAAAGTATTTTACAAGTATTCCATAATCAATGTTTGATGGATTACCCTATATATACATCCATACCCTTATCAATATCAAATTGCCCAATAAGGGCACGTGGGATGGAGTGTGGTGTCCTTCACTTCTAGCTTTTGTTCCTAAATAGCAAATGCTGGAAACACTCAGTTAATCAGACAGCATTTGTGGAATGAATAGAATTAAGGTTACAGGTTGAAAAAAAAACATTGTCAGCAATTCATTTGTAAAGCTTTTTTTTTGCTGCCCATTGTGTGAGGGCACGATGCAATCTGAACCACTCAGGATTGTTACAATGGGCCAGCTCCAAACTAACATGTTGAAATTGAATTTTCTTTTCACTATTATCCATCCACTTTAGACATGGCTGTGCAACTTGTCATAAAAATCCTAAAATAATAGATTATTGTCTCCAAAGAAGCAAACCCATCATTTTATTGCGATCAACAAACTAAACGTTCTTCATTCACTATTATCTTTCACCTTATTTCTTTTCAAAGAGGCACACATTTCCACTGTTGTTGCCTGACTGCATTTAATTTCTGTTGGTTCAATGGTTCTTAAAAGCATAAGTGCAAGCTCCCAGTTAAAAAAAAATCCGTTGTCACTCTTTTGCTTCAGATACAAACAAACGTGTAAAAAGGAGCAAAAGACCCATTGTTTCTTTTGTGATATTTTTCATGACACGCCACTCTTATAAAAACACTCCACTCATATAAAACAAGAATTAGCAATTGGATTCATTGTCACCCATCTTATATGTACAAATTGTGGGTAAGGGCAATTTTATCCAGGTTACACTATGTTAATAATTTGTGGGTAAAATTGCAACCATCATCAAGTTAACCCAGACAATGCTGCAGCCAAGTCATCTGAGTGTGGCATGTACTGTCTCAATATCAGTTATGGAACTATTAACATGATAATTTGTTCATAAAAGAGAGTTGTTGTGCACAATCTGTGACTGTTGTTGAATACACATGATGCAGGGGTCAGCAATGAGATATCAGTTAGTGGGTCTAAATCATGGGCTCCCAACTGTTTTTGTACCTTGGACCCTTACCAGTAACCGAGGGGTTCAGGGACCCCGGGTTTGGAGCCCCTGGTCTAAACTGTGACTTTGATGTTGTGTATACATTATTTGCCAGTCTCAGGTTTTAATGTTTAGGATATTGAAACCTCAGCCTGGATAGCTCCTTCACATTTCACAGCCTTTTTATTCAGGGCTGCAAAGGTTGACCCAGTGAGTCATCGTGTATTCCACAGCGACATTGACCATGTTCCCTCTAATTAGAAAAAAAACACACAACTTTAGAAATAGCTTGTTTCATCCTGAAGCTGGGGCAGCATAGAAATAGCATAAACTGACAGTTATATTTTGGATGTGAGTTAAATATTGGTGCTTCATTCAATGTTTTGAAAAATATGTTTCTCTTCAGAAATATTGACTTTTGATGTACAGTACAATTAAAAATTAGAAACTGAAATCACGGAAGAACAAAAACATATCAAGTGTTATAGCAAGAGGGGAAGTTACAGCATTCAGATCTTTGAGCCTGTTCATGCCTGGTTTTCTGACTCAGTAGCATTTCCCGCTTTCTTACAAGAATTACCCTCTGATAGCTTTTCTTGCTAATTAACACCACTCATTATAGATTCTGGTGCTGTGCATAGCCAGGCTCCAATAACGTAATACCAATAATCTCAGTTTCTCCACATTCTGATTAAAGCAATGTTTACTGATCATTTTCTCTCATCACAGTACATTGAAAGGCAGGTCTTTATCAAGGTCTGTTTCTGCAAAATTGCTCAAAAGAGCTAACTTTTGACCTTTAAATCATTTGACATCCTCAGTGCAAGATTCCCCCAATTAATCTATATTATTCCGAACAAATATCCAACTAAAAGTAGCAGATTTTGTAGGTATGAAACTTGTTACCATAAAATAAACCATTGATATATAGTCCCTCATTATTCTACAAGCCGTAATTAATGGATAGAACAAAACATTGTGATTAGCTGAATATACAGTATGTAATTTGACATAACTCACATTAGAAAATTATCAATCATTTTTAGAAACATGATTCCTAAAGCTTTAGTCAAAGGAATGAGGCATTGAGTGCATACGATGATTGAAATTTGTCTCTGGAGCATCGGTTAAGGCAGGCTTTCATTGTCTTTCACACGTGATTGTGTGGACAAAGCACAACTACAGTAATGTTATACTTGTCCAAAAGGAGAAACTGATTAATAATGGTTACAAATATACCAGGTAATGAACAATGCACCTCAAAGATTCAGAAAAGCAATGGTAAAATGATGTCAGGATTTTGTTTCCTTTGGTGGTAAGTTTGTTTTAATTGTTCTTACTCTTTTTTCCCCGTACACCCTGTCAATTTACATTTAAGTTGACCCAAACTCCTGCAACAAAATTCAAGTCAGGGGTCATCATGGCTGAATGAAATGTTTTCTCTCTCTCCAAGCAAATACAAGCAATATCTGGAGAGAACAGGAAGAGTGGTTTTGCATGAGACTTGTCCAGCAGAATCAATGAGAGTAGTTGGTCTAAGAGAGCCAAAATCAATTGAATAGATTGACTAGTTTGGTTAACGTGCAAAAGTTCCATTGGCTGAAGATGTCTGAGCAAAAAACCAATAATCTCCACGAATTCAAGAATCTACATGAACACCTAGCATTTGTAAGGCAAGGGCAATATCTGAAATGGTAGAATAGTTTTATGTTTGATATACGAAGAATGATGAATCTCATTTTCAGTGGAGTTTGAATTAACAGATAGGCACATGAACAGTAAATTTTTTGAACATACGAGTGGTGGTTGATATGTTCATGGCCTAGGGTAGAAGGAGTCAATTTCAGAAAACCTAGCACATTTATTTTTCAACACAGTCTCTTCCCACATTTACACACCTAGTCCAGCAGTCGTGGAGCGTACGAATCTTGGACCTCCAGAAAGTGTCCACAGACGGGTGATTGATAAGTTCGTGGCCTAAGGTAGAAGGAGATGAGTTATATAGCTCTTGTTACATGCATATGCAGGTCAACTCTCTGAGTGATTATACAGAAAGTTTGAAGTTAATAACTCGTCTCCTTCTACCATAGGCCACGAACATATCAATCACCCCCCGTAAACCTTTCATGCACATTTTGAATATCCATTTACAGCTGTGAAAATCCCCAGCATCTAGTGACCCTGTGATCTCTGTCTCAGCCATCAATGTTCAAACATCCGTCATGAGGCCTTGACAGTGTACTGGCTGGGTATTGAAAATCTGTGCCAACCAACTGCTAGAAATTTCAAGGACATCTTCAACCTCTTGCTTCTGAGGTTCCCACCTACTTTAGAAGGGCAGTAATCATTCCGGTGCCCCAGAAGGATAGGGTGAACTGTTTCAATGACTATCACCCAACACTCCTAACTGCCTTAATGATATGCTTTGAGAAGTCAGTCATGACTAGAGTAATGATATTAACCTGCTCGAGTTCGTCTACTGTCACAAGAAGTCTAGAGCTGACGTAATCTTGATGGCTTTCCACTCTGTTTTGAAGCACCTAGAAAGCACAAGACATACTTCAACTACTACTTAATGATTATAGCTCAGTGTTGAATGCCATCATCCCCTCAATATTAATAATCAAGCCTCTGTACCACCCTCAGATACTGTGTCTTTTACTAAATATATCTTGTCCACAAAAAGCACTAATTAGATCTACTCATGTATAGCCTATCAAACTTCTTAAGAGATGGAAGATCAACATCATCACCAAGAGGCAGTTATTCATAATCTACTCACCAATATTTAATTTAGATTCTACCTACTCATCATTCCATCAGGACATCAATGTAGGCGTGGCACAAATATGAACAGTTGGTTGGGTTTAAGAGGAAAGGTGTGAGTGATTGCCCACAATAACAATGGTTTAGGAGGTTAATTTGTCATGTGAGTATAATTGGACTGCACAGGCTCATTGGGCTGAAAGATTTATTACAGTACTGCACCTCTAAATAAAACAAAAATAACAATTAAACTTGGCATGGCAATAATAATTTGTGGGAACTAGAGAGCAAGATGAAAATTCTCTGGTATTTCATATTAGGGTCCACTATGATAGACCATAGTATTAAATATGACTCCACACCAAAGAACTGATTGTGGACTTCAGAAAGGGTAGGACGAGGGAACACAAACCAATCTTCATAGAGGGATCAGAAGTGGAGAGAGTGAGCAATTTCAAGTTCCTGGGTGTCAAGATCTCTGAGGCATGGGGGGAAGCCACTACACAAGATCGAGCCAAGTTTCAGAAACTTGTAACATTGGTTAAATCCATCATGGGTACTAGACATCTTCAAGGAGCGGTGCGTTAGGAAGGTGACATCCATCATTAAGTACCCCCACCACCCAGGACATGCCCTCTTCTCATTGTTACTATCAGGAAGGAACACACTCAGCAATTCGGGAACAGCTTCTTCCTCTTTGCCATGATTTCTAAATAGACATTGAACCCATGAATACTACCTCACTACTTTTTTTAAATTTCTTTTTTTTTTGCTCTACTTATTTTTAACTTAACTGTGTAATGGGCATGTATATACTTACAGTAATTCAGTATTTTTCTCTCCGTTTATTTATCATTTATTTCATTGTACTGTTGTCGTGAAGTTTTTCACGATATTTGCCGGTGATATTAAACCTGATTCTGAATGCTTGCTGGAGTCCAGTCATATCCTAGTCCTAATCTCCAGTTTCATAGTCAATGAGCATACCTGCATAATAAAATGAAGCATTACAATAGGCATTGCTGATTATAAAACAGACTGGACCATGCTGACTTTTAGCTGCCAGAATTCAAACTGTGTTCTGGATTTGAGTGTCTACACACAGAGATGAGGATCAGGCTGGAGATCAGATGTCAAGCCGATTGCCATTCAGTCACAGTATGAAGAGGCTGGACACATAATATACACATGGTTCGACTGCTGTGTCCCACGTAGTTCATTTATTTGAACAGGTTTTCTGACTTTCCTTACAAAGGGAGGCTGTTTGCTTAGTCTTTTCCCTTTCTCTAAAACCTGATGTTAGAGTCTGCACAATTTGCACAATGTACAAGTGTTTCTTTAATACAAAATTAAATAATATTGAAGCATGCAAGTCAACAGCTTTTCTAAACTTGCACCATTAACAGCAAAATGTATGTGTTACACTCCACTTCAGAAATCAATTCTGTAATTGCTAGTGCCATGGAATCCATTGCTTTTTAAATTTCAAAACACAAGTAGAAACATATTGTTCACATAGAATAAAGTGGCAGCTGGCACCGCTCAAGTCTTTGGAAACTATGTGGTAAGGGAGCTGAAAATAACTCTGGAAGTAATATTCACATCTCATCTTTCTAGTGGTACCATTGCCAAACTAGTTCTCTTCAATAGAGCCATGAGAATAGGAAATTTGAAGTAACAAGTCCAAATGGTAATTGCCACTTTTCACTCTGCAAAAGATTTTCAATGCTTGGGCATTTTTTTAAAAATCGAAAACATAGGCTACATTGCAAAGAGAGTAAACAAGTGGAATAAGACCACATCCAAGTGCTATGTATATCTACTACATAATGCCATAGCACACGCCACTTTGCAATATCTGGCAAAAGTCCAAAATAAACATAACAGCTGAGTTGCTCCTGGGAAAATCATGGAGAGAGATCTTCATTTCTGGAGATTCCAGAGGTTTGCCAATTCTGCTGGGTGGACTTTGGAATCCAAAGCTGTCGGACCACCTATTGGCTTTCTGGTTCTGTCAGAAAGTGAAAACATCGTTTTGGACGCCCACAAACAAAATCCTAAACAATCCAGATGTCCCAGTTTGAAAGATAAACAACATAATAATTTTGTGAAGACTGTTAAGCTCCTCGCCAGCAAATGCAATCTCTGAGAATAGATGAAATAGATGATTGGCACTATACATATATATATAAAATTTGAAATTTATAAAAATTAAATGTCAGTGTAGCCCAAGAAAACATGTAAATAAATATTTCTTTTAGACTGCAACAAAGACAACAAAGGGGAATCCAAAAGTTATGCCAGGATTAATAAACATACGACACCATACAGACTCACTGTGTGTTTCTGTGTACTTGTTACCAATGCATCCATCCTTCCAAGTTGCCAATGAACATAAAAGATTACAGCACAGCACTGACCCACTATATTGTGCCAACCTTTTAACCTTCTCTGAAATCAATCTAGCGCTTCCCTCCTACTTAGTTCTCAATTTTTCTATAATCTATGTGCCATCTAGGAGTTTCTTAAATGCCCCTAATTTTCTCCATCTCTACCACCACCCTGGCAGGAAGTTCCGCACAGCTACCACGCCCTTTGTAAAGATCTTACCTCTGACTTCCCCCATGCTTTTCCTCAGGGCACATTAAAATTATCCTGCCTTGTATTATCCATTTCTGTCCTGGAAAGAAGTTTCTGGTCATCTACTCAATCTTTGCCTTTTATCTTCTTTTATACCTCTACCAAGTCACCTATCAACCTCCTTTGCTCCAAAGAGAATAGCCCTAGTTCACTTAACCCATCCTCATAATACAGGTATGTGCTTTCTAGTCCTAGCAAATCTCATCTGCTCTCTCTAAAGTTTCTCCATACAAAGAGGCAATCAAAACTCAATACGATATTTGAAATGTGGTACAACCAGTTTTATGAAGCTGCAACATTATGACATAGCTTTTTAACTCAGTCCCAAGACCAACACACGTTATGCCTTTTTAACCACCCTATCAACTTGCGCGGCAATTTTAAGTGATCAATGGACATGGACTGGCTCTGGTTCATCCATTCTGTCCAGGCCATCCTTCACCCTGAGACTATTACCTACAATTCCTACCCCAAAATCAAATTCCCATTTTCCCCACACGTCCCAAGCCCATCCCCATCTTGTTCACTCATTCCTGACTCTTCACTGTTCGCAAAGCCCATTGAAGCCAATGTCAAACTTAACACCAACCTGCAAATAAACACCAGTTGCGTACAATGTGGCCCTGGACAAGAAGTACACTGTATGCCTGGTTCATCCATCCTATCTTCGTGCCACACCACTTTACCCCAGCCCATGGTGATCGCACATCTGCCTACCCATTCGCTACCTTAAGTTTATTCACGTACAATTATCCATATACTAACCACGTCTAGCCCATGGGTGCCATTTCTGGACCACACTCACCCCAGTCACTCCACTTTGGCCCCAGACTTTCATCCCACACTGTACAACTCGTAATCCTTGCTCCACACACTCCTTTCCATAGGGAATGCCCCTATATACCTCTAATCCAGAGCACTCAAACATACACATTCCCCCTTGCACCCCCACCATGCAACATACCACTCCCACAAACCGGTCTTCTTGGACCACAAACATACACATCCACAAGACAGACTTCCAAAGCCCATCTGTCCTATTTCTCCATATTTTCTTGTTTGCTTTCCCTTTCGTGTGTACATTAAGCTTTGTAAAAGGTTGTTTGCATTGAACTAGTTAAATAGATCTTCATCACAGCATAGAGAGCTATTTGCATCAACCACATTTGATACACGTACATTCACCTTCATGTCCAGTTATACGGCCATGCTTCTGTGGACAACTATAACACAAAATGTTAGGCTCCTCTGCCTACCATCTTGTGGAGCAGTCAGCTTTGAAAATACTAACACAAGTCTTTCACCTTATTAGATGTCTCCCTCATGTGGTGAAAATTTTGCAGACGCATTATCACTCTGTGACAGCCAGTTATATGGCTTAACATAAGAAAAAGGACAATTGTGAGATGAGATTGAAATAAAGAAATGCAAGATCCATATCTGAGTAATTTAGTTCTTACAAATAGTATACAGTGCACATGGACATGAGTTAAGTGAGACAAACTGAGCACTTTTTTAATCACTTTTCCCTATTATGTACCAGTTTTAGTACTTTTTGAGATGAGGAAGCATCTTAAATGGAGCTTTGATGGATTCTGAAATTTCCTTCCCCGTGATCTGCTGTGTATTGAGAATAAAGTTCAAAATAAATTTATTATCAAAATACAAACGTTTGTACATGTGTGTCACCATATACAACCCTGAGTTCATTTTCTTGCAGGCATACTCAATCAATCAATAATAGAATAATAACCATAATAGAATCAATGAAATGCTGCATCATCTTGGGTGCTCAACCAGTGTACAGAATACACAAACTGTGCAAGTACATGAAGGAAATAAAATAAGTATAAATAAATAAGCTCTAAATATTGAGAACATGACACGAAGCCTTGAAAATGATTCCATAGCTTGTGGGAACATTTCAATAATGGGGTAAATGAAGTTGAGTGAGGTTATCCCCTTTGGTTCAAGAGCCTGATGGTTGAGGGGGAATAACTGTTCCTGAATGTTGTTCTGAAGCTCCTGTGCCTTCTTCTTGATGACAACGGTGAGAAGAGAGCATGTCCTGGGTGATGGGGGTCCCTGATAATGGATGATGCTTTCCTGCAAATACGCCATGTAGACGTGCTCAATGATGGGGAAGGTCTTACCCATGATGTATAGTGGGCCATATCCCCTACTTTTCTGTTCAAGTCTATTGGTGTTTCCATACCAGGCTGTGATGCAACTGGTCAACATACTCTGTACGGAAGTTTGTCAAAATTTTAGATATCGTGTCAGATCTTCGCAAACTGCTAAGGAATTAGAGTCACTGCCATGTTTTTTTTTTGTAATTACACTTACGTGCAGGGCTCATGACAGGCCCTCTGATATAATAACACAGAAGAAGTTAAAGTTGCTGACCCTCTCCACCTATGATCCTCGATGAGGACTGGCTCATGAACCTCTGGTTTCCTGCTCCTGAGGTCAATAATCAACTCCTTGATCTTGCTGACATTCAGTAAAAGATTGTTGTTCTGCACCATTCAACCAGATTTTCATCTCCCTCCTATATGCTGATTCATCACCACCTTTGAGTCTGCTTAAGACAGTGGTGTCAACAGCAAACTTGAATATGGCATTTGAGATGTGCTTAGCCACACTGTTATAAGTGTAAAATGAGTAGATCGGGGGCTAAGCACACAGCCTTGTGGTGCACCTGTGCTGCTGAAGATCATGAAGGAGATGGTGTTGCCAGTCCAATCTGACTGGGGGGTCTACAATTGAGGAATTCAAGGATCCAATTGCACAATGAGGCATTGAGGCCATGGTCTTACATACATAACATAGAGGCTTATTGATTAGCTTTGAAAGGATCATGGCATTGAATGCTGAGTTGCAGTTGATAAAGAACATCCTGATGTATGCAGCTTTGCTGTCCAGATGCTCTGGGGTTGAGTGAAGAGACAATGAGATGCTATCTGCCGTGGAGTTGTTGCTCCCAACGGCAAAATGGAGCAGATCCAAACCGCTTCTCAGGCAGGAGTTGATATGTTTCATCACTAACCTCTCAAAACACTTCATCACTGTGGATGTAAGTACTTCTAGACAATTCAAGCAGGTTACCACATTCTTCTTGGGCACCAGTATAACTGAAGCCTGCTTGAAGCATGTGGGTACCTCAGATTGCCAAAGTAAGAGGTTAAAGATTTCAGCGAACACTCCAGCCAATTGATCAGCATAGGCTTTTAGTACTTGGCCAGGTAACCCATCAGGGCTGGATGTTTCTTGTAGGTTCACCCTTCTATAGGTACGTCAGCCTCAGAGATTGAAATCATAGGATCATCAGGGGCTGTGGGAGTTTGTGATGGTTCCTCCATGTTTTATGGTCAAAGCAAGTGTAGAAGGCATTGAGCTCATCTGGAAATGAAAGCCTGTCTATGTCGCTTGATTTAACTTTTTAAGAGCCCTGCCACAACTGTGAAACATCCTTCGTTGATTCACATTACATGTACAAGAGCTGGGATGTTGTGATACATTTGTACAGAATGTTGGTTAGGCCACAGTTAGTGTCTGTGTAGAGTTCTCGTCTTTATGCTCTAGGATGGATGTGGTTACTCAAGAGAGGAAGCAGAAAAGATTCACAGGGACGTCACCTGGATAGAAGGATTTGAGTTTTTAGGGGAGATTGGATAGACTAGGCATGTTTTCCCTGCAGTAAAAAAGACTGAGAGGTGATATGATAGAAGAATATAGGATTAGAAAAGGTGGAGAGCCAGAGTCTGTTTCCCATGGCAACAGTGTTGAAATCCAGAAGGCATAGGTTTAATATCCAAGGGAGGAAGTCTGGCGAATAATTTTTCCACAGAAAAATGAGCTGCCAGAGGAGGTGCGAAGGCATGAATATTAACAACATTTAGGCATTCTGGACAGGTACTTGAATCAGCAGAGCATGCAGGGGGATGGAGTAATGCAGATAAGTGGGATTAATACAGATAGACATGATGGTCAGCCCAGATGTGTTGAGCTGAAGGGCTGTTTCTAGGCTGTATAACTCTATGACATTGTCTTCCGATAGGCAGAATCCCCAACAAAATACAAGATCAGAAAAAAAAAACATTCAGACCCAGGAGAAGATAAACCATGTCTGCAGTTTGGAATATAAAATGACAATGAATTTGCAAAGGTCAGACATCCTTCAGGCCTACGGAACCAAAGAGCATCTTTGAAAATCTCACACCAAACAGATCATAAACAACCAGATCAACTGATCATCAGAGTGAAATAGTTGCAAGATGCTCATGTGAAACAAAATTACTGGCACTGCTCACATTTTCACATCTCTCTTGCCCTGAGTGTTTCCGTTTTGCAGGTTTATATATTTCAGGTTATTTTCTTGTGATGTAGAAGGAGGCTATTCAGCCCAACAATGCAAATCCATCAGTCCCATTCCCTCATGTACTTCCCAGTAACCTGTTACGTCTGGCATTCTCATCGTCCCTCAGTATGTTCCAGATCAGATGCAGAACACTCTAAAGGGGGAGGGAGAACAAGCAGACGTCACGGCATACAGTGGTGCTACCATCATTGCTAGAAAGGGGAATAACGTTCTGTACAGTGAGTTTAAGGAGTCAAGTATAAGGTTTAAAGGCAAGACTTCCGAAGTCATAATGTTAGGATTACACTTGTGTCACAATCTAGCGAAGGTAAAAGTAGGAAAGGACAAATGAAAATGTGTCTAGAGAGCTGGTACATGGGGTGAGGGTTTTGGCCATTTGGATTATTGAGATCAAACTTCTAATAATGCAGTAGGTGTGGAGAAACATTTAGAGTAAGTCCAGAGCAGATTGGACTGAGGCAGCTTAGCCTCAGTGGGGACGTGCTGACTAACTCAACTGCATTTCCTTTCATTCAGGCTGTCTCACAGCAAAATCAGATGAGCTTAGATCAGCACTGGGAATTATGATGTTAAACAAGCCACAGAATTGTGTGTGAGGGAAGGGTAGGACTGACAATTAGTGTTCCTAGGTATAGAAGGTTCAGGCACAACAGAATACAAAAGAGGAGGGGAAGTTGCTCTAGTGATTAGGGAGAACATTACAGCAGGATATCCTGGAGGCTTATGGGTAAAATTTGGAAATAAAGGAACAGGTAATCCAATAATCTAATTCTGACTGACTATAGGACGTCCAATACTCAGTGGGATGTAAAGGTTTAGATATGTAACTAACTCACTGTTTGGTGTCAGAACAATAAGGGCATAGCAGTGGGGGATGTCAAATTTCATAATATAAACTGGGATTGCCTTAGAGATTGCAAAGGGTTTAGGTGGGGCAGAATTTGTTAAGTGCATGCATTTTCACGTGCCTATCTAAAAGCTTCTTAAATACTATGATCAGCTCTGTCCCACCACTGGCAACCCACTCCAGGCAACTACACTGTGTAAAATTTTCCCCAGAGCTCTCCTTTAAATATTTACCCTCTCACCTTAAAACCAAGTCCTCTGGTTCTTGACATTTCTGCTCTTGGAAAAAGATTCTGACCACTCTATTTATGTCTCTCATAATTTTGCAAATTTCTATCCGATCTTCCAGCTGGTGCTCCAGAAAAAATGATCCAAGTTTGTCTCGCCTCTCCTTATAGATCGTACCCTCTAATCCAGGCAGCATCGTGGGCAAAGAAACGGCAGATGGAATACAATGTCGGGAAGTGATGCACTTCGCTAGAAGAAATAAAAGGGTAAACAATTTTCCTGAATGGAAAGAAAATACAAAAATACTCAGGTGCAAAGGGACTTGAGAGTACTTTGCAGGATTCCCTAAAGGTTAATTTGCAGGTTGAGTCTGTGGTGAGGAAGGCAAATGCAATGTTCGCATTTACTTCAAAAGGACTAAAATATAAAAGCAACGATGTAATGTTGAGACTTTATAAAGCACTGGTCAAGTCTCACTTGGAGTGTTGTGAACAGTTTTGGACCCCTGATTGTAGAAAGGATGTGCTGAAACTGGAGAAGTTTTAATGAAAATGATTCCAGTTTTCAATGGCTTGTCATATAAAGAGTGTTTGATGGCTCTGGGCTTGCATTCACTGGAATTCAGAAGAATGAGGAGTAATCTCATTGAAACTTAATGAATGATGAAATGCTTTGGTAGAGCGGATGTGGAGAGGATATTTCTTATGGTGGAAGAGTCTAAGACGAGAGGACACAACCTCAGAATAGAGAGGCGTTCTTTTAGAATGGAGATGAGGATGATTTTCTTTAGCTGGAGTGGTGAATCTGTTGAATTCATTGCCACAGGCAACTGTGGAGACCAAGTCTGTATGTATATTTATGAGGAGGTTGATAGACTCTTGATCAGTTAGGGCATGAAGGGATATGAGGGGTGGGGGGGGGAGGCAGGAGTTCGGGGCTGAGAGGAAAAATGGATCAGCCATGATGGAATGCAGAAGCAGACTTGATAGGCAAAATGGCCTA
Organism: Hypanus sabinus; assembly: GCF_030144855.1. Taxonomy (NCBI): domain Eukaryota; kingdom Metazoa; phylum Chordata; class Chondrichthyes; order Myliobatiformes; family Dasyatidae; genus Hypanus; species Hypanus sabinus. The sequence continues at coordinate 131,349,431 of NC_082714.1, forward strand.
ATTCAGACAGACATACCTTATTGATCCTGAGGGAAATTGGGCTTCGTTACAGTCGCACCAAGAATAGTGTAGGCATATAGCAATATAAAATCATAAATAATAATAACTAAATAATGCCAAGTGGAAATAAGTCCAAGACCAGCCTATTGGCTCAGGGTGTCTGACACTCTGAGGGAGGAGTTGTAACGTTTGATGGCCACAGGTAGGAATGACTTCCTATGACGCTCAGTGCTGCATCTTGGTGGAATGAGTCTCTGGCTGAATGTACTCCTGTGCCTAACCAGTACATTATGGATTGGATGGGAGACATTGTCCAAGATGGCATGCAACTTGGACAGCATCCTCTTTTCAGACACCACCGTCAGAGAGTCCAGTTTCAGCCCCACAACATCACTGGCCTTGCGAATGAGTTTGTTGATTCTGTTGGTGTCTGCTACCCTCAGCCAGCACACAATAGCAAACATGATAGCACTGGCCACCACAGACTCATAGAACATCCTCAGCATCGTCCGGCAGATGTTAAAGGACCTCAGTCTCCACAGGAAGTAGAGACGACTCTGACCCTTCTTGTAGACCCTTCTTCTACTCCCATGTTTTATGGTCTTATGTCACTATATACAACCCTGAGATTAATTTTCTTGCAAGTATACTCAATAAATGAATAATAGATAATAACCATAAAAGAATCAATGAAAGACAGCACCTACTGAGCAGTCAACTAGTGTGCAAAAGACAACAAACTGTGTATATACAAAAAAAGAAATTCATAATAGTAATAAATAAATAAAGAACAAATATCAAGAATATGAGATGAAGGGTCTTTGAAATTGAGTCCATAGGTTGTGGGATTAGTTCAGTGATGGGGCGAGTAAAGTTGAGTGAAGTTATTCCCTTTGGTACATGAACCTGATGGTTGAGGGGTTCATTCTTGAACCCGGTGCTGTGGGTCCTGAGGCTCCTTTATCTTCCTGAAGGCAGCAATGAGAAAGGAGCATTTCCTAGATAGTGGAGGTCCGTAATGATGGATATAGCTTTCCCGTGACATCTACTCCTGTTCAATGATGGGGAGGGTTTTACCCATGATGGACTAAAATGTATCCACTACATTTTGTAGGCATTTCCTTTCAAGGACATTGGTGTTTCCATACTAGGCTACGATCCATCTCCCACTCCCCATCCTCACCACATTCTACAGAGGATGTATCAAGAGCATCCTGAGCAGCTGCATCACTGCCAGGTTTGGGAATTGCACTGTCTCGGATTACAAGACCCTACAGCGGATAGTGAGGTCAGCTGAGAAGATCATCAGGGTCTGTCTTCCTGCCATTACAGACGTTTACACCACATGCTGCACCCACAAAGCTAACAGCATTGTAAAGGACCCCATGCACCCCTCATACAAACTGTTCTCCCTCCTGCCATCTGGCAAAAGATACTGAAGCATTTGGGCTCTCATGACCAGACTGCAACAGTTTCTTCTCCCAAGCCATCAGATTCCTCAATACTCAGAGTCTAGACTGACATTTATGATATTATGGTATTATTATGGTATTGAAATTTGTCCTCTACTGTGCCTATTGTCTTGTTGATTAATTAATTAATTAATTATTCGTTATTGTACTACCCCGCACCGTTTTGTGCACTTTATATAGTTCTGTGTAGTTCTGTAGTCTAGTGTAGTTTTGTGTTGTTTCATGTAGCACCATGGTCCTGGATGAACATTGTTTTGTTTTTACTGTGTACTGTACCAGCAGTTTATGGTCGAAGTTACAATAAAAAGCAACTTGACTTGTTGCAACCAGTCAAAATACTTCGCACCACACATGTATACAAGTTTCTCAAAATTTTAGATGCCATGCCAAATCTTCACCAACTTCTAAGAAATTAGAGGCACTGCCATGCTTTCTTTGTAAAGGCATTTACATGCTGGGTCAGAACAGGTCCTCTGAAATAATAATACCAAGGAATATAAAGTTACTGACCCTCTCCCCCTCTCATCTCCCGATGAGGTCTGGCTGATGGACCTCTGGTTTTCTGCACCTAGAGTTAATAAGCTGCTCCTTAATAAACTTAAGGATTTCTGTTACCATTGATTGTTCAACCTCAAGAGGGAGACAAGATACATTTTTTTGCTATTAGAACATCATTTAGCATCTTACAGGGACAGTTTGGTCTCACTACTGCCATCATGTGGAGTAAATGGGAACTAAAGGACATTCAGAATGTAATAGCATTTACTGGGGAATATGTTTTCAAGAATAGGTTTACCACTTCTGTTCCTTAAGTCCACATATTTATAAGCTATATACAGTAGATTACAGGACTCTGAGGAGATTTGCATAGGGCAATGAATGACAAATATGGCAAATCCCTTTTTTTAAAACAAGAATTCAATCCTGTAGTAATTTCCTAAAATTTCACCAGGTTGGCATAATTTCTCAGGAAACAAGTTGACTACAACAGGAATCCAAGTAGAATTCAGAAAGTTTTCCTTTCCCCCACAGACATAGAGACAGAGTCCAAACAGAACTGCCTTCCTCATTGAATTACTTCTGAAAGATGTAAATAAAGCACTTCTGTGAGAGCAGATATTGTGTGAATAATTTGAAATTTGTTGTCACAGCCCGCTCTACAGGTACCTTCCAGAGAATGGAGACACAAAAGGCTGCAGATATTGGAACCTGGAGCAAATGAAAATAAACTATTGGAGGAACTCAGCATTATCTGTGGAGGCAAAGGGATTGCCAACATTTTGGGTCAAGACCCAGCTTCAGGACAGAAAGTGCAAAGGGAAGTTAGGTGTTTTAGACAAGTGAGAGGAAGGAGGGAGACAGAGGTGGGTAGGTAATAGGTGGAAACAAATAAGGGAGAGCACATGGAACTGGATGGGGCAGGAAAGCTAAACTAAGGGAGAAGAAACTCAACCAGGTAAGTATGCTGGTGATAGTAGAGGAACCGGGAGACGAGGAGGATGTGTGTAGGTTATGAGGGGACAGAGATAGAAAAGGTCAAAAGAGACACATCCTAGCTGAATCAATGGGAGTGAAAAAGGAACAAGGGTTACATGAAATTAGAAAACTCAGTGCTTGTTCCAAATTACTGCAGGCAGAACATGAAATGTTGTTCTTCCAGTTTGTGTTTGGCCTCACCTTGGCAATGGGGAAGGCTGAGACAAACATGTTGATGTGCAGAGTGAATGGGAAGTTGAAATGACGTGCAAGCAGATGACCATTACAGACAGTGGAGGTGTGTTGACCAAGACTTCCAGCATCTGCTGTATCTCTTGTGGATCTGCATCATAGTAGTCTGGCCTACACTCAGTCTCACCAATGTAAAGGGGGTTTCATTATGAGCACTGAATGCAGATGCTCAGGTTACAGGAGGTACATGTGTATCTCTGCCTCACTTAGAAAGACTGCTTCTATGTCTGGATGGTGGTGAAGGAGGTGCAGGGACATGTGTGCATTTCCTATGGTTGCAGGGCAAAATGCCAGGCAACAGGGAAAGTCAGACAGGAAGGGATGAGCAGAACTCAGAATCACAGAAGATATAGAACATAGGAACAGAGCCTTTGGAGCACAATATTGTGCCAAAATAATTAATTTGATAATGAAATGCCAAACCAAAGTAACCCCTTCTGCCTACACAGTTCCATTCATTTCCTGCACATTCACGTGCAAATCTTGGAGCTTCTTAAATGCCTCTATCATACCTGCCTCCACCACTACCCCTGGCAATGCACTCCAGCCACTATTCTGCATAAAAAACACTTTCCCCGCACATCTCGTTTGAACATACCCCTTTTCACCTTAAATGCATGCCCTCAGGTGTTGGATATTTCAATCCTGGGAAAAAGATATCAGCTGTCTCTCTCCGCCTTGCATCATTTTATAATCACCTAGCGATCTCCCCTTAGCCTCCACAGCTCCAGATCAAACAACCCACGTCTGTCGAAGCTCTTGTAATAGCAGGCACCCTCTGATCCAGCAGCCTAGCAAACCTTTTCTGCATCTTTTCCAAAGCCATCACATCCTTCCTATAATGGGGTGGCCAGAATTGAATGCATTACTCCAGATACAGCCCAACTAGCTTTATAAAGCTGCAACATAACTTCACAACTCTTGAATTCAATGCCTGACCAATAAAAACAAGAATGCCATTTGCTTTCTATATATCATCTTATGTAGCCTCTTCAAGGGAACAATGGACTTGGACACCAAGATCCTTCTGTACATCAACTTGGTTAAGGGGAGGGGTCACTGCAGAAAGCAGAAATGGGAAAGAAAGGAAAATAGGCGGGTGTTGGGAATCGTTGCAGTTAGTGGAAGTAGCAAAAGATGGTGTGGTTCACCTTAACTATCCCCTTCCCCTTGTTGGTTCCATCTGCCCATTATACCTCCCTACCTGGGTTTCATCTATCACCTACCAGCCTCAATCTGTGCCTCCGAGGAAAGCCACCACTACAGCCTGTAATCTGGTCATCCCCGAGGCTGAGGTACGCAGATGTTTCCAACGAGTGGACAATTGCAAGACTGTGGGACCGGACGGCATCCCAGGGCGTGTTCTTAGGATGTGCATGGCACAACTGGCAGGTGTGTTTACAGACATTTTTAATCTCTCCTCTCCCCGTGTTGAGTGCTCTCCTGCTTTAAAACATCCACCATTGTCCCTGTACCAAAAAACACCCAAGGTTTTCAATGCCTGAACGACTGACGTCCTGTCATACTCACCTCAATAATAAGCAAATGCTTTGAGATGCTGGTAAAGGATTACATCTGCAGCTGGCTACCACAAACACTGGACCTCCTACAATTCACCTATTTACACACCCAATCAACAGACGACGCAATAGCCACTGCTCTACATACCGTTCTTACACATCTGGAGAAGAACGATGTTTATGTGAGAATGCTGTTCTTGGACTACAATTCGGCACTCAACACCATAGTTTCATCCAGGCTTGACAGGAAGCTTAGAGACCTCGGCCTTGATGTTGCCTTGTGCAGCTGGATCCTGGACCTCTTGTCCGATCACCGGCAGGTGATAAGAGTGGGCTCCCTCACTTCCACCCCTCTGACCCTCAACACAGGAGCTGTGTACTAAGCCCCTCCTTTAGTCCCTGCATACCCAAGACTGTGTTGCCACCCACAACTCTAATCTGCTAATTAGATTTGCTGATGACACTACATTGATTGGCCTTATCTCAAACGATAATGAAGAGGCCTACAGGGGAGAAGTCATATCTTTGACACAGTGGTGTCAAGAAAAACAACCTCTCCCTCAATGTCGCAAAAACAAAGGAGCTGGTTGTGGACTACAGGAGGAATGGAGATGCGCTAATCCCTATTGACATCAAGGGATCTGAGGTTGAGAGGGTGAACAGCTTTAAGTTCCTTAGCATCCACATCACAGAGGACCTCACATCGTCTGTACACACCAGCTGTGTGGAGAAAAAGGCACAGCAGTGCTTCTTTCACCTCAGACAGTTGTGGAAGTTTGGTCTGGGCCCTCAAATCCTAAGAGCTTTCTACAGGGACACAATTGAGAGCATCCTGACTGGTTGCATCACAGCCTGCATGTGAACTGTACCTCCCTTAATCGCAGGATTCGGCAGAGAGTGATGCCGAATGCCCAGTGCATGTGTAATTATGAACTTCCCGTGATTCAGGATATTTACAAAGACAGGTGCAAAAAAAGGGCCCGAAAGATCAGTGGGGGCCTGAGTCTCCCCAACCACAATCTATTCCAGCTGCCACCATCCAGGAAACAGTACCGCAGCATAAAAATGAGGACAGACAGACTCCAGGAGAGTTTCTTCCACCCGGCCATCAGACTGATTAACTCACGCTGATTTGAGTGGATTTCTATGTTACATTGACTCTTCTGTTTATCATAAATGACTATGATTGCACATTCCGCATTTAGACAGAGACATAATGCAAAGATTTTTACTCCCCATGTATGTGAAGGATGTAAAAAATGAAGTCAATTCAATTCAGTCTACCCTCCCCTTCCCTCACCAGTCCATAAAACACCACCTCAACCGGGTTCCATGCAGGGATGACTAAAACATCAGCCATCCTTTTGCCTCCAGGAAAGAGCTGTTTGACCTACTGAGCTTTTCTAGCACTCTTCCATTTACTCCACCTTCCAGTAAATGTTTAAATAGCTCCTTTCAAGCTTCTTTCCTCCAACCAAGTCTGCTGATATTCGTCACCTATAAATTGATCAAGGAGTCCTCATTATATTTACCTGCTCTGCTCTCTAATCCTTCATCCCATTTCTATTTATCCATCCAACACAATTCTAAATGTTCACAATTTCCACGACCAAGTCCATATTTTGATTCTATACTATATGTTGCATAAAAGATTGTTTTGTCTTTTATTCTAAATTTCTTTTTATTTGAATTTGGTATTATTGTCTTATTACTCTAGACACCTCAAGTCATCCAAAATGGCCTGCTCATAGCCATCCCCTCCCATGCTTTCATATAAAAAGATACCAGCACAAACCATTATCTATTATTTACTTTAATCCAATGTTAGTATCTATTATTTTTAAATCCCAAACATTCTTGTCAATTTCTCCTAGATTCTACACTAGGGGTGATTTATAGAGGCCAATTCACCAATCCATCTGCATATCTTTGCACTTTCTGGGGAAAGCAAAACCAGGGCAAGCAGACGCAGCACATGTGGTGACAGGAAAACGTACAGACTCCACAAAGACATGACCCAAGGTCATAACTGAACCCTCTGGCACTGAAAGACTGCAGCTCTACTAGATGTGTACCGGCTACAATATGGTCCCAGCAGCTAATCTTCAAGTCAAGTCGACTTTTATTGCCATTTTGACCATAACTGCTGGTACAGTGCATAGTAAAAATGAGACAACGTTTTTCAGGACCATGGTGTTACATGACACAGTACAAAAAACTAGACTGAACTACGTAATAAAAAAAAACACAGAGAAAGCTACACTAGACTACAGACCTACACTGGACTGCATAAAGTGCACAAAAACAGTGCAGGCATTACAATAAATAATAAACAGGACAGTAGGGCAAGGTGTCAGTCCAGGCTTCGGGTATAGAGGAGTCTGATAGCTTGGGGGAAGAAACTATTATATAGACTGGTTGTGAGAGCCTGAATGCTTTGGAGCCTTTTCCCAGATGGCAGGAGGGAGAAGAGATTGTACGAGGGATGGATGGGGTCCTTCATAATGCTGTTTCCTTTGCGGATGCAGCGTGTAGTGTAAATGTCCGTGACAGCGGGAAGAGAGACCCCGATGATCTTCTCAGCTGACCTCACTATCCGCTGCAGGATCTTATGATCCGAGATGGTGCAATTTCCAAACCAGGCAGTGATGCAGCTGCTCAGGATGCTCTCAATACAACCCCTGTAGAAAGTGATGAGGATGGGGAGTAGGAGATGGACTTTCCTCAGCCTTCACAAAAAGTAGAGACGCTGCTGGGCTTTTTTTGCTATGGAGCTGGTGTTGAGGGACCAGGTGAGATTCTCCGTCAGGTGAACACCAAGAAATTTGGTGCTCTTTACGATCTCTACCAAGGAGCTGTTGATGTTCAGCGGGGAGTGGTCGCTTTGTGCCCTCCTGAAGTCAACAACCATCTCTTTTGTTCACATTAAGAGACAGGTTGTTGGCTCTGCACCGGTCCGTTCAGTTCAAAAGTTAGAAGGTAAGATTTTATTCATTTTTATTTCAAAGTATATATGTTTCAGTTAATTAATGGCAGTTGTGAAGTTAAACGCATTTAGAATTTATTGTTTTAATTATGTTGAATTCTTTTTTTGTTTGCAAATATCTTGGATCTTCAGGGACAATTGAAAACAGCGATGGTGTGAGTTCTGAGGGAAGATCCTCTGTCCGTACCATATGTCATCCAGAGGCCATGATGAAGTAATAAATTGAATGCCATGTGGCTGTAAACATTTGGTAAACCACAAGAGCTAATGCAGGTGCAGCACAATGGTTAAATAGACTTTATTTATTTAAATTAGACTTTAAAAAGTCTGCTTTAATTCTTAGAAACCATAAATGCATCCCAACACTGTAGAAACTATTTTTGCAAGTGTGCACCCTCAGAGACAATAATTGATTTGGCACAAAGAGAATCTGCATTAATTGACAATTATCTTCATTGCTTCTGTTTTAATTGAACATGCAAGTCATATAAAACTAAATATTTGTGTACCTACACACTAGATTTCCCTGACCCTCTTTAAACAGTCAAAGCATGGTAATAACCAGGAATGGGAGTTTACTCTAGCCAGGCATTCCTTTCAATCCCAAAGTAACCTCCATGTTTCTGATATGGGGTCATCCACTTTCATTATGGTTGATAGCTAGGGTTTTCACAGCTTTTCCACCTGAACTCTTCAATACTTTATCTCCTTTCTTATCGGATCAACTGTTGTTTCAATTTCATTGGTGCAGGCTTACCTGGCTTACCTGCACCAGCTCCTCACTGGATATATCTCACAGCCTTTAAAGAATGCCATTAATTCAATTGTCTGGGATGGAAACTTGAATTAATTTTCTCAAATGATGTGGAAGTCGAGTCTGACGGTTTAATGATCTCTGAGAAAACAATGATGTGGCATTTTCTCAAAGGATTGCAGTTCTGTTGGAGCAATTACACCTACAATGTTGCTTCTAGGGTGCTCCAGAGTGCTGACACATTAATAACGATGGAACTGTGATACACTTCCTCATTAAGATAGGGAAATCACAAATGGTGATATTTTCATATTCTGGATATTGTGAGGTTTACCAACATTTAATACATATGCCTTTCCAGTTTTAGAATCCAGTTGCAAACCCCACCAGGATGTTTTATAATTTAATTCTCTAATTCTTATTTTTATATAATGGTACTGGATAATTGCTTAAACTGTCCCAATATTTGCTGTTCATCAACCTGGAAATAGCATGACATTTCTTTTCAGCTGTTTGAGGGATGGTTTACCTTTGTTTCTTCTCTAATCAATGTTGATGAGGTCGTGAGCACTTTCCCCAATGCCACGCTTTAATTAGCCAACGTTACTTGAGCATCATGCTTGGAACATCGTTGGTTGATCAGCCTAACTACTCACTGGATGCCCATTCACCACCAGGGGACCTCATTAGTTTTAGACACTGCATTTGTTTCTCCCGTTCCTGGAGTGCACTTTTACTACTGTTGGGTTTAATATCAAACCCACAAAGGAACTCTGCATAGCAAAGAACTGATGTTGTAAAAGGCTTCATAATTTTTATGTGTGGAAGTTCTATAACTAAACAGCAGTAAACACCAGCTAGAAACAAATCAAACACTTTCTGCAATAACACTTAAAATATGATTCAAATAACCCTCAGCAGGATATTTTTGTAAATTAAAAGATAACTCTTCTTTAGAAAACTGGATACAAAGTAACACTCGCACTATACTTTTCCCATGCACTCGTGTACGAGACAAGTTTCTTTCTTCATGAGAAAGCGGAAGTACAAATCACTGTGTGAACATTTTCCAAGCACTTCTCGAGATAAAACAAGGGCTGGAAGTTGGAGACCTTGGTGAGAACTGTGCCTATTCAAACAACATACAGGGAGCTGATTGACTGATCTGTGGCAAAGTAGGTACTAAATCTTTATCCTTAATCAGTCTGAACCTCAGCACTAACTAACCCAATGAAGGGTTCTGTTTCCAGAACATAATTAGAATGTACAGCAAGTTTCCTGAAGAGACTGCTCTACAAAAATAAATCTTACTCTACATTTCTCTGTGCTATATGTGCACAGAGTAAAAGGTACAATAAACCATCATTACTCAGTCCCCCCCCCCCACCCGCCCACCATTCCTTCACTTCATGTAAGTCAGGGGACGTCTTTTGTGGGTACATTTTACAAGGGCTATGACACCTCTGTTATGGGTTGGGAAATACAATGGAAACAGCACTGATGAGCTGCTGTTGAGCAGTGCATACATTGTAAGATTATTTAGAACGTCCTGTGTGTCAAAAATTCCAGTTTAGTGCAATTTAATTTGCCAGCTTTTAGTCTTAGAATCAGAATCAGGTTCAATATCTCCAGCATGTGTTGTGAGATTTGGTGTCTTCATTGCAGCAGACAATGCAATGCATAATAATAATAGAGAAAAAACTGAATTCTAGTAAATAATTTTATATATATATATATATATATATATATATATATACACACACACACACAGTATATTAAATAGTTACATTAAATTAGTGTGCAAAAAATAGAAATTTTAAAAAGTAGTGAGGTAGTGGTCATGGGTTCAATGTCCATTCAGTCATCAGATGGCAGAGGGGAAGAAGCTGTTCCAGAATCTTCGAGAATGAACCTTCAAGCTTCTGTACCTCCTTCCAATGACAACAAGGCATGGCCTGGATGTTGGGGGTCCTTAATGATGGACACTGCCTTTTTGAGGCATCACTCCTTTAAGATGCCTGGATCCTATGGAGGCTAGTGCTCATGATGGAGCTGATTAAGATTACAACTCTGTGCAGCTTACTTCAATCCTGTGCAATAACCACCACCCCTCCCATAACAGATGATGATGCAGCCAGTTAGAATGCTCTGCATGATACACCTGTAGAAATGTGTGTTTTTGGTGACATACCAAATCCTCCCAAAGACCTAATGAAATATAGCCACAGTTGTGCCTTCTGATCCTGTGAGGACTGGTGTGTGTTCACTCATCCTACCCTTTTTGAAGTCCACAATCAGTTCTTTGATTTTACTAGTTGAGTGCAAGGTTGTTGCTGTAACACCACTCAACTGGCTGATGTATCTTGCTCCTGTATGCCCTCTTGTCACCATCTGAAATTCTACCAACATTGGTTTCATCATCAGCAAATTTGCCTAGCCCCAGAGTCATTGGTGTAGAGAGAAAAGAGCAATGCTGAGGTGTGCAGGTGTTGATTGTCAGTGAGGTGGAGATGTTGTCTCTGATCTGCACGGATTGTGGTCTTCTGGTCAGGAAGTCAAGGATCCTGTTACAAAGGGAGGTACAGGAGTCAAGTTCAGAGCTTTTTGATCAGAACTTTAGGAATGATTGTATTATATGTTGAGCTGTAATCAATAAACTGCATCCTGACATAGATATTTGTATTATCCAGGTGGTCCAAGACTGCATGAAGAGCCAATGAGATCATGTCCACTGTAGATCTATTGTGACAATAATCAAATTGCAGTGGGTCCAGGTCCTTGCTGAGATAGGAGTTAAATCTAGCCATAAGTAATATCTCAAAGCATTTCATCACCATTTATGTAAGCACTACTAGATGATAGACATTAAGGGTGCTCAGCTTGCTCTTCTTGGGCACCAATATAATTGTTGCCCCTTTAAAGCAGGAAGGAAATTGAAGATGTCTTTGAACACCCTGCAGGTTTTCAGTCCTACCAGGTACTGCACTGGAGCCTGTTGCCTTGCGAGGGATTACCCTCTTGAAAGACAGCCCGACTTCAGCCTCTGAGACAGAGGTCACAGGGTCATCAGGTGCAGCGGGGAACCGCATAGCTGTAGTTTTAATTCCCCCCTTCAAAGTGGGCATAAATTGCAGAGTTCATCTGGGAATAAAGCATCGCTGCCATTCATGATGTTGGGTGTTGCCTTGTAGAAACTACTGACCTGAAAACTCTGTCAGAGTTGACGTGCATCTGATTTTGTCTCCTACCTTGTTTGGAATTGTTCCTTAGCTATTGAAATAGCCCTCTGCAAGTCATACCTGTTTTTTTTTTGTACAGACCTGGGTCGCCAGACTTGAATGCCACAGGTCTAGCCCTCAGCCCACTACGGAACTCCTGGTTCATCCACAGCTTTTGCAAAAGCACAGAAAGCACAGGTTCAATTACATGTCAAAATACAATGAGTGTTTCTGCCCAACCACTTTTTCAAATAGACTCTGGTAACAAAACATTTACGTGATTGCTTCTGTAAGTTTCTGGATTATTGGGAAGGAGGATTTGGTAAGAGTAAATTATGATAAATTGCCAATAGTGTGAAAAACTGACAGCTCTAATCTTTGCAAAAATACAGTTAAACATGAAAATCTTAAAAGTCACGGCTGTGATGTCTGCTCCTTTATAGAGTGCACTTTGTCTTCTTTTGCACATTGGCTGTTTGCCAGCCTTTGAATGATTATGTATAGTTTTTTTGGTAAATTCTGTTACATTTTTTTTTCTCCCCTGTAATTGCCTGCAAGAAATGAATCACAATAGTACATAACATATGTGTGCAGTGGTGTAGAAAGTTAGTGAACCCTGTAGAATTTTCTCTATTTCTGCATAAATATGACTGGAAATGTGAATAAATCTTCATGCAAGTCTTAAAGGAGAATCCAATTAAATAAATAACACAAAAAAATTACACTTTTTCATTTATTTGAGAAAATTGATCCAAAATTTCATGTATTTGTTAGAAAAAGTATGTGAACCTCTGAGGTAATGCCTTCCACAAAATCTATTTGGAGTCAGGTGATCCAATCACTGAGCTGAGATTGGAGGTGTGGGTTGTAGAGGTGCCCTGCCCTGTAAAAATGACAAAGTCAGGTTACAGACAGAGCCTGCTCTTCTCAAGGAAGATCTGTATTTGTGCACCATGCCTCAATCAAAACAACTTTCAGAGGACCTTAGAAGAATTGTGGAGAAGCATGAAGATGGAAAAGGATACAAAAGTATTTCTAAAGACCTGAGTGTTCATCAGTCCACAGTAAGGGAAACTGTCTGCAAATAGAAGAATCTCAGTACTTTTGCTACTTGCCCTGGAAGTGGGCATCCTGCAAAGATCACACCAAGAGCACATTGTGCAATGCTGAAGGAGGTGAAAAGAACCCAAGAGTAACAGCAAAAGACCTGCAGAATTCTCTAGAACTTGCTAAAGTCTCTGTACATGTGTCAATTACAAGAAAAGCACTGAACAAGAATGGTGTTCATGTAAACTACTGCTCTCCAAAACAAAATTGCTGCAAATCCCAAGTTTGCTAAAGACTACCTGGATGTTCTCTGTTGCTTGCGGGACAATGTTCTTTTTGGCCAAAATTTGCTATGTTTGGAGGGAAAAGGGCACTGCACACGAACACCAAAAATTCATCCCAACTGTGAAGCATGGTGGAAGGAGATCATGGGTTGTGGCTGCTTTGCTGCCTCCAGGCCTGGACAGTTTGCAATCATTGAGGGAACAATGAATTCAAAACTATATCAAGATATTTTACAAGTGAATGTCAAGGTAGCAGTCTGTTATGTGAAGCTTAATAGAAGTTGGTTAATACAAGACAATTATCTGAAAGACAAGAGTAAATCAAGAATGGTTTAAAAAGAACATTTGTGTTTTGGAATGGCCGAGTCAAAGTCCTGAACATTATCCCACTGAAATGTTGTGGAAGGACCTGAAGCAAGTAGTTCTTGCAAGGAAGCCCACCAGTAAGTCAGAGATGAAGCAGTTTTGTAAAGAGGAATGGCCTAAAATTCCTCCAAACCGATGTGCAGGACTGAGCAATAGTTTCCAAACCATTTGGTTGAAACAATTGCTGTACGGGGGTGGGGGGGGTCACACCAGTTCATTTTTCCTCAGTAAACAATTGAGCATGTATAAAGCTTTTTCTATTATTTATGTAATTGGGTTCTGTCTGGTTTAAGGACTTGCATGAAGATCTGATCACATTTTAGGTCAGATTTATGCAGAAGTAGAGAAAATTCTACAGGGTTCATAAACTTTCTAGCACCACTGTACTTGTATAATAAATTTACTTTGAAATTTGAATCTTTGTTAAATGAAATATATTTAAGATCTTTATAATGTATGTCCTAAGTAACTCATCTTTGGTCCAGAAAACAATTCTAACAAGTGTAGAGTCTCATTCTCTCATGAATATATAGTCAGACTATTTTTTGTGATGTTTCATGTAGATTGTTACTTAAGCTTTAATCTTATATCTATTACCCAATTTTTCTTTCTGCAAAATAAAAGTGAATTACAATCCGTGCTTTCTATTTCGTGTGTTGCTATTTGGTAGGCTGAACAGAACGCCTGATACACCCAGCTCATTCCATCCTTCATCCCACAGTACTGTACCCTCATCCCTGCCTTTTCATCTGTTTCCACCTTTCGCCCACCAGACTCTTGCCCCACCCATCTCATATATTGGCAAATTTTCCTTGTCCCTCTCAGTCCTCATGCAGGGTCTCAACCCAGAACATTAATGTACACCTTTATCCCACACAGATGCTGCTTGATCTGCTGAGATCCTCCAGAGTTCTGCCTTTTGTTCCTGATCCCAGTATCTGATGTCGAGATAATTTTATAGTTGATATAGTACAAGATCTCCTGTAGATGGTGCCAAATTCAAAGTTACATCACAATAGAGGGAAACTACGGCACTGCAGCTAATACGATTAGTTGAGAGCACCATTCCTCTGCCTCCTTCTAATATTATGAAAAAAATTTTTCCCAATACTTTGAGTGTTTTCGTTTCATAGTTCAATTATTAAATAGGTCACAAAATTTGCAAAATGCAAAGTATAATCTTCAGTACATCTTTTTTGGAGCTATAAATGATTCCCTCAGTAATATTCTTCAAATAAACCATACGACTTACCATACCATTATTTTCTGTGGTATTTTAGCCTGATAGGTGGGTTGATCATACCAACAACAGGGACAAGGGGAGAATCACTGACAGCCAAACACAAGGTTATGCTCCACAGAAAATGTGTAAGTACAGAAAAGGCAACAGCATTCAAAGTATAAATTTGTGGCAAGTATTTGAGCCTGTTAGTGAACAGTCAATTGAGGACAAAACACATACCATCCACATGAAATTTGTTTTGCAGTTCCCCTCTCCTGCACAGACGCCAGCAATCCCACCCACACCCCTGCACACAAGGACTTTAATACTTTTTTTTAAGAGTGGCTATATAAATACCCCTTAATTCATCTACAAATGATTCATGATGTTGTCCAGCCTCCAGTCTTTTACATCAGAATGATAATTAAAATAACTCAGTTACAGCACTCTGAAACTAAATCAAGTCACTGAATTACACAGCATCAATATTCTATTTCACCATTTTGCAGAATGTGTTTTGTCTGATGTTCTGAGAAATTGATATCTTGGTAGACCCTTTCTCCCTTCTGGAGATAACAATCCATCCTCCTCTGATCACTTCTTTTAAAGAAACTGGTTAAATTATGCTGACCAGTTGTGATCATGCAATTCCAAAAATTCAATGAGATCTGGAACTAAGTGTCTGAGTGAGTTTTATGCTGTGTTAGGTTAATGGACTGAGACACTGCAAGCACTCCCATCTCACCTCTGGCCTCTGGACACCTATATTCTCAGTCCTTCAGGAGACAGTAGATTGCTCGGGCCAACCATTAAGCTCCTACAGACCACCATGTTTAGGATAGAAAGCTTGAGCCTCAATTTGTAGTTCAATCACTAAATGAAAGAATAAGGCAGACAATTCCCAAAACGTAAATAAACATTTATTGCCTATCAGGTTAAATCTACTATTTCAATAAAATAACATTAATCATACTTTCTGTACAATGGAAAATTAAAGAAAAACTACATCATAAACCTAACTTATTTACATTAGCAAAACAATGGTTACTAGCGTTATACACAACAATGGCTTTGTGTCAAATTTTATTAAGTCACTGCATGAAAGTGCACAACTTCCTTGCGGCACTTGACAAAAAGTATTGCACTGGTAATGACAGTAACTGTTAAGGGCTTTGCACTATCCTTTATCTAAATCAAGCAGAATGATTGTCTGCGTTTCACAGGTCTGTGAATTGACAATGTCCACGTCAGAGGTGCAATCTATTTAGCTCTACCCAAGACTTCAAGTGAAACAGAATTCCATTAATGATCCTGAATGTTTAACACAACTGCAGCATCCTGATAAACAAGGAATAGACAAGACTCAGAATAACTACACCACTTTCTGAGCAGTATTGAGTATTTTAAAATTGGATAATTAAATGCATAATTTTGTTATTTAAGAGACATTTTATTAATCAGTAGATTACGACTTGGTATTCAAACTCACTGTATGACTCTTTCTGTGCATAGAAATTGTCAAGAGTTACAGACATGGGATGCAAGACTGCTAAAATATCTATCTGTATCAAAAGGAGATTTTAAGTTGTCCAATTTCAAGTCTTTGCTTAACAAATTTTGAATTTTAATCTGGGTGCACAGTAAATAAAGGGGAAAATGTAAGAAGAAAAGATATCAGAGTGAGAATTCTTGTTATTTTTTAATTGGTGTAGAAAAATTCCAAAATGTCGAGCCCAACCCAGATCTACAAAAGGTTTTGTGTAATTCAACATTGATTTCTGTCCAGTAGCCTGATGAAAATTCCTGCACCAGAATAGAAATCCTAATGGCCCCAAGGTAAAACAGTCTGGCAGCAATCCCCATTTAGTTCACACCCAAAAAAATCCAAATAAAAACCTCCTGAATCAGGCAAAAAGGCTGCTGGCATCTATTGGCACACAACAGGTACCTCCAGGAAAGAAAATAGGAGGAGAAGAACAAGGAAGAAAAGAAACGAAATATTGCACTATGACATACAGCATTTAGTCTCACTAAGCTTTCTTAGCAAATTTCCAGAGTTTACACTACACAGAACCAAGTTACCAAAAGCCTGCACTGGAACAGCACTGAAGACATATAGCTACTTAAATATAAATCTTATACATACATACATATATATATATATATATATATAAAAAGTGGACTGAGATTTTTTTCAGAGAAACTAGTACAGTATTCAAGATTTTTCACAAGTACAGCCCAACTGAACCACACATTTTGGTCAATGCATTTAGGTCAGCTGGGTATTACTCAATTACAACAAACTGCTTCAGTAAAGACTAATTGGTATGAAACAATTATCCATTTTCTAGATCTATGGATGTTCAAGATATAAATGGATTGGAAATCAAATTAGAAAACGATAACTCTGTACCAGAATTAAATGTAGTTACTGCACTTCCCTCAAGTAATCACATAATGTTCTCGAATTCACAATTTAAAACACCTACAAACAAACTACACTAATTCAGCATCCACCAAACAGTAAAAATCGTTAGGGTACTTCTAAAATAAATGCAACTGAAGATACTTTACATTGTAAAAAAATAGAGTAAGTGTGATAAAATATTTACTGCGTTAACAATGAACAAAATTGTATTCCAAAGCAAAAATGACCAAATTTTAAGAGCCTATTCTATATTTAAGGCACTATTAAAGGGCTTCAAAACAGAACTTTGCCCTGAGAAAACTGCTTCAACATGTATCCAATGTGCAAATATACCACAGCAATTTTAAAAAGTTAGTACTAAAACCAAAATTCTTACAAGTCATCTGACTCATTTGTAACATTTAGAACAAATAGACAGTTTGTTTTATACAATTCTACCCCAAATATCAGCATATTCCAATGAAAAACTGACATATACTGGCATATAATCTGTTCTCCCCCTCTCAAGGGCACAACTCCAAATCTTCCCTTAGCAATTCAACACCTGGCAAGTATTGTGTAAAAACGTATTGTTTAAGAAATATTGAAGATCTGTCCTCGGCTGTAAACACAAGATACACTACTGTATTTTCAAGGAATGTCATCTTTTCATCTTTTGTCACAAAATAAAAATGTGAATAATTTAATACTGGTGGTTTTTCCACTGTTATTCAAAGTAAAAATGGATGCTATTTTCGGTCAAGACAAAAAAGCTCCATTCAACAAGACTGTCAGAAGTACCAGTGCTCAGTGCCATCATTTATAAACTTGCAAGTGGAATTCTTCAGACTTTAAGCAAAATGTGTGAAACACTACTGAACGTTTTTTTAAATACTGTATAAATCTGAGAGGTTTGGTTTTAAAATTTAGTTGCAATTGTATGCAAAAAATGTTAACAAATTAACTAACATTGCATTTGAATTCTTAACTTGTACTGTTATTGTTTGCTTTTGGAAAGTAAATGGAGAATTAAAGCATTGATTCAGCAGAAGAATGAATATAATTTAAGCATTTCCAGATTGCTGATCTTCAGAGCTCCTGCATTGAAAGGACTTAAAACAAGGGATGTAATTACAGTGAAGAAAATGTTAAATTGCTTGATTAAAATAGGAATCAATAACAGGACACATCAGTACTCAAGTAAACCAGAATGTTAATTGCTGCAGCTACACAATATATAGCTCTGTGAACAATATCTTGGATGTATACATATGTACATTTTTTGTAGTTGGTACTTGTTAAAGAGTAGCTGGAGCTCAGTCTGGCTAATTTAGCAACCTATTTATATAACATTCTGCTTTTACTTCATTGAATTGTTTTTGGTATTCTAAAACGAATGTCATCTTTTGAGATGCAGTTGGCAGAATTCCAACACATGGGGGGGGGGGGGGGTAGGGAAATGACAGGTGACAGTGGGAATCTGTGCTTACACGTTAGTACACTATTGATGTTAGCTAGCAAAATCTGCAAGTTTCATGCATTAGGATTAGATGGTCTTTTCAATAGTTGTAATATTGGTTCAATTAGCTACATGTATCCAGGAACCAGGGCGGGGGGGGTGGGGAAATCAAACAGTCGACTACCGCTTTGATATAAATGAAAATCTGCAGAGACGACTGTCCGTGTGCACGTTATGACACTGCCATTGTATTACTGTGCATATGTAGACATTCCATAGTTTAACAGAATATAGATGCCACAAACTCAAGATGTTCCAGCAGCTCTAATTCTTTGCGGAATCAGGAAGCTGTTACGAAGCAACTTTCATAGGTCTCCATCAGAAGGTGGTTGACAAAGGCGGTAGAGCCTAGAGAAAACATTTAAAGGAATTACAAATTTAATATCTATTTTGTCCTGTGAAGAAAAATAACAAGCATATTCTTTATGAGAGGAAAAAGTCTTGGAATTTCAAGATATGACCTGTCCTCTAGATGATTAATAAAGCACACTGAGCAGATGAAGGGAAAATTGCTGAGGTAACAGAAGTATACACCTGAATCAAGAATCTATTTCACATTCAGTTTTCTATTTCCTTTGGCTGCTAACATGTGATCACCCATTTTGCAAGTGGACAATTTCACCTCTTGCATTCCAAATTTTCCAGAAAAAACTTTTATGGCTTTCCCAACAAATCCTACCTCATCTAATACTGGAATGAGAAGAAGTTAGGCTTACAATTTCTAAGTTCTCTAAAGAAATGGACATGCTCCTTAAATATGCAAGCAAACCCAGTTAAAATAATATTAACAAAATCCTTTGCAAATATCTGTAAAGCTCACTTTTGATAATAATCTATATCCCCAGATTGTTTGTCACTTTGTCACATGGTGCGAGCAGAATCATCTGCAGCTTAAAGTGAAAAAGACTAAGGAGCTGGTGGTGGACCTGAGGAGGTCTAAGGCATTGGTGACCCCTGTTTCCATCCAAGGGGTCAGTGTGGATATAATGGAGGATTACAAGTACCTGGGGATACGAATGAACAATAAACTGGACTGGTCAAAGAACACTGAGGCTGTCTACAAGAAGGGTCAGTGCCATCTCTATTTCCTGAGGAGACTGAGGTCCTTTAAGATCTGCCGGACGATGCTGAGGATGTTCTACGAGTCTGTGGTGGCCAGTGCTATCATTTTTGCTGTTGTGTGCTGGGGCAGCAGGCCGAGGGTAGCAGACACCAACAGGATCAACAAACTCATTCGTAAGGCCAGTGATGCTGCGGGGGTGGAAATGGACTCTCTGACGGTGGTGTTTGAAAAGAGGATGCTGTCCAAGTTGCATGCCATCTTGGACAATGACTCCCATCCTCTCCATAATGTACTGGTTAGGCACAGGAGTACATTCAGCCAGAGACTCATTCCACCGAGATGCAACACTGAGCATCATAGGAAGTCATTCCTACCTGTGGCCATCAAACTTTACAACTCCTCCCTTGGAGTGTCAGACACCCTGAGCCAATAGGCTGTTCCTGGAGTTATTTCCACTTGGCATGATTAACTTATTATTATTTATGGTTTTATATTGCTATATTTCTTCACTATTCTTGGTTGGTGCGACTGTAACGAAACCCAATTTCCCGCGGGATCAATTAAGTACGTCTGTCTGTAATAGTACTTCTTTCTAGATCACCCCGGCTACTGGTACATCAATATTAGCTGAGTAGAGCACCAAGTCAAAGTTATTTTTAAGCAGATCAGACTACTAAAATGTCAACTCTTCATCTTTGCACTTTTACAGAAATAGATCTGGGCTGGTTCTTGAACTAATCATGTCAAATTCCATACTGGAATAAAAGATAAATGCACCTATTATATACCGGCTTAGTTACATTCCGAGAAGTCGATTTTGTTTAAAATAATTTTTTTACTTTCCAGTCCAAGTCTTAAGTTGTCATTTCTGATTATTATTCATTGAGTCAATTTAAACATGACAACTCACTGCATCGGTAACTAAAGTTACACAAGATGACTGTGGGACGAAAAATATTTCAGAGAGATACAGAGCATCTTTACTCAAAAGAAATGAGTGGGTTGGGAAATATTTTTTTTGAGTCCAGGCTGCTGATAGAAGATTCTCAAATTATGAAACTCAGTGTGCAAAACAGAAAAGAAATATCAGGCTTTAGGTCTGGACCAACTTGCAGAAGCTTAGAGAAGCAAAGTGATGGAACAGACCAAGGATTAAAATAACGCATTGGCTGAGTAGACCTTTGAGGACAGTGGGTTGGATAAAAGACAGAACATAGGCTGTAGAGCCTTAGATGGGTTCAAGCTTAGACGGAATTGTCTACCATGAGTGACCTGGAAAATCTGACATTATGGGAATGGATAAGTGTTAGGCAGTAAATGATCTAAGAGGTATCCAATGTTGCAGACATGGAACACACACATGGTCAGAAGCTCTTCGTGGTTTCAAGAAATTTGTGAATGATCGAGTTCTGTTTCAGGTCGCAAGTAATGGGAGGTAAATAAATGCTCACCTAAGAACTAAACTTATCCAAGGAACTGAAACAACAGTTGTCTCCCCAGTGCTTAAATGAAGAAAACCACTGTTTTCTAAAAGACAATGTGTGACAAATCAGTAACAGCAAAGATTATGAAAGAGGTGAAGAGGCAGAGGTCAAAATCAACTTAAAAAAAGGCACCTGAGGCTTCTCTATGAATGATGTTAATTGACAGCTTGTCAAAAGTAAAAAGGAGCAAAAGATCCATTCTTCAAGTTTGCACTACAAATAACACTAGAACTAGAAAACAAGCATTTCGGGTTATTGCCTGGCCAAGGCTAGGTTAGTAAGAACAGAATATGGAACAATAAGGACAGTAATATCCTCAACTGTGGCAAAGCCTACTGACAGATTGAGAGAGATGAGGAGGGATAGTTTATTGTGCTCACCTTTGTTATGGGGGATTGCAATGCTATGGCAATGTGATTGAAGTTGATCAAAGTATCAAAGACACTTGACTGGAAACAACACCTTAAAATATTTAACATCCTCTCTGCCTCTTGAAATATTTGACACTTCCAATAACTAAACTGATGAAAACATGCTGAAATACTAGTTTTGTTATTCCTTTCTGAAATAAAAGCAACCACTGATGTAACTATTAAACCTCACACATAAATAGAGCAGCAAAAAATTTATAACTTACCTTGGTACAGACTGTGGCATCTTATCCATTACTTTTAAATTTTTGGCAGAGTTTTCAACTCTTGCACCCTGAAAAGTGAAAAAAAGAACAATTCCATGTGCTCAAGTTATAGTAACTTCATTGTATACTTAAGGAACTTAAGGCTTAGGTCATGGGTCTAATTAATTGGTATTTGAAGGTCGTACCTGTTTCCTCATAATGTCTGTGGCCTGCATAATGCATCTAGGTAAAAGTCCATGGCTACGGGCCAAAATGACTGCTTGCTCCAGGGTCACACTTAAAGTACTCCTGCATAAAATTATAGAACTATTAAACCAACATCTAGAGTACATTCACGAGATTTATGTAGAAGAGCCTGAGAAAATATAGTGCATTACACAATAAACTCCACTACAGAGATCCATTTTGTATTTCCCTTGAACAAATCCACAAATGTACAAGAGCAGTCCACAGGAATCACATTAAGCTTCTGGTAGACTGCCACTTACACTTTCTATCTCAATCTGCTCTCTGATTTTGGGCCTTCATATGACTTCAACAATGCAAGTACAACGAACATCAACTGATCTTTCAACGATCCCTCAGAACTTAGTTGTGAATTCCACTATTTCACACACCCAGCCTTTCAAGTTTATGTCAGACCCAATTAGATGCAAAGTCAACATTAACTGTTGTACTTCTCCCAGAAATGTTGCCTAACTAGTGGAATATTTCCAACATTCCCAATCATTTCAACTTTTTTTTTTAAGAACTGCTATGTTCTTCTGTTTCAGCATCGGTCTCATACACCTCTGTATTTTTACACCTCCTCAAATGAATCAGATGCACCTTCAACATCTTTCAACCAGCACAAACACCATCTATGTCATTCAGCCTTCTTGACTCCCACTTTTCTGTGTACGATCTCTTCCTTCCTCTCCTTTGCATCTAGAATATGTTTGCTTTCTAATGTTCCCTGACCTGGATGAAAAGGTAATCAACTCTCTCCATAGATGCTGACTGACTGGCAAAGTATTTCCAGCATTCTTTTATTTAAGATTTCCAATATCTGCTATTTGATTATGCTTTCCCACAGGCAAAGATGAATTTTACAAGGTTAGCATTTTGTCCCAAGATTATAAAGTATAAAATTCTACCATTATCTTTCCAATAATCTAAATAATTAAATATACATCTGGAGAGTTCTGGTTTGGTTGAAAACAAGAGGAATTTACAACAGTTTTATAATGCTAACATTTTTTAACCTTTGTTGGGAAATATCTCCATTTCAAACAATTTCTGCATTGTACGATCACACAGAGTGCATGAAACTACAGAAAACAATCTTTATTAACAGGATATTGGTTAGCAACAAACCCCTGGTGGAACTAAGCAGGTCAGGCACCAGATGGGTGGTCTGGGTCCAGAACCTGGTTAACCTAGATATGGCAAAATTTATTTTACAAATAAACAGCTACCCAACCTCACATTGCTGTTTTGGTAAGTTCTAAGCTGAAGCATACAACTCAGTAGCCACTTTATTAGGTACACTTG
Organism: Hypanus sabinus; assembly: GCF_030144855.1. Classification (NCBI taxonomy): domain Eukaryota; kingdom Metazoa; phylum Chordata; class Chondrichthyes; order Myliobatiformes; family Dasyatidae; genus Hypanus; species Hypanus sabinus. Next base: position 131,372,671 of record NC_082714.1, read on the forward strand.
TGCACCTACTCATTAATGCAAATATCTAATCAGCCAATCACGTGACAGCAATTCAATGTATAAAGTCATGCAGACATGGCCAAGAGCCTCTAATTGCTGTTCAGACCAACCATCAGAATGGGGAAGAAATGGGATCTCAGTGACATTGACTATGGTATGATTGTTGGTGCGAGGCAGGGATACTGCTGATCTCCTGGGATTTTCACACACAAAAGTCTTTCAAGTGTACAGAGACTAGTGTGAAAAACAAATTTTCAGTAAACTGCACTTCCGTGGGTGAAAACACCTTGTTATTGAGGGAGGTCACAGGAGAATGGCCAGACTGGTTCATGCTGACAAGAAGGTGCCAGTAACTCAAATAACCACGTGTTACAACAGTAGAATGCAGAACAGTATCTCTGAATGTACAACGTATCGAACCTTAAAGGGGATGGGCTACAGCAGCAGAACACCATGAAGATACATAAATATACTCAATAGTCACTGGAACAGTGACTACTGAGGATATACAAGTTCTAAATTTTATTCTGTGCACATCAGTATGTCAAAGACAAACATTCAATACAGTAAAACAAAAATTGCTTTCTTTGTACAATTATCAAAAGGAAAACAAACCCAAAAGGTAAACAAGCTCTGCACAAGTATATTTTGATGGAAGTAACTGTTAGGAATGGAATAAGAAATTACAAATGAAACTGGGACTAACTAAAGCATATAATTGTTGCAGTGCATATAATCAAGTATTTGAGTTCAGTTTAAAAGTATAGGCTCTGCTGTAACAATCTCAGAATGTCACTTCCTGGCTTCACTCTTCCTCTACACAATTAGAAACAAAGGCACATGTTATTGACAATTCAAATGTCAGGTGGGAAGGCAGGTTTCACGAACTTCCTCCGTACCAAAGAACAATCTATACCTATATACAACAGCCATGAAATTGTGATTTCACAAATGCTTCATAACTAATTAATTGGCCATCTATTTAGACATAAAAGGTTCAATTTCCAAAAAGCATCATTATACAAACAGAATAGGTTAAGAAATAGTCAATTTTTATTTCTTTAAATAGTTTTGGTAAAGGATAAATGCTAACAAGGAAACAGGACTTGTTTCTCTTCAGAACACCTTGATCAGGTATACATGGGACCAGACTAATAGCCAAAATTACTCTTCAAAAAAAACACACACACAAAGTGTTCCAATTGAAGTTTCACAATTGCTTCTTCCACTAAAATTGCTGCACCAAACTCAGTGCCAAGTTCACTGTATCCGGTGCAAACAAGAGCTGGCATTTGATGATCAGCTTTAATCTGCAAGTGGCCTATGGTGTCCATTATATTCATGCTAATTTGTGGTACTGGGACATTCGAAAGCTTTGTAGCTTTTATAATAATGCAGAACATGGGTGTCATTTCCGCAGTTCCCAGAACTGCAGTAAAATCCTACTCTGTTGTTTTGAGACTGCTGGCAAATTGAAATTTATACTATTTAGACTTTGCTGACTTAGGCATTGTCACAAGATGATAGGTGGCCATATCCCTGGGGATACATTAGAATGAGAGGTGGCCTCAGCCAATAGTGTGTTCAAAGTTCTGGTTTAAGAATGCAGAAAAAGGATACGAAAGCTTTTGGCATTCAGTATCTGGTGACAGGAATGTGTAAGACTGACTAACAAAACATGGAAATAGCCCACTGTGTCCATCTACAGTAATCCCAATTGCCAGCATTAGGGCCGCATCTTTCTGTCTCTTGCCTAATAAAAGGGGTATAAATGCCATTTAATTGTCGCAATTGTCATTTCTCCAAACAGAAAACTCCAGATATCAACCAATCTCTCTGAAAAAAATACTTAACCCCGCAATAACTCTTTATAACCCCTATCTTTCACCTCAAACCTATACCCTCCTGATTTTAATCCCCTAACCATAAGAAAAACATTTTCTATCTTATTTATGCCTCTCATAATCTTACATATTTCTATCAGGTCCTCCATCAGTTCCTTCATTTCAGGGAAAACAAAGCCAGCCTCTACAGTTAACATTGTGGCGAATCTCCTCTGCACAACCATATCCTTCCATATAATGGCAACCAGAAATGCACATAATACCCCCTTGTGTTATGGACTAGTGTTTTGTAAAGTTGCAACATAATTACCCAACTTTTGCATTCTATGTTTCAGTCTGTCAAGTCAACTTGCCATATGCCTTTTTCACCACCCTATTGACCTGTTTGCTAATTTCAAGGAATTATGAACTTGAAAACATAGGTCTTCCTCTTAATCAATATTGCTTGACACCCTGCTGTTCACTGAAATTGGTCCTGCTCCTACTTATCTTCCCAAAATGTGTCAATCAGGATTAAATTCCATCTAATGATGCTCCACCCAACTTTCTAACAGATCTATACCTTACTGAAGCCTCACACAACCATCTTCCCTATTGACAACACCGCTGATCTGTGGTATTTGCACATTCGCTTGAGCAGGGATTTGCTACCATGATCAACAGTGGCTTCACTAGCAGTTTCTATGCTTCAACAATAACCACAGAACCGCCCATTAACACTTTGGATCACAGCATCTGTGTCACACATCACACAATCAGAAGCACAGTGTTCGAACAATCTCGGAAAGCTGCATCCATCACCTTATGTGGCTGGAGGACTGTCGACCATATTTCTCTTCAAATTGCAGAGAACTATAAAAACCACTTCAAAAGCTATATATTTTGTTATTCATTTGTTCATTAAAAAATCCTGCTGGAAATCTGGGCATTTAATCATCCATTCCCAACTTCCTGCAAGTGAAACAGATGAATTCTTTTTATGACAATCTGGTAGTCTCCTGGTTACAGTTGAGACTAGCTTTACTTCCAGATTGATTTAATTACTTGAATTTAAATTCCCCAAGTGAATTGGTGGAAGTCAAACTTGTGTCTCTGTAGCAATGGTCCCGAACATTGGCTGCAGGTCCAGTAACCTTACCAGTAAACTAAAGAAAACTATCAGCCCAGTTTACAGCTGCTAACACACAAAATGCTGGAAGAACTCAGCAGGCCGGGCAGCGTCTATTTAAAAAGTACAGTTGATGCTTCGGGCCAAAACCCTTCGGCAGGACTGCAGAAAAAAAGCTGAGGAGTAGATTTGAAAGGTGGGGAGAGGGGAGAGAGAAACACCAGGTGGTAGGTGAAACTCCACTGTTGGGATAAGGCCACTCTTAGGTTGGAGGAAAAGCACCTTATATTCTGTCTGGGTAGCCTCCAACCTGATGGCATGAATATCCTGTAATGCTCCCCCTTCACCATTCCCCATCCCTTTGTCCCTCTCTCATGTTATCTTCTTGCCTGCCCATCGCCTTCCTCTCCCCAGCTTTTTTCCTTCCTTCCATGACCTTCTGTCGCGTTCACCAATCAACTTCCTAGCTCTTTCCTTCAACTCTCACCTATTGCCTGGTGTTTCTGCTCAGATTTCCAGCATCTGCAGATTTTCTGTTGTTTGTGATTTGATTACAGCTCCTGATATGCCTATGTACTGCAAATTAACATTAACTCAGGCAGTGCTGTGGGTCTCCGGCTTTATACTATAATACCAACCATGAGGTCAGGATTGCAGCATTATTAATGAAGTGCAAGTGAGCAAAAGAAGATCTATTTCACAAATGTAAACACTCAACCAAACCAGACACACTGATATTTCAGGATTAAGATTATTTTTATGCATTCCAACAAAGACACTGCACAGCTTTAAAATACAAGCTGAGGCTAACTGAAAAGATATCAATTACCTCTGAATGCCAGTGCTGCACATAACAATCTGACAGGCTCCAAGCCGGTTGCAGAGTTCAGAGGATATTGGCAAGACTGCAATTCCGGAAAGATTACTACTCAGGTTTGTCACAGACGTCGAATGTTTGGGACCGATGTACAACTCCATAAGCCGCTGTAGTTCCTCTAGTGCATTCAGTGGACGCAGCAACTATGAATTTAAATAGTTAGTAAATCTTACTTTATTTTAGAAAACCATGAATGGCACCGTAGTTTAATGTTTGCTCTTTCTCAGTTCACCAGCCCTCTCCCCAACTAAAGACTAAGTTTAGATGTTGCTGCACAGGATCTTTACGGGATCAAATAAAGTTTAACATGGTGATTTCATAAAACTGAACTATATTTGCACCATCAAACAGAAAAGGCATCCAACACAATTGTTCTGTGTTTGTATTTCTGCTTCACTAAAACCTCTTCCCACCAATCATAATGTACTTTCATTCCATTCCCTCTCATGTTTGCTCTAAGCAACAATGGCTAAGTTGACAATACACAATATGAGAAATGCAAACTAAATTTATGTTTTAAGTGACAATTCAATAAAATAAAAAAGAAAGCTATAGACAGATTGTTATATTTTGCCACACTAAGAACCAATTTATTAGAAAAACTGTAGGATTTAAAAACTGAAACACTTTATTTGACAATGTTAATTAACCAAATTGATGATTTAATAGAGGATATCAAAAACACACTTCATTCAGTTTGTCTACTCTTCCCATGCAACTTACCCTATTTATCTTTACGGCTGTAGCAGAAGAATCAGAAGGCAAATTAGACCTTTCAAGATAGAAAGCCCTGCAGAAAGATCAAAACTTTAGAAGTCCATTTGATCATTCAATGAAGACACATTTAGAAATACCCCAAATGTAATCGCAATATTCAGCTTGCATCAGATCTAAAACTTGACAAGAGACGTGAGCATCATTTTTCTTCCCATTCCTCTCAGGACATGTGGCTCTTTTGAACATAAAGGATGGTAGTGGCAGTGTTGATTCCTAAAAGTAAAATTAAGCTACCCAATAACTCTGTCCTGGTAAATATTAACACCCACTATGAACCCAACTTTTGCTGCACAATTTTGGCTATTACTTAAATTGACCGATCCAAAATTCACCTACTGAGAATGGAATTCAAACTTAAATTAGGACAGATCCAGCAGATAAGCCTAGTGAACAAACTACCTATTAACCAAATACCAATTCTAAGCAGATTGAATATGTATTTTTTTTTATCTAATTTCAAAAATGTTTTTATATTTTAAAGTGCAAAGTACTCTTAATCCAATGTAAATTTTTCAGAAATCTTGATGTACAGAGAATTCATATATACACCTAGTCTGTTCACAAGATCCTGAATAGACTTAAGAATACTTGCACAACAGCTGATCTTCCAGAAGGTAAATTTGCTTTTCTCCCCCCAAATCTTACCTGAGTTTTCGGTGATAATATTTAACTTTATCAAGAGATGCTAAATTGATTTGCTGTTGAAGTTCTTCTGCTGTCGTATTTTCTGCATAACATTGACCCTCAAGAGCTAAGGGAAAATATTAGAAAATAAAATTGAAAAGGGGAAAAAAGCCTTGATGTAGCCTACTGTGGCTGGCTGGTCATCACACAAAACTACTGATTATGAACAATCAACTCCTTCAGGAATAAGAAGAAAGAGCATCTATTCAACACACAGCTTCCTAAATAACTTAACTGAAACACATGAATGATTTTATCCGATTTATTTTTCTTTAATTGTAATTAGTTTAATTTGGACTGTTTCGCCATAGAATGCATTTTATTACAAAGCACCATTTTGACCAAAATATATTATGAACTATAATCAGGAAACAGGTCAATTAAATTACAGTGATCTTATATAGTTTATATCATAGCATAAAGCAAATGGCTTATAAGGAAGAAGCTACAAGTGCTGTGACTCCTTACGAGTCCAACTACTGCTTAAAGAAAAAAATACACCAACAAAAAACCCCAATAATTTAAAGCATTCCTTAAATTAAGCATTCAGGAGAATGTAGAGTTTGTGGGATTATTAATACATACTCAAAAGGAAAGCTGAAATATTAACAGGAAAATATAATACCTTGAGTAAATAGTACTGTCTGCAATTTTAAGCTTCCACCATTCTGAAACTTGGAAGGCAACTCTGTAAAGTTGTGACTATAGAGGTAAAAAATAACTTTCAGTGCTTGCCGGCTTCCATCCACCTGATAAGTAATGTTGTTGTCTGTAACAATAAAATCAAGACCATCAGTGTAAACATATTTTGATTTCATATAACCAAAAATTGATTACCTGTCATGTCTCTATACACAACATAGGGTGGGTGGGATTACTGCTAAGCAATTTTTCAGAAGGAAAATACTTGTGAAGAATAACCTGCACTTTAAGTTTCAAATACTTAATAATCACAAACACTTCGTGATCATTAAAAACCTCATGTCCACACCTTTCAAAAACTCAGATATATCTTAAAGGCTTCAGTTCATTTCAACAAAGAACAAGAGAAAGAATGGATATTCTTCAAAGTCTGAGAGAGAAGAAAAAATGAAAACCAACATGCAGTGAGTCAGAAACTTAATACCAAAACTCTGCTAATTCAAATTGGAGGTTAGCTCAACAGAGATGTCAGATTCAGGAAGACATTTGGTTCTGTTTACCCTTCTCACAACTCCTGTAAAATCTTTCCAAATTAGTCCCACTCCACTTAGTTCTTTCTCTATAATAGCAATTTTTCATCTTCAAGTACTATCAAGTACTTTTAGAAAGGTATTGGAATCCACCGTCTATTCAAGCAATTATTCCATATAATTAAGTTCTATTAAGTGTTTCTCTTCTCATCTCCTGCTCTTTTGTTAAACACAACTATAGACCGAAAAACTTGGCAACTGGACTGCAAAATATTTCACACTGAAGACAAGTTCTTACAAGTTTTTTAGTTCACAGAGGCTCCAAATGTAATTGCTAATAAGACAAAGGATCCTTGGGTTGACCTCAAACTGGAGTCCTCTGCATCAATAGCAGTTTCTAGCTGTTAGAATGCAGATGAGATTTTTCCTTACAATATCTGGAATGGGTCAATGTCCAGAATGTGGGTAAAGAGAAATGAGAATCAGTGAATTTATTAGCACAAAATGTGACCATTCAATGCAATACACAAGTAATAGGTCCATTCAGCGTCACAATACTATCTTGAAACATTCATCCCTCTGGTTAAATTACAGGCCGAAAACATCAGTCACACAGTGAAGGACTGCATCCAGATGTAGGAAAAACCTCAAGGTTTTTCACAAAATCAATACGCTTGAGGATATTACAGAAATGCATAAAGTGTTTACAATCGTGTTTGCTTTAATAGAAGCATTTAACCTCAAGATGTACATTATTTTTAAAGCAGGATTAATTAATATTATATATTGTGAATATCAAAAGTTAATAAGAAGGCCAGGTGAGTGAACAGAAGAAATAAACATGTACTCAGATTTCACTGAACCAGACAATTTTGTTGGTGAGTTAGAGGCCTTTATTTAAATGAGGATATTCAAAGGATAAGTGGGGAGTATCTCCAATAAGTGGATATTATCAAGTCTTTTAAATCCCTTAAAAAGGTGACCTGCTCTAAATAACATTGCTCCTCTTATTTGAAACTTCCAGCCTAAGAACGAACAGCAAATTAAAATGTACAATAATATGGAAGATATGCCATACAGACATAAATGGAAAAATTACAGCTTTAAAGCTTTGACAAACTTCCCTTTATTTACTGAAATTACATATTTTACAGTTAGACTATAACCAAACCACTCCCAGTGCTTTTTTTTTAAACTTCTGCAAACAGTGGAGTTATATTTCATACAGTGCAAATAAGGCTTTGGCATGACAATACAATCCATGTACTTGTATAATTTACAGGTATAGGTCAGAGCTGAGCTAGCACATTGTTGTAACATGTAAAAGATAATAGGTCTGGAAAACTGAGCTCCCTCAGTTAAAATTAAGTACTCTCAACTGAGATACTGAAGTTTAGCTATAATTTCTCCCTCCATTGAATTAAGTATTTCCCAACCTAAACAAAGCAAGTTTGAACACATTTGATAAGCATCGGCAGAAGCACCTATCCTTCTACCACACACTACTGCTAAATTATTTGATGCTTATGGTAAACAGCTGACTAAAAAAGATAAACAGCCAGCAATAAAAAATTCTTATAACCGACACCTCCCCATAACTACTACCGCAATACTTCACATTCCTTTGAAAATGTTTAGTAAAATCACCAGAAATTCAGTAGCAGATGTATGAAATGCTTACTTGCTACTGGGTATCCCTGCTCCTGATGTCTAAAATGGAAAGTTACATTGTCCAAATCAGATAGTGCAACCTTGGTGTCTTCCAACATAATGCGTTCATCCTTCTGTGCAGAATGAAAATGGCAATAATTAGTTTACAGAATCCAAACACCAGATGCAAAAAAACCCCAATTGTTCAAGTAACTCGCATATTAACTACTTCAACCCGTATCAGTACTCTACATTAACTTATTTTAACATAACTCAAATAAAACATTTATTGTTTATAGAGAATACAAAGAAAAAAGGATAATAGGATAATTCATAAGGTTGCCTGCAGGTTGCTTTAATCCTGAATGAGCAAAGAGTCACAAAGAGGATGGTTGTAAAAGGCCCCATGTTCTCTCTAACCTTACTTTCAACCTTGCTTGCCTATCAGTTACATTTGTGAGACTTTCAAACTATTGTAGCTTGATATTTACTACTGCCCATCTGGAAATTCTTTGAAACCCAACAACCTTACAACACTTCAAGAAAACAGAGCCAACAGAGATTGCATTAAGTCAAGCATGCCAGTAGCAGTGTTTCAGGGGTATTTGGTTGAATGCTCTAAATAAAAGCCAAAAAAAGCAGCTGATATGTCAAAGCAGGAATGAGAAATTCCCCTTTTCACTAATTTTATTAGAATAGTTAAGGTTGCTAACAAGAATGAGTGAATTTTTAATCACTGAAGTGAAAGAACAGGAATTTCACCCATAACACATCTAAAGACAAAGTGGAAAATTCAAATTCTTATTTGAAATGCCAACTTGAATAATTAAAGGTTTTACTAATATGTTTTCAATTTCTGTCCTAAAAATGCAAGCCACAATATCAATGAAAAATGTTATGGACCATGATTTTCATGTTGTTTAACAACGTGTACAGAGAATGGTGATCTGTAATCTTTCAATTACTTACCACAATGGGGGAGAGCAAAGATTGAAAGTTGAGAAGGACACCAGTAACAGCTATCTGCTCAAGCCACTTCTTACTGGCCTCTTTACCCTCCTCTTCATATTCTCCATTGTTGTTATATCGGTGATTCAAAGCAGCCAACAGCTGTTCAGAAAAGCTACAGATGGCTGCTACAAGACTTTGACAAAAGAGGACATCCCGTCGTAACTGCAAATCCAGGTCTGTCATGAATCAGGGATTGGAATGGAATCAGGAATTGTAGTCAAAATTAGTGCAGACAGTTTTCCAGTAATTAATTTTGAAGTGTTACTAGTAAGCTTTCCTTGGCTCCAAAGAATCTAACATAACCGAAACTGAAATTATTCATTAGTAGATGGACATACAAACTCAACTGTGTACTGCATAACCAAGGGACAACAGCCCCATAGAGCTCCACAAATTGCTCTTGAAGCTATGCATATTTAAAGAAGTGCAGAAAGCTTGAGTCAGGTGAATGAATGGCTAGCAGGACGGTTGAAGGACATTTGTTTATAACAAGGTTTGGAAATGTTTCAAAATGTACAGTATATACAGTTTTTGCCACAAAAATGTTTGGAACTAGACTAAGCAAATAAACTACTGAATCGCTGCCTTGCTAAATCATAACAAGCACACTCTTTTCACACTTAGTAAGAAAGTGGAGAATTCTAAATAGTTAAGTATAATGCAATCTCACCTTGACCAAAGAAATAAGTAAAACTAAAGCATACTCTAAATTATCCAAATAAACTCTAATGAATTGTAAATGAAAGATTTATACAAGGACCCACTTTCTGAGTGCCAAGTTGTGAAAGAATGTTTGTGACAGAACTAGGGCTATTTTCTAGTATAATGATTACGGTATATTCAAGGAAAGGGCAAACTGATGCAGGGAGAAATGTACCAGAATTTGTGGATGGTGTAAAGTCATCAACAATAAATTGTTCTTCAAGCCAACATAAATTTTATGTGTGTGTGTGTGTGTGTGTGTGTGTGTGTGTGTGTGTATATATAGTGCCTAATCTAATACACAGAATTTAAATAAAGAATAAGGAAACTATACCACCTCAGAAAAAGATACTGTACTTAACTGAAACTAGAAAACTAATAGGTGTCAACCAGAAAGGTTTTATTTAATAACTAAATTGGCAGTTCAGCTAAAATGCATGACAACTTGCAAATATTGTTGAAATTTGGTAATTTGACATTACCACAAAATACAATGAAATTTTATTAACTTGAAAGGGAGTTCCTTTCAGAGCACTCCCCTATAAGACAATGCTTTATATTGGAGTTACATTTTTCTTTGATTTACAATGAACTATAATTTGAAAATGACAATAATGTAATTAGCAACTTATTGCACATGCAGCACCATCAAGTGCACATTATTACATTAGACTAGTTTATATTCTAACATTAAGGTCCAGGGTTCATTTGAAAACAATCTTTGCTGCAGAAGGTGATTAAATCAAAAATGATTTACAAAGTAAAGCAAGATCTTATTTAAATAAAAACACAAAATGCTGGCAGAACTCAGCAGGTCAGACAGCATCTATGGGAGGAGGTAGTGACGACGTTTCGGGCCGAAACCCTTCATCAGGAGTGAAGTAACCTGGGATGGTCGATGGGGATAAGAAGTGGGGGGAGGGATGAAATAGAGAGCTGGGAAGTAATAGGAAATGGGCTAGGGGGAAGGTGGAGAACTGTGGGAAATAAAAGAGAAAGAAAGGTAGGGCTGGGGGGAGAGATTATAGTGAGGGTAGAAAAAGAGAGAGAAAGAGAACCAGACTAAAATTATCTAGGCGGGAGATAAGGTATTGCTCCATCAACCTGCCTGTGGCCTCATCTTATTTGCTGGTTCTGGCCTTTCACCTGCACCAGATGTTCATCTGTTTTAACATAATTGCTGAATATAACATTTCTTACCTGTGCAGTGGAGTAGAGCTAAAAGTAATTGATTCTTTCCATCTGTGGAAAGAATTATATGAGGATTATTGAAATGCCAATAGTTAAATATTTTGAAAATTACTCTTTATTGCAAAGTTTGTTCAGCAATATTAAAACATTTGTTTTTAATGGTGTCTATCATGGTGTGGAAAGATTAGCATAATGATCAAGTCAAAACAAATTAAAAGATACCAAAAAAAATTGTTGCAGCAGTATGTGGAAAGACAGAACCGTTAAATGGGATAAAGTAAGCAAGGGTAAATGCTACTGGGGAAGAGGGGAGGACTGAAAAAGCAAAAGAAAACGTAAACAAGAGAAGGTGGGGTGGGTCAGAGAGGTAATAACAGGGCAAAAAGACGGGGGATGGAATGATTAGGGCAAGTGAGATTTGCTTCACTTTCAGGCTGCATTGAAAACTGTTGATGTCGCAGAGGAAATATTAGACCATAAGACAGTGGAGCAGAATTAGGCCATTGGTCATCAAGTCTATTCTGCCATTCAATCCTGGCTGATCCTTCTTTCCCCTCTTCGGAACCTACTCCCTGGCCTTCTCCCCATAACCTTTGATACCGTGGCCAATCAAGAACCTATCAAGCTCTGCCTTAAATACATCCAACAACCTGGCCTCCACAGCTACCTGTGGTAACAAATTCCACAAATTCACCACCATCTGGCTAAAGAGATTTCTCCACATCTCTGTTTTACATGGACGCCCCTCTAACCTGAGGCTGTGCCCTCTTGTCCTAGACTCCCCCACGATGGGGAACACCCTTTCCACATCTACTCTGCCTACGACTTCCAAAATTTGAAAGGCTTCAGTGAGAACACTCCCTCATCCTTCTGAATTCTGGCAAGTACAGACTCAGAGAAATCAAATGTTCCTTATATGATAACCCTTTCATTCCCAGAATCAGCCTTGTGAACCTTCTCTGAACCCTCTGTATACACTGGAATTTAGAAGGACGAGAGGGGATCTGATTGAAACATATAAGATTATTAAGGGATTGGACACACTGGAGGCAGGAAGCATGTTCCCGCTGATGGGTGAGTCCAGAACTAGAGGCCACAGTTTAAGATAACGGGTAGACCATTTAGAACAGAGATGCGGAAAACCTTTTTCACCCAGAGAGTGGTGGATATGTGGAATGCTCTGCCCCAGAAGGCACTGGAGGCCAAGTCTCTGGATGCATTCAGGAGAGAGTTAGATAGAGCTCTTATAGATAGCGGGGTCAAGGCATATGGGGAGAGGGCAGGAATGGGGTACTGATTGTGTATGATCAGCCAAGATCACAGTGAATGGCGGTGCTGGCTAGAAGGGCCAAATGGCCTACTCCTGCACCTATTGTCTACTGTCTCTCCAATGCCAGCAGATCTTTTCTTAGATGAGTCCGAAAATGTTCACAATACTCAGGGTGAGGCCTCGCCAGTACTTATGAAGCCTCTGCATCACATCCCTGTTCTTATATTCTAGACCTCTTGAAATGAATGCTAACATTGCATTTGCCTTCCTCATCACCAACTCTACTTGCAAGTTAACGTTTAGGGTGTTCTGCACAAGGACTCTCAAGTCCCTTTGCATCTCAGATTTTTAGACTTTCTCCATTTAGAAAATTTATTTCTACTGCCAAAGTGCATTTCATTTACCACCTGTACGCCCTTTCTCCTAATCTGTGTAAGTCCTCATCATCTGTTACTTTCCTGTCCAATAGCAGAGTTAGCATACAAGCTGAGCTACAACTTTTAAAACATAAATTTATCCTGCCAACTCAACCAACTTATTTACTGTATAAACTTCCACACAGTTGGAAGAAATCTTGAGCCCTGTGTTAACCCCAGGCATATGCCCATTACATAAATGCAGATGATTACTCGATATCTGAGTATTTTAAGATATACAGATCCCAAAGAGAAGCAATCTCCTGTCTCAGTGAATGAATGCAGAAGTGTAATGAAATTTACTATCTATAGATCATGGTAATGAAATATATTTTTGTGTTAGAAATTATCTTCCAACTGGGGAAGTAAAAGACAATGTGACTCAAGTGTATGTGGGTGGAATAGAAGCTACGATCATGTTCAATGATGAACTATGGCTCACTCGAGTTTCTTTCTTCCACCCTCGCTATTATTTCAGTGACGTTAGCTGCAAGCACAGTTACATGGAAATGGATATTCACTTGTCTATCAATTGTCACAGTTGTTACAAGTGAATTTTTAAAATGTTAATGAAATAATAAAGGAAGTCAGTAACCCAATAAATAATTGGACGATATTTTTGCTCTTCACTGGCTCATAAAGAATGCAAGAATATACAACATAGAAACAGATCACTTTATTTTTTAGTGGGAAGAGCATGAAAGATATTGATTCTCAAGGGAGCTGGAGGTCCTTGTGCACCAATCACTGAATGTTAACAGCAGGCAATTAGAAAGACAAAAGGAATGTTGGTAATTATTGTGAGAGAATTTTTATACAAGAATAGAGATAACTTGCTCTGATTATATATGGGGCCTAGTGAGACTCTATCGGAATTAGTGAACACAGGTCTGATTTCCCAACCAAGGGACAGGCCTACTTCCAATAGTGGAACTTCAGAAAATGATAACTTGATGGACTTCAGGGAAAGGAAATTTCACATAAAAGGAGAAATTCAGTAGACTGGATTTATACTCCCTCAAGGTTAGGAATATGAGTGGTGACTTCATTGAAATGTACAAAATTCTTGAGCTTTGTCAAGGATAATGTCTCTCTTGCATGGAGCAGGAATCTCAATCTCAGGGGTCAGATATTCAGAATGGATGGAAAAAATATCTTGTTCTGCGAACAGTAAATCCTAGAAAAACCCCAAATAAGAGGTCTGAGAAAGCTCTTTCACTAAGAAAACTCAAGATGGAAATCAATAGATTTTCGGATGTTAAGGAAATGATGCGTCAGATGACTGGTGCAGGAGAGTGACAGCTAAAAGGCAGGGCAGACTTTATGGGCTAAGTTGCCTAATTCTGCTACCATATTTGATGATCTTATAGTCTAAAACCTTATTGAAAGGCAAAATGATACAAGGGAAGGGGCAAATGGAGTATTCCTCCCCTCCAATTCCTGTGATTGTATTAAGGACTTTGTATTACAGCTAATAACTTCAACTTAACTCAGTTCTTAACTTAGAATATCACCCCTGCTCCTCCCAATAGCGGAATCCCAAATGATCGAGTAGTCAGTGGTCCCGTATTAAAAACTATGAGTAAGTCAACCAAATCTTTGGTTAGGCCACACTTGGGAGCAGTGTATGTAACTCTGGTCATCCCATCACAGAAAGATGTGGAAGCTTTGGAAAGGAGACAGAAGAGGTTTACTTGGATTCTGCCCGCATTACAGGGTGTGGGTTATAAAAGTGGACAAAGTTGAGTTGTTTTCTCTGAGCATCAGAGGCTGAGGAGAAGCCTGATAGACGTTTATAAAGTTATGACAGCATAAATGGGTTAAGGGCAAACTGTCATCATTTTTGTCCCGGAGAGACTTGCCAAAGACCAGAAGATATGCAATTATGGTGAGGGAGTAATGTTTAAGGGAGATGAATGGGGTGATTTCTTTTATGTTTTTTATACATAGAGAGTAAGTGATTGAAAAGGGCCTGCCACAAGTAGTGGTTAAATCATATAAACTGGCATTTAAAAAGCTTTCAGGTATTCACATGAATATGCAGAGAATGTGAAGATATGGGTCATGTACAGGCAGAAGAGACAGAGCCTTTTTAGGCATTATTTTCAGCATAAACACCATGGGTTGAAGGGCTTATTGTGTGTTATCTGTAAATCCTGCCTGCTGAATATTAGGAAACAAGTTATTTAAAATACAAAATGTACAAGACAGTAAAGAACCAAGAACGCAGGCACTTCTATGAGAAATTAATTCAATTTGGTTTTGACTCATGTCAGATTCTGCATCTAGACATCCCATGATGAATGCACATTCAGGTATTTTTGCCTAGCTGTAACAAATAAGGTAAAGGTATCTAAAAATTATTTTAATTTACTTAATTAAGAACTGTTCATTAAATTTGTTATCAACAAATTCTGGAAGGCAACTGCAAGAATATCTGGACCTGTAATTAATAGAAAATACGTCACTAACCTTCCACATACTCCTGTACATTGTCCACCAATGCATTGATTGAACAAGGCAAGTTCCACGGGTCTTCCTGCACATTGGTCTGAATAATACTGCGACATTTTATATTCCGGTCAACTTTCTGCTGAAATTCTGAAAGATTCAAGAAGTCCGTGACCTACATTTCTGCAGTAACTTTCATAATCTGTTTAAGTCCAAACATTTATCTCTACATCAGTGATGCTGCCTATGAAATGGAAAATGGATTGTTGTAAAAATTCATCTTGCTGGCCATTAGGGCAAAACCTGGTCTTTATTTCAGATTGCTTACCCATGGAGTAGTGCTTTCCTTTCCCCAAGTTAGTAATTGCCCATACTTACACAAGAACATTACAAATGAGTGTAAATTCATTTTACATTGAGTAAACAAGTTAGAAACATGATTTAAACAATATTTCAAGAGATCAGCCCTAAAGACTTTATTATATATACAGGTGTACCCCAGGTTTACAAATGTTCGCTTTACGCCACTTCGATTTTACAAAAGACCTACATTAGTAACCTGTTTTCACATTGCAAAGAGGATTTTTGTTTTTACTAAAATTTTTCCCATATAAATTCATGATTACTCGCTTTACGCCATTTCGGCTTAAGAAAGATTTCATCGGAACACTCTACCTTTGTTAAGGGGGGGGGCACCTGTAAGACAATTTTTTAAACATTTGAACACCAATTTGCGATAGCAGTGAAAAGAGAGCTTCAAAAGTATTCAACAGATTGAACATTTCAAGCTAGAAGATAGAAATAATGTCATAATTTGAATGCTAGTGCTACCTTGTACATTGTATTCTGTATTAATGCCATTTGTCTCTTCAAATGCCTTGACCATAACTGCTCCCTTGAGAAGTGCATCAATTGAATCCACCTAGAAGAATTCAAATATTTATAAGGGTCACAATTTGCTTACATCTCTTATATGTTCATGAAACTTAGTTTGGATTCTTTATTTCACAAGTGTTTGAGAATCATAATGAAAGACTCTGGTGAAAAAATGATTCATGAAAAAGGAAGAGGATGTTAGAGTGGGTAAACGCAGCAGCAAGATTTAATGTGCTAATTAATAGGATGAGAAGTAAGCATTTTTCTGGAAAATAATGTTTCTCTCTTCACAAAGCCCTCAAAAATAAATATATCCTTTAATAATATCGCTAAATGGCTCTTTATTCTGTTAGTGTACTGATTAAAGTAAAAGCTAAAAGATTTTAAAAATTTGAAAATTAACACAAAGCTCTTGTTTAAATCCATGCACATTTTGCTTTCTTCACCAATGATAGCAAACAATACGCTATTATCAAAGGTTTGAAAACAGTTAAAACAAGATCACTTTAATAATGTTCTAGTACTTGCAGAACTCAGCGTATCCATTAAACATCAGAGCAAAGCAAACTATTCAAACACCTCACAAAATAATTACTCCTCTCCATTCCTTCCTTAATGCTTCCTACAAGTGTATTTAGCTCATTCAAAATGTCAAATGTAGTTGCCAAAAGGACACCTTGTGTCTAATATTCTTTCTGATCACAGTTAATGCAAAATAGAGCTCATATCAATTGCAGAAACAAGTGACCATTTCAGTTATCTACACACCACCCCCACATTTTCATCAATGGCAGGGTTCCCAATCATTTTTATGCCATGGACCAATACCAATACCAAGGGGTCTTGGGACCCAGGTTATGAAGATACCAAAATACGAATTAATTTAAAAATGTGGTATTATCCTAAGTTTTAAATTTAACATTAGGCTAGGGTGTTTGGCAGCACTTTGAATGTTAAGGTCTGTGATTATTCATTTATAGAAATGTACAGAAGTGGAACTCTGTGCTACTGACTTGTGGAATGTCATCAACTAGTGATGGCATGATTAAAGAACCCCCAAGAACACAAATCTTTTGACTTCAAGCTGGTACATGATGTAATCCTACAGTGTTGTAAACACATTTTGATTGCAGCAAATACAATTATGAAATTATAAATTTTTGGTAACAGTGCAATTTCACTGTTAATCGGAATTATTCTGAATTAGATAGCTTCACAGTAGTTTCTCTATTGCCAGATTTTCTAATTCTGATGGTAATATTCCCAACTATAAAATTGAAACTTTACGTTGCTTTCAAATTTTAAAATGGAAACAGCATTTCCAATTCAGACAGAAAAAAAAATGCAGACAAGCAAAGAGCCTTAAAGATGAAAACTTGGTATGCCGGGCATTATTGGGCACAATTTGCACATTAATGCTTAAGGTATCAGTACCTGATTGAAGAGGTGCTCGAGACAGCCATGCAACTTGTCCTGTTTATCAAGAGGAATTCTCATGTCACAAGGCAGTTCATCTCCTTTTTAAAATGAGAACAAAACATCAGTTTGCTAAAAATACAAGGAGGTGAAGGTACAACATTCTTGCATCTGATCAATCTTCAAGTCATATACTGGAAGATGATTAAAATACATCCAAGTTGTAAATTTCATAAACGCATGCGGTTTTGCTGTTTACACAGTGTGGGCTGTGAGGAGGATGTAGAAAGGCTTCAGGGGAAAAAACACATTAGTTAAATGAATGAAGGATATTGCAGATGGAAAAATATGAAGTTATCCAATATGATACAAAAATAAAAAAGCAGAATTTTTTTTTTTTAAATGGTGAGAGATTACAAGCTATTAGTGTCCAGGAGAACCTGTTTCCCCACACAAAAAGCATTTAGAGTTAACATGCAGAGATAACAAAGAATTAAAGAGGCAAATTTTATAGTGTCCCTTTTTTTTGTAAGAATAGAACGACTTTGCTGTAATCAGATATGGCTCTGATGGTGTCCACATTAGGAATATGTATGGGTTAGATCTGCCAACTTGTGACATAAAGGGAACAGCAATGATTCCTGATACATTAAATTTTATCATACAACAGTGAGCAGGCTTGCCCTATTCTTAAGCTTAAAGGAACAAATGGTAATATCAACAAGGCATGCATGGCAGAAATAGCTTTTGTGATTAAGGAAAAAATTGGCTAATATCAAAATCTATGCAGGAAAATGTAGATGATGCTAACTGTGGAATACATCCTCGCAGATCTACGTTTTTTTTAAATCAGAATCCAGAAGTTTCATTTCAGACAATTACATAATTAAGACAGGATGAACTGAATTTACCAACATGTGCTGATGTTAATATTAATTACAAAAATCAAATATTGGCAGATTTCTTATCCCGAACACATTACACCATTGTACTGACCTGAGATTTGTGATCAAAGCCAAACCATACAATAAGTTAGTTAAATTTTGGGCAGTCTTAGAAAAAAGAGTTTAAGTAGTTTCATAGTATTATACTTAAGGAAAATTTTCACCTGATCCCATTTCATCACTTCCTAGATAAGAGCTCCTGCTGCGGTCACTGGCATAGGAAAGTACCGAGTCTCTGTTGCTGTTGCACTCACTGCAAAATACCAAAAAAAAAACAAGTGGAACTTGCTGTAATAAAGTTCTTCACCATATTTCCACTTATGCACTTCCCATTCATAAAGTAGTCTGTAACTCAAAGGCCAGTACCCAATCAATTATCTTGAATGAACTTTTGCTGAAACTTCATAAAATTCTGGCAGTTTATCAAGCTACTTTTTTTTTTGCTTAGAGTCAAAACTTTTTCAAAACATAAAAGGTTACTTACAAGCACAGAAAATTGTGCACGTTTAAAACCTGGTTCTGTACCAGAAAGAAGCAAATAAATAATCACGTTCTCAGACTGTGTTGGTCATTGCCACAAATTATGCTTTTCATTGTACATGTTGATGTACAGCTTACAATAAAGCTCACCTTTCATATTTATTTCTGTTATTATTATTTCAATACACCATAGTCACTCTCCCACTCACGCACATATTTGAAGCAGTATTTTATTAAACAATTCACCTTGTATCTGAATATAATAACTCAAATCGGTAACCAATAGCTTACACATCTTAGTTGCACTTGTTTAAATAGCAGAAGTACTAGGAACGGAAATAATTTACACATTTCCATTTCAATGGTATCCTACCCCAAAGCACGTCTTGCCCTCCCCCTCCTCCCCACTTTCCATAGAGATCAATCTCCATGCGATACGTTTGGCCAACCGGTCCTCCTCATTGATCTCCCTCCTGGCACTTGTCCCTACAAGCAGGACAGGTGCCACAACTTCTGCCAGGTTCAACAGGATCCAACTATTAAACACATCTTTTCCTTCCCCAAATCCCCACCCGCCACTTTCCGATTCCTGCAGGGATCCCTCCCTCTATGACTCCCTTGTTCTATAGGTCTCTCCCCACTAATCTGCCTCTTCACACTCATCTCTGGAAGTGACACCTGCCTATTCACCTCCACCCTCACCTCTATTCAGCGCCCCAAACATACTTTACCTGCAAATCTGTTCGGGCTGTCTATTGTAGCTGGTGCCCTCGATGAGGCGTTGTGAGACTTAATGCAAGTTGGGGGACTGCTTTATTGAGGACCTCCACTCCATCTGCTAAAAGCAGAATTTCCTGATGGACAACCACTTCCTCATGTTCAGCTGACAGAGATTCTCACCTGGTCCCTCAACACCAGCTCCGTAGCAAAGAAAGCCCAGCAGCGTCTCTACTTTCTGCGAAGGCTGAGGAAAGTCCATCTCCCACACCCCCATCCTCATTACATTCTACAGGGGTTGTATTGAGAGCATCCTGAGCAGCTGCATCACTGCCTGGTTCGGAAATTGCACCACCTCGGATCGCAAGACCCTGCAGTGGATAATGAGGTCAGCTGAGAAGATCATCGGGGTCTCTCTTCCCACCATTATGGACATTTACATTACACGTTGCATCCGCAAAGTAAACAGCATTATGAAGGACCCCACGCACCCCTCATATAAACTCTTCTCCCTCCTGCCATCTGGGAAAAGGTACCGAAGCATTCAGGCTCTCACGACCAGACTATATAACAGTTTCTTCCCCCAAGTTATCAGACTCCTCAATACCTAGAGCCTGGACTGACATCTTACTGCCCTGCTGTCCTGTTTATTATTTATTGTGATGCCTGCACTGTTTTGTGCACTTTATGCAGTTTTGGGTAGGTCTGCAGTCTAGTGTAGTCTTTTCTGTGTTGTTTTTCATGTAGTTCAGTCTAGTTTTTGTACTGTGTCATGTAACACCATGGTCCTGAAAAAACATCGTCTCATTTTTACTATGTATTGTACCAACAGTTATGGTTGAAATGACAATAAAAGTGACTTGACTTGACTTGAATTCCTATCCCCATTCCAAAATGTCAGACCATAACCTCCTCTTTTGCCAAAATGAGGCCACTCTCAGGGTGGAGGAACACCTCATCACAGTAACATTGATTTCTCCTTCCGGTAATTTTTACCTTCCATCTTCTTTCCCCAATGTGGCTGCTCACCCCTTCTCCTCACCTACCTATTATCTCCGCCTGATGCCCCTCTTTCTTCACTTTCTCCTCTCCTGTCAAATTCCTTCTTCACCAGCTCTTTGCCTTTCCCTCCCACCTGGCTTCACCCATCCATCACCTTCTAGCCATCCTCCACCTCTCCCCTCAACTTTTAATTCTGTCTTCCCCTTTCCTTTCCAGTCCAGAAGAAGGGTCTCAGCCTGAAATCTCAACTGTTTATTCATTTCCATAGCTGCTGCCTGACCTGCTGAGTTCCTCCAAAATTCTGTGTGTGTTGTTAAAAGCTTAAAGTTAGATAAGGTCTGCTCCAAATGGAAAACAACAAGCAAAGTACAAAGAATGAACAGAAACTGAAGTATTCCATACTCCATTATTCCTTTGGGGTTTCAAGCAGCTCAAATTTTATTTAGTGCATTAATATAAATTAATATAAAATAGCTTAAGTCCATAAAAATAAGCTCAGGTGAAGTCTGATTATAGACAACATTCATGAAATGCAAACTTGAAAATCAAACTGATCAATTTTTGGAAACTGAACTATGAGACAACATTGACTCATTCCAGCACGGAAGCACAAAACAACAGTACTGTAGTGGAAAATCTACATAAGATTCCAGTATTTTGTTTACTTCACAACCAAGAAGGAACAATTGTTGTGTAACTGAATTTATTGATTTTTTTAAACATATTTTCAGATTTTTTTCCTTTTGACTTTTAAAAACTTTTTAAAACCTTTGACAAAGATCTACTTATAAAAACAACTTTAGCATCTGTTGAAAAGTTAGAAACATTCATCTGGCAGCAATCCTGAAAAGGCAATTCCTTTTACCGTAGGTGAAGACTGCTGTGCCAACATCTTTCCACCACCACATTATGCATTGTAAAGTCCCATCACTGTGCAGATCATCACTTCAGAGGATCAAAACTACAAGTTGTGTGGATTGGTTTGTATAAATCCAAAATTAGTGACAAGAATAAGCACTATTTTCTACGTGACTGCTGTGTACTTTGCTGTCATACCAGCTGTACATACCCAATGACTTTCTACAGCATTTCACATTTGAAAGAGACTTCTATTCAATATAATACTCTCTACAGGGGTCTGGGAATCAGACACACGATAGTATTTCATATCCTTGTCGGATATGGAAATACAGGGTAGTCAGTAGTCCACATTATACAGCTACAAGTAACCCAATAGAAAACAGCATTGTTCAGTCAGATTGGCTGAAGAGTGCCTCTCACAAATAGCCTAACCAGAATTTCCATTCATAATTTGGAATTGGGTGCTTGTAGCAAGAGAAGCTTTCTGTAATGTCAAAAACTTCCTTGGAAATTCTCAATGAATTTTGGTGAAACAAATAGATTCATTGTGAGTGCATCCTCCTTTACAAAAGAGGCATTAATCAGATTGCATTATTTAGCAGCTCGGAAACAATTTATGAAAACCACTATCAACTTTCTGATCTCTTAAATGAGCCAAAACAGATTTTTAAGTCCACACACTTAAAAGAAAAATTCCAAGAATGCTTAATGATCCTTGTTATGGAACTGAAAAATAATTTCAGAATAGTTTTGCAGCCAAAATTTTAAAATCTGGAAATGGTTCTGAAGTTTTTTTTAACAAGTTATTTCTAAATGACACCTGAACAAACAATTTTTCTTCCCCACCTCTTCACCTGCAAGACTCCAACATGAAAAGGAGAGAAAAAAAATTTCTATGTTTGCAACTGAACTCGTGAGAAAATTGCTCAGAGACCAGTGAAAAAAAGTCTTTAAAACAGCTGGTATTTCAAACCTACACCAACCATGAACAAGTTACAAGAAGCAAATCTGTTTCAAATCAGTGCACAATGAAACAATTGATTTGTTCAGCTTAAGCATCTGCATTCTGAAAAGAAGAAAACACACTTATAACTACTACTTAATGCTTCATTTTTAAGTTCTTATAGACCACATAAAGAACAGATTGCAAAACTCTTGGATTAATTTTATGGATTTTGTTTGAAAACGGGCAGATGACATTAATCACTTGCATCCTGTACACAAGTCAATTTATACAAACAAAAGTAATATTTCCACTACTTAAATTCTGAATACTTCCAGAAAAGATGTACACATTCTTGCAGAAATTGAAAGCAGCACAGCTACTTAAACCTATTATTGCTAATTTAAGTCAAGAGAAGATAATTAGCCATTAGTCATTGGAAGGGAAAGGGAAGGTCAGAATATATCTCAGTTATAACAGTTTCGACTTTAACTATTAAGAAGGAATCAAAAAATGAAAGAAATGTAACTTAGGCCAGAAAGGCTATAGTATCACTCAAAACCACAGCACTGAGGCTGGATTACAGGACAAGTAACCCATAGCTTTGTACAAAGGATAAAGAATTCTCATCATGAAAAATAAAAGGAATTTAAATCCATGAAATTATTTTTTTTTAATCTGGAAAAGAAAGAAAAAGCTGGAAATAGAATTAATGTTTCAAGTCAAACATTGAAACATTGATTTTGTTATCTTTCTACAGAAGCTGAATATTTCAAATAATTCCTATACTCAGTTAACTGGAATTGAAAAGATCATCAGAAAGTTTCACCATTTCTAAAATTGTCAGTAAAACCCCACCTGTTTAATGAATATCCTTCAAAGGATTAAATGTATCATCCTCACTCAGTATAGCCTACAACATGACTTCTCACCCACAGCACTATGCACTTTGAAAACCATCCAAATGAAAGGTAATTTATGATGGGACTTTTCCTAGTCTCTTAAGTAAGAACTGAGTATTTCTTGACTCATCAGCCAATTGGTTGTAAGGCCAGGAGTACAACAGAAAACAAATCAATTTGTTCAGAAGGCTTTATTTAAACAGCAGTGGGAAAAGAAAATGCAGCAACTTCTTACAAAAAACATTTGGTTAATTTCTTCAGAAAAGTGAGGTGGGGGATAGGTGTATAAAGTAACTACAGCTATGTGGTCACCTAAATTGTTTCATAGTCATCTCGAGGAAATCTGCAGATGCTGGAAATTGAAGCAAAACACATAGTATGCTGGTGGAATGCAGCAGGCCAGGCAGCATCTAAAGGAAGAAGCACTGTCGACGTTTCAGGCCGAGACCTTTCGTCCTGACAGGCCCGAAACGTTGACAATGCTTCTTCCTATAGATGCTGCCTGACCTGCTGTGTTCCACCAGAATTTTGTGTGTGTTGCTTCATAGTCATCTGATTTGTACTCAATACATGCATCCATAAAAATACGAAAATCTTCACTAATTCAGTAAATACTCCTGAGGAAGAGGTTGGCACATAAAAAAAATGTGCTGAGATTTCAGAGTAGTTAACAAAGACAAACATAAAAATAATTTCTTGCTGCAGCAAATCAACAAAAACAAACCAAGGCTAGTTGAATTCATCTTATTGTGCTGGAATAAAAGCATCAGATATTGCTGAAGAAATTGTGTACTGGTGGCTGTAGCCAACACAGCCTAGTTCAAAAGTCAAAACTTAATTGGTGGTTAGGCTTGAAATGCATCACCTTGTTACAGAATGCAGCATTCTTTGAGTAATCTGCTCTGATGCACATTTTTCATTATTCAATAATATTTTTTAAATCCGAATATTCAATTTGCCTAATCATCCTGTTTAATTACTTGCACTAATCAAATCTCAATCCACAATTTACATCTACACATAAATTCAAAAGTAACCAAGGACTTTGACTTCATCATACTTTCAATCCTTCTTGTGAGAAACCAATCTTTTATTGGATAGCTTCTTAGAATACCGGAAAGGCAGTGTATAAGAAATTAAAGATCTGAAAGGTCCAAATAAATAGGTTTGTAAGTCATTTTCAGACTACAGCAAAGGGCTATACACCATTATTGTCTCTAGGATTTCTACATGGAGTGCTAATGTCAAGTCCACCACAAAACCCATCAGGGTAATGAAACAAGCAATTAACTAAAAAAAAATCTAATAGACTTTCAACCAGAAGGCTAACAGAGGGTGCAACAAGTGAGCAGGTAAATAGAGTTAATGGAAGTGACATCTGTGAGAGAATAAAACTGGAACAAACTTAACAGAATTATTCAGTGTTGAACATTCCATGAGCAAACAACACAGAGTAATACTTGTATTATTGTTAACCTTCAAGATCCATAAAGTGCTAGTGACCCAATAAGAGAATTAAAAATCATACCTATAGGAATCCCTGTAACTTGTTGTGTCATGACCCGAATCATCCTGCTCCTCTTCCTTTACCACAAAGCAGACTCTCTTTGTTCCACAATGTTCAGCTTTATCAATATCATTTTCTTCCATTGACTGGGGAAGTGTAAGCTCCATTGAATTGTGCTCTGAAGCCTCAGAAGGAGCAGGTTCAGTTATTGAGGACAGCAGACTGCAGACACAATTGGAGCAATGTTAGTTTCTGATATTTTTGTGGCTGGAAATAATTTTCTCTTTTTTTAAAAAAAACAAACCACCTGGAAATAATCACTTGTACTTCAAATGGAGTGGGTACCACATCTTGCATTTGCTGAACACATAACTCAATTTAGAGGTGAAAACTGCAATTCAATCCAAACAGACTGATTCAATTTATAGTTAGGCCATATTGCAGAAAATGTCCAAAGGTTACTCCTTCTAGGTCATGGGTGCTGCCATGGAAACAGTACTTCATAGCCTGTCAATGGAACAGCTGAGAAAGCAAACAGTTTGAATCTCATTGGGTGCTTATCCTCCAGCTTCTCTGAGGTTCCCAGTCTGGTGTCGCAAACTTGCCAACTGCACACCCCACACAAGTTTGTAGTCCACCAAAGAAAACAATAATTTGGAACCATCTTCCAGCAGAACAGCTTTGAAGTCCAAAAAGATGCAACAGAAGTATAACCACAAGAGCACACCAAGTCTAAACTAAATTAACAACTTTTCATGTGCAGGATTCAAAACAAATACAGGTCCAAAACCAATAATTTCACAGTTAAGCTGGACCATTAAAGAAAAACTGTCAATAAATTAAAAACCCAGTTAGTTAAATCAGAATATTTTTAAATGGGTCAGAACTGATACTCATTTCTAAGCTACAAACCACTTACTCATTTATCTGCATTACATATTGCTTCATTTCCTTCAGAGAGATTTCCAGTTTATTAAAGAGTTGGAAGAAAGAATCCTGAATCTCCATGTCCTCCTGCTTCAATAGATTGCTCAAGCCTCCACTTTCTCGAATCAACCTTCCATTTTGTTGATTTGATAATTCATCCAGATCCTGTAGTTGATTAGTTTCTCCATCTTCCCCAATGTAACAGTTCCAGTGTGGTGCTGCCATTGTGGTGGTGACATGCTGAGTGTAGTTCATGAGATTTACAATGCCTGTAAACAAAACTGACATTTTAGTGATGTACACCAATGACTTTGATAACAAATGAAAATACTGAACGTTACACATCTCTGAGATGTTGAAGAAATGAGTGAAAGAAGGCTAAACTCATTGTTACCAACAGTTAGCTGCTACCGGTGGTGACAAAAGGGCATACAGGAATGAGATATGCCAACTAGCGGAGTGGTGCCGCAGCAACAACCTTGCACTCAAAGTCAGTAAGACAAAAGAGCTGATTGTGGACTTCAGGAAGGGTAAGATGAAGGAACACATACCAATCCTCATAGAGGGATCAGAAGTGGAGAGAGTGAACAGCTTCAAGTTCCTTGGTGTCAAGATCTCTGAGGATCTAACCTGGATCCAACATATTGATGTAGTCATAAAGAAGGCAAAACAGCGGCTATACTTTATTAGGAGCTTGAAGAGATTTGGCATGTTAACAGATACACTCAAAAACTTCTATAGTTGTACCGTGGAAAGCATTCTGACAGGCTGCATCACTGTCTGGTATGGAGGGGCTAATGCATAGTACTGAAAGAAGCTGTAGAAGGTTGTAAATCTAGTCAGCTCCATCTTGGGTACTAGCCTACAAAATACTCAGGACATCTTCAGGGAGTGGTGTCTCAGAAAGGCAGTGTCCATTATTAAGGACCTCCAGCAGCCAGGGCATGCATTTTTCCCACTTTTACCATCAGGTAGGAGGCACAGAAGCCTGAAGGCACACACTCAGCGATTCAGGAACAGCTTCTTCCCTGCGCCATCTGATTCCTAAATGGCCTTTGAAGCTTTGGACACAACCTCACTTTTTTAATATACAGTATTTCTGTTTTTGCACATTTTTAATAATCTATTCAATATACACAATTGATTTACTTGTTTATTTACTATTCTGCTTTTTTATTTATAATTTTTCTCTCTCTGCTAGATTATGTATCGCACTGAACTGCTGCTGCTAAGTTAACAAATTTCACATCATATGCCAGTGATAATAAACCCGATTCTGATAATCACCATAATGGTTGAAATTTATAGTAAGTGTACTTTACCCTCAAGCCAAAGAAAAAGAAAGGACTTTTTAAAATTAACTTATCTAAGTCTGTGCAGCAAGTGATCATCACTGAGACATGATGGGTCTGAAAAATTACTTTTAAAAATGGGTAACCTTTTCCAGTTTATAGTTATATCTCAACCAAATTATAGTTGAGATAAAAATCAAAACTTTTTTCCAGATTTATTTTCTCTTCTGTCCTTCCATTATTCCTTACTGAGCCAAATTCTTGGAAGTAAGCAAGAACTGAATAAATTGACACTGAACTTCAAATTTCAGTCAGTCACTTTTAAATACCTTGATCTTGCTCCAAGCCAAGGAAAGAATTTTTTCGACCAAAACGTATACTAAAAGATCTTCCAAGAGAGGTAGTATTTTTTGGACTGGACACTTCCATTACATTGACATGACAGTTGGTTGGACAAAAATCCATTCCACTTAACAGGTGTAACTCAGTTGAAGCTTGCTTGAAGGAAGGCCAAGCTCTGCTTTTCAATTCCTGGGCAAACTAGAGATAACCACAATTATATGTAATTTAATAAATATATCCAAGAAACTTCTCAGGGTTCAGCTGCTTACAAAACTTAAAGAGGAGGTTAAGTTACAGTGTTAAATGCTTCCACTCTAAAGACATACTTCCACTCTGAGAAATATCTTTGTACATATATTTACATTGATATTTTAAACTAATGCAATGCAGGAAACTCATGGGATAAAGTGGGGAAGATGAAGTGGTAAGAAATGGAACTATTGTTCTGGATTTTGTCATCAGCAGCCATGTGGCAGGTGAACCTGTAAGAAAGAATCTAGCTATCCAAGGAAAAAAAAAGGAAGTGCTGGAAATGTCTAGGTCAGGCAGAATCTTACTAACCATAGCACGGATTTCCCTTTCCTCAAAGCCAACTTCATTCTGCTAAGTCATAGGACCTTACAAGTTTGGCAACAGAGGTGTCAACAAGCAAGCTCAACAACGGAATGTGATCACAAACAGCAAACCAAGGCATATAAAGCACCCCCACACAAAATGCTGGTGGAACTCAGCAGGCCAAGCAGCATCTATAGAAAGAAATACAGTTGACGTTTCGGGCTGAGACCCTTCGTCCTCGTGTTTGCATATAAAGCACAGTTTTTAACCGTTGTTTCACAGTGAAAGACAGCATACTGGACTGGCCACAGTTCATCTTCTTATGAGCATAATAACTACAGTACATGTAGCAATAGTTTTGATTAATTGTGAAGATCTTTTCAGCTAAATTCACAGATATCTTTACCATTTTATTGGAAGTGACAACAAAAATATTTATTACACTACCTTCTTCAAGGAAGAGGGTTAATGAAGGTACAGTAGTAGATATTGTCTATATGGACTTTAGCAAGGCCTTTGACAAAATCCCTCATGGCAGGCTAGTCTGGGAGGTTAGATTGCATGCGATCCAGCGGAGGTAGTGACTTCATAATCAGCTCAGTGATGGAAGGTAGAGGGTGATGGTCAAGGGTTCTTTTTCAGACTGGAGGACAATGTCTAGTGGTGAGTCGCAGGGATCACTGCTTGGAACTTTGTTGTTTGGAAGTTACATAAACAATTTGAATATGAATGTACAATCCACAGTTAGTAAGTTTGCAGATGATACTAAAATAGGTGGTATTGCTGAGGGGTGATAAATTGATTTTAATCCAAATAAATGAGGTATTGCATTTTGGAAGATCAACCAGGGTAGGATTTATAGTGACTGCTAGAGCCCTGGGGAGTCTTATGGAACAGAATGACCTTGGAGTTCAAAGTTCCCTGAAAGTGATGTCAAAGGTAGATACGATGATGAAGGTGGCTTTTGGCATGCTAGCCATTATCAGTCAGGACACTATGTATGAGCTGGGAAGTTATGATGCAGTTATACAAGATATTGATAAGGCTACACTTGAAGTCCTGCGTACAGTTTTTATCAACTTGTTATAGGACAGATGTTATTAAACTTGAAAAAAGTACAGAGAAGATTTACCAGGATAGGACCTGATACATGCTCATAATAAAATGAGTTACAAGGAGAGGTAGTGCAAACTAGAACCTTATTTTCTGGAATGTAGAGATTGAGGCTCACTTGATAGATGTATACAAAATCATGAAGAGCATAGACAATCTTTTTCCCAGGAGGGGGTGCCAAAAACAATGGCATAAGTTGAAGATCAGAGGTGAGGTGAAAAATTTAGGATAGACTTCTTCACACAAAGGGCAGTACATGTTTGGAATGACCTCCCAGAAATAGTTGCTGAGGCAGGCAGATTAGCAACATTTAAAAGCCACCTAGGCAAGTAGATTTATAGGAAAGGCTTAGAGGACTGTGAGCCATATGTGGGCAGACAGCACACAATGTAGTCAAATATCATAATCACATCAGAAGACTGAGACCCATGCCATGTTGTGCACTATTGTGGAAGACTAGCCAAATCTCAATCCATTATTGAGCTGAGCTGGAAGCCAAGTCAATGTATAACTCTATCCGAGTGAATACATAAAACTGTCATCTGGATCACTTAATGAAGACTGCAAGCTAGTATGAGAAGCATTGATATAGGAAACTATCAAGTACTACATCCCTAACAAATCAATACCCTTGATCAAAGACAGAAATTTTAAATAAAAGCTGTTTAACACTGCTTAATATTATTTTAATAATACAAATTTTTTTAGTTTGCATGAGCCTACAGAAATCATCAGAGAATTCTCACACAAGTCTGATTAAATTAGACTCCATAACTATACAACAGACTTGTACCTTTGAGTATTTGGCAATCCGCATGCCGATGGTGTTGAGCTTGCTTTCACAAAGATGCCGGAATTCAAACTGAGGTTTAAAGATCATGGAATTTCTGGAAGTCATCAATCCTCTGCAGTTTCTTACAAACTGATCATCATCTGCTGCTAGAGCTTCTAAAATCTGATGAAAGAGGCAATGTTTTTGTATGAAGGCTGAATGAGTAAACTTAATATAAGAAAATTGGTTAAAATATCGGCATTATTTCACCTACAGCTTGTTCAGAGGAAACGATCATTTTCAAGCTTATCCTGTACAAAGCAAATAACCAAGTGTTCAACTCAAAAGATTGTTTCTGCCTTATAACTGCTGCCTGGTGCAAGAAAAATATAATCTGGTCAGCAGGGCAGACAAGTGGCTTATACAAATTAAGAGATTGAGGAGGGTGAGCTAATGTCTGGGGAGGCATAACAAGTAAAGGGAACTTACAAGAGCTAGTAGGGCACTGAGTAGTGTGGAACATTATAGGAACACTAGCATGCATGTCCGTAGATGCATAAATACAAAGAGAAAAGGTTAGCAAGGTAGATAATGGAGAAAATTACATTTAGATTTTCCTTAACAACGAGTCACCTAAATAGACAAAAGAATACAGACCTAATGCAGGTAGGGTAAAGGGTCCACTTCAGTGTAAAACTATGATTCTATAACTATGATACAAAATACAAGTATGCTACAAAACAAATTCTGCAGACCACATGCAAAATGTGGTTGTTATAGTCACCATAGCAAGGAAAAGCGCAATTGATACAGAAGAGGTTCATGAGAACATTGCTATGATGTGAATATTTTAACAGTGGGGGTGAAGGAACTGCATGAACTAGGTTGGTTTTCTTTAGAACCGAGGGGATAGAGGAAGATGTAACTATGCTGTAGAAAATTTTAAGGAACCATGAAAAAGTTATTTCCCTTATCTCCCAGTTTTTGACATGCTGCTAGAAATTTAAAGTAATTGTTGGAAGGATTAGGAGAAGAAAATGACAAAAGACCATTATATTTTACTCAGAATATGAAATGGGGCATTGAACTCCCTGGCTTAAAAAGATTGCAGATACAAGCACACTGGTTCTCCACAAAGTTGTGTCTGCAGCCTTCAACTCTACTCCTGTACTTCTGTGGTTGTGTGGCCACATTCTCCTCTAACTCCATCAGTGTTTGTAGCTGATAGCACTATGATAGCACTCTTCATCTATGATGTGGAGTACAGGAAGGAGATGGAGAGTGTAGTGACATGGTGTCATGACAAAAACTCTTCCATCAATGTCAACTAAACTGACATCAGAAAGGGTGGTGGTGCACATGTTCCTGTCTACTACAAGTGCGTTAAGATTGAGAGATTTGACAGATTCAAGTTCCAATAGGCTGTCCTGGTCCAACCACTTTGATGTCACAGCCAAGAAAGCTCACCTATGTCTCTACTAAATAAATGTCCCCGTTGACCCTTACCAACTTTATAGATTCGCTATGGAAAGTATGTTGTCTGGATGCACGATAGCTTGGTATGGCAACTGCACTGTCTGTATCCACAAGAAGCTGCAGAATTTTGTGGACAATGCCTAACACATCATGGGAAACAGCTATGCCTCCATGAACTCTGACTACATAATAAACCTGTACCTTAACACAATTAAACAGCCATTTCATATCTATTTGAAAAGACATGACCTGCAGTACAACAGACTGAGCCCTGGAAAATGAGATCACACCGTTTAATTCTTCCCCCACCAGTTTCCTCCCACCCCACTGATGTTGACAAATAGGTCAAATGGCCACCTCTTGTGCTGTATGTTTCTGCAAATTTTAAGTTAGTACACAACTGAGGCTCCATTTCATACACTATGAAAAACCATACTTGCATTCACAATTAAGAGATCTATGGCTCTTGATGAAATAAGTTCAAAGGAAATTTATTATATACGTACAATCCTGAGATTCATTTTCTTGCAGGCATTCACATTAGGACAAAGAAATACACAGAATCAATGAAAAACTACACACAAAGACTGATAAACAACCAATGTAAAAAAAAAGACCAGCTGTGGAGATGATGTTACTAATCCATACTGACTGGGGTCTGCAAGTGAAGAAATGAATGATCTAATTGCACAAGGAGATAAAGGCCAAGGTCATGGGACTTAATGATTAGTTTTGAAGGGATCATAGTGTTGAATGCTGAGCTTTAATCAATGAAGAGCATCCTGACTTATGCACTTTCATTTTCCAGAGCTGAGTGATGAGCCAATGAAATGGCACCTGCTGTTGACTTGTTGTGACGTTAGGCAAACTGGAGTGGATCCTAGGTGGGAACTGATGTACTTCATAAGCAACCACTCAGAACACTTCATCACAGTGGATATAAATGCAATTGGACGATACTTATTGAGGCAGATTACCATAGTTTTCATTGTAGTCTCAAAGGTAATGAGATGGGAGTCTCAATGAGATATAAACAGTTACATAAAATACAAAACTCTGACAAACCTATCCGGTATATCCATTTCCCTATCCATTATCAGAGCAAAATTTGTTGAAGTGGCAAGCTAGCCAAATAGGCCATGTTAATTGTGTTAAGGGTTGAGCCTGATGCTGTTCAGTATTTCTAGTCATTATTTGGCACCAACAGCAACAATGCAAGAAATGAAAATGAAGTGAGGAAAACAGCTGCAAACGGTGAAGAAGAAAAGATTCAAAGGGATTTCAGAGAGAGAAGAGGTTAAAGAAACTTTAACCTGATGAAAGGTCTCGGCCCAAAATGTCGACAGTGCTTCTCCTTACAGATGCTGCCTGGCCTGCTGTGTTTCACCAGCATTTTGTGTGTGTTGTTAAAGAAACTTTAATTTACATTCTAATTCTAATAGTCATAATGCATTGTCAAATTCTCCTCATTAATCAACATCATTACCATCAGACTCTGTGTTGCTGATAACGTTTAGTGCAACATTCTGCTATCATAACCCACAACTAATGTTAATTCTATGACTCACTGATTGATTCTGAAACTGCAGCCAAGATCCAGCCTACAATAAACAAGGGCTCAATGTGCTCGTCAACAGGCGCATTCTCCTCAATTTATTTTGGCACCAACATATCTGAACCACTGATATGGATTTACAACAGAATGTTTAAAAACTGGTTTGGCTTACAGTAACCTGAACCTGATTGTGTCTCATACCCTCACTCCACCAAGCTCCCAGTTGTTTCACCATCACTTGCCTCTTCTTCCACTGAGGTCACTACTGGGTGTGCTCTGTCCTGTAAAATGGCAAACTCTGACCTTCCTCAATTGTAAATGGTTTATCTATTTAAGAAACAGTAGCATTTATTTGGTAACATCATTTATCACTAGCCCAATGCATTTTGACTTGTATTGATCCTTCTGAGTATTAGACTGCAATCAATAATAAAACTGGCATATTTTCCAAACACAATTCTTTTCTCAGCACCACAGAAATGAAACCAACCCCTTGCACACTGTACAAAATATGCTATAATTTGGTGACACGGTGTTGTGCACAGCCTTTGAAATCAAAGACAGAGGCATTGTTAGTAGAAATGCTTTTTCAAAGCATCAGTAGCCTAGGTTAAAACTGACCTTCAGTGGTATTTATATAGAGATTATGTGTTCTCCCTATGACTGTGTGGCTTTCTTCTGAATGTTCCAGTTTCCTCCCACATCCCAATGACAGAGATTAGGAGGCTAACTGGCCAAATAAAATTGCCCCTAATATGCAAGCCAGTGATAGGATCTGGGGCAAAATGTTAAGAATATGGAAAGAAGAAATTGAGATTGGTGGAAGTAGATGATTGACAGTTGGTGTGCATTCAATGAACTGAATTAATAACCTGTTTCAGTACTGTCAATGACTCCTCATGAATTCTGGAGGTGGAATAGAATTCACTGCCACCAGCAAATATAGTGTCTGGCACTACTTATTGGAGATGAGTTTCTCAGCACATCTCACGAAGATAGCAGTGAAATTATTTATAATCCGCCGGTTAATAATTGGAAAATAATTCAGTATTTCACAACATACACAAGAAATAGAATTTTAAGGGTTAACTGAATAATCTGTACCTTTGCAGTTAAACTGAAGCATCCCTTGGGCTCCAGCATTTTTTCTTTGACGTGACACTTGATTCCCATAGTGCTGACGTATTCATAGATAACGCCGTGCTCCAAATGCACATTATCCACAGTCATGCTGACTTGAGAGGTAGCTCCTTCAGGACTCAAATTCAAGTCTGCAAGGTTTGAAAAATGATTACTCCTCAAAGGTGCAATTCAAATTAGCCTCAGTTATTCACTTGCTAGATTTAATTGAGCATAATAAAGTCTTTTATTATTTTTGTCACTTCTCTGACAGAGGTCAGTATTTACTGTGTCAACCAGAAGGACAGATAAATTATGGAATTAGTCAGGCCAACTTCTGATCTGTATTTAGTTTGTTGATTGTTTATAGGAGATTTCTTACACATGCCAAGACTGCATCATACCATAATGCATTTAAAAGGATTTGAAAACAAGCCAGCCAACCTGGAAACAATTAATCCAAGAATTTTATCTGAAAAATTTCTCAAACACATGGATATACAGAGAGTTGTTTTTGAAGCATACTTGAAACAACTTGTGATGTGATAAGACCATTAACCACTTTTCTAGTAACCTAAACTCTAAAGGATAGGGTGGGGGTAGTGGAAGGGGGAGGAAACAGAAGATAGAATGATGAATACACACTAAAATTATTGAGGGGTATCAGAAGTTGGCACAATACTGGTGCCTAGTTGGAAGGGCGTCATGGCTAAAAAGTGTGTCATGGAGATAAGATTCAGTAAGGAACTATGGAAATCAAGACGGCAAATTAGAAACAACATATTTAGAATTAGAATAGCGAAGCAGTGACTTCACACTCAGACAGAATAAACTTCAGACTCCCTTTGCACACTAGGCCAATCTACAAGCAAGACTCTTTTTTTGGCCAGATAATGTTATCAAGGACTAGGAACACACAAGATCAAGAACACTTAGAATAGTGTTCAGCTCTGGCCATCTCATTACAGGGGTG
Organism: Hypanus sabinus; assembly: GCF_030144855.1. Lineage (NCBI taxonomy): Eukaryota > Metazoa > Chordata > Chondrichthyes > Myliobatiformes > Dasyatidae > Hypanus > Hypanus sabinus. The sequence continues at coordinate 131,407,596 of NC_082714.1, forward strand.
ATCTAAAAGTTTTACAGAGGATGCACAAGAGATTTACCAGGATGCTGCTTAGATTAGAGAGCATGCTTACGAGGACTGGTTGAGTCAGCAAGGACTTTTTTCTTTGGAGTGAGGGAGGAAGAAAGGAGACTTGATAGAGTTGTACAAGATGTTAAGAGGCATGGATTGAGTGCATACCCAAAGAGTTGTTGCCCCCAGGATGGAAAATGCTAATACCAGTGAGTATAATTTTAAGGTAATTGGTGGAAAGTATAAGGGGGGGGGGGGGGGGGGTCGTCAAAAGCAAGTTCTTGACTCAGAAAGTGAGGAGCGCATGGAACACCCAGCCAGAGATGGTGGTAGAGGCCGGTACATTAAAAGGCATTTAAGAAGCTCTTAAACGGGCTCATGAATGATAGAAAAATGGAGGTCTATGGGCTAAATTGCCCTCAGTAGATTAAAAGGTCAGCATAAACTGAACCAAAGGGTCTGTACTGTGTTGTGGTGTTCTGGGTTCTAACACAGAACAAGACATTGCTCTGGTTTTGCTCAGAAGCATTTGCAAATCCATCACATTTCTCAGGCAGCTCTGCACTATTTTATATTTTTGTGCATGCAAATATTTTAAGTGCCACAGTTTGAGCCACAGTTCTTTGACCATGATTTAACACTGTGTTCTATACGAATATCCAGCATCAGGTTGGACCTGGTAGAGCATGTGCTCTGCCATTTATTTGATTAGTAAAGAATAGCCATGAGAGTGCTACAATAATAAGCCTTAGTTAACAAACAAATTCAAAATAATTAAGTAATTCAGTGAGCTTTTAGGTGTTTTACATTTACTTTAAACAGCTTTGAATGTCTAAAATTTATCAGTTTTAACCATTTCAGCTCTGCTCCTACTGGTGGAAGGTCTGGGGTGGGGTGAGGGATGGTAATTCAATTAACCCAATCTGTTTCTACTAAAAAATGGCAAGGCTTTTCTTTGAAAAGGCAGGTTTGTTTTGACCCACCCTCAAGATTGCAACACAGCAGGAAAAGCTTTGCCAGCGTGCGGAGCCTTGTCTAAAGCAACCCCTCTGACTCCTCCCCAGAATGGTACAGCTACTCAGAGCACCCCGGTAAGGACAGAGTTCACTCAGAAGTCAACACCAAACTTGGACTCACGGCAAATACTCAACAATCATAAATAGTGGTAATGTGGACCAGCCATTGCCTAACTGAACCAGTGAACATGTCCATGAGAGCAAGCTGTCCATAACTTTTCCCATGCACTCCCTTTCGCTGATCATCAGCACATTTTTGAGGCAATCGTTTCGGAATGTTACAATTGAAAATATCCAGAGATTGTGCATTACTGTCAGAAACACAGTTAATGCTAACAATGAAAATGGGCAAGAAAAGTTCACTTCCCTGTACTTAGAAACCCTTCTTTTAATCTATTCCACTGCTTACTGTTAAGAATATTCTCAAATTCTGAGATAGTGAATGGCATTATCAAACGTTAAATACATTGGAGGACAAACTACATAACATGTTCACAGCAAGATTAATGAAAGCTTGACAACAATGTCTTCTAGAATTTCGAAACTTGTAAGTCAAGTCGCTCTTATTGCCAGTTCAACCATAACTGCTAGTACAGTACATAGTAAAAATGAAACAACGTTCCTCCAGGACCCTGGTGCTATATGAAACAATACAAAACTACACTACATTACCTGAAACAACACTTAACCACATTAGACTTCAGACCCTACATAACTGGCACTACATAAGGTGTTCAAAACAGTGCAAGACAGTACAATAATTAATAAACACGATAATAGGCACAGTAAAGGGCAAATTACAATATAATAATAAATGATGTAAATGTAAACGATGTTTTAGCAAGAACTGAAAAAGAAATGAGCAAAAATTGCAGTGTGTGTGTGTGTGTGTGTGTGTGTCAGACTAGACTTTGGGAATTAAGTAATAGGGATGGAATGGAATTCAGAGTGGCACAATGGTGCAGCTCGAGGAACTCGGCTTCAATCCCAACTTTCAATGCTGTTTTTGTGGAGTTTTCACGTTCTTCCTTTGACCATGAAGATTTCCTTGGGATGCTCCAGTTTCCTCATATATCATAAAGACTTAAGAGCTGGAGGGTTAATGAGCCACTGTAAGTTGTTCCTAGTGTATAGCTGAATGTTGAAATCCAGGTAAGGTTGATGGGAATCAGAAATGGGAATATTGTTGAATTAATGTAAGTACATGGTTGACAGAAGAACTTGGTGGACTAAGTGACCTTTTTCTGTGATGTATTGTTCTATACCCTCCTCTCTCCCTCCACCACCACTTCCCCCACATAGATTTAAGCTATTGCAAAAAAAAAAAAAATTCTTTAACAGATAGAAAAGGCCTATTCTGAATGAACTGGAATATGCTTAACTGTAAACAATTATAAATTACTATGGAAATATGCCCCATACTAGAGCAAACAACATCAAAATCCTCAGTTTTAGGATGTTCAGACTTCTCCTCCTTCATTCTAGTCTGTCTGCACTGTATGAACTAATTTTAAGGGTTCCTGAAAGGAAAATTCTGGTGAAAAACAGGATCCTTAAAAAGAAAACCAACTTGGATTTGTGAAAGTTACAATAAAATCTGCCAGCCAGATAAGTGAATGGCCTCCCAAAAGCACACCATGCACAAAGAAACAAAATAAACTTCACACCATGTGGATGAAAGACACACACAAATTCAGCATTTTTTTTAATTCAAGGCAGTGGGCACAACCTATCTATAACCCACCCTTGCAACCCAATGCAGTAAGCATGCCTAAAATACATTTTTTCATCCCTCTGAGTTTCACCAATTTGTGGCCACTGGCAGCCAGAGCAAGAGCCACACTCAACATGCAGCCACAAATGCAAACTTAGTTCTTGCGTTGGTGCAGATGAAAATGAAACTGTTTTCCATCTTCCTTTACTGGTTTTAAAGGCCAAAAAAAAACTCAAAAGCCAAAAAAACTCAAAAGCCACTTTAAAGTGGCTTGATGTTTTCACGCTGAAAATAGTAGTTCAGGCCACAAAATTGTAATACCTGGGTAACTGAACACTGTGTTGGTGAATTTCTACCAGCTTGAAATACAGACCTTTACACAGTGTGACTTACAGGTTAACACCATACTATTCGTGTAAATAAGACAAAATTAAAATACATTAGCTGACCCCCCCCCCCCCCCCACCACCCCCATTCTTGGTTGTACAAGTATTACTTGAAATTAAAGGAAATAGGCAAGAAATAACTTAATTCATGTTAAGTTGACAAATCAAGAACTTTAAACCCAACAGACTGGGTGATTGATAACATAAACCTTAGTCAAATTAACTTGCAATTAACCACTGCATACCTGCCTCCTGTCCACTCTCACCAACGTGATCAAATACTTTTGTTTCATTAGTTGAGTCATTTAACAGCTTATCATGCAGTGATAAATCAGAAATGCTGAATAGGCATTCACTTTTGGGCTTGGTCTGTGCCGCCTCTTCATCCACATCTTCAACTGTTCGATAAATCCAGGTTCCTGATCTTTTTCCCTTGAAAGAGCAAAAATGCATTAGGACTGTTGACGCACTTCTGTCTGAGCGAATCATTTTTTTTAAAAAACAGGCAAACTAATTTAAAACAAAAAAGTTTTCATTTTCATGGGTTAATGAAGTCTGTATTTACTTGTATTCATATTTTGAATAATGAGGTTCTTGTAAGTGTTCTTGTTAGGCCCATTGTTTCTGCGTGCTCCTGTCCCACTAAACACATCTCCAGATATCTCCACACCATCTTACACCCTTGGTCCAGTGTGACACTTCACATGCACTTCATCACTAATTTCCCTGGTCCAAATTGTTTTATTTTCACTATGGTCATCCAGTCCTATGCACTTCCATTGCCCATCATGAAGGGCTTAAGGCTTGGCTTCTTTTTGGACACAAACCAAACCAGCTCCCCTCTACCATCATCCTCTTCCATCTCGCAGAACTGGTCCTTATCCTCACAGTTTTTACAAACTAAAGATGTAGCTATGGTTATTCACATGAGCCCTAGCAATGCCTGCCTTTTCCATGTCCCTAGCCTACACTGGCAATGCTCCCCAACTTTTCCTCCACTACACTGACAACTAAGTTGGTGTTGCTTCCTGCACCCATACTGGGCTCATTAATTTCATCAACCGGCCTACTTCCACTGTGCCCTCAAATTCACTTGGTCCATCTCTGACACCTTTCTCAATCTCTTTGTATCTATGTCTGGAGACAGACTATCTGCTGATAAACTTACAAACCTACTGACTCTCAGTTGTTCTGTCTATACCTTTTCCCACCTGCCATTTGTAAAGATGCTATTCCCTTCTCAGTTCTTCCATCTATGCAACATCTGTTGTTAGAAACAAGAAAAAAATCTGCAGATGCTGGAAATCCGAGCAATGCACACAAAATGATGAAGGAACTCAGCAAGCCAGGCAGCAGCGACAGAAACAAGTACAGTTGATGTTTCTAAGGGTTTCAGCCTGAAATGTTGACTGCACTTTTTTTCATAGATGCTGCCTGGCTTGCTGAGTTCCTCCAGCACTTTGTGTGGGTTGGTCTGTTCTCAGATGAGGCCTTCCATTTTAAAATATCTAAGGTGCCTCCGTCTTTGAAGGACGGGGTTTCTTTTCCACCACCCATTGTTGCTGTCCTGAGCCATATTTCCTCGACATCCCGCACATCTGCCCTCACCCCATACTCCTGCTATAAGAGTTGTTCTTGTCCTGATCTACCACCCAACATGCCTCTGTACCCAGTACATCATGCACAGTAACTACTGCTATCTCCAAAGAGATCGTACCACAAAACACATCCCCCCCCCACCACCCCCTCACTGTACTTTCCATAAGGGATAGCTCTCTACTCCACTCCTTTGTCCACTCGTTCCTCTTCAATGATCTCCCACTTAGCACTTATCCCCATGACGACTGTTACACTGCCCCTATAACTCTTCCCTCACTGCCACTCACAGCCCCAAATGATCTTTCCAGGTGAGGTGACATTTCATCTGTGAGTGTCAGGGTCACCTACTGTATCCGGTGCAGCCTGCTCTACATCGGTCAGACATGGTGCAGATTGGGTGACAACTTTATCAAGCTCCTTCGCTCTATCCTTTGCAAAAGGCAGGATCTCCTGGTGGCTAACTATTTCAATTCTAATTCCTGTACCCACTCTGATAAATCTGCCCTTAGCCTCCTCTTCTGCCACGATGAGGCCAAACATGATGGGTTGCCTCCAACCCGATAGCATGAACATCAATTTATCTAGCTTACAGTAACTTCTCCTCCCTTCCTCTTTCTTTTTCCATTCCCTATTTTGATAACCCTCTCAGCTCATCACTTCTCATCTGCCCAGCACCTCCCTGTGGTTCCCCACCTCCTTCCCTTTCTTCCATGGTTCACCTATTAGATTCTTCCTGCTTCAGCCCTTTAGCTCTTCCACCTATCATCTCTCCCTGCTTCTTACTTCATTAGTCATCCCCTCCCTCCCAACCAGCCACCCACCCTCTGCCCTAGTCTTACCCATCACCTGCCAGTTTGTGCACCTTCCCTCCTCCACCTCTCATTCTGCTTCTGGCCCCTTACTATCCTGTCCTGATGAAGGATTTTTGCTGAAGACATTAACTGTTTATTCCCCTCCCTTAGATGCTGCCTGACATCATGAGTTCCTTCAAAATTTTACTGCATTGCTCATTGAATAGCTTGGCAGTTTTCTTCACTGTACCAGAAACACAGAAGAATGAAACAAAATTAAAATATTTTAATAATATTAACAGCTGCTTTGTGCAAAGGATTAAGTATTATTCTTTATTCCAAAACAAAACTCATTTTCTTGCAGTTTAACTCAGTATTGCTTAATGCCATTTCCAGCACACAGGTGTAAAGGAAAATGAAATAATTATTACTCCAGATCTGATGCAGCATATAAAAATACACCAAGATAAAGAACACAAAAATTAAAAAAAATAATAAATATAAATGCATATGATAGCTTATATATATAGATAAATTGTATGTACATAAAATGACGAGATACAGGAGTGTCTGTACATAAGGTGGCTCTGACAGGAAATGATAAAGCAGCTGTGGTGGGGTGGGCTGGTGGGTGGAGGTGTTGATCAGTTTTACTGTTTAGGGACAGTAACTGTTTTTGAGTCTGGTGCAGATGCTACATAGCCTTCTCCCTGACAGACATGGGCAGCCTATAAATAGGCTGTGTGGAGTACTTTCCCGGCACCTTTCTATCTATATGTCCTTGTTGACTGCTGTCAGTGATTTGTTGGGCTGTTTTTTTACCTGCAGTGCTGCAGCATGTTAGGATTCCTCTACTGCACAATGGTAATGGTGGAAAATAGATAAAAACTACTTATCACGATCAATACAAACTAACTCGTTTACTAAGGAGCAATGCTAAAGTGCCTGGTGGTCTAATAGCACAGTGTCCTAGATAATAAGATTAAAAGCAATTGATATATGCTGAAGCAACCAATAGTAAATGAAAATAATTAGTGAGAGACAGAATGTATTAACATTCCATCAGATGTAGTAGATACCCACATAAGTGACATAATGCCATAAGTTTGGTATTCTGTTAAAGGTACTACACAAACTAAGCTTTGACAATTATATGTTCTCCAGAGACAAGCAAATTCAGGTGGTTTCCATTTTGGTGCATGTGCTCCTTCAAACAAAATAGGGATTGGGAAAAGTAACTTAATAAATACCCCCGGGCACTCAATTATACGATAGTGAGATACAAAATCAAGATCTGCCTCAGTAATGCAAGTGATTGAGACACTAAAAAATTCTCAAATGACTAAAGGTGGTGCGCAATAACAAAACCATTTCATGACCAGTTAGGATTATGTGTCTTGTGTTACTTACCTTTAAATGCTGCAGATTTTTTTTGTGTGTTGTAAAGTATTCAAGTACTGCAGTATAGTTCTCTTTACTGACATTACCACCATTTACTTTCAAAATACACTGGCCAGGGAGAAGGCCAGCTGCAGCAGCCCCAGAGCCTGCAAGATAATCAGATTCACATTGTGGAAACTATTTGCAATTCAAATTTCTCAAAACAACAAAACTCCACATTAAATGTAAAAACATTTGATTAACTTAGTTTATGCAACGAATTCGGCAAGAACCCAGATGGTTCCACAGTTTTACCAATCAAAGTGCCAGCCCTCACCGTTGGGCGCATTGTGAAGTAAATCGGTTTATTTTAGTGGGATAGGGGACTGGGGCAGCCGTATGCTGAAGTGGAATATGAGGGATTGGGGACAGCCATAGTGACACAAATTACAGAAAATATGTTGAAAATGGAGGAACTGTCCAAGGACTCTGAAATAAATACAGTAGATTCTGGTTAATTGGAACACCTCAGTACATTTTAGCCCAATTAACCCCAATTAGCTAAGTTTCATGGAAAAAAGATATAAAGATATACTACAGTTTAACTGAATGATAAATTATGTAATTAAATGAAATACAGAATAAAGTAGAACACAACCAATATGACTACAGATCTATAAAACTTTGTATTAGCTCCTAAAGCTCATCAACAGAGGAATTCATCGTGTACACTGTAGAGTTCTTTGGATTGACTGAAAATTAACAATTCAGCACAGACACCAAGTACATATGATGGTCTGCCTTCATACAATGCTTTTGATACTGCATCCCCAAAATCTTCACTTTCATTGTAACATTCAAGATAATTGTCGACACCTTCAAATTCTTTGTAGTTCCTAACTTGTTGAAGTAATGAAATAGATTCATTTTCACTGCCAGCCATTCCTGGCATCTGCAAGCCCAAATATTTGAAACCGAGTAAGCAAAACACTTCTGGGTAGCCTTACTGCTTATTTCTCATCAACTATCAGTGACAAAAATCACTGCTCTTTGGACACAAACACATGCAACTGACACTATTTAAAAATCTGTTTGCTTTAAGCACAGTACAGTATCTAATGGCCACAAAAGTACATGTGACTAACACTAGTTAGAAACTGTTTGGTGATAGTCTCCTGTCCTAATTTAGAGGCATAGTGTCCTAAATGAATCCTGGCAATTTTCTCAGTTAGTCTTTGTTCTTTAAGAGTTGTCCCAAATAAGTGGCTGCCCCAATTAATCAATGGCCCAATTAACAAGAATCCACTGTATCCACTTAAATCATTGAGTAGCATGAACAGACTTGACCCAGCTGTTAACAAGTAAACACTTCAGGAATTGAATGTACAGAACTACAGGGAGGATTTAATCCACAAATGAAACTATTTCACACCCGGAAGAGCTTTGTATACCAGTACACATAAGACACAAAATTAAGAAAGCATATGAACTTAAAATACAGTACAGTACATCCAAATATGTCAACAAATCCTGTTTTCACTTTTCTCCTCCTCCTTGATTTGCCTGGATTATGTTACATTCATTCATAAAGACGGCTTATTTAAGTCCATTAGTCAGTAAAATAGAGAAAGACAGAAGTGAAATGAAAGAGTGTAGAATAAACATCTGCAATTTCTGACAAGCCAACATGATGAATTACTTCATGATTGTTAACCTCTTTAGCTTGTGCAAATCTTTTAAGGACAAATGGCTTATTCTATAGGCTACCTACATACTTATTTTATAAAACTATAGAACAAAACTGTTTGGCAAGGAAAGGCATAGAAACCCATTTTGAACTCTCTTCAGCTAGACTCAAATCAAGTGTCAGTATGGTATTATGCTACACATTTCCTCAATTATTTTCTTTGAAGTGAATGCTTCACATTTTGGCTGGAAAAAAAAAGTCTTGATACATATGGTTTATAATCAGTTGAACTTCGAATCCTGAAGTTCACATACTTTGATTTAAATAGCTCTTAACCCAATCACTGCAGATAGACAATGGGTGCAGAAGTAGACCATTCGGCCCCTCGAGTCTGCACCGTCATTCTGAGATCATGGCTGATCATTCACTATCAATACCCAGTCCCTGCCTTGTCCCCATATCCCTTGATTCCCCTATCCATCAGATATCTATCTAGCTCCTTCTTGAAAGCATCCAGAGAATTGGCCTCCACCGTCTTCCAAGGCAGTGCATTCCACACCTCCACAACTCTCTGGGAGAAGAAGTTTTTCCTCAACTCTAGTTGTTTGCAAGTCAGTATAGCAGTTTCCTGTAGCATTTAATTGCACAGAGATCTACAGGTGAGCCCTGCTGTGTTCCTTAAAAAACTGTGTATCATTATTTTGTGTAAAGCAAAACCCTAGATCCCATTGAATCCCATGTGTTCTTATGGTATGTTTTCTCTCAACAGTAATAATAAATATTGCAATTGCTGTTTCACAGTGTGGAGTGGGGGGGGGGGGGGGGGAAAGGGTAGCCCTCAGGAGATTTGCTGTGGAAAGTGACAAGACAATCTCATAAGTGGCTGGCGGACACTTTTGAAGACACGAATGACCGCAGATACTCTTTACTTCACAGCCTTTCAACAGAATAGAATAGCAACTCTTAAATACATATCAAATATAGTTAATGAACTATTTGGTGTTTAAAAAAAAACAAAATCTACCAAACAAGGTTTTGAAGATGAGTCATTTAGACAAACAAAGCTGATCTGACCTGATGAGAAGTGGAATGATGCGAATTTGTGAAGTATACAAAACAATCATAGATAATCTGCAATCCATGGAAGTGGAATAATATAAACACTGGACGAATGGCACAGTGATAGCCCAGATGATTGCTTTTATTGGAGATGGGACAGAAGGAATGGTAAAAGAAACAAGTCAACCTGAGCAGTGGACTGAGTAAATGGTCTCAAGTGGCCTTGGATTTATGTTCAATCTTCTATCCCTTCAGACCAAACTACCTGCTCTTCTACACAATTGGTTTTGAACCACCAAAATTCTTGTTTATTCATACTGTTACCTTCTGCAAAGTACAAAGTGAAAATATAATCAGAAGTAAATCAAACAGAGGCAAAGAATACATCAAGGGTGCCTCCTACCACTGCAAAGGGTCTTCGTTTGGAATCATTTGGTCTCTGTTTTCTTTTCTACAGGTAACACCTGGCCTGCTGACCAGTTCTAGCATTTACTTTTTTTTTTGTTTTAAATGTCTAGCCTATTTACATTTTCCCATCAGTGCATTATTCCTGCTTCTTAAGGTCCTCAGAAAAACTCATGCTTCCTCATATCACCTTCATTAACTTGCCACATAATTATACCACTACCATGAAAGTCTAGGTTTTTCTTAAACAAACCTATTACTATGTTCCTAGCTACACAAAATCTTTCCACGGGAGAAATCGATAACTCGAAGAGGTGCTTCTCTTTACATCAGAACTGTCTGGATAATGGCGAGAAGAGTAAATGCAATAAATGGGCACCTTAAATATTTTAAGTATTAACCCAACCAAGCACTCGTGTCTGGAGAGCAGACTCCTCTGATGAATTTGAAATCTTGCTGGAGTGTTGGACATGAAACTAGTTTCAACTCTCTCACCTATTCACTTCAATTTCATCGCTTCAACAATGAAGAGCCATATTGAGGATAACCATGTTTTTTTTAATTATCTTGATAATCAGAATATATTAATCTCAAAATTAATAACATTAGAAGCTTCCATGATGGTCAACAAGTGAAGGCAAGCTTGTTTTTCTTGGTTTCAAAAATATGTATTAAGAAACTACATGAATAAATTTAATGCTCAAACTCATTTGAATATTGTTCTTGCTACAATTCTTCCTTTCAATAGAAAATGCATCTAAAGATAGTAGCAAAGTGTTGAACTGTGTGGGCGATAAAAAGTGTAGGGTTTAGCTTATAATTGTCAGGAAAACTTAAATCAATAATTTATTCAAACTCAAAAAAGATCCGCAACGTTTTTCCCTCAAATAATTTTGCAACCCCACTAAACATTTCTGCTTCTCTAGACCAGTCTTTCACTTTCCCGGTAATAAAATCCTACTCTCTTGCTTTCAATTAGGCTATTTCTTTGGCCAGTTCGAGCTTCTTTCCCTCCTTGTTGAAAGAAATCTAAATTACAGGTCACCAAGAAAGCATTTGAAACTTTAGGTTACTGTAATTGTAGAACTGTAAAAGCATCATGCTGAGATCTTTATTGATGTTCTGAATGTAGAGCCAATACTGAAAAGCTAGTATCTAATATGAATTTGAAAACACAGTTCAGCATGTTGATATATTATGTTGATATATGTTGTATTCTGAACATACCACAAATTGGTCACAGCACAAAAGGCCTTTTGGTTAATCAAGACTGTACTAGGTCTAACAAAAGACAATCCACTTGTCCTTCTCCATATTAATCCTGAAGAGTCTTTCCTTTCAGATACTTATCCAACTCCCATTTTAAAACTACATTTGAATCCCCTTCACTGTAACTTTTGGAATCATATTCCAGGCCCTAAACACTTCCTATTTTTAAGAAAAAAATCAAGCCACTCTCAGTTCTTTTATAAACAAGAAAAAAATCTGCAGCTGCTGGAAATCCAAGCAAGACACACAAAATGCAGGAGGAACTCAGCAGCCAGGAAGTATCTATGGAGTACAGTCATGTTTTAAGCTGAGGCCCTTCAGCAGAACTGATTTTTTAAAAATGGGAGTCAGTGTAAGAAGGTGGGGGGAAGAGGAGGAAGAAACAAAAGGTGATAGGTGAAACCAGGATGGGGTGGGGGGGGGGGGGGGGAGGGTGAAGCAAAGAGCTGTGATGTTGATTGTTTGAAGAGATACAGGGCTGGCGAAGGGCGAATCTAATAGGAGGACAGAAAGCCTTGGAAGAAAGAAAAAGGGGGGGAAGCACCAGAGGGAGGTGACAGACAAGCAAGGAGAAATGGTGAGAGGGGGAAAAGGGGATGGAAGGGTTTTCATTACTGGAAGTTTGAGAAATCAATGTTCATTCCATCATCAGGTTGGAGACTACCCAGATGAAACATAAGGTGTTGTTCCTCCAACCTCAATGTGGCCTCATTGCATCCCTCTGATGCTCCTCCCCCTTTTCTTTCTTCCATAGCTTTCTGTCCTCTCCTATTAGATTCCCCCTTCTCCAGCCCTGTATGTCTTTCACCAATCCACATACCAGCTCTTCACCTCATCCTTCCCCCTCCCAATTTGACCTATCACCTTGTGTTTCTTTCTCCCTCCCCTCCCAATCTTCTACGTTGTGGGATAATCATCTTTTTTTCCTCCAGTCCTCTGAAACATCGATTATACTCTTTTCCATAGATGCTGCCTGCCCTGCTGAGTTCCTCTAGCATTTGGTGTGTGTTGCTCAGTTCTTTTAAATCCTTTGGTTTTTGATCTTCCAAAACAAGGCTTCTGTACTTGATTTTACACACACTGAACTATGTACATTTCCAAATTGTAGTTTGTGTATCATAGTCCTCCTACTAAAAAAAGAGTTAAATGTGAAATAATCTTTGTCATGGCTGCTGTGAGTAGAACTGGGGCCAAAGTCTCAAAGGGTTCAAGATTAACAGAAGAATTTTCTTAACGTAGAGGGTGATGAATCATTGGAATTCTCTAGGTGGTTGAAGAGACTCCATCACTAATGATATTTTTAAATAAGACACGTACATGTTTTTAGGTACTAAGGGAATCAAGGTATATGTGTTCAAAGAAGCAAAGTCACGTGGAGCTGAAGGATCAGGTACAATCTATTGAACGGTGAAACAGATATGCAGATTAAGTTCCTGCTTCCAGATTCACCACCAAGTTTGTAAATACTTGTTACATGCCCAAGCCCAAGTCATTAATACATGTCTAATTCCCTTCAGTCTGAAAAACTTAATTCATATTCTATTACTTAGACAATTTTCTATGCATTCTATTACAGCCCCTTTTATTTAATGATCTTCAACCTTGATGACACATCTAGTAATCAAAACCCAATCACATGCCTTTTGAAAGTTGCCATCTACTACAACATCTTCAGCCTCGTCACTGATCCTCTACAACTTCACTGAAGTGCCTCTACCAACTTAGTTAGACATGACTTGCTTGGCCTTCTCAAACCAATCCAAATGTGCAAATGTCTACTAGTTCTGTCCCAGTTCAAGTTTCTCAAGGTCTACTCAGCAATGAGCACTGCCTGACTGTTCTGTCGTTACTTTATTTATACCTTCATCCTTTTTTAGACAAAGGTATAGCATTTGGCATTTCCAGTTGTTTAAACATCACATCCAAATCTACAGATGTCTAGATAATATCGCCAATTTCTCTGCAATATCTCTTTCACTTCCCTCACTTTCATCCTATTTGGACTAAGTGATTCATCAGTTGGTCTTATTAGTACTGATATATTTAGACCATCATACATCATAACTACATTTTATTTGCCAAGAGTTCGACAGCACCTTCTTGGTTGGTTTAAGACTGATGCAAAGTTCATATTTAATTACTCAGCTGTGGCCTCTACGTTTTAAGTACATTTCCTTTTTTTTTTAAATTCCAAATGACCCTCATCTCTCCACTTAAAACTGTGGCTGTTCAGATGTCTACTGAATGTTTTGATTCCCTCTTATATTTGCTCTAAAGCCTTTGCTGATTTTCTCTATGTCCCTCTCATTTCTGCTTTTTTCTAAACTTCCCTTTCAACTTACTGTAATCAGACTGACTCTCACTTGCCTAAACAACTAGCATTTGTCTTGGGGCCTTTTTCAAGTTCCATGGTGGTCAGCCATTGTGCTCTGGTCACATTTCTTTACCATTCTCCTTCATAGGAATCTATCGAGAATGTGCCGAAGTATTTCCAACTTCAAATGGTTGCCTTTGTTTAATAATAATTCTGGCTGCCAAACATCAATTCCAAATATCCAGACTAGATTTCTTCTCAGCCTTGTGAAGAGTCTCTCTTTAATTGAATATTTTTACCTTGGATTTGTCCAATTTCTTTCCATCTGATTCTAAACCTTGTGTAATGATCCCTGCCTCCCAGATCCTGTCTCACAACTCTTGTTAAACTTGGTTTGCCCCATTATCCACGACATGATCTATAATTGTCTAACTGACAAACACCCTCAACCCCCAAAATAACTGAGGAAGTAGATAAGATAAATGATCACTACTGGGGAAGTGAGTTTGTGACATGTGCTTGTGCATTTCTTAGCAGATGATTAAAGGCAGTCAAAGTAAAGATGATAAAAGATCAGTCTGCCGATTTCCTTAGATAAGATCAATCCCATGTTTGAGAAAGCAAAAGAGCAAATAAAAGTAAAATTCAGTAAATATTTCAAAATGCAACACCTTCAAAAAGAAAAGCAAGTAGATACTCCAAGCAATGTTAGATAAGCACAGGATTTGGGTAAAAAAATCCATGTGCCAATATGGAGAGCAAGGATGAATATAAATGTTCCACAAAAGAAATAGAGTGATGCACGCATAGATTCTTCTCTTACAGTTAAGTTGGCACATGTACATCAAAACAGAGTGAAATGTGTTGTTTGCATTAACAACCAATACAGTCTGAAGATGGACTGAGGGCAACCCACAAGTTTTCAGTATAGAAACTGGAGTAGTCATGGTAACAGTTAGCATGGCGCTATCACAGCTCAGAGCGTTCCAGAGATCTGGAGTTCAGAGATTAAATCCGGCACCGTTTGATTAGGTATCTCTGTATATCCTCCCTGTGGATTGTGTGGTTTTTCTCCGGGTCTCCTGGTTTCCTCCCACAGCCCACTAACCAGGTAGGTTAATGGGTCATTGTAAATTGTCCTGTGATTAGGTTAGGGTTAATCAAGTTTGTTGGGGGGTGCTGGGACGACATAGCTCAAAGGGCTGGCCTACAATAAATTGGATATAGATGGGATTGACAAACAGAGGCACACAAAGACTGGTTTTGCAACTGTTGCTTAACCTGAGACTAAAATAAAAACTGCAGATGCTGGAAATAATCAGCAAGACAGGCAGTAGAAACAAAAACAAAATTAACATTATATGGCCTTTTATTAACTGTTGCTTAATGTCTATTCAGAAATGAATCTGATTAATGGGAAGTTGTCATACTCTTGAATGACAGAAAGATTAATGAATCTGCAAAGTAAGGCTCAAAAGAGAGTTGAAATGTGATGAGCTACTTTTCACGAATTGATAGTTCTAAAGATACAAAATGGATTTGGCATGAAACAATTGTGCATTTCACACCTGACATATAACAGATAACACAAGAAATCTGTGGATATTTCTGCGATACCACAGTTAGTATAATACTCACATCATGCAAACTGATCCAAACCACATCTTGATGTCAGCATATCTTACCTTTCAGAACTGCATGAACAAATGGTGGAGCAGTGCCACGGATCTCTAGGTTCAGTCCTTCGGAGTCAGGAATTTTGATTATCCTAGATCAACAACACAAACATTGGAAAGTTAGCTGATTTCAAATACATATTTTGTTAATGGAAATTTACAACACTCCCAGGCAGGTTATAATTTTTGATGCACCTTATCACTATATAACCAATTGCCCTGAAAATTCCAACAGGAAGAAAAGTTGTTATTAGACTTGCATCGATCCAAGGATCTGAGCGATTAACAGCAGTTTAATAAAAAGTAAATGAAAGCTTTTAATGCCTTAAGCTGTGCCAAGGCACAAGGTTTCAATATTTTAGCTCTCAGAAGTCTTTGTGAAAAAAGTAGGACTTCACAGTGTGTAAAAATGCATCAACTACAACAGTTAAATTATGATACTTACTACAAAATGAAACGAGGAAAGCAAGAATATTAAAACTAAGGCATTTAAAATTGATCATAATTTCAAAAGAATAAAAAATATCAACAAATCAAATGCAAGGAAACATATTGTATCAAACCCCCTTGTTCCAGTTTTTAATGCATATTGGAAAAAATCTCCTTGCATTTACAGAAGGCTTTCTTGAACATAAATTCACAGACAAGACCAGAATGATTTACCACCAGCCAGCAGCGTTTCCTTTTAGCCGAAGTGACTGCAAGGATGAAATTTGGACAGCTTTTAAAAAGATTCAAGCTTGATATAATCAAATCCAGGATATCTCAAGAAGAAACAAAATTTCTCTCTACTTCAATTTTAGCAATATTTGCCAAGATTATTTAGTGTAGAACTTTGATATATTTCACAATAGAAAATCCATTAACAACAATTATTGCTGCATAGCTGAACACCAGCTAAACATTTGTATTTTAAGACTTAAAACTAAATTTTATAATACATTTGAACTAATGTGGGCAATATATTTAGCTTCTACTAAGTTGGTGCATAACGTCAAAAATTTATTGGGGTTTTAAAAACACTGCCAGAATATCTCATTGAATGAAATACAATGACAGTTTTATTAGCAAGTTAACACTTCATTTCTAAGTAATCGTGATAGAAGTGTTAAATGATTAAGATCTAATTTCACCTTTCAGGTGTCAAAAGGATGTTCGACACAAATATTCTGGCATAAAAGATTGCATAGTTGCATTGTCAAGATATGCGTAAAAACAAAAACCACAACTTAACAAAAACATTTAGCTCATTGTTTCCAACTTACTTATCTAAATTGAATGCAGCAAAGGTTCAAAATTTCAAAGTACATTTATTATCCAAGTATGTATACAATATACAATCCTGAGATTCGTCCTCCCGCAGGCAGCCACAAAACAAAGAAACATCATGAAACCCGTTAAAAGAAAACATCAAACACCCAATGCATGGAAAAATGCATGCAAAAGAGAGCAACTAACACACAGAATGTTAAACATCAAACCGCAGAGTCCCCGAAAATGGTCCAGGAGTGTCAGCCACTGAGTCAGTTCAGTTTCAGTTCAATGACTGCAGGCCACAGCTGCAGAACCAGTTCCGCATCAAAGGGCCTCGATCTAATCGTGCAAATAGCAAAAGAGTAATCAGAAACACAGGGAACATGAACCGAAGAGTCTTCCAAAAGTGAGTCCACGGAGCGTGGTCAGCACTGAGAACACTAAAGGTCAAACCACTGAACCCCCGGAAAAGAGCCCCGCAGTAAAAAGGCCCCTGCGAGGCAAACAAAACCAAGACCCCTGCAACCCTCCGGCAGCAGCAAAAGGGAGACCAGTCAAAGGAGGGCAGATGGCACTGTACACCCACTCGCTTTTGCTCCTGTCCGCGTCGATTTTAATCTCCTCGACGTTTTAATCAGTAAGGAGTAATGGAGCCAACCATAGGTTCGCATTCTGCCATTAGGAAACAATAGCCGCACACTCCGCTCTCATTCTCGCCAGATTCCTCCGGAGACAGCAAAAGCACCAGATCACTGTCAGGCCCAAAAGTACATCATGAAAATGGAAATTACAGACTGCAATTGATCGCAGTTCAGGAAAAGAAGCATATCTACAAGAAAAAGAAGTCGTAGTTTTGTGACCTGCCTGCAGAATATCGCCAGTGGTCGCATTGGTCGGTGGCTCCATCTTGAAAGCCTACTAAAGCCTAAAGCTGAATGACTGAAATGCACGCCTTTCCAATAATCTATGCTCCTAAAATACCAACTTAAATATATTTCTTCAGGTCTTCCTGTGGAAAGGAATGACTTAATCCACAGTAGTAAGCATGGACTTAAATAAGAGACGACAGGAGAAGGGGGTTGAGAGGGATAATAAATCAGCCATGATGGAATGGCAGAGAATCGATGGGTCAAATGGCCTAATTTTGCGCTTATGCCTTATAGTCTTCATGCCTGACAAACTTGATTAACTTTCTGAGGTAACTAAGATTGAGGACAGTAGAAAGTTTAATGAAATTCACATGGAATTCAGAAAGACATTTGCTAAGGTCCCCTGTGACAAACAGAAGACAAACAGAAGCACTGGAATATAAAAGAAACAGGCACTGTCACAACGCAAAGAGCACAATCAACATGTGTTTATGTATTAAAAAAAACTGTCAATCAAGGATGCATTGTACTGAACACAGAAATCTACAGCACATTACAGGCCCTTCGGCCCACAACATCATGCCGACTATGCAACCTACTCTAGAGACTGGCTAGAATTTCCCAACTGCATAGCCCTCTAATTTTCTAAGATGTGTTGTCAGCTTTTATAATTCTGAACTCTCCGTTACCTATTACTCCAATTAATAACCCATGAATAACATGTCGCAAATGTTTCAATGCAGAGATTCCTATTAACAAGGAATTCAGTGAAGGTGGCAGTTGGATCTTAGTTAATGCTGCTTCTTTTCTTATTAATGCAAATAACAGGTCCATGAAAAGGCAATCCTTTCTTGGAAGAGCAGAGATTTGATGCACGAGTAAAATAGGTAATTTCACAACTATGTCAAGACTTAAAGGAATTAGCTCATTGTATTTTTGGAAGAATAGCACACTGTACAACAGAACATCATCCTGCTACCTATGGGTAGAAAGAAGTTAAAAATTACCAAAAAAAATTTGATTCTAGGTACAATGAGTTCCAAGTCCTCAAACTTTTAAAATCTTGCTTCATATCCTGAAATAAGCTGATGGAATGAAATTGTTCTTGGTATGGTTGTAAAGCAAAGAGGAGTTTGAAAATTTTGATGCTATAAAAGACAATAACACTGGTAAATAAATGAAAGTATTGAAAAGTGTTACTCTACTGCAATCAATGGTACAGTTCAAGAAGTTAATTTTAATGGTGTGGCGGTACAGAGACAGCTTTACTCTTGGCAAATGATCAAATAGCCAATGCCAATAGCAAATGTTTCAATATGCAAAACCAACACCCTGATATATGCCAATTTATGATTGAAACAATCAGTGAGGAAGCAGTTCAAATGCATTGCCTACAAAGGCAATATTTCATGCCTATCTTAACACATCCATTTTTTGCAAAATAATTATGCAATTACTATTTTAATTCTCATCTGTGGAAAAGGGAAAATGACTAACAGTACTGTTTGAGCAAACTTTGGCTGGTCATATGACATGACTCACTCTTTGGGTTTCGTTGCAACCAGCACCCTCAGTGGCCTTTGACTACAATGCAGCTGATGTAGAATAGTCTCTACTTCCACAACTGGCCGCAAGAAAACCAAATCTTCATTAATGGAGTAAATCTTCCTTCCAACCGGAAGACCTGCCACCTGTAACAGAAATGAAGCACCAAATATTTCAAACCAATCCAAGATAAATATGCTTAAACTGGCCAACTAACACCAACCTACATTTGAGATATAAAAAAATTAAAAATGGAAAAATAGGCAAGGTCTACTATTTTTAACTAAACGAAAGTAGCAACTTGTGCACATATTTCAGTATGATCAATTTTTTCCACAGCAGAACACCAATACAACAGGATTTTATATGCTACCACTTTTTACATAGTGGCATATATACATTTTTATATACGAAAAAGATTTTGCAGACGAGTTCCAGTCCATGAGGGAAAAAAAAAGTTGAAATCAAATAATAAGTTAGGTGAAAGCCAAATTACACAGCAAACAAATTCATGCCTCAAATCAAAGCAAACCTTTTTATTGAATAATGGACAATTCATTGATGAAGGCTTTTACAGCAAACATCTTAATTAAGCTTCTCACCATTTCCCCACCCATTTCGTTTTTAATTAACTAATATCCTGGCTTACATCAAGTACATCTGCTCAGCTTTTAAACAACAAGACTGTTGCATAACAGTGTAGCAAGGCACTGTGATCAGCATCTTGAACAATTCCATCATTTATTACCAGATTGCCAATCTGTATTTAGTATTCAAGTCTCTACCCCACTGCATTCACCACTGTTACCAGAGCTGCTTTGAAAGCAAACTAACAAAAACTAATTTCTCAAAGATTTTTTAGAACTGAAAATAAATTAAGAAAAGGAAACAAAAATTTTCAGAATGCTTTTCTACATGCAGTTTTAGCACTTGTTAATTCAGGATGCATGTATGCAAACAGCCTTTATATTCACACAAAACTGCAAATTTTTGATCAAATACTCAGTGATCTGTAAAATATTAGTGAAGATGGTATCTAAAACGCAAATTTGAAAGAGTTGCTTTAAAATTAGCAATGAAAACAAGGTGAAGTGTGAGAAGTAACCAGCATAAAATAATTACTGTTTGATTCCAACCATGACTGCCAATGAAATGGAAATCACACAAGAAGCATCACAGTCACAAAAATATGTTAACACAAATTAGTAGAGGGCACACTTTTGAAGTGCTCATAATGTACTTATCAGGGTGAACCTACACAAATTTAAACTAACAATGAAATTATTTTTCATTTGTCATGCATAAAAATTAAAAATTGTATGTTATTACTATTAAGGGAAAAAAGGCACCAGTTCTACATCTAAATAAGAAATGCAGTATGCTCCAGGAAATGCGTATATTAAGATGAAAGTAAAATCTCAAAGAGCTTCTTCTGGATTATGGGAGAGTGCACAAGCAGAGCTTTTAAACTAATTGATATTTTGCTGTCTAAATACTCATACTGTGCTGGTATTATGCAATACCATTGTTCAAAAGAATGAAAATGCAATTGTTGGACTCTGGCATTTCTGCATTTGAAAAAGATTTTGCAAGGTTTAAACATGAACTCTTGTGTAGACTTCATTGACAGTTGACACACTATTTTGCTTCCAAGGGGTCATCATAATCTCTGAAACCATAACAACCACTAAGTAGGATGCGGAATGTTTAACTGAAAAACAGTTAATTTTCTGCAAAGGTTGCACAGAGCAATTTGAAATTCAAGCAACATTATATTTGAAGAATTATGTCAGATGGGTTATCAAACATGTTTATGCAACCACAATTTCTTTTAAATAACATGAATTACAAAACAGTGGTTGATATACTTTAAAAATTGTTCGACAAATAACAACCTTTCAATATTACTGATTTTTTAAATTTAAAAAAATTATCAAAATACACACATCACTATATACTACCTTGAGATTCATTTTCTTGCAAGCATTTGCAGGAAAATAAAGAAATGCAATAGAATTTTATGAAAAGCTAAACATAAGCAAAGACTGAGAAAGGACCAATATGTGAAACAAGGCGAGCCGTTCAAATAAAAAATAACACTGAGAACATAGACACGGGAGCAGAATTAGTCCGTTCAGCCAAACCATCAAGTCTGCTTTCCATTAATTTTCCCTCTCAATCTCATTCTCCTGCTTCCTCCCCACAGCCTTTGACATTCTTACTAATCAAAAACGTACCAACCTCCGCTTTAAATGTACCCTATAACTTGGCCTCCACAGCCATCTGTGGCCAAGAATTCCACAGATTCACCATCAGCTGGCTTAAGAAATTCCTCTCATCTCTGTTCTAAAGGGATGTTCTTCTATTCTGAGGCTGAGCCCTCTGATCCTAGACTCCCCCACTATTGGAAACATCTTCTCCAAGTCAACTCTACTGAGGCCTTTCAATAGTTGGTACATTTCAATAACATCCCGCTCCATTCTTCCAAACTCCAGTGAGTATACAAGTTGTAGGGTCCTTGAAAATGAGTCTGCAGGTCGTAGAATCAGTTCAGAGAAGTGGTGAATGAAGCTATCTGCACAGCTTCAGGAGCCTGATGGTTGTACTATAAAAACTACTCCTGAACCTGATGCGGTGGGACCCAAGGCTTCCATATCTCCTGCCTGATAATAGCAGTGGGCAGAGGGCTAGACATGAACATTGGGGGTCTTTGATGATGGATGCTTCTTTCTTCTGGCAATGATCATGTGTACATACTCAATGATGGGGACATGCCAAATCTACACAAACTTCTAAGAAAGTAGAGACGTCGTTATGTTAACACCAAGATATTTAAAACCACTTGTCAAGGTGCTCGACAAAGCAATTTAATTTACAGCGGGCCTCACCAATGCAGAGGAGGCTGCATTAGCAGCACCAGATACAATGGCTGACCTCAGCAGATTCACATGAGATGTTGCCTCACAGGAAAGGATTGATTAGGGCCCTGAATGGAAGTGAGTGAGGAGGTGAGTGGACAAGTGTAGCACTTTGGCCACTGCAGGGATAAGTGCTGGGAGGGGTATTAGTGGGGTGAGACAAGTGGGACTCAGGGAGGGAGCAATTTCTGCAGGAAGTGGACAGGGGGGTGGAGGTAAACGTGATTAGTGGTAGGATCCCTTTGGAAATGGTGGAAGTTGAGGAGAATGATGTGTTGGAAGTGGAGCCTCATGCAGTAGTAGATAAGGACATGAGGAAAATGGGGTGAGGATAGATGTCTGGGAAGTGGAGGAAATGCAGATGAAAGCAGCAACAATGGTAGAGAAAGAAATCCTGCTCTTTGATGGGGGAGGTTATCTCTAATATCCTGAAAAGGAAAGCCTCATCTGTGAACAGATGGAGCAGAGACAAGGGAACTGAGAGAAGGGAATAGCATTTTACAGGAGTCAGGGTGGGACAATGTATAATGGAGATAGCCATGGGAATCGGTAGGTTTATAAAAGATGTCAGTCAGAGACGGAGATAGAGAGATCAAAAAAGAGGAGCAAGCCGTGAGAAATGGACCAAATGAATGTAAGGGCAGAGTGGAAGTTGGAGGCAAAGCTGAAGAAATTGACAAGCTCAGCATAGATGCACAAAGCAACACCAATGCAGTCATCAACGTAGGACATAGGACACTCAAAGCTACTACACAGGTCGACATGCTGTTAAGAAGGCATATGTTGTGTTGGCATTCATCTGCTGTGGGACTGAGTTCAAGAGCTGTGAGTTAATATTACCGTTATACAAGAACTTGGTCAGACCCCACTTGAAGTACTGTGTTCAGTTCTGGTCACCTCACTACAGGAAGGATGTGGATGCTACAGAGTGCAGAGGAGATTTACAAGGATGTTGCCTGGATTGGGCAACGTGCCTTATGAGAATAGGTTGAGTGAACTTGGCCATTTCTCCTTGGAGCGACGGAGAATGAGAGGTGACCTAATAGGGGTGTATAAGATGATGAGCGCCATTGATCATGGGAACAGCCAGAGGATTTTCCCAGGGCTGAAATGGTTAACATGAGGGGGCGTAGTTTTAAGGTGCTTGGAAATAGGTACCGAGGGGATGTCAAGGGTAAGTTTTTCACAGAGTGTGGTGGATGCGTGGAATGCACTGCCAGTGGTGGTGGTGGAAGCAGATACAATAGGGTCTTTAAAGAGCCTCTTAGATAGGTACATGGAGCTTAGAAAAATAGAGGGCTATGCACTAGGGAAATTCTCAGCAGATTCTAGAGCAGGTTACATGGTCAGCACAACATTGTGGGCTGAAGGGCCTGTAACGTGCTGTAGATTTCTATATTCTATATAGTGGAGGAAGAGTTAGGAACATTATTGGGGAAGTCTTGGAACATGGACTGCTCTGCTTAGCCAATGAAATGGCATGCATAGCTGGGGCCCACGCAATTGCCCTTGGCTACCCCTCAACTCTAGATAAAGTGGAAGAGCGGAAGGCAAAATTGTTGAGGGTAAGGACCAGTTCTGCCAAACGAAGGAGAATGGTGATGGAGCAGAACTGATTAGTTCTTTTATTAGAAAGAAGCAAAGAACTTTTAAGATTGTCTTGATGAGGGGACAGAAATATGTAGAACATCCATGGTGAAAATGAGGCAGTCAAGGCCAGGGAATTGAAAGTTACTGAGGAGATCGAGAATGTGAGAAATGTCGTGGATGTAGGCAGGAAAGGACTGAACAAAGGGGGATAGAATGGAGTCGAGGTTTAAGGACACAAGTTCAGTGAGGCAGGAGGAAGCTGAGACATTGAGCCTACACAGACAGGCGATCAGGTTGATGGATCTTGGATAGAAAGTAGAAACAAGCCATGCAGAGTAAGGGAATTATGAATTTAGTGACAGTGGATGTTGATTGTGGGGCGGTGGGGTATCTCACTGAAACCTATTAAATATTAAAAGGCCAAGATAGAGTGGATGCAGAGAAGATATTTTCTATCATGGGTGAGTCCAGGACCAGAGGACACAGCCTCAGAATAGAGGGGCTTCCAATTAGAACAAAGGTGAGAAGGAATTTCTTCAGCCAGAGGATGGTGAATCGAATTCATTACTGTGGATGGCTTTGGAGGCCAATGTGGAGAATTGGATTGAGAGAGATAATAAATCAGCCATGATGGACTTGCAGATGAATTCAATGGGCCAAGTGGTCTAATTCTGCTCTTATATTTTATGGTCTTAAAATCACCTACGTTGACCTCTGATGTCTTATCCATTTCACCAGATGTTGAAAACCTTATCCACAATTGCACTATTTCCAGACCTGATAACTTCAGTGCCCCTGTAGTCAGATTCTATCGTCCATGAACTTGAACAATCCATTATTCTGGTTCCCACGTCCTTACCCTAGCTATTACTTTACTCAGAGCATTGATGCTGACTGACCTAAATTGATCACCACTATCCTTCTGTCAATCTTCTGATTTGATTACTCCATTTCTTCCAAACTCTAAGCCTTACAATCACCCAAAAACCCAGTTTCTTAGTATCAATACACACCAATTTTGCTTCAACCTGTGGCCATGAGCTCAGTTCAGAGGAACCCAAGCCCTGCATCTTTTTTGTTAAGATGACAATATTTTAACAAAAGCTGCACTAGAAAGACTGAACTCAAGTATTTCATTCACCTTTCTGTTATACAGCAAATAACTGACATATATAACTTATTACTCTTAAATTCCAAAATGGCTGTCGAAAAAGGAGTAATTACCTCAGCAGAAGAGTCATTTTGCACAGATTTCACAACAATGGTCTTGTTTTTCTCCTCAATTTCAAACCCATAGTCATCTTCTTCAGGAAAGATCTGTGGAAGATAAAATAACAGGTTTTCTATATGTAAACAAAAACAGAAATTAAAATTAGATAGCCAAGAAGGTTCCAGTATTAATTCTTGGTCATTGGCTTATTAATTGGCACATGCAACAAGCTGCAGTGAAAATTGGTTTTGCATGCAATCTATACAAATCACTTTATTATTCACAACATGCCAATCCATCATTCAAAGACAAACAAATACCTTTAAAAAATACAAAAAAAAATACCTTTAAACAAGAGGACAACATGTAGAACTCTACAATCAAACTAGAAAATTTTAGCATTTATATTTGTAATCATGTTAAATGCCAAGGGGAAGATTACTCTCTGGTTTATATACAAAATAATAATTATCAATCAGATCCAATTCATCGTGAAACTGAGCTTAAATACATTTTCTGCTGCACCTTTGAGCTGGGAAAGATGAAAAAGAGTCTTTAGAAATGAATGGAAAAGACAAACCAACCAGGGTGGCTCATGATAAAATAATCAGTTGTTTTGTGACTATTAACAACCAACGACAAACTTTGCAAACTTTTGATGTCCATGAAAAAATTCTACCCATTGCAAATTTTTAATCTCTCTGACAGAACTACTTCCAAATTCCAAAAATACTGCACCTTCCAAGATAAAAAGCCTAAAGCAGACAACAATTGCACAAGTCAAGCACAGGGCAAAATCTCATAACACTTAAAAATTATTAACTCCCTTCTATACAGTTTAAACCATTAATATACAAATGATAGATAATTTTAAGTCTGGTACACTATGTGATGCTCAACTTTTGAAAAATACTAAACCTGCCATTATCTGTTTAACCCTACAGTCCAGGGTAATCCTGATAAATATCTACTTTTTGTAAAAAAAAAAGTTACTTCATACTTATTTGCAAGACCTTTCTCAATGCTGACCATGTTTATTAAGCTTCTTGAGAGACTATAATATTTTCATATATGAAAGCCCTTCTTTGTCCATTTCAGAACTTAAAACATTCATTCAATAGCCAGACAAACTGACTGAAGGACATGATGGAAAAGCAGCATCCAAATTGAACAGAACAAGTCATGTAATTTTAATAAAAATTCCTATAAAATGACATTTTGCTATTTTAATTTTCCTTGTTTTAATATAACTGACAATGAAAAAAGTATATGGGCAACTAAACTGTGTTGGCCCTTGCATATCCCCTGTGGGCTGGCAGGGGGATGGGGTGAGGATACCAGGGATCAACCATGGATAGAGTCCCCTTGGTCCTCACCGATCACGCCACCAGCCTACAGATCCAATGCATAATCCTCCGTAACTTCCGCCACCTCCTACGTGATCCCACCACCAACCACATCTTCCCCTCCCCCCCACTCTCGGCTTTCAGCAGGGATCGCTCCCTACGCGACTCCCTTGTCCATTCATCCCCCCATCTCTCCCCATGGACCTCCCTCCTGGCACTCATCCCTGCAAACGATAGAAGTGCTACACCTGCCCCTATACTTCTTCCCTCACCACCAACCCAGGCCCCAGACAGTCCTTTCAGGTGAGGCACCACTTCACCTGCAAGTCAACTGGGGTGATATACTGTATCCGGTGCTCCCGATGTGGCCATTTATACATTGGGGAGACCTGCCGCAGTCTGGGAGACCGTTTCGCCGAACACCAGCGCTCGGTCCTCCAGCAGTGGCGGGGTTTCCCGGTGGCCACACACTTCAATTCCACAGACCACTCCCACTCCGTCATATCTGTCCATGGCCTCCTCTACCGTCAAGATGAGGCCACACGTAGGTCGGTAGAGCAATACCTTATCTCTCGCCTCGTTAGCCTCCTTCCTGCCGGCATGAACATCCAACTCACTGACCTCCGTTGATACCCCTGCCCCCCACCCTTACCCTCATCACTATCTATTATTTTAGTCTGGTTCTCTTTCTCTCTCTTTTCCCCCCTCACTATAATCTCTCCCCCCAGCCCTACCTTTCTTTCTCTTTTATTTCCCATAATTCTCCACCTTCCCCCTAGCCCATTTCCCTCCAGCCTATCACTTCCCAGCTCTCTACTTTATTCCTCCCCCCACTTCTTATTGCCCCCTCGACCATCCCATGTGACTTCACTCCTGATGAAGGGTTTCGGCCCGAAACATCGTTATTACCTCCTCCCAGAGATGCAGTCTGGCCTGCTGAGTTCGGCCAGCATTTCGTGTTTTTTATTTATTTCCAGCATCTGCAGATTCACTCATGCTGCCTTTGAATTAATGGAAATAGTTGGAATATATCACTGTCATATATAGTAAGGATAGTGTATCTGCTCCAGAAATGCAGATAACATTTCAAATCGGATGTGCTTTTCATATTGAAATTCAAAACACTTCAGGTAATTAATTATAGTACCAACTGGATATACATGTTTATATTTTCAATAGCTTTGAACAGTTTCAAATTTGGCCACCCTGCAAAGTAAGTCTTAAAGCTGTACACTTGATGTGAAGGCCAACAAATGTGAAAACAAAATGGCCTTTTCTCGGCCACTCCAATCCACACATAATCTGTTGAATGTAACATTGCAGCTGAACAATGAGGAAAAGCTTTGTAAGGTTATAAGGGGAAACCTTCTGGCACTGGATGATAAAGGATCAAAACAATATCAGGACGAGCATCTGTATGAAATTTTCATTGAAACTGTTTTAAGGATCTCCAGAATTTGTAAAGAATTATAAATAAATAATAAACTGGTTGATAAGAAAAGGAGAAATTAAAATGTAATTCTTAAAAGTATGCCATCAATTACATTAATACAAGCATGATATTAGAACATTTCACTTTCCCTCATCAAAAGCGCAAAATGGCATTTTCATCAGCATCAAATATCTGCCAGTCCTTTACTATCCAAACTTAAACTGTATTACCATGTTGGTTCATGAACGAAGGGTTTCATTTCTCAGCCTGATCCTAATAAACAAAAAAATCAACTGATTTACCACAAAGTGAACAGGAGCAGAGGGCCACCCAAAATTTCCCATCCTTGACACAAAAAGAACAAATGGTTATATCCATACAATCATCTAAGTTGAAAACGGTTCCTTTAGTACAGAGCAGGTATAAACCAGACCTCTCTCTAGTCTGTGTTCCACTTTCATTTTTTATGTAATTTTTTATTGAAGTTCATCATCAAACATTTCCATAAGATTTTGTACATATATATCATACAGTCATATATGCCACAAATCTCTACATAATATTTATCTGAAGTATACACTTATAGAGAGGAAAGAAAGAACTCAATTTCACCTTTACCTAGCAAGTTATTACTAGGAGACCAGTTGTATTTTTAAATTTAACATCTACTAGGTTAACACTTTTAGCTCACAATTATTTCCACACTCTTCAAATTAATTTAGAAATCAGCAAGCTACAATCAAATTTCTATACTTATAATTTGATCAACTGACTTAAATATTTCCATCCATAGGATGAAGACAATCTTGTTGAATTTTATTCTAACATTAGCTGTCATTGACATGCTAAATACTTTGTGCTGTTTTTAAGAACATCCGTTCACTTTTGCACAACTACTTTTAAGTATGTCGCTGCAGATTCTATCTGAGGACTAATGCATTATGAAGCACCAGCAATCCATGGCTAATCCAAAAGGCAAACATTATTGTTGAAATAACAACAAACATTGGAATATAAACGTAGAGGTGTATAAGATGATGAAAGGCATTGATCGTGTGGATAGTCAGAGGCCTTTTCCCAGGGCTGAAATGGCTAGCACGAGAGGGCACAGTTTTAAGGTGCTTGCAAGTAGGTGCAGAGCAGATGTCAGGGATAAGTTGTTGTTTTTTTTAAATGCAGAGTGCTGAGTGCTGGCAACGGTTGTGGAGGCGGAAATGATAGGGTTTTTTTCAGAGACTCCTGGATAGGTACATGGAGCTCAGAAAAACAGAGGGCTATGGGGAACCCCAGTAATTCTAAGGCAAGGACATGTTTGGCACAGCTTTGTGGGCTGAAGTACTATGCTGTAGGTTTTCTATGTTTCTATGATTATCTCCGACTCAGCCAAGAAAACTAATTCCACTAAGCAATGCAGTCTGGCAACAAAGCGTATTTCCCAATGCAGCGGTGGTAAAGCTGGCTGACATACCACCAGTTACCTTACAACAAACTAAGACTGATCTGACAGGGAACGGTTCCAATGTTGCTTTTTGCAATAGTCTCAGTTTCACAAAAGACCACAAATCCTATCAAACAGAGCTCATCTGCACTGATTTTATTAGCCTTCTTTGCATCATCTTATCCTGAAGGCACCAAATCTTTACCCTCATATAATGCAAAGTTTCTTATATTTTCAAATCCACCTTGATAAAGCAATTTGCTATAATTGGATTCACGATTACAAATAGCTAAAATCATTCCAAGGAGCTAACCAAATGGAAGAGTTAAATATAAGAAAATCCCTTGCTTTAGGGCAAAATGTAGATGATAGTTGGGGTGGGGAAATCAAATTCTTCTTGCATAACTCCCAACATTTGAATCTAAGGGGGCATAAGTAATACTTCTCCTTGTGGCCTTGGTGCCAAAGCAGCATTGGATGTCTTAGGGTCAGGGGTAGGGTGTTACAGGTCAAAAAAATAATCAAAAATATGTAAGAGAAAAGAAATAATTCATGATGCATACTAAATTAAAACTCAAGATGAATTGGAAAAGGTTTGAAACAAAAATCAGATAAGCAGGCTGAACCTTGCGAGCCATTCTCATAATTGTAGAAAGTGATCAGAATCAGGTTTATTGTCACCAGCATGTGTCGTGAAATTTGTTAACTTAGTAGCAGTTCAATGCAATACATAATCTAGCAGAGAGAAAAAAAACATAATAAATAAATCAATTACATATATTGAACAGATTTTTTAAAATGTGCAAAAAAACAAACACTGTATATTTAAAAAAAATGAAGTAGTGTCCAAAGTATGAACCACAAATAAAGCATGAAGTATTTACAGGTTAACCTCCTAAACAATAACTTAATCAATCTATGCAAAGAATTTTGTTCAATTGTTTCCAATCCATCATCTGCAATATTTGGATAGCAGAATGGAAAATTCTCCCACATATAATCCAAAACAATCATTTATCTTCTTACCAGAAGGGATTTAGCAAGTATGTTTTCAACCAATCTGAAGTCATTGCGCAGCTGTTTGTTTTTGGAGCTGGTCCCTTCCATTTCTTCATCAGGATAAAAGCGAAAAAACTGGGACTCATCCTTAAATTCACTTTTCTCTAACACTATTGGAATGAAAAATTAAAACTGAATATTAATAATGCAGTGGAATTAACAGACTTCAGCACTTCAAATTATCACTACAAGGCTTAAAATTCCAATTCAGATTTTAATAAAACTCAAAAATTCACCTTAACAAATTTTGTCTGTATATAATCAAGAACAGCAATAAAATCTTACTTTGATAAAAAAAACTATTAACTATAAGTTAAACAGAGGACACAAGTCTTTTAGTCCAGTTCAAAACATGAAAATTATATTCTCCCCTGACTCAATGACTGAACTAATCCCTATATGGACAACTATCAAATATGAAATAAGATTTCAACAAAAAAAATGTAAAGATACTTGCTGATGGAAGCACCAATTAACTAGGCAACATTATCTTGAGAAGGGTTTGAAGTACACAGTTCTATCCCATGAGGATTGACCCAAACTACGAATTGTCATCCCTTAGTCACAGGTCTAAAAACCTAGGATAATCAATGATAGGATATTTTCCATTTAGCTACAAACTGTCAAAGTGAAAGCAGGTTGTCATCACCTTTTCAAAAACCATGAGGAATGAGTAATAAATGCTAGCCTTGCTGCAAAACTCATTATCTCTTAAATGAAAATATTATTACAAAGAATTATCAATATTTATTATTTATCGTGGTTTTGAATTCTCAACTAAACCAGGGGAGAGGATTTCAGTGCAACTTCTCAAAGCACAATTTCTCATGTGTTCCTAGCTAAATGCTTAAATTAAACAGAAGTTTGCTAGCCACTTTTAAGTGGAAGAAACAAGGATATGACACAAACCACTTTGCCCACATCCCACCATACTCACAGGCAACAAATAGAGAACTCTACATTGAACTGACGTGATCCAAGTATTTGATGGGGAGTAGGGGGAGGGATGGTGTTAATTATAAAATATAAAGTCCCCAAAAAGAACAAAGAGAACTGTGAGACACTCCGACACATCACTGTCAAGTTAATTATGATGAACTCTCATTCACACTGAAAACACATTTGTTGAAAAATTCCTTTGTTTCTTTGATTGATTACCGTGATGCATGAAGCCATTATTACACAATCCAACACCGAGTGTGACCGCTTCCTCTCTAGTCTGGCAGTCGCCCTAGCAACAAAATGACATTTTTATATCCAAAGAGATTTCTTTTTAAGCCAACAGTTTGCAACTGCAAATCTAAGTTGAACAAGTGCACTCACTTCACTGTAAAGAATAATCTTACAAGACTACAAAGATCTGTGCTGTTGCATTGAAACAGTAAATGCAGTACTTTGTTAGTGTTTATTGTGACTGTTCTGTTGAAACAGTACTCAGACTATGCTTACATACAGTAGAAGGCAGAAGGACAAAGAAATGCATCTGGAAGCAATTATCTGAAGTTCAAATACAACCATGATACTTGCCATAAACAAATGATTTCGAACAGCTGACTTACATTTTGGATGCTGATGCAAAGTTTATTTTTGAACAGTAGTACCTAGAATTATCCACAAGTAGTCCTCTTGGACACAAGGTCATTACGAAATTGGATGAAATGAAAGATACACTAGCAGTTTACAGGTTAATTGAAGTCCGAGAATACGTTCTGGCTGAGTAATTGAAATCACTAAGATATCCCAAAGCTTCTAAAAACTGATCATTAACTTTGAGCAATGAACTTCACAGGATTCCTATAACTTGAGAATGTCACAAAAGATGGCGTTTTTAGATGCTGCTTCAGTTGTGACATCCCTTCCAAAAGATAGTGCAGAACTAGATTACATCTGACACCATCTCTTTTGCACAACGATTACAAATAACATAAATACTCTGTTAAACAGCAGCCAAAAATACAACTGAGTGTGCTGCTATGTGGTTAAGCTAAAGTTCACTTATTCCCCAAGTAGACAGTATGTGGTGAAGCCTTCATGTGTGCAGGTGCTTGAGCTCATCTAGGATTAAGTAAAAGTTAATAGCCTATTGAAAGAAATTTAAATGCAAAAACATGTTAGCAAGGGCTTGCGATGGTGTTTCACATTTCCAGATGCAAGTCATTCCACTGGCAGCTCCTGACCAGAAGAGATGAGATGAAAATGTCCAGTTATTCTGGACTCCCCAGAAACTTTAATTCAGTTTATAATAATGGCTCTACTTTCCCATTCTTTATGGAGCAACCAAATGACCAACCTGTGTGAAGTTTGAAAGATAAAGATTTCTAATACATATAACTACCGATAGGCACTCTAAGGACGCCATGGTGGTACAGCAGTTAGCGCAACACTATTCCAGCTCAGGGCACTCCAGAGTTCAGAGACCAATTCCTAAAGTAGTCTCTGTATGTCTTCCTCATAGAATGCGTGGGTTTTCTCCAGGTTCTCTGGTTTCCTCCTACAGTCCAAAGATGTGTTGGGTAGAATAATTGGTAAATTGTCCCGTGATTAGGTTAGAGTTAATTGGGAGTTGCTGGGGCTACATGGCTCAAAGGGCAGGGAGGGCCTATGGGTGGATGGATAAGTTAATAAATAAAGCTCTGAGGTCAGACTGGTAACAGGAAAAGTGAACGAACACTAGCCTTGAACTTTTCCTACTTCCAGCAAAGTGAAGTAGTGGCAGCAAGTTAGAGCCATGAACTGTCCTGAAAGTAT
Source organism: Hypanus sabinus (assembly GCF_030144855.1). Classification (NCBI taxonomy): domain Eukaryota; kingdom Metazoa; phylum Chordata; class Chondrichthyes; order Myliobatiformes; family Dasyatidae; genus Hypanus; species Hypanus sabinus. The sequence continues at coordinate 131,440,310 of NC_082714.1, forward strand.
TGCAAACCAGCGGTTTTCAGAATACATTCACTTGTAGGACGGATCACCAAATTATAGGGAATTATGATGCCACAAAAATGCAAGGAAACAGGCAGTTCATCGGGTCAGTTTTGGAGATAATTTCCTTGCATCTATCCAGTATTTGCCTCTGCCCTACCACAATGATGTTAGCCAGCTACTAATCATCGAGTTATTGCATCGGAACATTGACAGAAGCTTTGCAGAGGAGCTGCCACTTGACAGCAAATGGAAGAACAAAATTAATTCCTCCAACAAACAACAATGCCTCTACCTCAGTGTAAACAGCAAAATTGCTTATACAGGAATAAGGGCAAGTGTCTTTAAACTTACATTAGCAGTAAAAAAACTGGATTGGTAATCACTGAATTTCCTTCTTTCAATTTGGAAAGCCTGAGTAGCCTAGGATCGTGCCTGCTGGAGTTTAGTGGAGTGCATGGAAGCTCAATGGAAGCAAAGGACCCAGAGGGTTCTTAACAGTATGGGCAGGGAGAGCTTGCTTCTGGTGTAAGGGAGCTTAAGTCAGTGTTAACTGTTTAAAAACATGGTCAACTATAAAAAACAGGGATGAGACAATTTTTTTTCTTGAGGGTTACACATCTTTGGACTCTCAAAGGACAGTGAGAACAGACTTTGAATATTTTCATGGCCAGGATAAGTTCTTTGATATGCAAAGGGGACAAAGGTTACCAGAGGGAGACAGAAATTTAACTAGCCATGAATTTGAAATTGGGATTTGAATCCAGTTTCAAATTCATACACAGCTCAAAATATTTTCAGACTTCGACACTGTATTTCCAGTGCAGGGGTGATCTCTCATCTTTCAGCAGCTGGTATTTATTTCAAGAATTTAAAGTAGAAAGAAAAAGATCATGACAAGTGTGAATAAAACACCTATTGTTATCTGAACTATTTCTTACCTGTACTAGAAGCCAATCAATCAACTTGCTTGCCGGCACCACAGATTTGTATGTTTTCAAATGGTGATCTCTGTCTCTACATTTAATAACACAATTTTATTTGCAAACATTGGCAATGCAGTTGAAATCATTAAAATTAATTCAAAGGTTTAAGAACTCATTTTGTACAAGGTACAACTATATGCTTCATATCAACATAACAAAACAAGCCTTCAGAACTTAATAGCAAATATCACTAAACATATGGGTTGCTCTGTCAATAAAAGATCAAGTTCACAAGTGACCCAAAATCCTCAAGTCCTGTAAATCTCTATGTGGTTTTCATGCTTGCAAAAAGGTCTATCCTAACCTACCCTAAGCATTAGATCTAATCTACAAGAACCTTTCTGGCAACTTGAACAGTACTCAAAGTGCAGAGCCATTACTGTTAAATCCCCCAATTTCCCAAAAGGTCAAAATAAAAGTTTGCTTTTAATGGAAAGAAAGTTAAAGAGGTAATGGCCAATAATGCACCAGTAATAGACATCTCTTCCATCTTCAACAATTGGTGAAGAGTGTTCACAACCTATAATGCTTTAAATGGAAACAGACAGTGCACATTACTTGGTCTTGGGTGCCCCTTTTCCACTCAGTCCTGATTAATTATGCCATTACTTTAATTAGGATTAATAACAGATGTGTTCTCCAAAACTGCTCCAACACTTTGAACAAAGTATTTTAAAATGAATGCTTAATAAAGAATCAAACTTCAGGTGTAAATTGGATAGGAAATTTGATACACTGCTTTAGATAAAATCGTGAGCAAAATTAGTTTTATAAACTGCAGAAGAACACTAAGTAGTGCAATGTTAACATGAAAGATAGATAGCACAGTGTATTAAGTAGCTCAAATAATGTATGACTGCTTGCAAAGCACTAAAGAGTCTGACAGTATCTGTAGAAGGAAGTGGACGGTTGACTCTTTCAGTTGATACTCTTCGCCTGGACTGAAAGAACAGAGCAGAGTCAGCCAGAATAATCAGAGGTAAGAGGGAGGGGTGAGACAAAACCTGGGAAGTCATAAGTGGGTCCGGGGTGCATAGGAACTGATTGACAGGACAGATCATACCCTCCTCACTTGGACCCACATATAGCTTGTCAGCACTTTTCCAACCCACCTCTCAACCTCTGTATACTGGCCATCTCCCCTCTATTATTTCAATCCAGAAAAAGATGCTGTCTGAAGTGTTGAGTTCCTCGTCCAGCTCATTTTTTCCCTGCAAATTCCAGTGTGTGCAATCTCATGTGTGACAATGCATCATGAAGCTACATTAAAACTGTCAAAATTGGAAATTAATGTAGATGTCATAAAGAAATGGGACAAGTTATTTTGCAATAGATTTGAACAGATTTATGAAATTGGGAAAAAAACCAACAAGATCCTAAAAACTCTATTTGAAATGCTTGGAAAGCCATTCCTTTATAAAGATGGCCTTATTGTTTACTCAACCTTATCCCTCTACCAAATTTTTAAAAAGACAACTCACTTTACCACTGGCGTGAAGAGACAGTGTAATCGACAGTACAACCTTATGCCCTGTCAAGAGGAAAACAAGAATCATGAAACACTTTAGTCCGTACCCTTCATTCAAGTTAAGCCAGTCAGCCAATTCCTTCTGTCACTCTTCATCTCACGTGCATTCAGAATTGGCTACGAAAATCAAACTGAACAGAATGCTTTCTGTGTAATGGAGAACAGTACCTTAGATAAAATATCTTCCATCTCACTTCGGGCTTTGTAGGTTCCGTCGTCATACCGAAACCTGTAGAGCACCATTTCATTTTTGAAATGGTGTTTATCTGAAACTGAAGCATAAAAGTATCCATTAGAGAAGCCAGGACTAGGATACTGTCTTCAACTTATTCATCCCAAAATAGCTTCCAATTTTACTAAGACTCCTAAGTTCTTGTAAGTACTAAACAGACCTTGACCAATGCAAACTTTGCCATTCCCAAGTAAACGTCTAGAAATTCTAACTTGACAACATGCTGAGGCGAGAGGTGATGGTTTTTTAACTGGACCAATAAGGAGGCTGCTTACCACACAGGTAATTGGGAGTTCTAAGAGATTAATGAAGGATGCTCAAAGCAGCTGCGCAGGTTGACTCTGTGGTTAAGAAGGCATACAGTGCATTGGCCTTCATCAATCGTGGAATTGAATTTAGAAGCCAAGAGGTAATGTTGCAGCCATATAGGATCCTGGTCAGACCCCACTTGGAGTACTGTGCTCAGATCTGGTTGCCTCACTACAGGAAGGATGTGGAAACCATAGAGAGTGCAGAGGAAATTTACAAGGATGTTGCCGAGATTGGGGAGCATCCATTATGAGAATAGGTTGAGTGAACTCGGCCTTTACTCCTTGGAGGATGAGAGGCGACCTGTTAGAGGTGTACAAGATGATGAGAGGCATTGATCGTGTGGATAGTCAGAGGCTTTTTCCCAGGGCTTAAATGGTTACCACAAGAGGACCCAGGTTAAAGGTGCAGGGGAGTAGGTACAGAAGAGATGTCACGGGTAAGTTTTTACCCTTGAGTGCTGAGTGCATGGAATGGGCTGCCAGCAGTGGTGGTGATGGCAGATATGAAAGGGTCTTTTAAGAGACTTTTGGATAGGTACATGGAACTTAGAAAAATAGTGGGTTATGGGTAAGCCTAGTAATTTCTAATGTAAGGACATGTTCGGCATAACTTTGTGGGCCAAAGGGCCTGTTTTGTGCTGTAGGTTTTCTATGTTTCTATGAGCCAAGGATACATGCACCCACTGATTAAAAAGAACCGGCCAAGCACAATGTTTCATTTCTAGAGGAACAGGGTTAAAAGCAGAAGTTTGTTAAACTTCTATGGAAGCTTGGTTAAACCACATTTGGAACATTGTGTAAAATGCTGGTCAGCATATAAGGTGCAAGATTTAGAAGAACTAGGTGGTGCAGTAAGCCTTCAAAAAAAAAGCAGAAGTATAAAACAGAGAACTGACTCAGGCTGAGATTTTTCACTCTGAAAAGCAGAAGACTGGTGAACTGTTCAAGATTTCTGAAATATTATGGAAAGGGTTGAAAATGATAAAGAAGATAATTTTACCATTTATGGGGGGGGGGGGGGGGTCCAAAATGAGTGATCATTAACTCAAGAGGTAGATATTGATAAATCCAATGGGAACTCAGGAAAAACTACTCTATTCGAGGAGTGAAAACAGTATTTTTCACATTGCCCCATGAACAATTGAGGAGAAAAGCATATACACAAAGTAGGAGCAAAGAAAGCATATGAAATAATGGGACTTGGTGCTGGTTTGGTTTTGACTGTGTTGGATAGAGTTTGCGTCAAACCTAAAATCCTGAAATGACCAGGTTATCTCGATGTTATTTCAAAATATGCTCCATATTCAGAAGCATATTACCCAGAATAGTTACACCAACATTTTCATAAGATTAATTCATCCCCTAATTTAACATTAAAATGTCATCTGTTGTAATTTTGTCACAATCTTAAACATTCAGAGAATACTAAAAGACTGCAACTAGCATCTGTGTAATAGCCTTTAAAAGCCTTTAAGATATACAGCAGTTTTATGGGACTAAGGCAATAGAAATTTGCAGCTCAGTTCTTCACATTAACATTTGATCCAGCGTTAACTCCCAATTTTAAATCTGAGTTTGGTAGATAATTGTTAACTGAATGTATTAGGTGCATCCTTGATCCATGCTTGTTCAGATTCTGCTCACAAATCAGCCTGACCTCAGTGAAGACCACATTAGGCTTTTAGGACAAAACCTGTTCCCTTACAACCACATGAATAAAGATCTTCCTTCACGCAGAGATGCACGATCCCAAATTAACTCGGATATATTACAGCATTTTGCAACTGTAACCTGGAGATTCATAAGGAGCTGCAGGCTAAAAAAAAACCAATTAAAATTGCACTTCATAATCTGCAATCTGTGGGCGTTCATCTCTCATTTTACTGTTACAATCAAGCCAGGAACATGACTCAATAAGGAGCAGAGGAAAATACATCAGGAGCACAATCATTGAAAACCATCACACGAACCATCACCAAGCAGGAACACATGCAAAGGAAGGCTAGCACAACTGCACTGCTTTGAAACTCGGTTTTAGGGCCCAAATATAGACAAAGGCACTAAATGTGTATACACAGAAAATTCACAAACACCTTTGTGACACCAGGAACACATGGTGCAATGTGCCAAGGTCTACCAACCGGATCCAATTACAAATCCATCCTACACATCAATGACAGCAATGCCCCCCTTCCTCATAGGCTGAATGCCTTCCATGCACGATTTGGCTGACTGAATGATGTAGCATCACGGAAAGCCCTCTGAGGAACAGATGTCCTCTCAGGCCGCAGCCGGGGTAAGGACGATCCAGGATAAACCCATGCAAAGCTGTGGGGCTGGACAACCTACCTGGTCAAGTACTGAGGGACTGTGCGGCCCAGCTAACAGAAGTCTTAACAGACATCCCTAATATCTCTTCGAAGCAGTCCACTGTCCCTGCAGGCTTCAGGCAGACACCATCAAGAGCATGATGGTAACTGGCCTAAACAATTACCATCCAGTGGCACTGACTTCAACAATCAGAAAGTGCTTTCAGCAGCTGGCAATGGATTGTATAAAATCCCTCCTTCCAGCTACATCGGACCCTTTCCAGCTCACCTTTTGTTCAAACTGGTCCACTGATCATGTCATAGCCTAAGCTTTCCACTCCACCTGGTCTCACTTAGAAAACGATGTCTCATACGCCAGGATGTTGTTCATCAACTTCAGCTCAGCATTTAACACGATCATCCATCAGAGACTGGAGCATAAATTGCCCTCATTGGGACTCAACACCCCTTTCCATAACTGGATCGTGAGCATCTTGGCAGAAAGACCCCAGTCAATTCCATTTGGCAGCAACATCTCCAGTTCCATCATGCTGAGATATGGTGCTCCCCAGGGATCTGTACTCATCCCACTGCTGTTCAAGCTGCTGACTCATGAATACACTTCCAGACCCAGCTCAAACCACATCAACTTCACTAATGACATTAGAGGTTGGCCTCGTCAGTCCACAATGCTGTGCCAAAAATGTACTTTAGAAATTACCTCGGGTTACCCTAGCTCCTTATTTTTCTAAGCTCCATGTAGCTATTCAGGAGCCTCTTAAAAGACCCTATTGTATCCACCTCCACCACTGTCGCCGGCAGCCCATTCCATGCACTCACCACTCTCTGCGTAAAAAATTTACCCAACATCTCCTCTAACTACTTCCAAGCACCTTAAAACTGCATTCCCTCATGTAAAGTCATTTTAGCCCTGGGAAAAAGCCTCTGACTATCCACAAGATCAATGCTTCTCATCATCTTATACACCTCTATTAAGTCACCTCTCAATCTCTGTTGCTCCAAGGAGAAAAGGCCAAGTTCACTCAACCTATTCTCATAAGGTATGCTCCCCAATCCAGGCAATGTCCTTGTAAATCTCCTCTGCGCCCTTTCTATAGTTTCCATATCCTTCCTGTAGTGAGATGACCAGAACTGAGCACAGTGCTCTAAGTGGGTCTGACCAGAGTCCTATATAGCTGCAACATGACCTCTAGGCTCTTGAATTCAATCTCATGATCGATGAAAGCCAATGCACCGCATGCCTTCTTAACCACAGGATCAACCTGTGCTGCAGTCTTGAGTGTCCTATGGACCTGGACCCCAAGATCCCTCTGATCCTCCACACTGCCAAGAGTCTTACCATTAATAATATATTCTGCCATCATATTTGACCTACCAAAATGAACCACCTCACATTTATCTGGGTTGAACTCCATCTGCCATTTCTCAGCCCTGTTTTGCATCCTATCAATGTTTCGCTGTAATCTCTGACAGCCCTCCACACTATCCACAACACCCTCAACACCTTTGTGTCATCAGTTAATTTACTAACCCATCCCTCCACTTCCTCTTCCAGGTCACAAACAGAAGGGGTCACAGAACAGATCCCTGAGGCACACCATTGGTGACTGACCTCCATGAAGAGTATGACACGTCTACAACTGCAAGCCATTTCTGGATCCACAGAGCAATGTCCCCTTGGATCCCATGCTTTCTTACTTTCTCAATAAGCCTTGCATGGGGTACCTTATCAAATACCTTGCTGAAATCCATATACACTACATCTACTGCTCTGCCCTTATCAATGTGTTTAGTCACATCATCAAAAAATTCAATCAGGGTCGTAAGGCACAACCTGCCTGAGACAAAGCCATGCTGACTATTCCTAATCACATTATGCCTTTCCAGATGTTCATAAGTCCTGTCTCTCAGGATCTTCTCCATCAACTTACCAACCACTGAAGTAAGACTCGATGGTCTATAATTTCCTGGGCTACCTCTACCCCCTTTGTGTCAATTCTTTGCAATTTAGATCAAAATAAGCAAAATATGAAATGTATGCTGTAATGTTACGTTGAAAGCTGGAATGGAAGAAGTATGTCAAATCTACCACATGGTGCCTGAAGAAGATACAGAAAACAAAAGAGTTGCTGAAATGTTCGAAGAATTAAATTGCTGAATCAAGTAACATTTTTGACAAAAATCTACACACTTAATATAAGGAGAATGCACAAAACTATGAGCTCCTATTTATCTGCTTTCAAGGACGATTTTATATTGTTAAATCCAATTAAATTTCAAGGTGGCTAACTCCAAGTTGTTGTTGATTGGAAAACTACAGTGAAAGATACGACAATCAACAAGTTGCTAACATTTAAAGCTTTATTAAAGTTTACAACAAATACATACACCTAAAGACAAAAACAAAAACAGAAAAGGTAGAGAAGTTAAAGACTTAGAAAATAAAAGAGAATAGTGTAAAAGTCTGGAAATTTTTTCAGAACTCTAAAGGCATAAAGATAAGGAAAGCAAAATAGAAAAGCAGAGGCTAGATGCAAAGGAGGTGCAGAGCTTCTGAGATTACATACAAGGTAGAAGGTAAATTAATGTAGATCCCTTACACCGGAGAAATTATACTGATAAAGCATTGCAGAGAAATTAAAAATGTCTTGTGCAGTCTTCATGAAAGTTAAACGGATCTTTTTATTTTTGATTTCAAGCTTGCAACTAGTAGAATGGATAAAGAGAAACCAGTTATTTGGTTTATTTAGGATTAAAGAGGCCTTTAATGAGATGCCACAAAGAGATTACAGAACCAATTTGCAACATGCTGCTTTGGATATAAACTACTAGAGTGGATTAACAATCAAGAAGCAGTTGGAAAAGATGGGTCGTTTTCAAGTTGGAAGACTCTGACAAGTAGAGTGCCAAAGAGATTTGTGCCAAGCCCTGAAATTCACAATCTACTTCAATGAAATTTGATGAGAAGATTAGGCTAAGGGATCCAAGTTTCCTGATATTACGAAATCAATGATAGTGTAGACTGTGAAGTAGTTACAGGAGGCTAAGTGAATTAATGAGTGCATTGCAGGTGGAATTTTCAAAAGTATGTTAATATTATCCACTTAAGTTACAAAACTTACAAAGTTTAAAATGGAGTTTAAAGTGTTGTGTTTAGAAGGACCTGGTGGAATTTTACACAAAATGACTTAGAGTTAATATACTGGCATAGTAAGGAGTTGGTAAGGCAAATAATACCTTGGCCTTTAAGTTTAAGGAGTATTGAGATACAAAGCAGAAGTATTATACAGGGTATTACACAGGGCCCAATTATACAGGGTATTATACAAGGCCTGGTGAGATCACATCTACCTCCCCAGTGATGCATACAGTGATGGTTCAGTCGATTAACTTGTGTTTGTCATACAAGGAGAGAATACACAAACCTATCCTCCCAAATTTCAAAAAACAAGTATAGAACTTTCAAGGCATTCAAAATCCTTAACAGCCCTGTTACAGAGTGGATGCAGGGATATTCCCCTGATTAAGGTATCTAGACTCTGAAAATGCCACTAGAAGAGAGCCAGAGCCAAATAGCTCTTTTCTGTGCTGTACTCGTACAATGAAAACAAAAGGCCCCCCATTCAGGACAGAGGTGGGAAAAAATAACCTCAGCCACAGGCACTTGAACCTTGGAAGTGATCTACCCGGGGCAGGTCAGAGGCTCACCCACCAAGCATACCCAAAGTGCAAATCTGAAGGCTTTGATATCACTTGAGTCTAAAGTTGGTGTCAACACAGAAAATTGACACCAGTATAAGATGAACTATTATCTTATTGAGTAGTAGAGTTGGCTTGAGCAGATGACTGACCTACTCATGATACTCTAAAGTTTCATACTCCCAAGGTCAGAAATGAAATTCTCATTGATGAATGCACAATGTCTTATTCTCAGGAAAAAAAGCAGTCACTGACTGCATGCTGCAAGATGTGGACCATGCTTTTGTGTGGATGGTTACGTGGCCTGTAACATAGGTGACAAAATGACCAGCTCTTCAAAAGAGTATCTAGTTCCTCCAGAAACAAGTTCCCAATGTATGCAGTATTGGAAAGTCACTTAAATATGACTGCACAAGCAAGCAGAGTTGGTATCCAGCATCCACATGCGAACACCCACAAGTCAGGAACGCAAAGGACTTATCTACAATTGTCAGATGAATGGAATCCCAACACAGGCAGCTCAACAGAACTGCATTTAAAGTAATCCCTTTCTTAGGCATGCACAACCTCATTTATAAGGGAATTTTAGATCTAGAAACAAATGCTTACCTTGACATCAATGTTTAGTTTGCAGTTGATTTAATTCTATTATTTTATTATGGGTTCTGGAACTAAAGTCTAATTTCAATACTTTTGAGTGGGCTCCACTATTGCACACTTTTACCGCCAAGTTCAGGCTTTAAGTTTGTCCCAGCAGCTCCATTAATAAGTTATTACCATCATGTATTATTAAATGTCCTTTGTTTCTGCTGCTGCAGAAATTCAATATCTGAAGGAGACGAGTGTGTAATAATTCAGAACAAATGGGAGATGGCCATGGCAAAATATTCAACTTGTAACTCTTCTCCCCATTAAACTAAGCTCCAAGTTACTGTTCAAATCAATATCTCAACTGGATCAACACTCACCCGTTCCATCAATCCGTGGGATTTGAGCTGGCTCAATCTCACCAGACTCTTGTCCACAATTGAAGATCCAAATGAATTTTATTTTTGCTACACAGTTTGACATTTGGGGAGAATGAAGGTTTAAACTAATTTGAACAGCACATAATCACCAAGGCTACAGTTTTAGAAAAGAGATCATTAAAACTTGGTTCAGAAGGCAGTCATTTCGTACATGAGCGTGGGAAGATAGATTAACAATGGCTGAAAAGAAAAAGGTCAAATCGGTTGGAATATAGGAGATACTTGAGAGCGGAGGTAAAGAAAATCATAGAAAAGTTGTGGATATCTGGAGGGGACCGTTTCAAATGGTGGCAGAGGCAGACACTGTGTTTCGATGAGCATCTGAACAGCCCAAACCAACAAGACCACCAGAGCCCAAGAAAAGAAAGTGGGAGCAACTCAGCGAGCTCCATTTTTGGCTCAAGTGATCAGAATGTATCTGCACCAGAAATAATGTTTCCACTGTGGATTTTAGCACAAATCAGACAACTAGCTTCCAAATTTAAAAAAAAAAATTAGCTCATTCATAGTAATCACATCAATAACATTTGAGACAGAACTAATCATTGCTTTTAAATAGAGGTCATCCAAAAACAGATCCAATAATATGAGCAGTACAAAACTACCTACTTACTTACTCCAGTGTGGTGCTGATGCTCTGTAAATGAATTTGTACACAACTTATCGAAAAGGTGTCTGTTATAGCTGTTATTGTTGATGACCTTCAAGCAATATTTCTGAACAAAACTTTCCGGTCATAATAATGATAACATTTCTATTTATAAGAGTTTGCTCAGCACGAATTGACAGTTGTTTGTCTAACAGTGATTATTTGGCACAAATATCTCACTTTTTGGTAAGCACTGCGGAATGTCTTGAGTTTGTGAAAACTGTTGTTTCAGTGCCCATTTCTTTTGCAATTTTGAAAATCTCTTTCAAGTAATTCATCAACAATTTCAACCTGAAAATTGCATTTCCAGTTCCAATATGAGTCTCCAGCAAAACTTAAAACTCATCACTTCAAAATTTAAAGCAGAGAACTACTTTTAACAAGGTTACCATGCTTATTAGCAATTGTTGGACAATATCACTCCATGAAACTGTAAACTAAATGGTTAAAATAAAGCTGACATTTCACAAATTAGAAATGTGATGACTGATCATGAGTATAGGTGAGAAATCCTCAATACTCCTTGACTAACCTAGTTTAATTTTTCAATCTTCACAATGCTACCTGCAAAATATGCACTTGCTGCTCAGAAATAGCTACATGTGTATGATGTACCAGTCAGATTCTGTTTCAAATCTCAGCGTCATTGGCTTTTAAATAGCTTTTCAAATCAATGGGAAATAATATTAAGTGGGAAGAAGAGTGTAAAATAGATGGGCAATTATACAAGTTAATTTTCTAGCAAGTTAAAAATGATACCATATTGCTAATGTGCTCCTGTCATGTGATTCTGCAATACATAAAGATAATCACTGAGGGAAGAGAAGGATAATTTCAATATTCCATATGCACAACATATGCAACTGTTTTCTGCACTGAGGAATAAATGGTGTTCCACATGGCACAAACACCAGAATTACACTCCATAAGTCAATGCATTGTGACCAGAGTTACCTCTCTGCAATACAGTGCATGGTCATAAGACCATAAGGCATAACAACAAATTAGGCCACTCGGCCCATCAAGTCTGATCCGCCATTCTATCATGCTTGATTTTATTATCCCTCTCAACCCCATTCTCCTGTCTTCTCTCCTGAAGCTTTGACACCCTTACTAATCAAGAACCTATTAACCTCCACTTTAATATACCCAATGACTTTGCCTCCAAATCTCTCCGTGCCATTAAATTCCACAGATCTACCACCTTCTGGCTAAAGAAGCTCCTCATTACAGTTCTGACTTGCAAATCATGCGGAACATAATCTTTAAGTATTCTATAACAAACTAAGAGAAGTTGACAACTAGCTTCATCTTTAGGTGGAGCACTGTTCGTGACAGTTGCCAGAAAATATATTCATTCATGGTTCATCATATTGACAGCTGCCTCAGACCTAGAAAGAAGAAAGAAACAATTCCCTCTGTGCTGCAGTTTTGGGATCGCCTGAATATACTCACCATGATGAATTATGCCATTCTCAAGCAAAGCTTGACCCAGATTCACTCCTTCCTCAGCTTTACTGATCTCCCCTATCTCCATCAGCCAGGAAACAAACTCACTGCAAACAGAACATTACACAGAAATATCATTCAGGATACACCACAAAACGGTGTTAATTAATAGTCTAATTAGCATTGTTTGAGATTTTTAAAGTGCAAAAATTTAGTCTGAATCTTAATCTGAATAGAACCAGCACAGAAAAAAATACCTTCAGAAAGCTCAAACACATAACAAATATCCATCAACCAATTAAAACATCAAATGATAATTTATTATTCTTTAAAGTATCCTTAACTAAATGGCAAACTATTATAAATATATGAAGCAAGATATTGGTATTAAGATGCATGCTCATTCCCTAGTACTCGTTGTCATCTAAAGAACACAAATCCAAGAGTTACTTTGGCACAGTTTGTAAGCTCCAATAAGAGCCTAATTCTCAAACCAGGCTTCTTCAAGACTGAATTTTATTAGAAGCCAGGCAACAGCCTTTTCAAAAACAAGAACAAAATTAGTATTTAATTTACTCAAATATCATGCAAATATACCCAGCTGCCAGGAATCAACAAGAATTCAGTAACAAAATTGACTTTTTGTTCTAATCTTATTCCTTCTTGTGAATGCTGCTTATTTTATGCTATTTGCCTATAGTACAGCTGTACGCATGTTTTTCATTGCATCTGTGCATACATGCAATTGGCATAGACAAGAAGTTCAATTTTGACTGCGGATTGTTTAACATTCTGCTGTTACTTTTGGAAGGAGGAGCAGCTTGCATTCTTGTGTAGGTGAAGAACTGAAACCCGTATCTATATTTTCATCACTCTTATGCAAGAGATTATAAATTTATCAATATGCAAGGATATCAGCTACTTAACACTACTAATTTGCTTTAGTAGTATTGGCTAACTTATTCTTTGAACATTTTATAAAATAAAATGTAAAGACAGGCCTTAACTAGCAGTACTATAATAAAAGCATACAGTATCTGAACAAGCAGTTGGAGTTCCGGCAAACTAATTAGACATTGTTGATGAAATTTCAAGAGTATTTTTGACTTGAGCAAAAGACAACTATAACTTGTTATTTACAGTGACTACAAGGGATCATTCATACATTGAATCCAAGAGCTATTGCCAAGATACTCTCTATGCAACATGGACTTTTGAAAGCAAATAACAAAAAAAAATTAACATTCAGCAGAACACATGCATTCAAAAGCAAGTTGAATTTATGATATCATCTGTTTATAACCATTGTACAAGTATCCTAATTTACAATGGAACACAGTGTGATTAATAAAAGTTAAGGTAACAGACAAATCCTGCGCATAGCATTAAATAAAAATATTCAACTTACATTTGAGCTCATTTCAATTTTTTTTTTGAAAATGTATTCATTCAGCATCCATTTAAAACAAAAAAATTGTTTAATTACTCTTGCATTAGGTAATGTCTGTGCAATTACACTCAGAAAGTGTATCTGATTTGGCAAATTATATTAAGGTTGACAGGAAATCCAGTATTTAGCTATTCTAGTTACATGAATAGAGCATGAAAATTAATGAGGCCTTACTTGCCAAAAAAGCACTTAGGGACTATAGACAACTTTCTCCTCCTGTCCTTTATAAGATTTGTTTTTTTGTTCATCATCATGTGGTAGAATTTCTCTCCTTTCTCCGAGATCATGACATATGCATCTCGCTCCATGCCCAGTTTCAAACCTAGGAAACAAAGTTGAGAGACATACAAAATAAAAATTGAATGTTTATGGAAGCATTCCCCTGCATGTATTGCTTAAAACTAAAAGCACAGCTATCAGGATCAATGAAGCTGCCTGGAGCTGTTTTGTTGATGAATAGAGGACATGTGCTATGGCGAGTGAGTGGCTGGACAAACTTGGATTGCTTTCTCTGGAACTCTGGGGGCTGAGGGAAGATCTGATAAATTTATACGATATAAGGCACAGAGAGAGAATGCAGTGTCTTTACCTCAGGGTTGAAATATCTGACAGCAAAGGGCATGCATTCAAAGTGAGGGGGCAAGTTCAAAGGAGATGTGTTGAGAGTGTTTGGTGATGGGTTTGTGGTGGAGATAACACTGTAAGGGTGTTGAAGAGGTTCTCAGAGTGGTCCGTGAAATGTTATGTTACGGACATTGCAGAGGCAGAAGGGATTAGCTTATTGGACATTGATTACTAATTTCATTGACTCACCTCTGCACAATATTGTGGACCGAAGGGTCTGTTCCTGTACTGCATTGTTTTAGGTTGTCAGTGAAGGCACTGAGCATTGTCTCACAGGGGTTAGGTGAAAAAACACAAGCGAAATATAGGGCAGAGATCCTTCCACATTTTCAAGTTTTTCCTTCAAATAACAAACTATACTCATATAGTTTATATACTATATATTCATACTCACAGTTGTAAAATGGCTCTGACGAACCACAGTGATGTGTTGCAGGCAGCTTACAAAACTTCTAAATATACTTCTTCTGAACTACTCTCACTGGAATCTGCAGCCTGAGTTTTGAACTGTCTTAACAAAGTAGTGATTTCACAATCTACTGAAGGACTCAGTGGACTTAACTCTCATGCATTCAGCAACAGCACCTTTAAGCGGATGAAAGTACATTGCCATTGCCATGTTGGAGGAGGGCAGGTCTCCAAGCCTGCCTGAAATGCCAAGGTATGAAACTTTCTCTATACAACATCTTGTTATCAAATGTACAGTCGCTGGAGAGCAAGATGGGGAGTTAAGGACAAGATTGCTCTATCGGAGAAAAAAAAGGATTTGCTATGTTCTGCTGTTTTATGGAGACATGGCTCACTCTGGACATGCCAGATATGTTGGAAAGACCCGAGTGTTTCTTGATACACAGGATGGACCAAACAACTGATTCCAAGAAGGCAAAAGATGAGAATCTGCATTCCACGATAAACTCTTTGTGGTGCTCATTCACAGCAGTCTTGTCACAATCTCAACACCACACCTCCCTCAACCTGGAACATCTAATGATTAATTGCTGACCACTCTATTTACCAAGAGAGTTCCCCTACATGTTCCTGACAGTAGTTTATGTATCACCAAAGGCCAATGTTAAGCAGGCCATTGAGGCACTGAGTGATACCATCAGCAATTCCTGACACCTTTCAAATCATTGTCAGGCACCTCAATCAGGTTTGTTTAATGAAATTTCATCATATTTATGATCAACAAAGAACCTGCAGTATCAGGGATCCCAACACACTCAGTCACTACTATACGACCATTAGGAATGCCTAATATTCCATGCCCTAGACTGCATTTTGGAAAATCCGCTCACTAGGCTGTCTTCCTCCTAAATGCATACAGGCAGAGGCTAAAGAGCAAGGCTCCAGAGATGAGAACAACAGAAAGATGGTCATAGGAGTCAGAGGAGCAGCTACAGGATTGCTTCAAGTCGGTGGACACTCATCACAGATTTTATAAAAACAGTCGTAGACAACTGTATCCTCCCAAAATCATTCAGAGATCTTCTCAACTAGAAGCCACGGATGAACCATGAGCCAAGAAATCTACTAAAGGCCAAATCAATGGCATTCAGGTCCGGCTACCAAGAAAAACACAAGAGGTCCGAGTACAATCTCCGGAAAACCTTGTCACCTTGCGAAATGGCAATTCCAGATAAAGCTTGAATTACAAAAGGATACTCAACAGATTTTGAATGGTATCACCTTCAACAAAATGAAACCAAGTGACATAGGTGACAACAAGGTTTCACTCTTAGATGAGCTCAATGATTTCAATGCTTATTTTGACTGTCAAAACATGGAGGAATGTTCACGAACATCCACAGCCTACGATTACCCTGTGATTTTAGTCTCTCAGGCTGACGTGAGAGCATCCTTCAGAAGGGTGAACCCATGAAAAGCATTTGACCCAGACAGGATACCTGGTCGACTACTAAAGGACTGTGCTAATCAAGTGTCTGGGTGTTCACCGATATTTTTAACCTTTCGCTTCGGCAGTCTGAGATACCCACTCGCATCAAGCTGGCTTCAATTATATCAGTGCCCAAGAAGAACATGGTAACTTGTCTCAATGACTATTGTCCAGCAGTGCTTGCATCCACTGTGATGACGTGTGATAAAACATATCAACTCCTGCCTGACGAGAGACTTGGAATTGCCCCAACTTGCCTATCGTCACAACAGGCCAACAGCACATGCTGTTCCATTGGCTCTTCTTTCAACTCGAACATCTGGACAGCGAAGATAAACGCATCAGGAAGCTCTTTGTTGACTAGAGCTCAGAATTCAAAACAAACATCCACTCAAAACTAATCAATAAGCTTCAGGACTTAAGGCTCAAAACCTCCTTGCGCAACTGGATCCTCTATTTCCTCACTTGCAAACCTCAGTCAGTTTGGATTGGCAAAGGCATCTCTTCCACAATCTCCATCAGCACAAGCTGTATGTTTAGCCCCTACACTACTCACTGTATGCTCTTGACTGTGAAGCTAAACACAGCTCCACGTGTGGTGAAGGGTATGCTGACTGGCTGCATCACGGTCTCATATATAAACAACAATGCCATTGAATGGAAGAGCCTACAAAACGAAGTGAATATGGCCCAGTCCATCACAGTTATAGCCCTCCCCACTACTGAGCACATCTAGATAGAGAGCTTTCACAGGAAAGCAGCATCCATCATCAAGGACACCCACCATTCACTCCATGCTCTCTTCTCACTGCTGCCATCAGTAAGGTGGTACTAAAGCCTCCAGACCCACACCCCAGGTTCAGAACCAGTTATTACCCCTCAGCAATCAGGCTTCTGAACCAGAGATGATTACTTCACTCAATTTCACTCACCCCATCACTGAAATGTCCCCACAACCTATGGACTCATTTTCAAGGACTCTTCGTCTCATGTTCTCAATTTGATTTATCTATCTATCTATCTATCTATTTATTTATTTATTTATTATTGTTGTTTCTTTTTTCTTTTTATGTTTGCACAGTTTGTTGTCTTTTGCACATGGGGTGGTGGTCTTTCATTGATTCTATTGTGTTTCTTGTATTTACTGTGAATACCCATGAGAAAATGAATCCCAGGGTTGTCTAAGGTATTTCAATAATAACTTTGAACTTTTGAACTTTGACACAAAAAGATTAAATTTGCATGTGATATTTCAAACATTCCCAGGCAGTTCCACTTCATGACTGTGTCCTACAATAAATAAGAAGCTAGGGTTTTCTTCCAATTTTGAATTACGTAAAGGATCAAACATCTGAAAATACAAGGGCTGCTCAAAAAGAAGTTGGAAGATCATCTTCACTTGCATTAGGAATTTGCTGTGGTGTGTTGTTATCTCGGCATGCAACAAGAAAACTACATTCAATAATTAAAAATAATAAAGAATTACATAAAAATAATGCTGCAAGTATGGAGATGGAATAACATGTGCGTAAACACCAGCATGTATTTACAATGTAAACAGCATTTTAAAAAGTGGTTTAAAGTGTTGCCAATGCAGAGCAGTAATTGGGGGTGGGGGTCTATGGAGAATGGTTAATCAGATTAACTACCCTCAGGGAAGAAACTTTTAAGATGGCTTGATTTTCTTTTATTTTAATTTTCCTATAGCACTTTCCAGAAGGCAGCTTATGGAGAAGGTAGTTTGCTGGGTCATGGTGTCTGCAATGATTTTCCTGTCATCCTTTTTGTCCTGGACACATACAAGTCCACAGTTAAAGTAGACTGCAGCCAGTGACTTTTTCCAACTGAACTAACAGTTTGTTGTAGCCTTTCCTCTACTGTGAGAGGAAGGCGTACCAAACCAGACAGTAATGGCTGATGTGAAGATGCTCTCTATGCACCGGTATGTTCTGGAGAAGATGGTATTTTACCAATGGGCACAAGTACATTCTCTGCCAAGCCCTTTTGTCATTAAAGGAGATATGGTTCTTCTATATGAGGTCCTGCACAATAATGATGTCCAGGAACCTGAACTTTTAAGTTGAAAATGTTCAGCAGAATGTGGAATAAGCTTTTTTGCTATCAACTAATTTTGATATGGAGCAAGGAATCTAACTGTCCATAATATCAAGGTGTGCACCTTTTTTGAATCAGGATCAAAGTACAATCCAACTAAAACTGGCAATAATAACCAAGGAATCATATTTTGTCCTTTGAGACATGCTGCCCAGAAACCCACCAATTTAACCCTAGCCTAATCACGGGGCAATTTACAGCGACAAACTAACCTACTAACTAGTGCATCTTGGGACCGGGGGAGGAAACTGGAGCACTTGGAGGAAACCCACGAGCACAAGGGAAAGGGTGTACAAACTTGCTTACAGAGGACCCTAGAATCGAACCCCAAACTCAGATGCCCCGAGCTTTAATAGAGTTGCACCAACCACTAAGCTACAATGACTCAAATTTTGAGCATCCCAGTAAAAATAAGTTAATCTTCCGAAACAAAGCTGATGTTAAATTACTCAATATGGCAGTCATCACACAATACCAATTTACTGGTCACGTGAAAGTGATTGTAACCACAATAGGATCCCAGCCTCAGAATTTCTATTGTTGCCATGGTATTTACATGGATCACCCAATTGAGTTTCAATGCATTACCAGGTCATTCCTCATGCAAGTGAAAGTAACTTCATTTCTTGACGAACTATGAATATAAAGAATCACTGTGTATCGTCCACAAACTTTTTTCTGACCTAATGATAGAGAGAAGGTCATTGATGAATCAGCCTCTAAAGCTATTGAAATCACAAAATAAAAAAAAAGGGCCAGGGGATGAAGGCCTACTGCAATATTCAACTTCATTTATTTTAACTTAGAGAAACAGCACATTAACAGATCCTTCCATCCCAACAAGATCCTGCTGCCTAGTTACACCCATGTGACCAATATACCTACTATTGCATGTGTCATTGGAATGTGAGAGGAAACAGGAGCACCTGGAGGAAACCTGTGCAGTCACAGCAATTCCTTTCACACAGCGGCAGAATAGAACCTGGCTGGCAGGCATTATAATAGCATTTTGCTCACTGCTACACTACTGTACCACCCCTTGCCTGGGATGACAGGAAAAGTGAAAGCCACAAAATCTTCATATACTGGAAATCTAAAAGCTATGACCGCTATGCAAAATAACTTCTGAGTGTTCAGTTATTGACCATTTCCATAAATGTGAAATACTCAAGTTTCAATATCAATTCAATGTTTGTCTTCAGGAAGAAAAACACATTAAAATGAGGTAGAGAAAGACTAAAATAAAAAGCAGTATATTAGTGTCCTGTTTCTGCAATCACGAATGCCGTGTTTAACACTGTATAACCCAGAAACTTGTATCATCCCCTTCAAATGAGTTCCACGTTAGAAGTAAGATTCTGTATCCATGGCTTAGAAATAGCTGGGACCCAAGTCATGGCAGCAAAGCTCACAAGTTTGTATTTTGAGCATTTCATTCTCCAAGGTCCAATTAAAATCATGAGAATTGAAGTCTGATTTAATTACAGCAAATGCTCATTCACAAGACAAATTTGAAAAGATGTCACATTTTATCAATACTGGAATGATTATATATTTAAAAAATTAAAATAAAATGTCCGGACACAGCTCAACTGGGCATCGAATGGGCATTTCTCTTTAGAGAAGGGCATACGCATGATATCTTGATTAATTTCGGCACATCTCTTGTTAGGTTTTCTTGTATTCCCATTTTGCTCTTCCATCATCGTCACCAATGTCAATGAAATTTTATGGTCCACTTCTAAGTAATTATAATTCCAAGTGAAAGTTTTATATATATATATTTCTCATTGTTTATTCCAGTAAATGGTAATCAATGGTGTGTCCAGTTAATTCTGCCAGGTTATTAAAAAATCCCATATTGTAATTTGACAGTCAAGGTGGAGGCCATGAATGAATTTCTAACTCTTCCTTTATTCAATCCAAATTCTTAAACGTGTTTAAGACAGTAAATTTTTCCCCTCATTGCCCTTATACTCAGATATGATCTGTTGGATTAGCTTTTTTATTCTACTTTAAAAAAAAAGATTCCGAAAGAAAAGAAATGAGTCAGGTTTTCTAGATCTTTGAACACTATAGGCAATTCACCAGAGCTGCATTCTTTTGAGAAAGGTGGGTTTCTCCATTCTATACCCTTGTATACCACATATAGGTTCTCAGGCAAATTA
The DNA here is from genome assembly GCF_030144855.1 of Hypanus sabinus. Taxonomy (NCBI): domain Eukaryota; kingdom Metazoa; phylum Chordata; class Chondrichthyes; order Myliobatiformes; family Dasyatidae; genus Hypanus; species Hypanus sabinus. The sequence continues at coordinate 131,460,773 of NC_082714.1, forward strand.
AGAGATGAAATTTATTCCACAAGATGCTAAACTGGAAGAGGCTCACAGTCAAATGCAAGCCATTTATTGCAATGTACATCTTTCAACTACTTGACTAGCCAGGGACTATGCATTCATTCTAGCTTATGCCTGTTGAATCTCACACAGTCACTGCTCATGACTTATCCCCTTACTATATAACTATCTATTAATATTTCTGGACTGATACTTAATTGGCAAAACAAATTACTTTTCCAAATGTCATCATTACAGTCAAATTCCATTATATCACATGGCAAGCCAAATTTATCATGCAACTTAAAAAGATTGATCCTAGTGTGAATTCATTCAAACTATTTTGCATTGACAGTGGGCCAGAATTCATGTGGTGGTCAGCTATGCAATACCTCATCTGATCAAGTTGAAGACCCTGGAATTACAATTACAACTTACACCCATTACTCAAACATTTTCTAATATACTAAGGTAACAAAAGGAAATTTGCTCATTTGACAATCATACAAATCACAACATCACCGTAAACTATTCATGTGAGTTTCCTCCTAGTGCTCTGGTTTCTTGGTCAGATTCTAAGATGTGTGATTTTGTGGTATAATCAGTCACTGCAAATTGCCCTGGTGTGTAGGCGAGTATTAACCTCTAGGAGGAGATTCTGGGAATATGGGAAGAAAAAGAAATGGGGTTAGTGTAAATGGAATTTGTGCATTGACCGAATTGTCATTAATGGTTAGCATGGACTCAGTGGGCCAAAGGGTCTGTTGCCAAGTCCAAGAATTCCTGACCCAAGAAACTCAATATTTCTTCATAGAATCAAACTCGTCATCACAGGAATTAACAAAGTGATCCTTCTCTGCATTGCCCACCATGTAAGCACAGTTTTCCTGCAGAGTGAAGGCCAAAATTAGACAAGATGCTTCAGTGGCACTCTTGCCAATACCTTGACAAGTTTCATTAAAAAAAAACATAAGGAGAGAAAAGATGAAATATGAAAGTTAGCTCGCCAAAAATATCAAACAAGATACCAAAAGCTTTTTTTTCCCCCAGGTATATAGAGGGTAAAAGGGAGCCCAGAGTGGATATGGCCACTAAAAATGATGCTAGAGAGGTAGTAGGTAGGACAGATAAAGTGGGTGCAATGGATGTTGTATATTGGGACTTTCAGAAGGCCATTGACAAGGTCCCACACACAAGACTGCTTACCAAGTTTAGAACCCATGGTATTATAGGAAAATTACTAACATGGTTGGAGGATTGGCTGATTGGTGGGAGGCTGTGAGTTGGAATACAAGGATCCTTGTCTGGTTGGCTGAAGTGAATAGTGGTGTTCTGCAGGGATCGGTATTGGAACTGCATCTTTTTATGCTATATTTCAATGAGTTAGATGATGGAATAGATGGATGTGTTGCCAAGTTTGCAGATGATGCAAAGATTGATGGGGAGACAGGTAGTGTTGAGGAAACAGGTAGGAAGTAAAAGGAATTAGACAGGTTAGGAGAACGGGCAAGAAAGTGGCAAATGAAATACAATATTGGAAAATGCATGGTCCTGCACTTCGGTAATAGAAATAAATGCAGAGTATTTTCTAAACTGAGAGAAAATTCAAAAATTTAAGCTGCAAAGGGACTTCAGAGTCCGTGTGCAGAATACCCTAAAGGTTAACTTGCAGGTAGTCATGGTGAGGAAGGCAAATGCCATGTTAGCATTCATTTCGAGAGGTATAGAATACAAAAGCAGGAATTTGATGTGGAGGCTTTATAAGGCACTGGTGAAGCCTCACCTTGAGTATTGTGAAGTTTTGGGTTCCTCATCTAAGATATCTGCTGGCATTGGAGAGGGCCCAGGCAAGGTTCACACAGATGATTCCGGAAATGAAAGGGTTATCATAAAAGGAACATTTGTTGGCTCCGGGTCTGTATTTGCTGGATGGGGGGGGGGGGGGGGGGGGGGGAATCTCCATGAAACCTTTCAAATGTTGAAAGGCTGAGAAAGAGTAGATGTCAAAAGGCTGTTTCCCATTGTGGGGGAGTCTAGAACAAGTGGAGAAATTTCTTTAGCCAGAGGGCAGTGAATTTATGGAATTTGTTACCACATGCAGCTGTGGAGGCCAGGTCGTTGGGTTTATTTAAGGCAGAGATTGATCGGTTTTTGATTTGGCATCAAAGGTTATGGGAGTGGGGTGGGAGACTAGGGAATGAGGTTGAGGAGGAGTAAAGAAAATTCAATCAGCCATGATTGAATAGCAGAGCAGACTCAATGGGCCAAATAGTCTAATTCTGCTCCCAATGTCTTATGGTCTAAATCAGGATAAACAAATGGCAGATGAGCTTAATAAGTGAAAAAGGATCTAATGCTTCCCCGGCACATATGATGGATAAACTCTTTCTGGGCTTCAATCCAGGTACAGGCATCAATTATAATCAACATTTTGATGACAAACTTAGCTATCTTCTTCACTTCAGTTATAATTGATACCTGTACTAGCTTGAAAGCAGAGAAGACTTTATTCAAACTCAGTAAGTATTTTGCGTCAGTCTTCACTGTGGAAGACACAGCAGTGTACCAGAATTTGAGAATATCAGGGGACAGAAGTGAGTGTAATTGCTATTACTAAGGAGGAGGTACTTGGGAAGCTGAAAAGGCTGAAGATAGGTAATTAACTGGGCCAGACAGATAATACCCCAGGGTTCTGAAAGAGGTAGCTGTAGAGATAGTGGAAGCACTAGCAATGATCTTTCAGGAATGGTCCAGAGGTCTGGAAAATTGCTAATGTCACTCCACTGTTCAAGAAGGGAGTGAGGTAGATGAAAGGAATTCATATGCCAATTAGTCTGACCTCAATGGTTGGGAAGATTTTGGTGTCCATTATTAAGGATGAGGTTGCAGGGTACTTGAAGATGCATGATAAAGCAGGCTAAAGTCAGCTTGGTTTCCATCAAGAGAAATCGTGCTTGATAAATTTGTTGGAATTCTTTTGAGGAAATAGCAGATAGGATAGGCAAAGGAGTGTCAGTGGATGTTATTTACTTGGAATTTAAGAAGGTCTTTGTCAAGATGCAGTACATGAGGCTGCTTGACAAGAACCCATGCTATTACAGGAAAGCATGGATAGAAGAGTCAGAATAATGGGGGCCTATTCTGATCGGCTGCCGGTGACAAATGGTATTCCACACTGAATGGTACTAAGACCACTTCTTTTCATCTTATACGTCAATGATTTGGATGATGGAATTAATGGCTATGTGGTCAAGTTTGCAGATGATGCAAAGTTAGATGGAGAAGCAGGTAGTGCTGAGGAAGCAGGGAGTCTGCAGGAGGACTTGGAAGGGGAGGGAAGTGTATGTCATACACTTTGATAGAAGGAAAAAAGGCGTAGACTATTTTCTAAACGGAGAAAATTCAAAAATCAAAGTTACAAAGGAGTCCTTGTGCAGGATTCCCTAAAGGTTAACTTGCTGTTTGAACCAGTGTAAGGAAGGCAAATGCAATGTTAACATTCACTGTGAGAAGACTAGGTTACAAGACCAAGGATATGATGCTCAGGCTTTATGAGGCGTTGGTCAGACCGCACTTCGAGCATCGTCAGCAGCATTAGACCCTTATTGAAAAAAATCGTGCTGGCATTGGAGAGGGTCCACAGGAGGTCCACAAGAATTATCATGGGAGTTAAAGGGTTAAGGTATGAGGCGTGCTTAATGGCTCTGGGCCTGTACTCTCTTAAGTTTAGAAGAATGAGGAAGGATCATATTCAATCCTATCAAATATTGAAAGGCCTACACAGAGTGGATGTGGAGATAATGTTTCCTATAGTAGGTGAGTCTAAGACCAGACAAACAGCTTCAGAGTAGAGGAGCGTCCATTTGGAACATAGGTGAGAAGGAATTTTCTTTAGCCAGTGGATTGTGAAACCGTGGATGTCATTGCCACGGATTGTTGTGGAGGTCATCACTAAGCATACTTAAAATGGAAATTCACAGATTATTGATAGTCTGGAGATTGATAGATTTTTGGTTAGTCAGGGCATCAAAAGGTTAAGGGAAGAAGGCAAGAGAATGAAGTGAGAGGATAATATATCAGCCATGATGGTGCAGCAGAGTCAGCGGGTTGAGTGATCTAATAATACTCCTCTGCTTTATGGTCTTAATAACATTTTGCATTAGGTCAATATATCATTTGTCATTCTAATTAATTTTTGCCAAGCTTTTGCTTTTTAAGGACCAGGACCCCACATCCCTTTAAACTGTAGTCTCACTACATATTCATAACAGTTGCTCTTTCCTTTTTTCTTCCAAAGTAGATTTTCCCACTTGATACTCCACCTGACCACTCCTTCCTGCAACATGCCACATTCTTTCCCCTCAACCAGAACATCACCCAGCTCCATCATTGGCATGAGCCTCCCCATCATAGAGGGTATCTTCAAAATACAATGCCTCAATAAGTTGGCATCCTTCATTAAGAACCACCATCACCCAGGACATGCCCTGTTCTCATTGCTACCATGAAGGAGGTATGGGAGCCTGAGGACACATACTCAATACTTTAGGAACAGCCTCTTAACCTCTGGAATCAGATTTCTGAAGAGTCAATGAACTCATGTACACTATATGCTTTTTTTTCTCTTTCTGCACCACAATTTTTAAAAACATAATTCTTATTGTAGTATAATTTTTAATCATTATGTTTTGCAATGTACTGCTACAACAAAACAACACATTTCACAATATATGCCAGTGATATTAAACCTGATTTGGCTTGTATCATTCACCAGCTTTGCTGCAGTACACTTGTGCCCTTCATTCAAGTCATTTATGAAAATAATAAATAGTTCAGAGCCAAGCTCTGATCACTGTGGAGCCAAACTAGTCGCCAATTGTCAACCAAAAATAATCCACTTGTCCTGATTTTCTGTTTGGTGTCCATTCATCATTCCTCTATCCAAGTTAATAGATTATCCCATTCTTTTATTTAGTGAAATTACTTTTTATGCCTTACAGAAATCCTAGTACACCTACTGATTCACTTTTATACATGTGGGTATATTTTCAAAAGAACAAAAAAATTGTCAAACAATATTTTCTTCCCCAAAACCATGTTGACTCTGCTTAATTGTCTACTGATTTTGTGTAGGTCTTACTATTATCATCTGAACAATGGAATTCAGCAGCTTCCCAATGAGGACACAAGCCTAACTGTCCTACTGCTTCTGTAGGCTGATCCTGAGAGTGCAACTCTGAATTATATTTGACTTAGTAAAGTACCAACTAGCTTTGCAGAAGTAAGGTTGCTACACTTCATACTTTACTTTGCAACACATCACTTTGGAACTTATTACAACACAGCAGGAACAATTTTGCCGGAAAGTCCATGCTCGCAGCCAGTCTTAGTCCCCAGCTCACTACTGCTGAATAAATTTCAGTGAACCTCACCCCAAGCTTCTGGTAAATCTTCAGATATTGCAGCAAACTTTAAGCTGATATGAACTATTGCACTGGCATCAGACTGAATATTCACTGAAGCATTTTGTAGATGTCTTTCTCAATGCCATCCCTACTCCTCAACTCTGTAGTAAGACAAACAAAATCCTGGAAAAACTCAGCAAGTCAGGCAGCAACTATGGAAAGGAATAAAGTTATTTTGGACCAAGACCTGTCTTGATAAAAGGCCTCAGCCCAAAATATCAACCCTTTTCCTTTACATAGATGCTGCCTGACCTGCTGACTTGCTCCAGCATTCTACGTTACTCTGGATTACCAGCATTTGCAGGAACTCGTGTTTATCCTTAACTCTGTGTTCAGTCTTGTATATCATTTCACACTCATTACATTTCTGCAAACTTAAAAATGCTTTCAGCAAAGCTGTGAGCATCAAGCTTCTGATTTTGTCCCTATACCTGTAAATCACTGCGATAAAAACCTCTGCTTCATGAATCCATCTTTGATTTCCAACTTTCCACATTCCTCCTGGATTTGGACAGCTTCTCCAGAATTTCATTTCTCAGTTGTCTTGTTCACACTGAGCCATCAGTGACCCATCATTGCCAAGGTCAGGGATGTCTCAGTTCATGTCCACAGCATTTTGGAAGGAAAGGGAGAGCAGCCAGATGTCTTGGCACATATTGTTACCAATGACGCAGGAAGGAAAAGCAAAAAGATCCTGAAAACAGAATTTAGAGAGCCAGGCAGCAAGCTGAGAAGCAGACTTCCAGGGTAGTAATTTCTTGATTGCTGCCTATGCCACACACCAGTGAGGGTAGAAACAGGATGATATTCCAGATTAATGCATGGCTGAGAAGCTGGTGCAGGGGGCAGGGCTTCAGGCTGTTGGATCATTGGGATCTTTTCTGGGGGAGATATGACCAATACAAAAGGGACTGGTTGCACCTGAACACAAGGGGACCAATATTCTCGTGGGCAAGTTTGTTAAATCTGTTGGGAAGGATTTAAACTAATTTGGCAGGGGGGTAGGAACCAGAATGGAGGGACTCAAGGTAAGGTGGATGGTAAAAAAAAAAGTTAGCATGCAGTCAGACTGTCAGGAAGGGTAGGCTGATGGCAAGATAAAATTGTAGCCAGCAGGGTGAGTACCAGTGCAGTGGGGATGCAGAATCAAAAGGGGTAGCAAATACACTAGTCAAAACGATATATTCCAATGCATGAAGTATAAGAAATAAGGTGGATGATCTAGTTGCACTATTACAGATTGTCAGGTATGATGCTGTGGCATCAGTGAATGACGGCTGAAGGATGGTTGTAGTTGGTAGCTGAATGTCCAAGGTTACACATTACATCGGAGGGTAGGAAAGTAGACAGACGGGGTGGCCTAATTCTGCTCCTATGTCTTATGAAGGCTTTATTCACTGCCACATGCAGCAGCTCAAGTTCTTCATTATATTGAAAAAGTTGCAAATTAAATCCAAGTTACCATTTGGTGCATGTTCACAAAACCTGTTACTTCCTGTTAATACATTATTGATAACTTCGCCAAGCTTATTTCTATTCAACATACACATGCCCAGCTAGGTAGTCCGATAACATATTCACAACTCTAAATACATTTAAGCAGTCACTGATGCAAAATAAAATACAAGGCTATCAAGAAAATGCAACTTCATTTTGAAAAGTCAACTAAGGTTCACACATTACTCAAATGGAAAGCTGTGTAAGCTCAACTATTTCAAGAACTATTGACAAATTTGCGATGCACTGTACTTCAACCACTTATAAATGCAGCATTTCAGACACTCTCTACTAAGGTTAACTTCTATCAGGATAGTTCCCCTGTATCAAAAATAGTCCCTGATGTAATACACATCAAACTTTTGACTTAATTTTCCTGGGTATTATTTTCTACCTCTGACCATATCAAGCTGGTAAACTAATGCCTAATGTCAGGACAATACATAAATCTACAATACCAATTTCATGGTTTAGCTTTGAAAATTTGCATGTCTTTTAAATTTGCAAGTCCTCAGTGAAGTTGGGGGGACTGAATGCACTGAAGGTGCTGATGGTAATGGTAAGATAAAGAAATAGATTACATGACAAATACTGTACATTCACATCTCCATCTGTTTCCAATAGTTCTGAAGTACCTGCGGACCATTCACTTTCATTTGCTTCATTACAGAATTACAGAATTCAACAAATTCAACAAAAATTCAACAAATACAGCATATAGCATGCTTGAAAATTAAAATACAAAATATTAAGGAGAGAGATATATATATATATATATATATATATATATATATATTATAATGGTTTTGATTGTAATTTATTGGAGTAATATGTAAATTGTTAAACATGCAGGCGCGGTTTCCGTAAGGTTACAACCAAGTGAAGGAGACTCCAGTTTTACTTTTGATTTCTCTGTGCTCAACCCAATTCTCTTTAAAACAGCAATAATGCAGTTAACTGTTTAGTTGCCCCTTTCCCTTCATAATCTTGTAAAGAAAATGACCAATGTTTAGTGAATACCAAAACAAGGTATTTGTATCGTAACCTTGTTTTCCTTCAGGATCTTGCAAAGATCATTACAATCCCTGAAATAATATATTGCATCAATTTGTTGTCAATAGACTCTGGATGCCGCTCAGGTCTAAAATGCACTGCCTAAAAGCATTCAACTGTTGACCAAATAAAATAGATCAAAGATTATTAATATTTTCAATAAAACTATACGGCTTTCCACCAGTTGAAGGGGCACAGCTATTCCCAAGCTCTTCACACATAAGCAACACTATTACGCTATCAGTAAGGAGTTTCTATGTTTCTCCCGAGTGTGTGCTCTGCTCTGCTCTCCTCCCAGTCGAAAGACGTACTGGTTAGCAGGTTAATTGGTTATTGCAAATTGTCCTGTGATTAGGCTAGTATTAAATATGTGGGTTGCTGGGCGTGCAGCTCATCAGGCCAGAAGGGCCTGCTCCCTCTGTAAATCTAAATAATAAATAAATATTATGAAACTCATTTTGATGGTGGGAGCAGATGCAATATATACAACAATGCAATTCCAGATGTCAGTGTGGGCTTCAAAGAGATTACAGAAGTGCTTTAGAGGAATTTCAAAAGGCAAAGAGCCATAACATTATACAGGAAACAGGGCCTTCAGTTCACTCACCCATGCACACCAAGATATCCATGTAGCAATCCAAATGGCTTTTATCCATGTAGACATTTGACTACAGCTTCCTCTGACAGTTCAACCCACGTAGCCGACACTGCCTATGTGAAAAACTTGCCGATCCAGTCCCTTTTAAAGCCTTCCACCTATCACCGTAAATTTATATCCTCTCATTTTAGACTTCCTGGGGACAAGACTGTGATCATCCACCTTACCTATGCCCTTCATAATTTTATACACTCATCCTTAAAAATTAGAAGATTTTCTTGAGTAGGACTGCTTAGTTTTCTTTACACCTGATGAGCTGCTGCTCCAAAGTGATTCTAGCCTTCGATATTTGGGCCAACCGCTGGCATATTAACAGACTTTGCTTTGTCACAACATGCAAGTTAGTATCCACATACAGCAACTTTATTTTCAGTTACACTGCAAATCCTGAAATACATAGATTGAAAATAATTTGAGAGACTTTCTTTGCAATGGCCTTCGATACTTGAACTAATTGCAACCTTGTTGCATAAACTTTGAAAGCAGCGAAAGACAAAAAGTAAAACTGCTTTTGCATGTTATTAAACATAAGAATTGTTAAAAGACCTTTTACTTTAATGAAATATAATAACACTGATTACAAATTACTCACTCTCCCTCTGTTCCCGTTCCTTCAGAACTGCATCCAGCCACTTCTGTTTCTCATCAGACGTTTTGGCCATTAAAACAAACCACTTGTTTTTGGCCGTGTTGTGGATCTTCCAGCCATTTGTCACAGTATAGCCATTGCTGTGGTAATCAGCTATAAATACAACACAGGCAATTTAGGAATGTTAAAATGTGCTCGCAAACTAAAATTTAACACACACTGATTTTCTTGCCAATTATCTGGATTTACTGAAGCAGCCATATGCCAGGCCCTAACCACGTGTAATGGTGTGATCCTCGTATTGCTAATGATGCTATCTCAAAGCTCAACACTCAAAATAAATTTATTATCCAATTTATATCACCATATTCTACCTTGAGATTCATTTTCTCTCAGACATTAACAGGACAGTAAATAAATGGTAAAATTTATGGGGAGAAATGATCATACTTAACAAAGACTAACAAACATCCAATGTGCAGAAGAGGATAAATTGTGCAAATAATAATTTTTAAAATGTAAATAATGACTTGTAGACTCCTTGCAAATGAGTCTATACAGTAGGGTACAGAGTTAGCTCAGCACTGAGGAGAATAAAGTTATCCCCCACCCCAGTTCAGGAGCATCTACAACTCAGGTGCTCAATATTTATTACTTACTTATTACCACTATTTTGTTTTTTTTTCTTTTATATTTGCACAATTTGTTGTATTTTGCACATTAGTTGTTTGTCCGTGTTTGCATGCAGCTTTTCATTGATTCTATTCTGTTTCTTTGTATATCAATGTCCACAAGAAAATGATTATCAGGGTAATAGATGGTGACATAGATATACTTTGATAGTAACATTTACTTTGAACTTTGATAGTTATAGGATTATACACAGCATTTGCCTGTGATGCTACCACCAGTAAGTTTTTTTCACTGTATCAATGAATACATGTACTTGCGCTTATGACAATAAATTTGATTTTACTCGTTGTTGTGGATGTTTATTATATTACACAAACAGCAGGGCAGTGAGTGACACTGGTCAATGGATTGGGACTCTCAAGAGACATGAAAGTGCACACATATAATGCAGCACTGTGATAGACTTTTGCAATAACGACAATTTTCTCTAGCCATTTTGACTGATCTTGTTCTCCATAAAGCAAAAGGAGGAACAAATTGAGCTCATGGTGTTTTCTTGTGAGCAGCATGTGGCTAAGCAGGTAAAAAATTCCACATTTTCTAAGGCACATGTAACTGAGGCAGAAAAATCCCAACTATCTCAGGTTTCAATGAGTGAGGCCTTGCATCCTATTCCTCCTATTCAAATATGCAATCCTCTTCTCTCACTTATAACATACCCTCTCATCTCATACACTTTCTTTCTTTCACAGCCAAGGACATTACTTGTCTCGTGGATCCTGCTTCAGTACATAAGCAAGTTGTCTTGGTGTATACAGTGAATAACCCTTAACAGATTTTTGCACCACCATTAGGCTCCACGTCTGTAGGAATATTTGGCTAGTAAGGAAGTTACAGGTATGGGCTGAAGTCCTGAACCTACTGGCACTTCAGCAATCCACATGGAACTACCATCCAAGCTGAGCAAAATCCAAACCATTTTTTGCTTCAGGTTTAATGCAAAGTTGGGATAAGTTATGAAGATAACCATCAGAACTTAAATTATTTTCTAAGTAAACAGTACCAGGTACAAGCAGAGAAAAAAACCTGCAATTAATTATCTGGCAAATGAATCAAATAAAAGATACAATCTCCACTACAAATTCAACTGATCATATTTCACACCTCGACTTAGACTGTACTGAGCCCCAATTTTGACATTAGATTAGATTAGTTTAGACTGTAAGGACACTCAGTCCTCGTTTATTGTCATTTAGTAATACATGCATTAAGAAATGATACAATGTTTCTCCAGTATGATATCACATAAACACAAACATTGCAGTCCAATTCAGTGGAATATAAAGAGGAGCGCAGTATTTAGATCCTTAAATCACTGTGATTAATAGATGCAGACAGTAAGTTCATAAGATGTAATGCTTTGATCAGCCACACAGCAGAGCTGCCTGTTAAGCAGGAAATAAGCCAACACACAAAGGTCTTAAAAGCTGCACAACAGAAAGATTAAATTCTCAGTAGCCAACATTGGTTAGAGAACAGGAAACCTTTAATGGGTAGACAGTAAAATTGCACAAACTAAAACTTCCTCAATTTCTTAACTCTCTAAGTTTCTAAAACTTGCTTCATCCATCAGCACAGTGATAATTAAAATAGTTCAATCTGTCGTTTATGTTCAGATGGTAATGAAGTTTCTCGCTCCTTGGAGCAGAGTATCTGTGAAAAAGGTAGAATAATAGAAATAATCCAAATTATATTAGCAGTAATTTTAGCACTGCTATTAAACATTATATTCATAGGGATTCCAGTATTCAAGGCAGAACATACCAAGAAAATGATTCAAAATAAACCTTTAAACTTGAAATTGATGACAACTTTGTCCACCTTCCTCCAAATATGAGCAGAAATTTTTGTTTAAAAAAGGGATCATTAACGCCTGCAAATTGCATTATCTTAAGAGTATCATTTCATTCTGCCAACACTAAGATGTTACGGAACTAAATGCTGATGTGCCGAAGAAATTCCGCACATTGGCACAGGACTTTAAATTACAGAACCTTTCATGGTTGGAAATTTTGATGCATTAATGCTGTATGGAAAATTGCAACTTTATTAACTTTGACAGCTAGTGATCTGAAGGCTCAATGCAGGTTAAAAGCTTGAAAGTAATCAATAGCAAAAGAAAATTCCACCAGCTATATCCCTTTTATTAATCACTGTGTGCAAAAAATCTAATCAATAAACACAAGAAATTTTGCAGATTCTGGAAATCCAAAACAACACACACAAAATGCTAGAGGAACTCAGCAAATCAGGCAGCATCTAGGGAAATGAATAAACAATTGATGTTTTGGGCTGAGACCCTTCCTCAGGACTGAGAAGGAAGAGGAAAGATGCCAGAATAAAAAGGTGGATGGAGGAAAAATAGGCCAGCTGGAAGGGGATAGATGAAGTCAGGTGGGTGGGAAAGGTCAAGGGCTGGAAAGATAGAATCTGAAAGGAGGGGAGGGTGGACCACAAAAGAAAGGGAAGGAGGATGTGTCTGAGGGGGAGGTGATAGGCAGGTGAGAAGAGTAAGGGTCCAGATTGGGGAATAGAAAAGGGGGAGGGATTTTTTTTTAAACCAGAAAGAGAAATCAATATTCATGCCACGAGGTTGGAGGTTACCCAAATGGAATACATGACGTTGCTGCTTCACTCCAAGGGTAGCCTCACCGTGGCACAAGAGGAGGCCATGGACCGACATGTTGGAACAGGAATGGGAATCAGAATTAAAATGCTTGGCCAGCAGAAAGTTCCAGTTTTGGCAGATGGAGTGGAAATGCTCGACAAAACAGGCCCCCAATTTATGACAGGTCTCATCAATGTATCAGGAGCACTGGACACAATAGACGGCCCCAGCAGATTTGCAGGTGGAGTACTGATTCACCTGGAAGGACTGTTTGGGCCCTGACTGGAAGTGAGTGAGGAGGTGAATAGGCAGGTATAGCACTTTGGCCACTTGCAGGGATAAGTGCTGGGAGGGAGATTAGTGGAGTGAATGGACAAGGGAATTATGGAGGAAGTGATCCCTGTGGAAAGTGGGGGGGGGGGGGGGGGTAGAGGTAAAGATATGGCTAACCCTATGATCCCTTTGGAGATGGCAGAAGTTGAAGAGAGTGATGTGGAGGCTCACGGGGTGGTAGGTAAGGACAAGAGGATCTCTCTCACTGTTAAGACAGTGGAAAGATTGGGTGAGCATCTCAGGAAATAAAGGAGATGTCAGTGAGGGCAGCATCAATGGTGGTCAATGAGACAACAACCACATGCATTGTTCAATTTTCTGCATCCAGTAGATATTACAGTCCCTTGCTCAAGCTCAACTGAATTGTATAGAATTGGAGGTCATCAGAAGCCATTCTGTAAAGGCTTGCATTTAATAAAAGATTCAGTAAGTGACAGGGAGGAAATTCAAGCAAGCACTGATCACTTTAAACAGGATTGTGAAGAGAAAGGGGTAACTCAACAGTCAACTACAAGACACAATGATACCTGTTCCATCTTCAACATGCTCCACTTCCATAACCTCTGTATTGATTCTTCCACGAAAAATATATTGGGCTCCATTCATAGATTTGGTGCGCTTAGTTGATTTTTTACCAGAAACTCTAAAACAAGAAAAGAAACGTGCATTTCCAGAAATAATAATTCATTTCAATGAACAGGCCTGAAATTAAATAAATATGTGGTGAACTGAAGTGCTTCAGCATGAGGGACAGGAAGGATACAGAGCTTCAGCTGGCAAACCGCCTACTTTGATGTTGTTTCCAAGTAGCTTGAAGTTATACCACAAGTTAAGCAAATGGAAATCAGAACTCAGGCTTCATGCAAGTGTTCCAGTTCACAAGCATGATTTCTCATCTCCGTTAAGGCTCAAACAAAAATATCATTGAATGGCATTACTATCAAGTCTAGAATTTGATTATATAAAGTCATTCAAGCACCACCTCCCTGATATCCGTGCATAAAAAAAATCTTAACTAGAGTATGCAGATTTGCTCATAAATTGTACTATGATGCTCGCCTACAATTTCCTAACACACCTGCATCACCATTTCTTATTATAGGGCATGCAGGTGCAATTTTAAAGCAGAGCTCGGAAAATGTGTGGTTCTTTACAATTTTATGACTTCAAGCACATAATTAAATAAAATTGTTAACTTAACAACTGGACAATGCTCAAGCACTTCCGGAAAAAAAACTGCTCAGAAGTATCAAACATTTCAATAAATAATGTGGACTGCAGCTTGAGGCATCAATGATTTCTGCTGGCAATATGTCATGAAGAAATATGGAATGATCAGCTGATCCTGCATAGATTTAGAAACAAAAGCCACATCAACACAGCTGAAAATGTAGGGAAGTTACCAATTTTCATTTCCAAATCCTGTAAATGCTGACGCAACTTGAAACTACGTTTCCTTCCTCCTGTTATGACTCACAGTGCCTTCACCAGAAACAAAAGTACAAATACCTTTCACTGGACAAATCCGTTAATTTACCTAAACAAATGCAATTTGTGGTAATTTATCCCACAACTGGAGTTCTATCCCCAGAATCAGCATCCCCAGACTGGAGGCAAACAACAATTTCAGTGATGACATTCAGTGAAGGACACATTCATGATCATATGTCACCATTAGTACCTTGGAAAAATGAATTATTTATATCCTCAAGCCTGTATTATTTATTTATATAGTGGATGAACTACACTCACCTTTGTCACATAAATTTACTTAATATACATCTAAAAGGGATTTAAAATTAATGGAATTGCCATCAATTGTCATTGGAGTAAAGGGTCCCAAGCTCCTGTAACCCTTTACACATTCAAGCCTAAAACCTCGGTCAAAATACTTAAAACAGTGAGACATTTTACTGAGATTTGATTCAAAATACATGACAATGAGAAAAACAAATCAGCTAAATTTCAAGATATATAGATGCAATTTGCGTAATCTTCCCTCAATATGTCGAGTCCTAGCATCACTTCAAGTGTATTTTGCATTTCACCAGGCTGATAAATCCTTCCAGGGTTCATTCAGTTCCCTAATTTCCAGTTATGAACTGACCAGGGCTGAGGGGCTGCACAGATGGAAGTCACTCTCAAATAGGACAGCAAATGTACAAAATAATGAAACCCAAACTACAGAATTGTGTTTCTGATTATGAAAGGTGAACAGAATTAATTTCATCCCAAGGTCAAAAGTTAGCAATTTCTGGTGCATTTCAGGTTGTCATTTGACAGTTCCTAATCATACCTTACCTGGACTTCCTTTTGCAGTACACTAGTAAGTTATCAAACAAGAAGAAAACACGCTCTTGAATATTTCCAGCTGAGATTTTCAACAATGGACCTTGTTGCAGTAGTTCAGTACAAATATCCGTCAGATTTGAACCCTGGCCAAAAATAAAATGAGGAAAACCTAATGATACTCATCTCACAACAGCTTATGTGCAGTTATCAATATCTACATTGTGGAAAAAAACTGGAGGAAATAGAATTGCCTCATTGACATGTTTGCTTTTCTTATGTTAATGCCAACTGAAAGAAATTTTTAAGAGGAAGTTTACAGTTGAATTTTTTCAAACATAATCCTCATCTAGACACCAGGTTACAATTTTTATAATTGAAAGATAGGGAAGAATGTAAGTTGCAAAACCTTCAATTCCTCTTTGTAAACACTGCAAATGGTACAACTAATTGCAGAATTAAAACATGTACGCCTTCAAATAATCTTATCATCAAGCCTGAAATCTTTCTGGAGAAAAAGATAAACAGATGGCCAAGACAACATTGTTTTCTCCAGTTCCACAGGAACATAAAGAATCACAGGGCCATATTGCATACCATATGTGTTTAAGATAATGACAATAGCCTGAATGCATAGACCATACATGCTCTATTAAACCATGCAGCATGCTGTGAGTGGTCTGCATTACCATATGAACCATCAGGTTGTATCATTTTCCATTTGTCTTGCTAACTTCCAATTTTCAATCGTGAAGCATCAAGCTAATGACATTATTAACTTGCTAAAAAGGTGGGTTCCAGTTAGTGCTCTCAAGTTTGCATGAACTATGAAATGTGCAGAATTTCCTCAAGCTGCTCTGGTTCCCTCCCACATTTCAAAACCATGCAGATTTGTGCATTAATTAGCCTCAGTAAATTGCACCTAGTATGCAAGTGAAGGATTCTGGGAAGAGCTGGCAGGAACATGGGAAAAATAAAATGTAACTTGAAGGACAGTTCAGCCGATGAGTCAAAGGACCTGCTTCTGGTCTACGCCACTCAGTGACAGGCAAATTACTGGTGTTCCTGACAACTAAGCTTAATGCCCTGTCTTACAAACACCACTTCCCCAATTTGCTCTACATCTTTAAAATAATACCTGAAACCCCTCTCTTAGTACCTCTTCAATACCATATGCTTCACAGAGATGACAATGCACAAGGGACTCTGAAGTGTTTTATGATAAGCATGTGTCAATGTTATCTTGATTAATACATCTCATCACTTCTCCATTTCCTTATACATCATTTTTCTTGAGAAATAAGCTCCCTGTTTAGATACATTACAATGCATGACTATGTGAATCTGGTCAGCCTTAAAACACTCAGCAGCCTTTCTTTTTTCAAGACAGGAGATATTTCCTCCTGGCAGACAATTACATCATCTCTCCAGATGCTGCCAAGTAAAGGAATAAGCTGAAACAAAAGATTTCATTTTTTTGTTAACAATGGGCCATAAAAAGAAGCATTAACAGCTTTTCAGAAATAACCTTTAAAAAGAGATACAAGTGCGCTCATCTTGCACCTTGCTATTTTAAGACTAAATATTAACACCACATTAGCTTATGACAGAGCTGCATCTCAGGATGATAGGGAATAACTGAATTGATTATTAAATTAACAGTAATATATAGCCAAGTTCATAAATCTTAATATATAACACAAAATCAATGTGCTGCAAATTATTTGTTTCCAAAGATCATTTGAATTAAAAAGACATTGGCCAGGGGTAGTGGATGATGTCCAGTTAGACATAGGAGTGTGGAACTAATGGTATTGCTCTTTGGGAGCTGACATGAACCCTACAGAGACTTCAAAGACTGCAGATGCTCTAACCTACAGCATTAATGAAAACTGCTCAAAGGCCAACTGCCAGTTAAGATGGCATCTAGGTACAATGCTCTTTCAGTTGATATCTTCGGGATAGATCATGAAACCATACATTTCATTTCTTTTTTATGTCTTTTATATTTATTTTTCATCTTGGATGTGATTCTGGAACTGCTGGAGCCTGTGATTTGCAGTTTGGAGATCGTTCATGTGTTTCAGTGCTCTACAGTCTCCAAGAGGATTCCAGAAGGTAAAGGCAGTGTGTGCGAACTTCATGGCGGGTAGGTTGTGGCACAGGGCGTGAGCCAATGTTTCACTCCATTTCACCAATTAAATCTTTCATTGTGCACTGATTACAGCAATGAGGAAGATTGAAATATCAAGGCGAATGTGGAAGATGAGCGTCAGCTGCCTGCCTTTTGATCGCTGGGGATCGCTCTGCTACCGGACAGGGGAGACCCTGCCTCTATGCCCAGAGAATGTTACCCAGATTTTCTGCGTTTTGGATATGGCCTTCGACTATAGACTTTTTTTTAGTCTTATAGTTTTTTTTTACCCAAGTCTGTGTTTTTCTCCTGCTCTTTCACATTTTATTTGTGCGGGGAGGAGATTTGGGGATTGATGTGTCTATTCTGTTTTTGTTCCATTTTTGAGTGGGGAGGTAGTAGTTGGGGGTTGATGATTATGCTGCCGTTCTTTTCTTTCTTGGTTTCATGGCTAACCGGAGAAGAAGAATTTCAGGGTTGTATACTTCGATAATAAATTAACCTCTGAACCTTTAAATCTTTGAATTCAATGTGTCAGGCAGCATCAGTGGAGGCAAAGGAAGAGTCAACATTTCAGATCCTAATACAAGATCTCAAACTAAAATGTCAACCATTCCTTTTTTCCACAGATACTACCTAACCCATTGGGTTCCTCTAGCGATTTGCTTTTTTTTAAATTTTATTGAGATACAGCGCAGAATATGCCCATCCATCTTGCCCTTCGAGTGGGGTACCCAGTAATTTCCAAAATTACTACATATGTGAATATGTCTTTACAATTCCAAGAAGTAGACATTTCATTCTGCACATAAGGACAACTTGGAAAATGGTCTTAAATCCATTAAAAAGGTACTGTTATATCCTCGGCCTTCCAGATCATACCTCCCATCCTTCAATTGACGACTGCAAGTGCTCCAAAGCTTCAAGCTTCTCCATCTGCCTCTTTGTTTCGTTAATATTTGTACACACTGTCTTCATTGCCTGTAAGGCCTCCACTACTGCTGCGCTATCACCATGTTTTTTGGGAGTCCTTTTCAACAGCTCCTACAAAAATATAAATCATACTTCAACCATAGACCAAGATTCTCAACCATCAGATCTTAAAAAAAAATATTGACAATTGCTTTGGAGAAAGATACATTTTGATAGATCATTGTTGGCTTAAAAGACAAAAGTCAATTTCATTAACAATTTTCACAATTTTGACCAAGAGCCACATTTCCCACAGGTTCCAACAATTCCCTATTTCTTTTCATCCCAATCAGATCAACTTGAGGTCTGTTTGTTAAGAAATATATATTTTAGCACATTCCCATATGCTTAGAGTCACCAAGATCAAAGAACATTATATCAAAATTCACAATTTAGACAGAGTACAAAGTAAAAACTAGCCTGCAGAGTAATCATCCAGGCATCAACATGGAAGTCCCTGATCAAGACAATCTCACAATCTGGATCGCTACATCTATTTCTATTATGAGATTCCTTGTACATTGTCTTGATGAAGAATGTAGAATCATATATAAAGTCATACAGTTAATTGTTCAGTCCTAAAACAACATCCACTTGCAACAATATGTCATTAACATTTTTTACCTCCTCCTTCTGTTCCCCCTCATATTTTGCAGGAAGTAGTTTACGTAAACAGGTTCGGGTTTGAGTATCTTTGGAATTGGAAACAATTTTCAGGGCTCATTTTTCAATAATCCAAGAACACTCAATGTTTAGACCAGCTGTTTCATCTCCAAAGTCATCACACATAAGGTTCTTCAGTTTTACATTGTTACCATTTAGAAGCTTCATTTGGCATCTCTGCTTATTTTCTTTTAATAAAAAGCTTGATATGCTTCTCCTGATATTGTGACCACAAATAAAGACAAGATTTTACAGATGGTCAAGAACATACAAGAAAAATCAGAACACAAATCAGAACCACCTGAATTCTTTGAGCCTCCTTCATTCAATTTGATTGTGATTGGTTATACCCCTCTTGTCTCGGCTTCAAATGTTCACCAACATACATCAACTTTCTGCCTTTTAGCTAAACACCTTGTTCCTCCAATTATTAGCGTCCATTTGTTGTAATTAGGTGTCACCCACTGATCATGTCACATTCGCAGTTGATCCTTTTTGTTCTGCCTCTGCTTTGCAATTTTATTTTTCATTCAAGTTTTGTTTTTCTTTGGTATTAATTTTATAGTTGACATTCTGGCCCCAGCCTCAAAATTCTTAAATTTCCAAGTTCAAAACAACTAACACAGAATAACTTTATAACTCTAGAATAACTCTAGAAAAAGCAAGCCATGCTTAGAAGAGGCAATGCAACTTTCTAAATGTGCCCTCGTATTGGAAGGAACAATCATCTCCAGGGTCTTTTGAGATGTTAATGGATGACAGTTCAGGTAATCAGACAGATAATCCTAATTTAGTAATCTCAAAATAAATTCCAGATTTAGATCATGGGATGGGGGACATGGGCAGGAATTTGCACATTCCACTGTGATACTTTTCGCGGAATATATCATAGCAATGTACAAAAATGTTTTTCCAAACAAAACAAAAATCAATAGGGTGGGCAGAGATTATCTCAGAATAGATACACTCTAGGGACTTTCATAAATTTTATGTACAAATCAAACAGCTCTCCAGTATTTATATTCCTGAATTTAGTTGCCACCTATTTGTTCAATTGATCAGGGAAAAATTGAACTATCTACATTCCTGAAACAGTAATCAGAGGATTGAATGCACACTCAATATTAACTACTACCCCTTGAGACAAAGGGAAACTAGATCTACGTGTTAAAAGATGATGTGCATGAACGATGATTTGAGAGCTACCACACTGAAAGCTTTCCCTCGACCTGTCTGAAGTTCCTTCATCCTAGAGCTAGGATCCCACCCGTCATCCACCATCCTTTTAGACTTTCTACCATCAGGCAGGAGACTCCAATCCATTTTAAAAAAAGCAGTCAGGATGGGAAACAGTTTCTTCTCTCAGGCCATTAAGCTTCTGAACTCCCTGCCACATCACATTCAAAGTGTCACTGGTTAAGCCAATCGGTACATTACGATATTTAATTTAGGCACTTTTGGTTGTTATTTATGCATGATTCATCTGTAGATTTCATCCTGACATTTCAGAGATTATCGTGTGTTATGTGTACTACTATGCTTTACGCCCTGTTTCAGAGAAATGTTGTCTCATTTCTATATACATTATATATATGTATATAGTTAAATGACAATAAACTTGAATTCAGAATTTTCAAAACAGAGGTAAATACAGATCAGCAGAAACATTCGGTACAAAACTGGGGCAATGCTTCAGATGCAGATGTCTATATTTGAGGACGGGGAAGCAGAGTTGTCAAAAAAAAACACACAACACTGGAACCAACTCAACAGCTTTGGCAATTATTTTTTTTCAGTAAAATGTTAGTTTATGAACATTAAAGTATTAATTATGTCCAGTAGAGCTTACAATAGCTCTGTAGATTTTAATGGCCACCAGCTGTGAAATGAAAGCATTCTCTCTTCTGTGAAAATAACTAAAGACTAATCACTTAACATTCAGCAAAACCTGGCACTGCAGTACAGGGTTAAGTATTTAAAAGGAGCCAGCTATTGCTGGCCCTGGGACATCTTATTTTGGGAAGCTAATGAATGCTGTCATCATCATCAACAGAGTGCCTCTTCCCAGTTCCAAATCAAACTCAAGGTATTCAGCTTAACTACAGTTAAAGGAACTCAGCAACAACTGAATTCAAACACAATATTAAAGCCAGTGAGTTGTTTTATTTGTACAACACTTAAAATGTTTGCAGAAACAATAGATACTCATACAATTATAAACATAACACCATGAAGCTTCCGAAAGAGATTTGTTACACTTTGAGAATTACATTTCTGCCTTAGTTTTCTTAATAAGTTGCACTGAATGCACAAAGACTTCAAAGGGGGAAAAATATTGCTTAACCCATTAGAAATGAGAGCTAACTGGCAAGTAATCCAAAGGCTTCAAATGAATACTGATTAGCAGCTTTCTTTGGATATTTCAATTAAACAAAGACTGCATTAGTACCACAAACGGATGATGGAGACAAAGCTTAGCACAAAATTATATTTTACTGTTCCTACTAAATAAAATGTTCGCAACTTGAAAGTACTACATAATTAATATTAGTTCATTTTCAAGCAGTCAAGTGGTTCATTTCCATCATGCTAACACTACTTCAGTACTGCACAAGACAGAAGAACAAACCACAAGGATTAATACCATATTCTCAGTAGCAACTAAATTGAAACTCAGTCCAAGTTTATGCATAATAACTGTGTCTGCTTCAGGTCTCTCATAGCATGCAAGTATCACGCTCCAGTACAGATGCTGCAAGTTTAAAAGATAAAACTGTAAACTATAAAAGCTTTGAGAGGTTGGTTATGACTAGATTGAACTCCTGCCTCAGCAGGGATCTGGACCCATTGCAATTTGCCTATCACCACAATAGGTCAACGGCAGACACAATCTCAATGGCTCTCCACACGGCTTTAGACCACCTGGACAACACAAACACCTACGTCAGAATGCAGTTCATCGACTATTACTCAGCATTTAATACCATCATTCCCACAACCCTGATTGAGAAGTTGCAACACCTGAGCCTCTGTACCTCCCTCTGCAATTGGATCCTCGACTTCCTAACTGGAAGACCACAGTCCGTGTGGATTGGTGATAACATATCCTCCTCACTGACGATCAACACTGGCACACCTCAAAGGTGTGTGCTTAGCCCACTGTTTGACTCTCTATACACACATGACTGTGTGGCTAGGCATAGCTCAAATACCATCTATAAATTTGCTGGCATTGTTGGTAGAATCTTGGGTGGTGACGAGAGGGCATACAGGAATGAGATATGCCAACTTGTGGAGTGGTGCCGCAGCAACAACCTGGCACTCAACGTCATTAAGACGAAAGAGCTGATTGTGGACTTCAGGAAGGGTAAGATGAAGGAGCACATACCAATCCTCATAAAGGGATCAGAAGTGGAGAGAGTGAACTGCTTCAAGTTTCTCAGTGTCAAGATCTCTGAGGATCTGACCTGGACCCAACGTATCGATGTAGTTATAAAGAAAGCAAGACAGCGGCTATACTTTATTAAGAGTTTGAAGAGATTTGGCATATCACAAATACACTCAAGAACTTCTATAGTTGTACCATGGAGAATATTCTGACAGACTGCATCACTATCTGGTATGGAGGGTCCACTGCACAGGGCTGAAAGAAGCTGCAGTAGGTTGTAAATCTAGTCAGCTCCACCTTGGGCACTAGCCTACAAAGTACCCAGGACATCTTTAGTGAGCAGTGTCTCAGAAAGGCAGCGTCTATTATTAAGGACCGCCAGCACCCAGGGCATGCCCTTTTCTCACGGTAACCATCAGGTAGGAGATACGGAAGCCTAAAGGCACACACTCAGCGATTCAGAAACAGCTTCATCCCCTCTGCCACCCTATTCTTAAATGGACATTGAAGCCTTGGACACTACCTGATTTTTTAAAAAATATACAGTATTTCTGTTTTTATACATTTTAAAAAATCTATTCAATATATGTAATTGATTTACTTGTTTATTTATAATGTTTTATTTTATTTATTATTATTTTTTTCTCTCTTCTAGATGTATTAGATGTATTGCATTGAACTACTGCTGCTAAGTTAACAAATTTCGCGTCATATGCCGGTGATAATAAACCTGATTCTAATTCTGATATTTCAATAAATATAAGGTAGGTGCTGATATCATATACTGTGGCGACCCATTTCCTGGCGCATCCGAACCGACTCACAATTAGATAGCCTACGGGGGTTTGCGAACACAGAGCTTTGGAGCCTCTGCGCCATGGGGGGCCGGTTGAGGGAGGCTTAAAAGTGAGGCTGAAGTTTTCGAATAAAGTTTTTTCCTTCGACTACAGTTACCGACTCCGTGTCGTAATTTTAGCGCTGCGTGTAGCACACCGCTACAATACCTTCTTCAATAGTAACAAAGTTGAAAGTAAAAGTACATAAGCATCACCATATACAACCCTGAGATTCATTTTCTTGTGAGCATACTCATAAATCCTTAACAGAGCAACAACCAACTCAATGAATGTCAGCACCATTTTGGGTATTCAACTTGTGTACAAAAGACAACAATCCGCAAATACGAAAAGAGAAAACAATAATAATAAATAAATAATAAATATCAAGAACCTGGGATGATGTGTCCTTAAAAATGAGTCCATATGTTGTGAGAACATTTCAACAATGGGGAAAGTAAAGCTGTGTGAAGTTATCCCCTTAGGTTCAAGAGCCTGATGATGCTTGATAAGCAATAACTATACCTGAAAGTGGTGGTGTAAGTCCTGTACCTTCTTCCTGATGGCAGGAGAGAGAGGAGAGCATGTTCTGGATGGTGAGGGTCCCAATGATGGATGCTGCTTTCCTGCAACAACATTTGGTGCCAATGTGCTCAATGGTGGGGATGGCTTTATCCATGATGGACTAGGCCGTAGGACTTTCCTTTCAAGGGCTTTGGTGTTTCCATGCTAGGCTGTGATGCACCTGGCCAATACACTCTCCCTACACATCTAACAAAATCTGTCAAAGTTTTAGATGTCATGCCAAATCATCACAAACTCCTAAGGAAGTAGAGGGGCTGCAGTGCCTTCTTCATAATTGCACTGACGTGATAGGCACAGGACAGGTCCTCCAACATAATAACACCAAATTATTTAAAGTTGCTGACCTTTTCCACCTTTGATCCTCCAATGAGGACAAGTTCATGGACCTCTGGTTTCCTCCTCCTAAGTCAATAATTAGGTCCTTCATCTTGTCAAATTATGAAGTACTTGTTGTGGCACCACTCAGCCAGATTTTCAATCTCTCTCCTATATGCTGATTCATCACCACCTTTAATTTGGCCTACGACAGTGGTGTTGTCCGCAAATTTGAATATGGCATTGGAGCCATGTTTAGCCACGGTCATTAGTGTAAAGCAAGTAGAGCAGGGGCGAAGCACACAGTTTTGGGTGCACCCTTGCTGATGGAGACCATAGAGGAGATGCTCTTGCCAATCTGAACTGACCCGAGTCTGCAAGTGAGGAAATCGAGGATCCTATTGTAGAAGAAAGCATTGAGGCCAAGTTCTTAAAGCTTTTGACTAGTTTTGAGCAGATGATGGCTTTGAATGCCAAGCTGTAGTTGATAGAGAACATTTTGACCTATGCATCTTTGCTGTCTAGATGTTCCAAGGTTGAGTGTAGAGCCATCTGCTGTGGACCTGTTGGTCCAGTTAGCAATTTTGAGTGGATCCAAGTCATTTCTCAGGCAAGACTTGATATGCTTCATCAGCAACCTCTGAAAACATTTCTTCACTGTGGATCTAAGTGTTGCTGGATGACAGTCACATTACCATGTTCTTCCTAGGCACCAGTATAACTAAAGCCTGGTTAAGCAGTTGGGTACCTCAGACTGCCAAAGCAGGAGGTTAAAGACCTCCATGAACTCTCCAGACAGTTGATCAGCACAGGTTTTTAGTACTTGGCCAGGTAAGCTGTCTGGGCCAGATGCTTTTCATGGGTTCATGAGGAGGAGTGCTAACAGATGCTCCAAAGATTTCATCACTGAGAGAGGAAGGATCAAATGAGCTTGGGGTCTACTTGCAGCGAGTGGTCTACGCCGCAGTAAGGGTGATGGTCTTAGGAAATATTGTGGGCCAAAGAGCCTTTTCCTGCAAGTACTTTTCTATGCACTGTAACATTATTTTGCATTAGTAAGGCATTGTTATCAAGACCAATACTGACTAGTCATCCAATCAGGGGAGGAGAAAATCAGAACAGTTACTTAAATAAGGCTACTTTCTGAAGACATATCCACTTCCTGGACATTAGCACTGTGTATAGTTCAGCTGAATGAAACCAAGCTTAATTTGAACATTATCCCCAAATGTTTCTGCATTAAGAAATACCATAGAAAGCTGATAACCTCATCAAAATAAACAGATGGTTGCTACTTGGTTAATTAGAATTCCCATTTGAAACATGATTTTTGCACTTAATAATGAAACAAAAATGCACAGGCAACATTAGCAATGAATTATAGAAATGCTTGGTGCATCGCATAAAGTTGCCTACATATCATTGAGAGCCTCACAAAACAATTTGACCTTCCAAGAGCATCACATTGAAGGTGAAGGTTATAAATAAATGCCTCATTAAGTATTTAACATTTCACGAACACGCAGAGAAGTGAATAAGCTGTCTCTGTAAGGCCAGCAGGGGAGATGAGATCAAATTTATCAATTTTTGTTTTATTTTTATGGCATGATTCTCGATTCAGGGAGAAGAACATTTTCAATGTCAAAAGAAACTTTCTAGTAAAATGTAGCATATGACAAGGTAACTTTCAAACACTGTAATATAATGGAAGCATTTAATGCTAATTTCTTGGAGCAAGGATCTATTGTTGCATTAACTGCACCAATTGTTACCTATGGACCAGATATGCATCCATCCATATAATAATCCTCTTGGGGAAAGAGGAAAAATATACAGTCAGCATTGTATCAGATTATTATCACACGATCATTTCCATTTCCCCCTCCTCATTATGACATGAAGTATCTCCATTCAATTTAATTGCTACAGGAAATGTACATTTTTGGTGACAAAGAAAAAGTTGTTTCCTGGTGGAAAAAATGCACTAATTTATAAAACAGACGTTCTCATTCTCTCTGAGAGGTGAAATTTGTCCTTAACTTTAAGTTCTGAATTGTTGCAAGTTACCTGGAAAGTAAAATGCAAGCAACCATGGATAACAGATTCCAGCAACAATGGTAAATCATGGCCAAATTACAGATCAAGTATAAATACCCACCTTTGCGCAGAATGTCAAATAAGAAAGAAACCTGCTTTAAAAGTGTTTTATAATCCACAGGAACTGTGAAATTCAGTAGTGCCAGATTAATTTTATCTAACCATCTACCATGTATTCTTATCCAAGAGAAATTGCAGAAAAAAATATTGAAAATGCTTTCTGGATATTATTTACTAATAACCTATCTATTAATGGAACTATACATCTAATAAGATTAAATTGAAGTGCCGCATTTTATTGCCAAATCAGAAGAGGTCATGCTGAAACTATATTCGCTTCATAAAGGTGACTTTGTTTAAAGTTATTATTAATCAAATACTGGCCTTGGACATACAAGTGAAGAACTACATAAAATATATTTTTTAATTATGCCTTTAACCAAGTTTTCAAAAAATCTGCAGTAAAATAAAGGTAGTAATTTCAATTTTACTTGCTCATCACACCAACTTCAAGATGAGGGAAAGGAAAAATGTCTGGATCATAGAAACAAGCCTTTGGCAAAATTTGTCCATGCTACTAACAGAATTAGTCTCATAGCCCACTAAATTACCCCTATCTATGTGCTGACCCAAATGTCTCTTGAAAGTCTTAATCGTCCCTGCCTCTACTATGAACGTTGACAGTGCGTCCCACATGTGCACCACCCTCTGAAGGAAAACATTGCCTCCCAGGTCCAGTTTAAATCTCTTCCCTTCCCCTTTTAAAGGAGGCCTGACCAATGTCTGGTACAGCTGTAACATGCTGGTCTACCCCTGTACTTAAGATCCTGACTGATTAAGGCAAGCAAACCCAAGACCTTCTTCACCACTCTGTCTAGCTATATCACCAAACACTGTAATTGTTGGTACAATTACAAAAAGTTGGTACTTCCACATTTTTCTCTGCAGTTCCTTCCATATACCCACCATCCTGTGTAAAAATTTTGTTCCTCAGATCCCTTTTAAATCTTTCCCTCTCACTTTAAATATATATTCTCTAGTTTTTAAATTCCCCTACTCAGGGGAAGAAGATATGATCATCAATTAATCACCACAAAGCACAATAAAATCAAAGGAGAAAACTCAATCCACTCCTTATTCATTTCATTTATTTTCTACTGTTTGCTTCACCTCATTCCCCATCCAAATCCAATTTTACCACTGCCTTCTAAGTGTGCTCAACTCAAATACCATACTTAGCTCTGAGGCCCCAGCAAGGCTATGGAAGATCAAGCATTGAATGTTTTTTTTTAAACCTCTGGGCGTTTTTGGCTTAAAACAAAAGATAATGAAAAGATACAGTCAGCCTAACTTGATAAACATGGGTTCATTTACACCAGAAATTCTGATGAACCAACAGAATTATGGTAGTTAAAAAAAAAATGAGTTTCATCCAAATAACTGACAGTCTTAAAATAAAATTAAAGATAAGCCTCTGAATAATAATTATTATACAATATTATTCAATTTACTCTATTTTCTTGTATTAATCCAACCAGAATAAACTGCAGGTAAGGCAGATCTGACTTCACATATTAACCAATATGTGGACAAATAATAAGGTAATGAAGAATTCATTAATTTCGTTGAATTCCATAGGTTTTGTACCTTCAGCAGTAGAGGATATTTACAGATTCTCTGTATTGGAGTGAGCAAGTAGCCTTCCAGTGGAATATCAGTGGTCTTCATTCCTCCCAATACCATGCAATTCTAAAACAAAGAAAAATTGTTAGGACTAATACATTTTCTATAAATAGCATTTCAAGAGACAAGACTATAGAAAAAGATCTCAATTAACATATATTGATTACACCATCTTCATTTGCAAGCATTTAAATCAAACTCCCTTAAAGAAAGGAAGTAAATCTCTTGGTTATAGAAAATCTTTATTTGCTTAATAAAGGAGACTTTATTTCAAGTTATTATTAATCAAATACTGGCCTTGGACTACAATTGAAGAACTACATAAAATATTTTTTTTAATTATGCCTTTAACCAAGTTTTCAAAAATCTGAAGTAAAATAAAGGTAGCAATTTCAATTTTACTTGCTAATTTAATTTAACAACTTAATGAGATCTACTGGAAAGGCAATAGAATCAAAACCAGTCTACTTGACCACACATTGCAAATATTTTTCAACAAACAGATACAGCTTAATTCTAGTGTGACCAGACATGCTTACCAAAATCATAGTCCGCACTTCAGGTATTTTGTTCAATTCCATTAGAAGTCTCAAAGCCTTTTCATGGTTGCTACAATATTCTTGATAGACACAAAATCGATCTTTCTACAATACAAAGATATTACTGAAGTTACAATGATAATATACATAAGTACTGCATTATGTTAAGGTTATCTTTGGTTGAAGTAGATTTGGTGGAAGACAAACATCTGGAGAAGCAATTATTTAACAAGTAAAGACAAGGGCAGTTAACGAGACCTTTGATCAAGGATTAACAGAGTTTAGTTAAATAGCAATATCTTTAAATTCAACTCATATTTAGCAACTGACAAAATATACATGGACTTTTTATCCCTACTCTTTGGGTTCTATTTTAAGCGTCTCACACTGAATTTTTTTTTTAAATGAAGGAATTTTTTTGCTTGTACTGCTGCTCTGTTCTGGAGCCTAAAAAGTATTCTCCTATTAGTGGGATATTGATAGGATGCAAAACTGGGCTAAGAAGTGGCAGATGGAGTTCAACCCAGATAAGTGTGAGGTGGTTCATTTTGGTAGGTCAAATATGATGGCAGAATATAGTATTAATGGTAAGACTCTTGGCAGTGTGGAGGATCAGAGGGAACTTGGCATCAGAGTCCATAGTACACTCAAAGCTGCTACACAGGTTAACTATGTGGTTAAGAAGGCATGCAATGCATTGGCCTTCATCAATCGTGGGATTGAGTTTAGGAGCTGATAGATAATGTTGCAGCTATATAGGACCCTGGTCAGACCTTACTTGGAGTACTGTGCTCAGTTCTGGTTGTCTCACTACAAGGAGGACGTGGAAACCATAAATAGGGTGCAGAGGAGATTTACAAGGATGTTGCCTGGATTGGGGTGCATGCCTTATGAGAATAGGTTGAGTGAACTCAGCCTTTTCTCCTTGGAGTGATGGAGGATCAGACGTGACCTGATAGATGTATATAAGATGATGAGAGGCATTGATCATATGGACAGTCAGATATGCCTGAAGTGGCTAGCACAAAAGGGCACAGTTTTAAGGTGCTTGGAAGTAGGCACAGAGGAAATGTCAGGGATAAGTTTTTTTTTTAAAAACGCAGAGAGTGGTGAGTGCGTGAAATGGGCTGCCGGTGACGGTGGTGGAGGCGGATACAATAGGGTCTTTTAAGAGACTCCTGGATAGGTATATGCAGCTCAGAAAAATAGAGGGCTATGGCTAACCCTAGGTAATTTTTAAGGTACGAACATGTTCAGCACAGTTTTGTGGGCCAAAGGGGCTGTATTGTGCTGTAGGTTTTCTATGTTTCTATGTATTACTTGGGTGCACCTAGGAAATGTGGATCAAATTTGACTCTTATTTTTCATACAAAATAGTGGGCTTAGTGGGTGCTGCGCCCCTTAATTTTCTTTACATGACACAGTTATAGAGTCAAAATCTATTAGGTTTTCTGTAGGAAATTCATAGTGCAACAATAAGAATAAATCTGTGCGATCAAGATTTAACATGGAACTGTAACCCAA
This sequence comes from Hypanus sabinus, assembly GCF_030144855.1. Lineage (NCBI taxonomy): Eukaryota > Metazoa > Chordata > Chondrichthyes > Myliobatiformes > Dasyatidae > Hypanus > Hypanus sabinus. The sequence continues at coordinate 131,490,688 of NC_082714.1, forward strand.
GTTACACAAAAGTTTTGTCAATATTCAAGATAACATGAATTGTATGCTTAAAAGCAGAACCTCAAAGTACATGTCTACCTGTGACTTAGTATTGGGAATCTGTAATAGTTAAGAATCGGATTCATAATTTCAACAAACACTTGAACTCATTGAATGTATTTTCCCTCAAAAGAAAATATTAAGTAAGCAAATACGATCAAGGTTAGTGAAAAAGAAAAAAAAACCTTGTGTGCAATAAAGCAATTTTAAAACCTTGTTCAATTTACAATTGGTTCAATTAGCCAACTCTTTCTTGGAGGCAAAGTAATTATCTTCGCCTATTGAGCAACCATAACTTTTGAAGTACCAGTATTACTTGGACTTCAGAGCTTTCAAAAATCACAAAGCTAAATCCTTGACTCCCTGGCCAAGGAAAATATGATTTTATGAAAAACAACCATGTGAATGGATCCGAGCCTACTTTAACATATCAATTTTTAAATAAATTTCACTTCTCAACTTCTCCATTAAATCCTAGAGGTTTCTCAATGACAAATCAATTGCTATCATTGATTATTCTTGGAAAGGCCACTGAAATGAATTTATATCTGCATGAGAAAAGGTATTGAACACAGGGAAAATAAATAGGTGTCAGTTCTTATCCAGAATTAATATTAACTTAATTTTTATGAGAATAAATAAACATTTCTACCAATTCAATTTCAATTATTTTGCATTATAAACACTATTACAAGAAATACTTTTACCTTGCACTGGAATGGGGGGAGGGGGTTAATAAATTATTTATCAATGGCAAGCAAGTCAAAAATCTTCCTCAAAACTTGAAGTACATTGAAACTAAAATAGATCAGAGTATTGTAATAAGACAGACAATCTTTCAAGCAGTTTAAAATGGGGACAAGGTTGGGAACTAAGCATTAATACAAACAACTAATGCAAAAAAATGCAAAGTGTGTTCCTTACATTCTTGGCTGAGCTTCACATAAAAAGAATTTAATTGTAACTCCTTTCCTCAGGATATCCAAGCCTACTTGCAAGTTAGCTGTAAAGGTATTAGTAGTTCATGTGCAAAAACAAGTGGATGGACCCACCAGTAATCAACCTAATGATAATGATGTCTAATTTTTTTCATTCATATTAAGCCTAAAAATTATGAGATGTCTTAGCAACAATAGAAGTAAATAAATTCTCAGTGCTGAATTATACTTATCCTAGCCTGCTATAAAAGGCAGGGGAGAAAATTGCTGGAGATAATTTGGATAATTATTTACATCTTAACTGGCCACAAGCGAGGTGCTACAAAAATGTTAAACAATAAATGTGGTTCCTTTATTCAAGAAAGGCAGGATGATAACCTGGATAACCAACTCAGCAAGATGACCACAGTTAACCACTGGAATGTGTTGTGGGTTGCTTACAAAACTTCTAAATATACCTCTACTGAATTACTCACTGCAATCTGGAGCCTGTAATTTCCCTTTAAGCAACATACTTGTGAACCATCTTAATGAACTAGCGATTTTCCAATCTTCTGAAGGACTCAATCGACTTAACTCTCAAGCATGAAGGAACAGCACCTTTTAAGTGGGCGAAGTATTTTGCCATTGCTGAAAGAGAGGGAGGAGGGGAGAAGACCAAGCCAGGCTGAAACACCAAGCACTGAAAGTTTCTCTACCCAGCATTCTGTTAGCAAATGTGCTGTCACTGGAGAACAAGACTGAGGATGCAAGGGGTAGATTGCTGTATTGGAGAGAAATGAGGAATTGCTGTGTTCTGTGTTTCACGAAGATATGGCTCACTTCGAACATGCTAGATTTGGCAATCAGGTCAGAGGGCTTCTTGATACACAGGATGAACTGAACAGCTGATTCGGGGAAGGCAAAATGTGGGGGTCTGTGTTTCCTGATAAACTCTCTGTGGTGCTTGGACACAGCAGTTTTGGTCTTGAAGCACTCTAGTTTTCCCAACCTGTAACATCTAACATTACATGTAGGCGTCTAAATCCTCAACAAACATTCTCAATGTAAACTGCAGAATAATGTCACCATGCACTTCCGTGTGTGAAGTTAAAATAATACTTCGGTTAGATAACTTGACAAGTCTGAAAGATGGTATCAGATAGACTACTAACACATTTCACATCAGGGATAAATGACAAATATAGTTTAGTTTTTCAGTCTCTTTCTCACTCAAGCATTTACTTCCAATACTCTTCAAAACAATATTCCACTCAATTACTAAATGACTGGTAACCATCTCAATTGATCCCAGCAAAGCATGATGAAACTAGGTGTTTCTGGGAAAGCACCATTGGTTTGTAGTCTCTGTGTCAAGAGGACTACAGGTACTTGCCCCACTCTGGAGATCAGAGCACAAATATGCTGAAATTTCAATCCATTTGGTAGGAAAAGATTCACTGCTTGAGGCTCAATCTTTGAGATAAACTGCTAAAGGCAAGATATGCCTTTTCAGGTGACTTCAGAATGATCCACAAATCAATATAAAAAGCAGCTGTTTTCTTGTTACTCATCCCACCTGTGGACCAACCATCAACACTTAGCTCATTGCTTTGTGCAACTGACTCAACAAAAGTGACAGCATTTCAGAAACAACTCGTAGCTTGCAGGTTAGGCTTTTGTAAAATCAAAATATTTCAAAGCAATTTGCAGTTCAAGTCACAAATAGAAAGTACACAAACTAGCTTCCAAAAAAAAAGTTACATATTGGCTGAATTAATGGAGAACAACTATTAGTTGAACACATCCATGGGATCATTAACAAACACTTGAAAGGGCTTCTGTTTTAATGCATTTCCTCTTTAGGGAAGGCATAATCTCACAAAATTAGTTACTGGAGTCCTGGTTCAAACTATTAATGTGAATGTTGATTAAGTATAATGGTTTGGTATGGTTACTGGAGGCTGGCTAAGATCTATTCTCTCTATACTCAATACTATGTGGCTAAGCACAGCTCAAAATTCATCTTTTAATTTGCCAATGACATAACTGTTGTCAGCAGAATCTCAGAAGATGCAAAGGAAATATACAGGTGTGAGACAGGTCAGCTGGTTAAATAGAGTCGCAACAACAACCTTGCATTCAACGTCAGTAAGTACAAAGAATTGATTATGGACTCGGGGAATGGAAATAGAAAAAACACACAGTTATCATCGAAGGGTTGGCAGTGGAAAGGGTGAGCAGCTTTCGAGTTCTTGGGTATTAACATTTCTGAAGATCTACCTTGGTCCCAACATACTGTTCCAATTAAAAAGAAGGCACACCAAGAGCTCTATTCATTAGGAGTTTGAGGAAATTTGGTATGGCACCAAATACTCACAAATTTCCACAGATTACCATAAAAAATATTCTAAGTGACTGTATCACCGACTGCTATGGAAGCACCAATGCAGAAGATCAGAAAAGGCTGCAGATGGTTGCAGTCTCAGGCATCTTGAATGCTTGATAGATGTTCTGTAACATCTCGGATTTTCAAGATGTTACAACCTTTATGTTGAAATGGCAGAGACCTTTCATTTTCAGCATTTGCATATCCCCAAATTCTAAACTGAGAGCAAGAATTAAGAGCTGCCACATCTATGGAACTGATTAAATTAAAGGAAAAAAGATAAAACACTGACAAATTCTACTCACAAACTGAAGGAAGATATTCCCAAGTTCATGTTGAGGTTGTGGTTCTGGTTGTAAACGGCATTCAAGAGCTTCAAGGAACAACATGTGGACATCAAGTATCTCCTCAATATTAGAAAACAAAACCTAAAAAAAAAAACAGCAGAACCACATCCAGAATATAATTCTTCACGTTAAACTATCAATCTGCTCTCAGGATCATTCAGGAGGGTTTATTTCCATGAGAAAAGCATTAAAGTACAGTGTCCATCCCACTTTCTATATTAGACGACCATTGGAAACTGCTGCATATACTGCGGAAAACCCTCATCACACTGAGCGATGAAGCAGCTACAACCATAATTCAAGTTTGCTACAAAGGATACAAAATATGATTTTTTTTGGAAGAAAAATCAGCAAACCAAATCTTGATCACTCATTTTCATGATTTTATTTTATGTATAGGCCAGAAATAAACCTACCATCATTGTCACATTTCATTATAATTGGAACTTTAGTATTGTACTAAAGAAGAGCTCATGACAACATTGGTTGCATGTAATCAGCATGATTACCTCCAACCACTCTGGCAAATGTCTCAGGAAATTTCACACCCCTCTATGGGGAGCAAAGAGGGAAAGACAGAGATAGGCATGGGGAGAATAACTGATAATTCCTTTAACTGAACACTGAAGCAAAAAAAGCAAGACATAATATGCACCAAATATAAGGGGATCACAAAGTTACCTTAGTGTTTGGTTCCTGGAGACAGAATTTTATTTAAGTTGAAAATGAGCAATTTTGCCCACAATTCCTTGACAGCTCTCAAGGAATGATTTACAAAGAGTACACTGGGGGGAAAAGAAATATCAGCATAGGTGACAGCAAAAAAAACTGTGACAAATGTTTGAGTGCAATTCAAGTGCAACAGTGGTGGTTGGTGGGGGGGGGAGTGTGGAGGGAAGTGAAAAGGATCTGTAAATTACTAAAATAAGGTTGTATGTTAATGAGAAGTGGCTGGGTTTGGTAATGTTTTAATTTATCTGCAGGAGAGTTTCACGAGAACATTGGCTTTTCCCGTATGTGTTCTCTGAATTGCTTACTGGTCAAAAGCATTACCTAAGAGCAGAGTTTGGTAGAATTCTGTGGTCAGTTCTTCACAAGTCAGTTCTTCCATGACCCAGGGACCTTCTGCATTGCAATCTGTAGGCAGACTTGCTTTGTCACCAAATAAACTCACAGCAGAATTGTCTCTAATGCTGCATTCCTGCCTACACCAGGTAACCTTTCACCCTTTTGTTTATCAAGAATTCAGGACGTTGCTGATTGTTCAGAGAACGTCCGCGTGCCAGGGTCAGCCTGGGCCTTGAATAAGGTCAGAATAGAAACATAGAAAATAGGTGCAGGAGTAGGCCATTCAGCCCTTCGAGCCTGCACCGCCGTTCAATATGATCATGGCTGATCATCCAACTCAGAACCCTGTACCTGCTTTCTCTCCATACCCTCTGATCCCTTTAGCCACAAGGGCCATATCTAACTTCCTCTTAAATATAGCCAATGAACTGGCCTCAACTGTTTCCTGTGGCAGAGAATTCCACAAATTCACCACTCTCTGTGTGAAGAAGTTTTTCCTCATCTCGGTCCAAAAAGGCTTCCCCTTTATCCTTAAACTGTGACCCCTCATTCTGGACTTCCCCAACATCGGAAACAATCTTCCTGCATCTAGCCTGTCCAATTCCTTTAGAATTTTATACGTTTCAATAAGATCCCCCCTCAATCTTCTAAATTCCAGTGAGTATAAGCCTAGTCGATCCAGTCTTTCTTCATATGAAAGTCCTGCCATCCCAGGAATCAATCTGGTGAACCTTCTCTGTACTCCCTCTATGGCAAGAATGTCTTTCCTCAGATTAGGGGACCAAAACTGCACACACTACTCTAAGTGCAGTCTCACCAAGGCCTTGTACAACTGCAGTAGAACCTCCCTGCTCCTGTACTCAAATCCTTTTGCTGAATGCCAACATACCATTTGCCTTTTTCACCGCCTGCTGTACCTGCATGCCTACCTACAATGACACCCAGGTCTCGTTGCACCTCCCCTTTTCCTAATCAGCCACCATTCAGATAATAATCTGTTTTCCTGTTCTTGCAACCAAAGTGGATAACCTCACATTTATCCACATTAAATTGCATCTGCCATGAATTTGCCCACTCACCTAACCTATCCAAGTCACCCAGCGTCCTCTTAGCATCCTCCTCACAGCTAACACCACCGCCCAGCTTCGTGTCATCCGCAAACTTGGAAATGCTGCATTTAATTCCCTCGTCTAAATCATTAATATATATTGTGAACAACTGGGGTCCCAGCACTGAGCCTTGCGGTACCCCACTAGTCACCGCCTGCCATTCTGAAAAGGTCCCCTTTGCTTCCTGTCTGCCAACCAATTCTCTATCCACATCAATATCATACCCCCAATACCATTGTGCTTTAAGTTTGCACACTAATCTCCTGTGTGGGACCTTGTCAAAAGCCTTTTGAAAATCTAAGTATACCACATCCACTGGCTCTCCCCTATCCACTCTACTAGTTAAATCTTCAAAAAATTCTATAAGATTCGTCAGACATGATTTTCCTTTCACAAATCCATGCTGACTTTGTCCGGTGATTTCACCTCTTTCCAAATGTGCTGTTATCACATCTTTGATAACCGACTCTAGCATTTTCCCCACCACTGATGTCAGACTAACTTTTCCCGGTTTCTCTGTCCCTCCTTTTTTAAAAAGTGGGGTTACATTAGCCACCCTCCAATCCTCAGGAACTAATCCAGAATCTAAGGAGTTTTGAAAAATTATCACTAATGCATCCACTATTTCTTGGGCTTCTTCCTTAAGCGCTCTGGGATGCAGACCATCTGGCCCTGGGGATTTATCTGCCTTTAATCCCTTCAATTTACCTAACACCACTTCCCTATTAACATGTATTTCCCTCAGTTCCTTCATTTCACTAGACCCTCTGTCCCTTACTATTTCCAAAAGATTATTTATGTCCTCCTTAGTAAAGACAGAACCAAGGTAGTTATTCAATTGGTCTGCCATGTCTTTGTTCCCTATGATTAATTCACCTGTTTCTGACTGTAAAGGACCTACATTTGTCCTGACCAATCTTTTTCTTTTCACGTATCTATAAAAGCTTTTACAGTCAGTTTTTATGTTCCCTGCAGATTTCTCTCATAATCTTTTTTCCCTTTCCTAATTAAGCCCTTTGTCCTCCTCTGCTGGTCTCTGCATTTCTACCAGTCCTCAGGTGTGCCGCTTTTTTTGGCTAATTTATATGTTTCTTCTTTGGACTTGATACTATCCCTAATTTCCCTTGTCAGCCATGGGTACACTACCTTCCCTGGTTTATTCTTTTGCCAAACTGGGGTGAACAATTGTTGTAGTTCATCCATGAGATCTTTAAATGCTTGCCATTGCATATCTACCATCAACCCTTTAAGTATCATTTGCCAGTCTATCTTAGCTAATTCATGTCTCATACCTTCAAAGTTACCCTTCTTTAAGTTCAGAACCTTTGTTTCTGAATTAACTATGTCACGGTCCATCTTAATGAAGAATTCCACCATATTATGGTCACTCTTACCCGAGGGGCCTCACACGACAAGATTGCTAACTAACCCTTCCTCATTGCTCAATACCCAATCTAGAATGGCCTGCTCTCTCGTTGCAATGTATGCGGGATGGTTTTCTGAACCAACATGTCAAGGAACCAAGAAATCCTCTTCCTCAACACCCTTACCAATTTGGTTCACCCAATCTATATGCAGATTGAAGTCACACATTACAACTACTGTTCCTTTATTGCACGCATTTCTAATTTCCTGTTTAATGCCATCCCCAACCTCACTACTACTGTTAGGTGGCCTGTACGCAATTCCCACCGGTGTTTTCTGCCCCTTAGTGTTATGCAGCTCTACTCATATCGATTCCACATCCTCCAGGCTAATGTCCTTCCTTTCTATTGCATTAATCTCCTCTCTAACCAGCAATGCTACCCCACCTCCTTTTCTTTCCTGTCTATCCCTCCTGAATATTGAATATCCCTGGATGTTGAGCTCCCATCCTTGGTCTCCCAGGAGCTATGTCTCTGTGATTCCCAACTATATCATATTCATTAATAACTATCTGCACATTCAATTCATCCACCTTGTTACGAATGCTCCTCGCATTGACACACAAAGCCTTCAGGCTTGTTTTCACAACACTCTTAGCCCTTATACAATTATGTTGAAAAGTGGCTCTTTTTGCCCTGGATTTGTCTGCCTGCCACTTTTACTTTTCACCTTACTACTTTTTGGTTCTACCCTCATTTTACACCCCTCTGTCTCTCTGCACTTGTTCCCATCCCCCTGCCACATTAGTTTAAAGCCTCCTGAACAGCAGTAGCAAACGTTCCCCCTAGGACATTGGTTCCAGTCCAGCCCAGGTGCAGACCGCCCTGTTTATACCGGTCCCACCTCCCCCAGAATTGGTTCCAATGCCCCAGAAATTTGAATCCCTCCCCCTTGCACCATTTTTCAAGCCACATATCCATCTGAAATATCCTCCTATTTCTACTCTGACTAGCACATGGCACTGGTAGTAATCCAGAGATTATTACCTTTGTGGTCCTACTTTTTAGTTTATCTCCTAACTCCCTAAATTCACCTTGTAGGACTACATCCCATTTTTTTTACCTATATCGTTGGTACCTATGTGCACCACGACCACTGGCTGTTCACCCTCCTATTCCAGAATGTCCTGCAGCCGCTCAGAGACATCCTTGACCCTTGCACCAGGGAGACAACATACCATCCCGGAGTCTCATTTGCAGCCGCAGAAACGCCTATCTATTCCCCTCACAATCGAATCCCCTATCACTATAGCTCTCCTACTCCTTTCCCTTCCCTCCTGTGCCACAGAGCTACCCATGGTGCAATGAACTCGGCTGCTGCTGCCTTCCCCTGATGAGACATCTCCCCCAACAGTATCCAAAACAGTATATCTGTTTAGGAGGGAGATGACCTCAGGGGACTCCTGCTCTACCTGCCTACTGCTACACTGTCTAATGGCCACCCCTTCCCTTTCTGCCTGTGTAGCCTTTACCTGCGGTGTGGCCAACTCACTGAACGTGCTATTCACGACTTTGACACACCCAGCATCAATACAGGCAAACAGCAAGCCCAGGACTGCTAAGGAATAAACTCATTCGTCCCAGTTTGATGATGGTCAGGTCAAGCATTGGCCCGAGCTTTTTTTAAAATTCAAGCAGGCCTCCAGCTCCCATTGGCAACTTGAAAGTGTTATGAGGCAAAGGAAAAAGGTGAAAACTACTGGCTGAATACTTTTAAATACATACCATCTTTGAAATGTAATATTAAAGTATTCAATAAATAATAAATGTGTTCTTTTGTTAATTATTCCAGACTAAGTCCAAAGGGCAATTACTAGTTAATACTAAAATTTATCCATCTTGAAGTCTTACCTTGAGATCTTCATCAGTGATCTGTTTCTCTGACTTCCCTCCATCGTTCTGATGATTTCTATGTAGGAATGACTAAACACAAGGTGGGAGAAAAGATTAATTATATTTGTGCAAGGTGTAGATTTATAGAAATTTACATTTTAAAAAACTGTCACAAAACACTTCAAAAATACCCTGCACTTCACACTTTTTAAAATTCACCGAATTTGTTATCACCAAGGATCAGCGTTCAAGGAAAAACAGGAAGTACAAACTTTGAAGATAAAATGTTTTCAGTGACTGCTTTCAAATTTAATCCTCCCCAGATGGCAATGATAATATCAGTTAAAGGGCTTACTAATTTATATTCTGTTTATATAGTTTGATTGCAATTTCTATTGATACAGTTCAATACAAAAAACTATGTAAACTCAGTCTATCAATAGTAGTCATGACTCGAGTAAGGTGGAAAAAATGTACAAGGCAGCACCAACCACCATGAATTGGTTTCCAGCAACCTCTCAAATGCCTTGCATCTCAAGGACAAGGAATCACTATGCGAGGACCACACAAGCCATCATCCTAATCAATATGTACACTCTGAGCCTGTTAGATACAGATGGTTCACAGCCAAATCTTTGATCGCGATAGCCAAGGTCAAATTTGCCCACATAGCCGAGATGCATTTAATTAATTCCTGGTATAAATGCGTCCTTTATCAAGCAGAATCCATCGATATTTGAATTTAGAAGGTTAATACTTTCAGTACATTCTCAGTGATCCTACTTAAATATGTAATTATCAGTAGGTGGCTAGATCCTCACATTCAACAATACAAATTGAGGGGATGGTGCCTCAAAATAATAATTGCAGTTTATGGCTCACGGGAAGAAACCTCTTCACGTGCAAAGCTGAGTTTTCAGAATTCCCTACCTCAGTTTGCACAGAGACGATGACATGCAATACAAATGCCACAGGTAGCAAGAGACAAGCAGAATAAAAACAACAATAACTAGCAAGGTGCAGCAGAAGTTGATTGCAGAGGCAAATTGCTTGAGGTTTGTCACAATATTTGTTTTGCTCCTATTTCTTATATTATTAATTTTGTAATTGGTAATATAGAACAACATGCATGTGAAAATGACAATTAAACTACCAAGCTTATTGGAGAACAAACACAAGTGCTTCTCTGCTGCACTATCTCCATATTGCCTTCCAGTGGACAGCGATCATTTGAACAGATTGCTATTAGTACAAGAGGTACAAGAGCCTTAGGTCCCAAACCATCAGGTTCAGTAACAGGTATTACCCTACAACTATCGGGCTCCTGAACCAGCATGGATAACTTACTTCAAAACTGAACTGACTCTACAATCTATAGACCCACTTTCAATGACTCTACAATTCATGTTCTCAATAGAATTTTTTATTATTATTTGGATGATTTGTCTTGTTTTGCACATTGTTTGTCAGTCTGTTATTTATATTTTTTCATAAATGTTATTGTATTTCTTTATTTTCCTATAAATGCCTGCAAGAAAATGAATCACAAGGTAGCATATGGTGATAAATAGGTACTTTGATAATACATTTACTTTGACTTTGAAGACTTGACGTGACAAAGTTTGGCTCTGACCAGCTTATTAACAGACTGGGATGCAAATTGAAGACCAATACAAGTTTAATTACATAGTAACTGTTTAGAAGGCTTGACAGAATTACATGCAGGGGCACCACCTTCCTTGGCTGCATTACTTGACAGCATTTCTGCACCTAAACAATTAAGTTTGCAAATTTAAAATAATTTGCATCAAACTTATTTTTTACTGTCTATAGACACTACCGTATTCTAGGAACAATGGTAATTTGTTCTTTGTGCAAATTAAGTCAAACTATTAAAGGCTTTATCTCCACCAACCAAATTTTTAATGAAGTACTGACAATCAGAAAGCACAGGATTAAGAGATTTGACAATCAAAGATACCAACTGAAGTTCAGTTACTGAGGCATAGGAGTTTAGAAACATTGCTGTCTGAATTCATTCTTATGCAATTTCCTGTAAAGTCAACAGAATCCACAAGCGTGTACCAGAGATCTACAAGAGTCAACGTCTCAGGAAAGTAATGTCTGTCATCAGTGTGCACACCTCCTGGACTTATGCCCTCCTTTCAATGATGCCATCAGGCAAGAGGTGCAGGGTGCCTGAAGATGCACACTTCAAAGTTCAACAAATGTTAGCATTGTTTATTTTTAGGCACATGAATGCATAATTTAATTTACGCCCGTCAGATTTGCAATGTACAGTACTGCTGCAAAAGGCTAATCTCCACAGCATTTACACCCCATTTACGTATACCTATTACAATAGAATCACAACTTCCATCAGCAATTTTTTAAGTGTATAAAGACATTCCCTTGCTGGGATCAGGTAGAGCCCAAAGGTTTTGGAAGATGCTTCATTCGTAAACTAGTGATTAACATCCATTATAGTTAATTTTTCAAAACAAAAACAGAAAAATACACGCCAAAAAGCCAATATACACAGTTCTTTCACTTCAGAAGTGCAAAATACATGACCTGGTAGAGAAATGAGAAAAGATTACAAGCAAAATGCTATTTTGTCTTTCCTCACACCCCCCCCCCCCCCACCACATACTGTATATTGAATGGGCAAATGCACATCAAGTACTTTTTGAAACATCTGGTGGCAATACTTGGCATGACATCAGTACAAAGTGAACTTCCAATACCAAAAAGATCAAATGCTTATTAATTCCATCAAAAAGACTGATCTCCATAATAGTCCCAATTATGACTTTAGCTCATCCAATATTTAGGATTTCAAGAGCCCAAATAGTTAAAGCAGCCCATAAAGGAATATCATTTCTTCACAAGTCAAAAATCACTGCAAGTTTAAAGTACTTCGCCAATTTCTTTGATACCAATTCACTTTTTTACTTCACAATTTCAATACTGGGAAATTTCAACAGTGTTCTGAGAAGAATGCTTAGGGGTTTAAAACTGTCAATTTAAATTTCAAAGATAGTGCCCAAAATAACTTGGATTTAAAAACAGCTCCATAATTACCAAGTAAAAACATGACCTTCATTGCATTTAATCTCAAAATCACATACTCCAGAATCAGTCTTGACTGCGGTTTCAACCACGCCTGTCTAACTGAAAGACCAAACACCAAAGCAAATAGAAAAGCTTTTGCAACTCTTGTAATCACTGAGACCTGGCCGCTCCCTCATTGTTTTTCTCTGCATTCTAACTTCCATTCAGACCAGGAGTTTGTTGAAAACAAACGAGTTTAATTGTATTTTAGCAAAATATCTCAAATTTCATATGTACACAGTCTCACCTGAAGTAAAAATAGTCACATTATTATGTCAACATTTTTCTATCTGCAGGAATCAGAATATCGCCAGCACATCATGAAATTTGTTGTATTACAGCAGCAGTACATTACAGTACAATCATTTCAAAACCTACAAATTACAATAAGCATTATTAAAAATTTACATTAAATTAGTGCAAAGAGAGATCAAACAAAAAGTGAGGCAGTGTTTGTCAATTCATCATCCATTCAGAAATCTGATGGCAGAGGGGAAGAAGCTGTACATAAAACATTGGATGTGTGTCTTCAGTTCCTGTATCTCCTCCTTGATGGTAGCAATGAGAAGAGGATATATCCAGGGTGAAGGGGGCCCTTGATAATGAATACTGTGTTTTTGAGGCATCACCTTTTGAACATGTCTTGATGCAGAATATTATTTTAATTAAATTCTTATAAGAGATAACACAGATTGCTTCTCCCGTGTACTGGAAGGAGTGATCAAGGTGAATGAACATGAAAAGGTTCTTTATAGTCAATGATGTTCAGAATGCAAGAGAGATTCCAAGAGAAAAATAACTCCAGTCCTCTTTAAATTAGCAATTGATTACTGCTTCTTTCCTTAAACAGCAGGTGGGGGGAAGGGGTGAGAATCAATTCTGAGCAAACTAACAGAAAAAAATCTTTCAAGAAATAACAAAAAAATCATTCTCTTCACTTAAATCACTTATTTTCACCATCAACAGCCAGTCCTGAGACACTTCCATCCACCCCCCCCCCCAAACCCCCCATCTGCAAAGCCTTAACGCTCTCTGCTTCTTTTTGGACAATAAACCTTGCCAGTTTGCCTCCACCACACTCTCTTGTGGCTGGAGGACTTGGTTCTTTTCTACAACAATTTCTTTCTCCAAAGCAAACATGTAGCCATAGGCACTCATTTGGGCCAACCCAACTATCAACAGAAACTTGCAGGATTTAACAAACGCAGCTCATACTGTAATCCTGAGCTGACACAATTCAGAGAGATTCACAAAATTCTGCTCCAGTGTCAAAACAACACTAACCTCAGTTCTAAACTAAATCATTAAGGACATCTTAGAACTTACAGATGTACTTTATTGTTTACTTACTCCAACAAAATAATGGCAACATCCATTATAGAGGACCCACACCACCGTGGACATGCCTCTTTCTCATTGTTACTGTCAGGAAGCAGGTACAGAAACCTGAAGGGCTAAACTCAGTAATTCAGGAACAGCCTCTTCCCCTCTATCATATGATTTCTAAATGGACATTGAACCCATGAACACTACCTCATTTTATTTTATATATTATTTATGCTTTTACACTGTTTTAAATCTATTCAATATACATATATATACTTACTGTAATTGATTTATTTATTTTTCCCTTTCTATATTATTATTGTACTGCTGCTTAAGTTAATAAATTTCACAACATGTACCGGAAATAATAAACCTGATTCTGAAAAAAAAAGAGAATAGCCAGATTTCTAAAACCAAACTATTAGGTGTGACCCCCCATGTTAAGTTTATGCTTAAGAGATTGCAAACGGCATTGTGATTCTAAGACATTAAATGTAAAGTCCATGAACTAGCTGAATCACTTCACCATTTAATGGAAAATGTCAGATTCAAAAGACCTAAATAACTCCCTTGCATACATTTATCCTTTCGTTTACTGACAAAGAAAAAATATACTTTAAGTACATAAAAGCTCAACTTTTTGTGAGCATTTGATCCTGTTCTGTCCATCAATTTGGCAAATTCTTGGCTATTAAGCATTGCTAAGAATAACTGAAGTAGCTCCACAAGTACCTGAAATCAGTTCAGAGAACAAATCCGCCTGAGAGTTTTGGACACCAAGTGTAACCTGGGAACATCAACACATACTGCTTCAATGGATAGAACTTTATTGGATAATCAAGATCTAGGTTTAAAAGTGGTCAATCATTCCAAATCAGTCCATGCTTCATGGGACAAGATAATGCCCCTGTCATGAAAGTATTAAAATTTGTTACTTTTTCTTTCTGATTCAGCAGCAAAAGGTATCCACAAACACGGGAGATCGTGTACACAGGTTAATGTTGTAAGAAATTGCTCTAGAATAATAAAATACAGAAAGAACAAAATTAATAAAATGCTAAAAGATTCAAAATAATACCAGGCACTAAACCACACTCCACAATATACCTCAAATGTCCAACAGCTTTTCCAGTTTCTCTCTCAATATCTTTGTCTCTACCTCCAAGTCTTAGCACTAGTTGTGTCCCAGCCAAACAGAAGATAACCCTCCCAGCACAAAGAAATTTTATTTTTTATATATATAACCCATTCAAAACACCTTACTCTAATATTTTCCAAGACAATACTATTTTTCACCATTATCTACTCTCAAGACTGCAGGCTCGAGCTCACATTAAGTTCTCAAAACATGGCTGTACTTATTCAAAACATTCCCACATCCCAGACTAATACCATTTTGTCTTACAAACTTCCATCTTGTTTGGTATACCAAGGAGTCAAATTTAACTCTTTCCTTACAGCCTTAATTTAATTCAGAAGTCTAACATGCACGTATGTATATTTGTCCCATGAAAGATAGAATTAGTTTCTTCCCTTTCTCATCACTTTTTGAATGAAAGACTTCTCTCTTACGAGTCTTGTGTGATTTTAATGGCATTCATTGCAGTACTGTACTGTACCATATTGTGTTATTCTTGTTTATTTTCTAGCTTAAAGACAAAAATCAACCTACAGGCTACTCCAAAATTGGAATTTATTTATTATCGGGGATGGCCTGTATAAATAAACTTAAACAAACTTAAGAACTTTGTGCATTACATTGTATGAAGTGATACATTGTTGCATGAAAACATGAAACATCAGCACTTCCATGGGAGAGTCACTTCCTCTGATATATACAATGCTATTGATAACATTCCAAATGAATTTTATTTCATAAATTCAAAAAATTATTATTTGTCAAACATTGACACTGGATAAATTAATAGAACTGATTGCAAAATGATAAGCTGTCAGGACCTACTAATAGGCACCCTTTAAAAGGCTATGATGATACTACACCTGGAATATGAAGGAGGAGGTCTTGTTTGCTTATCAAAGAAAAGATTTACCAATGATGGAGGGAATACAGCAAACTGTCTGTGGATTGATTTCTGGAATAAGGGTTGTCTGAATGAGCTGTCTGGCTTTACATGCTGATCAGTTGAGAGAATGAGAAGCTTCCCATTGAAAAATCAGAAATTGGGCTTGACGTGATAGATGCAGGATGATATTTCCCCTGGCCGAGGTCCTCTGTAGCCAGTGGTCACAGCCTCAGAATAAAGAGAAAAAAGAAAAACTTGCTTCATCCCAACAATAGTGTAATTTGGGCAGTTTTCCAATCAAGGATTTGAGAAGTTCAATTGCTATATATCAGAGCTCAATACATTTTTTGGATATTAAACAGATCAATGGATATTAATTTAATATAGCAGGTGTCACTGAAGTAAATGAGCTGGCATAATCTTAGTGAATGACAGGGTGGGCAGAAGCTGAAAAGCATTCTTTTATTTATTTGGATTTGCAGCAGAATCAATGGCACCACGATTGCTACATTTTGACAGGACAAACTTAAAATCTTTAAGTATGCATGAGTTTTCAGGGAACTCTGAGATGGGCCATTTGATTTTATCTTCAGTGCAAGCATAAATTTGAATGAAAGGTGATTTATTTATTGAGCTGCAACATGAAATAGGACCTTCCAACCCTTCACGCTGTGCCACCCAGCAACTCTCAATTTAACCCTAGCCTAAACACAGGACAAGTTACAATTACTGATTAATCTACCAACCGGTACATCTTTGGACAGTGGGAGGAAACCAGAGCTACTAAAGCAAACCCGCGTGGTCATAGGAAGAACATGCAAACTCCTTACAGATAGCAGCAGGAATAGAATATTCTTGAAAGGAATAGAAGAGATTTGCTGTGTCTTGCCAATATTGGAATTATGTGCAACCCCTATAGCCACAACTGAAAGCTGAAGTATGCAGCAATACCCATGTAGTCAAGGTAGAATTTAACTTAGTAATCAGAATCGGAATCAGGTTTATTATCACCAGCATGTGATGTGAAATTTATTTATTTAGCAGCAGCAGTTCAATGCAATACCTCATATAGAAGAGGAAGAAAAAAATAAAAATAATAATAATAAGTAAATCAATTACAGTATACTTATATGGAATAGATTTAAAAACATGCAAAAAGCAGAAATACTGTATTATTTTAAAAAGTGAGGTCGTGTCCAAGGGTTCAATGTTCATTTAGGAATTGGATGGCAGAGGGGAAGAAAGCTGTTCCTGAATTGCTGAGTGTGTGCCTTCAGGCTTCTGTACCTCCTACCTGATGGTAACAATGGGAAAAGGGCATGCCCTGGGTGCTGGAGGTCCTTAATAATGGACGCTGCCTTTCTGAGACACCACTCCCTAAAGACGTCCAGGGTACTTTGTAGGCTAATGCTCAAGATGGAGCTGATTAGACTTACAACCTTCTGCAGCTTCTTTCAGTCCTGTGCAGTAGTTCCCCCCCCCCACCACACCCCGATACCAGCTAGTGATGCAACCTGTCAGAAAGCTCTCTACAGTACATCTATAGATGTTTTTGAGTGTAATTGTTGACATACCAAACCTCTTCAAACTCCTAATAAAGTATAGCTGCTGTCTTGCCTTCTTTATAACTATATTGATATGTTGGGACCAAGTTATATCTTCAGAGATCTTGACACCCAAGAACTTTCCACTGCTGACTCTCTCCACTTTTGCTCCCTCTAAGCATTGGTATGAGCTCCTTCATCTTACCCTTCCTGAAAGTCCACAATCAGCTCTTTCGTCTTACTGACATTGAGCGCCAGGTTGGCATATCTCACGCCTGTACATCCACTCATCACCACCTGAGATTCTACCAACAATACTTGTATCATCAGCAAATTAATAGATGGTATTTGAGCTATGCTTAGCCACACAGTCATGTGTATACAGAGAGTAGAGCAGTAAGCTAAGTTGATTGTCAGCAAGGAGGATAAGTTATCACCAATTCGCACAGATTGTGGTCTTCCGGTTAGGAAGTCGAGGATCCAATTGCAGAGGGAGGTACAGAGGCCCAGGTTCTGCAACTTCTCAATCAGGGCTGTGGGAATGATGGTATTAAATGCTGAGCTATAGCTGATGAACAGCATCCTGACATACAGGTAGGTGTTTGTGTTGTCCAGGTGGTTTAAAGCAGTGTGGAGAGCCACTGCAATTGCATCTGCCATTGACCTATTGTGGCGATAGGCAAGTTACAATGGGTCCAGCTTCTTGCTGAGGCAGGAGTTTAGTCTAGTCATGACCAACCTCTCAAAGCATTTCATCACTGTCAATGTGAGTGCTACTGGGCGATAATCATTAAGGCAGCTCACTTTATTCTTCTTCAGCACTGGTATAATTGTTGCCTTTTTGAAGCAAGTGGGAACTTCCACCCGTAGCTGTGAGAGGTTGAAAATATCCTTGAATACTTCCGCCAGTTGGCTGGCACAGGTTTTCAGAGCCTTACCAGGTACTCCATTGGGACCTTTTGCCTGGTGAGAGTTCACTCTCTTTAAAGACAGGCTAGCATCTGCCTCTGAGACAGAGATCACAGGGTCATCAGGAACAGCAGGGATCTTCACAGCTGTAGTTGTTCTCCCTTTCAAAGCAGACAGAGAAGGCATCGAGTTTATCTGGTAGTGAAGCAATGCTGCCATTCATGTTATTGGGTTTCGCTTTGTAAGAAGTAATGTCTTCCAAACCCTGCCAGAGTTGTTGTACATCTAATGTCACCTTCAACCTCGTTCAAAATTATCTCTTTGCCCTTGAAATAGCCCTCCACAAACCCTCCTGGGTTTCTGGTACAGGCCTGGGTAGCCAGACTTGAATGCCACAGATCTATCCTTCAGCAGAATACATAACTCTTGGTTCCACTACAGATTTTGGTTTGGGAATGTATAGTAAGTCTTTGTAGGCAACACTCATCCACACAGGTTTTAATGAAGTTGGTAACAACTGTAGCATACTTAGCCAGGATTCTACTGGAACTTGATTCCTATCAGATGGACAGGAACTTAAAAAGTGCATAAACAACCTGAATAAGAAGGAAAGCATGACAGGCTCAATAACCACCACCTGGCAAAGGATGTTACACAATAATCATGAAACAGAGAAATGGAGAAGTGGACCATTACATCAAAAGCCACAGTGACATCACTGAAAACTAATTTATGATGATCACAAAACATCATAAACCACAGATTGCCCTGTGAACTAAGTAATTGAAATCCTTGGACTCGGATTTGAATTTTGGAGTACTGTTAACTTCTTCCTTTTCTTCCATTTATTTCTTAGGTCCCTTCTTAAGTATTCAATGTCCCATTGTTCACTTGTCAACAACTAGATTTTGCAAGTATCAGTACATGCGATTGGGGTGGGAGCACGCAAATGTGATTGATTATGGCTCTTAGTTGGAATAATACTTTCCAGCAAAATTTTCAAATGGGATGGTCCATCAGCTACCTCCAGGAGATCAACAAATCTGAAGATATATATTTTAACCTCTCAGTTGAAGCGATAGCATATGCTAGTAAACATTTTGAGCATCAGCAATTTTAGGGCATATCTGCACTGCATTTTAAGCCATTTAATATTTTGACAAGGAAAAACAAGCGGCAGGGGTTCAAAAGGTAATTCTACTTCACAACAGAAATTAAATTGCCTTTCTGAAATTATCTATAATTTGTTACATTTAAATGGAGCATGAATGGTTTGAAGGAGTTACTTATTTTGGAGATACATTTGTTGCTCAATTTCTTGGCGGTGGGGTGTGTGTGTGTGTGTGTGTGCGTGTGTGCGCGCGCCCAAATTGTTTCTACTTTAGATACTGGTTATTTTAAATGTATTATTTTTACTTTGCTTGGAATTTCCTTTCTCAAAGGGCAACTTCAGTTAAGTCCATTGACTAATACTCATCTTTGCCCATTTACCAGAGGAAACAGGCAAGTGATCAAATTCAGGAATGGAAACCAGAAAGAGTAAAATAAGTGCATCTGGGTCCACCTCAGTCAGTTTTGTGTGCACTCTGGAAAAAAAAACACAATTGCCTGTTCAATTGAACATAAAAGAAACAACTGTAATTTTACAGACATTCACTCCTTTGACAAACTGCAATATTATCCTTGCCAGTTGCGCCAACTCTTTGACAGCTAAGCTGCAGAAATGCACATGAAGGGTCGACTATCCATTACTCGCTGCCAGAAATATCGAGTTCCTTCAGCTTCTTGTGTGTTGTTCCAGATTCCAGCATCTGCAGTCTCTTGTCCCCATGGTAAACATGGAGTTATGACTAGAGAACTGCAAATGATCAAACTGGTGGAAAGCTTCAGAGGTGTCAAGGAAGTAAGTGGGGGGAAAATGCACCCAGGAGATAAAGATTCAACGATTGACGGAATACCATCCTTAATCTCCTACATTATAGCAGTGAAGTTCTTTAAAAAAAAACAGCTTTGCATCTTCTGGCTTGTCACATGTCAATCCTCAGGACTTAACATATTAAATCCATTCCAGTGATTTTCGATTTAATAAACCAAATTGTAACCAAAGCAATTGTATAATTTTGAAAATAATATTCCTTTTTTAAGCTAAAAATAAAACTTGGCTCTTAAAGAGAATATCAACATAAACTCATGATGAACTCCTGTTTGTAACATCATTGGACCAAAAAGCCAAGCATGGCCAAAAAATGTGTTTTCATATTCTGATTCATCATACCAATATAAATGAGTGTTTAGCAAATATTTTGTACTAATCTTCCCTCAAAGCACATGAAATCATTTCCATGGTGAGAAACAACCTGAATTGCCTAAAGCAATATCTTTAATCAGGCACTTCAACTGACAGTGCACAGGAATCTTGTTGTTCAATACCGCTGCTTTTTGCATACCACTATGTACACATCAGTATAGATTTTTTAGTGTCAAGGCTAAACCACATTGATATAATTTTTAAATTACCACCCTATTTTTCAGCCAACTTGAAACGAAGGAAGCTAATTCTGGTGAACGGGACGGGATCATAGTAGTTGTGAAGTACTTGCAGTTACAGGGAGGATGATCATTTTTGTGATGCAGAAAACACAACGATCAGAGCAAGCCACACAATGGGGTAACAAGGTCTGTGATACAACGTATTAAAGCAGACATAGGCATTCAAAGACACCCAATTTCTACCACATCCTGTTTGTTCACATCTCTTCAACTGAGGAAAACAGTATGAACATATTCCAACATCAAATTCAAAATGCAACTAAAACGTCTCAATAACTGCTATTGGGAATTATATCAGAATATCAGGTACAAAACGCTCTTTCATATTTAAAGATTCTTCATCGATAATCACCAAAGAGAAGGAGATGGAGGAGAGCAAGATGAAAGCATGTTGATATCAAGTAGTAGTGCCTTTGTAACTTCTGAAAAATATTATGTGATTAAGTTCCAAGGGTCTGATGGGATCTATCCTAGATTCAGATATCCTGGATCTATCAGATTGGTGGAGTATAAACTGAGGAAGATAATCAAGAAGATTAACCACATGGGAAAACTTACAAAACTGGATTCAATACTGGCTTGGCCAAAGACAGAAACCAGTGGAGGAGGTGTGCTGTTATGAATAGAGCTCTCAAACCAGTGGTTATTTACTGGATGAATGCCGGGACCACTATTGTTTATGTTTTTCAAAGTTCAAAGTCAATTTATTATCAAAGTACATACATGTCACCATATGCAACCGTAAGATTTGTTTTCTTGCAGGCACTCACAATAGATGCAAAGAAGCACAACGGAATCAATGAAAATCTACACACAATAACAGATTAACAACCAATGGGCACAAGAAGGCAAACTGTGCAATTAGAGAAAAATAATAGATAAATAAAGTTGAAAGCATGAATTTTAGACTCCTTCAAAGTGAGACCATAGGCTGTGAAACAGCTCAGTGTTAAAATGAGTCAAGTCATCCATACTGGTTCAGAAGCCTGATGGTTGAAGAGTAATAATGGCTCCTGAAACTAGTGGTGTGGGACCTAAGGCTCCTGAACCTCCTTTCCGATGGCAGCTGTGAGATGAGAGAATGGCTTCTATGGTGGGGGTACTGCTTTCCTGCGACAGAGCTGCTTGTAGATGTTCTCAATGGTGGGATGGACTTTTCCAGTCATAGACTGAATGATATTCTTTGCTTTTTGAAGACTTTTCCAAACCAGGCCATGATATAACCAATCAGGATTATCTCCACCATGCATCCACTGATCTTTGTCAAAATTTTAGATGGCATGCCAAATCTGCGTAGACTTCTTCTAAACTAGAGGCCTTGACGTGCCTTCTTTGTAATGGCACTTAGTTGCTGGTCCAAGGACAAATGCTCTGATATGATAACACCAAAGAATTCTTTCAACATCTGATCTGCTAATGAGGATTGACTCATTGACCTCCAGTTTTCTCCTCCTGTAATCAATAATCAGCTCTTTGCTTTTGTTGAGTGAGAGGTGGTTGTTGTGGCACCATTCAACTAGATTTTCAATCTCACTCCAATATGCCAATTCACCACCACCTTTGATTCTGCCAACAGTGGTGTCATCAGCAAACCTGAACAAGACATTAGAGCTGTACTTAGCCTCACAATCATAAGTACCAAGAGAGAAAATATAGGTGGACTGATGACCAAGTTTGTAGATAGCACAGATTTGCTGACAATGAGGAAGGATGACAGAGGATCAGCAGGATATAGACCAGTTGGGAACATGAGCAGAGAAATGGCAAGTGGAGTTGAATATGACAAGTGCAAGGTCTTGCACTTTAAGAGGTTAAATGCATAAGGATATGATCCAATAAATGGCAGTAACATTAAGAAGTTCAGAGGAATCTTAAGATGCAAGTCTCCAACTCCAGTAACAGGCAACAGAGGGAGACAAAGCCAGGGGTTGAGATTTAAGTTATTTGCAGATGTATAAAACTTGGTGAAAGCTACATTTGCAGTACTGGGTGTAGTTTTGCTTGCTGTATTATGGGAAGGATGTAGTTATTTTGAAGGTGGTGCAGAAGATATTCACCAGGTTGTTGTCCACATTAGGTCAAATCAAGAAAATGAAATGTTAAACTGACTTAGATTTTTCCCCTTTGAGGGGCAAGCTGATAGATGAATATAAAACTCAGGAAGACATAGATAAAGTGGCAGATCAGAAACACAAGGGATTCTGCAGATGCTAGAAATCCACAGAAACCAACACAAAACAATGCAGGAACTCAGCAGGTCAGGCAGCATCCATCCAGAGGAATGAACAAGCCAAGATCCTTCATCAGGACTGGAAAGGAAAGGGAAGAAGCCAGAATAAGATGGTGGGGTTAAGGGAATAATTTAAATATAAATCCCACAACTAATTATTATTTGATGATCTATCTGTTGCGTGACAACTATAAAATAGTTTTCTCTAATTTATGTTTGTTTTTGCATTTGCAAATGCAATGGGTATTATTTATTTATTGAAATACAGCATGGAATAGGCCCTTCCGGCTCTTACTTTTAGCTTTCTGCTGCAGCACAATATTTATTAAAAACAACTTAAAATTCATTCAGAATAGCATTTGTTTACACTGCAGACACAAATTCTGCAGGAAATGCTTAAGAAAAAATCTGTGCACATGGCGGAGATAAAATACAGCTGCAAACAATATGTATTTGATGCCGTCTGAGTAAAACAACAAAATGACAGAAGTCACTTCAAAAGGCAGTTTGACAACATAGACTTTGTCCACAGAATCAGCTGAAGGGAGGAACTGAGTGCCACAGACCTGTATAGTGGGCTTCCTTGCCTGCTCAGCATTTGGCAGACTAATTTATTTTTAGATGCAGACAACTATTAACAATGGCTATTGTTCAACATTTTAAAGGAAAATTACATTCATATTACACGACTTCCTTGCAATTACTGTACTCAATTTAGTATACACAATACAGCATGTAAACAGATGCCTATCTTGGGTAGAATGCACTGCACATAACACACACTAGATGAACTAGACAAATGAATTGCCTTACCTAACTGCACTAAATTCTAAATTTTATGTTCAGCTGCTGACAATAGTTTCATTACTGGACAAGAGCTACCAAACGTGATTCAAATCTGGATCACCTGAATCACAGACCAACTTGAAACTTGCTATTTTGAAACAGGATCGAAACAATTCCAATTTGCCTCCACTTTGACCCCATTTAAGCTATTCTTTGTCTTAAACTGACAAATTCACTTCTGATTTCACATTCAATAAGTTCATCTCTTGAGAGCCAGTTCATTTTTGTCTATATTAAATTTAAATTGATAACAGATTGCATACATCGAGCTGTTGACATCAAAAATTGAGACTACAATTTGGAATTTATCCAGCAATGAAGCAGTACAGCACTTTCCCAATTTTCAAGTTTCTAAAATTCAACAGCAGGAACTTCATTTACATGAAATAGAAAACAACTTTAATTTAAACGATGCACTTAAGATAACAAAGTGTTTCTCAGAAGCATGACCAATTCAAAAAAATGGACATCAAATCACAGAACATATTGTAATGCATAACCAGAACTATGATCAAGAAGGAAGTCTTTTAAAAAGGAGGAAAGAGGAAAAAAGTTGGAAGCTCACACCTGGGTCTTTAGCAGCTGAAGGCAGAGACACCAGCAGTGTAATGATTGCATGTGGGCTTGCTGGAAGTTTATACTGGTGCAGGTATATTTAAAGCCAACAGGGCTGGAAGAGATTTCAAAGGAATGATGGAGGGAAAATACAGCTGAATGAGGCATCACTTAGTCAGGAGCCAGAGGTTAGCAAGCACGGAGTATTGGACCACATAAAGTTGATGCAAGCTTGGGCACCGGAAGTAGAGTTAACTGAGAGTGAAAGCGGGTAACCAGTCAGAAATGCAATGGAGAAAGTTAAGGTAGGGTGGAAGATTTACAAGGTCAACTGAAGCAGGGAAGTGATCAAGCAAAGTGAAGATGGTGGAGTTAGGTAGTCTTACAATGGCACAGATATGAGATACAAAACTCACTGGCACAGCAGCCATCTTCAGGTTCCCAGACAAGTCACACAGCATTCTGACGCAAATAATTCCCCATTCCTTCATTATCAGAGTCAAAATCCTGAAGTTGTCTTATTTCCTTCTGACAAATTGAAATTGGTTAAGGGAGCAGCGCACCATCATCTTCAAGGACAATTAGAGATGGCCACCACATCCAGGGGTTGCTAGCAATCCCTTTTCAAAAATTACAAGGATGAATGTAAAACAGTGAGCACATGTATCATTCCCTAAGAAGCAAATTTATGCATCACATTGCAGGGTCCAAGCAATTTTAATTCAAAAAGAACAGTCTTGATGTCAAAGCTTGCAAGGTAATTATCTGGAAATAGCTAAACTGCGAGTTCCAATTGCTGACAATGCACCATTCCATTGGAATAAATGGCAGTATTTTGCATCTGTCCAAAGATTCCAGGAAGGAAAAAAAAGTGCCAGCTGATGAACAGTATATGAATGGAATACATCAAATATACGGCAAACAAACTATTGACCAAATACTACCCTGATGTTAATGTTCAATACTAAACTCCTTCCACTCTATTTCATACTTAATATATGTCGATAACACTAACGATTCAAGTCAACTGCACTCTTCTCTATCAACTTTTATACTATAGTTGGTAACATTTCTGCGGCGGTTTCTACTGGCTGTCCTGTTTTGCTGTATAGCAACAGATATAAATAACATTTCCACTCGCACCCAATTATGCTTCTTTAAAATTCATGCAGAGAAACACTGTAGTAATAATGAAACCATCAGCCTTGTTATGAGATCAGCGCATCCTCAGTCTGAACAAACTTCTTTCATGTTTATCATCTCTTTTGATTTTAGTTGTCCTTACAAATTTTCTCTACATGTTTTGCACTAAAAACAGCAAAAATCATTTTCGTTTTGTCCAGACTAAAACTGTGCTCACATTAACCTATCAAAAGCACCTTCCTTTCTAATTAAGTATTACTGTGCATTTAGGTGATTCTCTCCTTGCTAAGGAAACTCTGGTGGTTTTTAGACTTTATAAATACCCGGTCCTTTAAATAACTAACCAGCATTAGTATCTACCCCACAAGCGCCCCCCCCCCACCCCATGCACTTGTCTGAATATTTTACTTTCTATTTGCATGCCCTTCATCATCTTGCATTTTGTTGCAGGATTAAATAACCTAATTATGCACTGCTGCAGACTTTGAAATCATCCCCCAACACTACAGTTAGCAAAATGATTTTAAAAGGCTTTTTTCATCTGGTGCATTCCTCATATTGCAATCATCAAAGAATTGTAAACCTATTCTATTTATTGCTTCCCAGCTGCCCTCCTACTTTTCCTCCAAATCCATTCCACCTTAATTCAGCTAATAAGCTACAATGCTGTACCTTATGGAGGCATTGGGAATTTCTGTGTACATTGTACCTATAACCATGAGCTCATCAATACTTCCCATTGCTTTTCCAAGGAACTTAACTGGTGGGTCAACATAACTTCATTTCAACATTTCACAGAGACTATTCAACTTAAGTCCCATTATAAGCTTCTTCAGATTTCATAACCTAATCACACCTAACATTGGTCATCAGAGTTACTTCCAATCATCCAGGATTTGTAAAAAAAAAAATGGAATAACATGAACAAACCACACAATACTGACAACGTTTGAAACGGCTTTCACAACTTTCACATCCTCTTGTCAAGTGACATCACAATCATTTGGCTAGCTGAGAAGTTGAACCTATGAAACAACGTTCAATGGTACAATTTTATTAAATTATGCTGGTTAAAATTCTAAAAAATCAAGTTATTGTTTTGTTTCCTTGTTCCCAAGAAATTTGGATAGATATATGGATGGTGAGGTCTCAGTGCAGGTTGATTGGTGGAAGTATACAGTCTAAATGGTTCGGCACAGACTGGGCCAAAGGACCTGTTTCAGAGCTGTGCTTTTCTAGGATCCTCTGACTTTGAGATTCCGTAGATGCTGGATATTTTGACCAAAACATATAAAGTGCTAAAGCAACTCAGCAAATCAATCAGCATCTATGGAGAGGAATAAACAGTCAACATTTCAGGTCAAGACTCTTCACCAGCACTGGAGAGAAAGAGGTCCAAGCCAGAATAAGGTGGTTAGGAGAGGGGAAGGAGTACAAGATGGCAGTTCATAGGTGAGGAGTAGAATGGATGGGTGGGGGGAGGAGGTATGAAGTGAAATGCTGTGAGGTGATATATGGAAGAGGTAAAGGGCTGAAGGAGAAATCTGACAGGAGAGGACGGTGAACAATGGAAGAAAGGGAAGGAAGAGGGGAACAAGAGGGAGATGAAGGGCAGATGAGGAGCAGAGAATAACCTGAATGGGGAATGGAAGAGGGAATGGGAGAAGGGGAGTAATAACCAGAAATTAAAGAAATCAATGTTTGCTGCCTCAGGTTAGAAGTGACCCAGACAGATTATGAGGTGTTGCTACTCAAACTTGAGTTTCAGCAACACACACAAAATGCTGGAGGAACCCTGTAAGTCAGACAGCATCTATGGAGGAGAATCAGCAGTCAACCCTGCATTATGCTTACAGACATAGTGTAAATTAAACTGCAGAGATCATGGTAAATTAAGTATATTTAGAGTTTTTTATTTTAATTTTTAATTAAAAAGTATTCATACCATTAATCATAGCAAAGATACAAGTAAATTAAGGGTCAACAGATAGGACTCTTCAATCTTGTTGTTTAGGAGCTGATTATTTCAGTGGATAACAGCTTGATTTCTTATTGATGTACAGGATTTATCGAATACATCTCAACCAGTATGGATTAATTTTCGGTACCAAAAACCGTTAATTATACTACCAATTTAACTTTGTAGATCAAAAATACTTCAATGCTTTTTACATAAATGCTCATTTTCAAATATCTAACAATGTAGCTAACAATAACTAAAAGCAAACATTAGGGCAGGGAAAAAACCAGCAATTCCATTTGTTCTTGTGGTTTATAACTGCAAGTTATCACAATGCACTTAAATTAACAGCTATAACACAACTGAAGTACAAATTGCATAGCTGTATTTAAGGGATTGTGGAGGCATTGAAACTCAGTCTTATAGTCTTTTTAATCCTTTAGTCTTTCAGTTTATTTTGATTTAATATTCAGATTACCTAAGGGACTTTCAATTTTGAAAATGAAATGGTAGCACTGCATACTAGGCCTTCCTTTTACAACAGGGAGGAGGAGGAGGAACTTCTTTAGCTAGAGAGTGGTGAATGTGTGGAATTCATTGCCAATGACTGTTGTGGAGGCCTAGTCTTTGTGCATATTTAAAGCAGAGGTTTCTTGCAACACCCACAAAGTGCTGGAGAAACTCAGCAGGCCAGGCGACATCTACGGTAAAAAGTACAGTTTGACATTTCCGGTCAAAACCTTTCGGCAGGACTGTAGAAAAAATGCTGAGAAGTACATTTGAAAGGTGGGGGAGGGGAGAGACAAACACCCAGGCGAGAGGTCAAACTTTGGGGGGTGGGGGTGGAGATGAAGCAAAGAGTTTGGAAGTTGATTGGTGAAAGGTACAGAAGGCCATGAAAGAAAGAAGGCGGCGGAGGGGGGAGAAACAGCAGAGGGAGGAAATGGGTAGGCAAGGAGATAACATGAGGGAGGGGCAAGTGGATGGGAAATGGTGAAGGGGAGGGGGCGGGGGGCATTACTGGAAGTTTGAGAAAGCAATGTTCAGGTTGGAGGCTACCCAAACAGAATACAAGGAGTTTTTCCTTCTACCTTGTCCCGACAGTGGAGGAGGCCATGGATGGATGTATCGGAATGGGAATGGGAAGTGGAATTACAAGTGGCTGGCCACTGGGAGATCCCACTTGTTCTGGCGGACGGAGCATAGATGCTCAGTGGTGATCTCCCAATCTACATCAGGTCTCACTGATAAACAGGAGGCCACACCGAGAGCACTGAACACAGTATATGACCCCAAAAGACTCACATGTGAAGTGTTGCCTCACCTGGAAGGACTGTTTGGGGCCCTGAATGGTAGTGAGGTAGGAGGTGTAGCGGCAGGGAAGCACCTGCTCTGCTTGTAAGGATAAGTGTCAGGAGGGAGATAAGTGGGGAGGGACGAATGGACAAGGGAGTTGCGCAGGGGGCTATCCCTATGGAAAACAGTAAGTGGGGGGAGGGACAGATGTGTTTGGTGGTGGAATACAATTGGAGGTGGAAGTTTCGGAGAATTATGTGCTGAACATGGGAGGCTGATGGGGTGGTAGGTGAGGACAAGAGGAACCCTATTACTGGTAGCGTGGCAGGAAGATGCGGGTGAAATAGAAGAGATGCGGTCGAGGGCAGCGTTGATGGTGGAGGAAGGGAAACCCCTTTCTTTGAAAAAGGGGGACATCTCCTTCGTTCTAGAATGAAACACCTCATCCTGAGAGCAGATGGGGCAGAGACAGAGGAATTGAGAGTAGGGGATGGTGTTTTTACAAGTAGCAGTGTAGGACAAGGTATAATCCAGGCAGCTGTGAGAGGACAAAATATAGACCAGATACCTGTGATAGGATGAAGTTTCGGAAGATGGATTCTGGATTAGTCAGGACATGAAGGGATACAGAAAGATGGCAGGAGATTGGGGCTGAGAAAAAAAATGGGTCAGCAGCCATGACGAAATGGCAGAGCAGACTTGATGGGTCAAATGGCCTAATTTTGCTCCTATATCGAATGGTCTTATGGACATTTATTGCAAATCAAGTTGTTGGACCCTCTGCTGCAGCCATTTAATCTTTTCACATGATCATGTGCAGCATGACCAGAATAATTTAACATGATACAGCTTGGTTCATCAGAAGCAAAATCAGACCTCAATAATTAGAGGAATTCAGATTGAACAGATCCTCTCCCCAACAGATACAATGGAAACTGTCTGAAAGCACAGCAACTGAAGTTGACTTAACTACAACAAGACTAGTCCAGGTTGAAATGATATGATAATACAGTGCACAAACATGAGAAAATCTTCAGAAGCTGGAAATTCAAGCAACACACACAAAATGCTGGAGGAACTTAGCAGACCAGGCAGCATCTATGGAAAAAAAATACAGCTGACATTTCAGGCTGAAACTGAAACATCAACTGTACTTCTTTCCATAGATGCTACCTAGCCTGCTGTGATCCTCCAGCATTTTGTGTGTGTTGCTATAATAATACAGTACATCTTATCTTTAGAGAAATTTATAGTAGCATGCAATTGTGGGCACATTCTTATGTACAACATCCTGCTCAGAAACTATCTATCTTCACTATGGTTAACCAAGGTATGTGGAACATCTTGAAGGACTAAGGAGAAATGGGCCACAGTTCCAAAGCAAGAGAAAAATAAACATTAAATCATCAAACGTTAACCCAGGGTAAAAAGGATTCAACAGTCAGCAGTGTCAGAGTTCTCACTGAGTGAACGATAACTGAGGTGCAATATATGGAGCTTACTGACCAACTTAACAATTGGTTGCAAAACATATTGAAGACAATGGGCAGGCAGCCTAATTGATAAGGACACACAGTGACTGATGGTGGAAAAAGTTGTGTCCTGAAAGAATCTATGCTGGAGACAAATCTGTTCAATGCATTTATAAGTGAGTTGGATTTTTATAACTACAATCTATGTTTACAAATGCAATAAAAAGATATGGTGCAATGCACAGAGTGCAAAACAGAAGCATTTAATTATAATGAGACATTAATAGATTAGGGCATGGCCATATATATAGCAAATGGATTCAATCAAGGCAAACGTGAGTTTGCATTTTCTTTCCAAAATTGAACCGTATTAATAACTGTTAAAATATGAAAACAGTGGAGATCCAAGGAGAATAGAGTGCATGAGGGCAAGGAGGAGGGTGTGTAGGGAGGGTCCCATAGACAAGTATTAATAAAACTTGTGTATGGACATGACATCAAACTTTAATTAAATTTTTGCCAATATATCTGACAGCATATCAAGAGTAAAGGAGGTTAGGAGCTTATAGTGTATTCAATATTTCAGTAATATTTGAGTAATGCTGTAAATATTGTTTGATTAAGCATTCTTTGTTTGTTTACATAATTGATAGCGGATTATATGTGAATAGCATACATCATTGTGCCACCATGTCACATCTGAGTGCCTCACTAAAACAAAATTAAGTAGACAAGTATCCTAGCTCCTGGTTTTCCTTTCGATTAGTTTCTGGAGATACAAAACATTATAGTGAGTAGAAGACATTGGAGCAGAATTAGGCCACACAGCCCATTGAGTCTGCACCACCATTCCACCCTAGCCAATTTAGTATCCCTTCTAACCCTGTTCTCCTGCCTTTTCCCCATATCCTTTCACACCTGGACTAAATCAAGAACCTATCAACCTCCACTTTAAATATCCTCAATGACTTGGCCTTCACAGCCATCCGTGGAAATGAATTCCACAGATTCACCACCCTCTGGCTGAAGAAACTCCTCCCCATCTCTGTTCTAAATGGACATCACTCTATTCTGAAGCTGTGCCTTCCGCTCCCAGACTCTCCCACTATTGTAAGCATCCTCTCCACCTCCTTTCAGTATTTGATATGTTTCAACAAGACCCCCATCATTCTTCCAAACTCCAGCAAGCACAGGACCAGAGTCATCAAACGCCCTTGACATGTTAACCACTTCAATTCCTAGAATCATTCCCATGAACCTCCTCTGGACCCTCTCCAATGCCAGCGTATCTTTTCCTAGATAGGCAGCCCAAAAATGCTCATAATATTCCAAGTATGGTCTAAATCAATATGGAGCCATCCACATTTCCACGTTGGAGGGCAGATTATTGGAATTTTATTGTACCTTTCAATGGATTCAACAACGCTGGATGCTCGTGCCAGTCTACATCTGCCCAACCAGCAGCCCAACCCTGGTGATGCTTTGAAGATGTGAATACTTTGCAAGGATATGAAGTAGTTTTAAAACAAACCTTGAGTTGACTACCTACCTGTTGAAGCACAGTGTGTTTTTCTTCAGGAGAGAGAAGTTTGAGTTTAAAAAAAAAGGTAGAAAACAGAAAAATTGACATCATTTGCCACAGGTTGATAAGCAGCAAGTACTGGGTACTAATAATAATAA
Source organism: Hypanus sabinus (assembly GCF_030144855.1). Taxonomy (NCBI): domain Eukaryota; kingdom Metazoa; phylum Chordata; class Chondrichthyes; order Myliobatiformes; family Dasyatidae; genus Hypanus; species Hypanus sabinus. The sequence goes on from NC_082714.1 coordinate 131,522,463, forward strand.
TGCTTTAAAAATGCAAAAATAGTTCGCTACATCAGAAAGATAGATGCGTTCAATTGCACAACAGATAATTGATGATGTATATATACAGAACAAACTGAGCAGCATTTTGAAGCAAGTGAAAGAGCCATTGAAAAACGAGTGCAATGGGTAGAAAAATATACAAATTGCTTAGAAGTTTAACTGCTCTGACCAAACCAGCTATGATTGTCTGAGACAACTAGAACTTAATCGGAGATTCATCCACAATCTGCATGCCACATCCGCAATAATTAAGCCAACTGAAATCGAATTATGAAAGGTACTGGATGCTGCCACAGCAGTGTTCAAAGACGGCATTGGAAAACTCAAACACATCAAGGGTGAAATACCACATCCAAGTTTTATAAAGCCTGTCCAGTTCCTTATACCATTTGTGATAAAGTAGCCAGTGAGCTAAATTATTTGGAGGTTGAAGGAATTATTTCCAAAGTTGAGCGGAGCCCCTGAGCAATGCCAGTGGTCCCAATAACTAAGGGGTATGTATCTGTCAGGATTTGCAGTGATTTTAAGGTTACCACCAACCTAGTACTGAACATAGATCAATACCCTCTGCCCAGTATAGAGGATGTCTTTGCAAACCTTTCTGGAAGGAAACTCTTCAGCAAAGTGGACTTAGCTGAGGTCTACCTACAGATGGAGGTAGAAGAGAAGTCCAAAGTGTTTCTCACTATGATCACTCACAAAGGGCCTTATCATTATAATAGGCCTTTTTATGAGTAGCATCTGCACAAGCACTCTGGCACAGAGTGAAGGGCCAGTTGGTACGAGGCTGCCCAGACACTCAGTGTTAACAGGATGACATCCCTGTTACCGGTGAGGATGACAAGGATCATCTCTAAAATCTCAAGACAGAGTTAAAAAGATTAGAAAATTATAGGCCCAGAGCACCATGCAACAATATGAATTCTTTAAACCAAGCATCGCTTATTGTGGTCACACCACTGACGCACAAGTATTACACAAGCGTTCTAAGAAATTTCAAGCAGTGGTGGATGCCGCTTGAAATCATGACTACAGATTGGGAAGAAATGGCAATGAACAGTGTGAAAAGCAGTGTGAGGTGGCTTTCCAATAGGCAAAGGAAATGGTGACATCAGGCACTGTACTCACACATTAAGATGCACCTCATCCAGTCAAGCTTAGCTGTGACGCCTTGATTTATGATATAGGAGTAGTCATGTCATGTTATGAATGATGGAAGTTAATGCTGCATTGCCTTTGCATCACACTCCCTTACTGCTGCAGAGAAAATTTATGGACAGATTGACAGAGAGGCCTTCAGTCTGGTTTGGGGTGTAAAATATTTCAACCAGTACCTGTATGGGAGAGCGTTTACCCTCATTACTGTCATCAACCACTGGTGTTTATTTTCAATCAACTGAAGGGTGTTCCACTAACAGCAACAGCAGGAGTGTAGAAATTAATTCTGTTTTTTGGAGGACACAATAACAAGATCAAATTCAAGAGGACAACTAATCATGGAAATGCTGATGGATCATTACCCTTGGAAAAGAAAATAACTGAAAAATTTACAAAAGAGGACACTCCTCTTGATGTATTCCCCAAAATGGAAGTCAAAAGTCTCCCTATTATTACAGAGATGATCCTAAGGAAACCAGAAAAGACCCAACACTCTCTCAGTGGCCAAGCAAAATGGCTGGCTGGAGTCTGCAGCCGAAATTCTAGTTCCCCCATTTTTATCAGCATCAGGATAAACTTGCCCTTGACAGGGGTTGCCGTAGGTAGGGATTGACATATGTTGTACCATCCAACAGCTGATGTGTCGGGAGGACCTACATGTCAGTCATTTAGGCGTGGTCAGAATGAAGTTGTTGGTATGAACCTCTCTCTGGTGCCTGGGATAGACCAGTAGATCGAGGAGCCTCCCTTGCACTAGTAGAGATGCTAACACATCTAGATGACATCAAGAGCTGTGCCTCTCTATACCTGGGAATGGCCTGCATTGCCCAGACAGAGGAGGCTTGTGGATTCTGTCAGACTATTCATGGGCACAATTTTTTGATAGTAATGGATACAGCTACAAGAGGCCAGAAGTGTTTCCAATAGCCTCCACTACAGCCTCACACACTGCTGAGGTGTTGGGAAGCCTTTTCTTTTGGACTAGGGTTCGAGAAAACTTCGTCACTGACAATGGACCACAGTTTGTTATGAAACAGTTTCAGTCATTCCTAAAAATGAATGCAATAAGACATATTACATCTGTACCATACCACCCTGCTTCAAATGGCTTAGCAGAAGGAAATATCCAGAACCTAAAGAACGCAATGTCAGCAAACACACTACACTAATACAGTGATAGAAGCGCACCAATTTCCTCCGTGCATATCACAATGCAAGCTCACTCCACAGCCAGCAACTCACCAGCTAAGCCGTTCCTGGGTTGTCCCTTGCACTCATGCTTGGCTCCCCTCACACCCAATCTTAGAAAACAGGAGGCACAATGAGGACACAAGGAAGGCTGCAACATCCAAGTACATCCAATGCGTGAGAAAGGTCCTCAAAAGCCAGCTGAATGGGAAGAACAAGATCAGAGCCATTGGCACATTCGCCCTACCGGTTACCAGATACCCAGCCACAATAGTGTGCTGACCAAGAAACAAACTGGAAGCCAGTGACATCAAGACCCAGAAACTACTAACAATACATGGAGGATTCCATCCAAAGTCCAACATCGAGCAACTGTACAACCAACAGAATAAAAGAGGGCGGGGTTTTGGAAGTGTCAAGGGCAGAATCTCAGTAGAAATGCGAAACATCCATAAGAACGTCTGGAATGTGGCCCTTAAGGACAACCAACTGGGAGAATACCTCAGAGAGCAGGCAGTGAATATGGAGATGGAAATGGGTAAAGGAGAACCAGAGAGGACCAGAGGCCATGGCAGGACAAGCCACTGCACAGGATGTACCATCGCCAGATATCAGGTGTGGCTAATATAAGAAAGCCCAACCAATGGCTGGAAATGGTAAGGATGAGGGACACTGCAGAGGTGCTGAGCATGTGAAAAATAGAAGCAGGGTCTATCACACCAGACAAGACCCAATCGCAGACCGTGCAAGGAATCTGCTGAAACCATCCAGCACAAACTAGCAGGGTGTAAGATGCAGGCAGGGACAGCATACACTGAACGGCACAACCACGCTGCAGAAATTGTGCACAGGTAGATCTGCGCTGAATATGGATTGGACACTCCCAAGTACAAATGGCAAATGCCCAAGAAGGTAGTGGAGAATGACAGAGCCAAGATTCTGTGAGACTTCCAAATACAGACTGTTAAGCAGGTACTGGTTAACCAATCAGATATAGTAATACCGAACAAGGAAGAAAAGAAAGCAATAATAATAGATGTGGCAATCCCAAATGACAGTAACATCAGGAAGAAAGAATACGTGAAGCTGGAGAAATACCAGGGTTTGAAAGAGCTGATAGAAAAGAGTAATCCCAGTGGTGATAGGAGCTCTTGGAACTGTGACATCTGGACTGGGACAGTGGCTCCAATAAATCCCAGGAACGACATCTGAGATCTCAGTCCAGAAGAGCGGACTACTAGGAACAGCAAGGATACTGCGCTGAATCCTCAAATTCACAAGCTTCTGGCAGAGGACCCAAGATTGAAGGAAAAATACATATATACACCACCCATGGGGGGGGAGGGAGGGAAAAATATTGTTTGATTATGCATTCTTTGCTTACATCCATTATGGCACCGTGTCATATGTCAGCACCTCACTACAGAAAAACTGAGGCAAGTATTTCGGCTCCTGTGTGGTCTTTTGATTCGTTTCTGAAGTTACAAAACATAACCAAGTTCTGTATTGAAGGTTTGGTTAAACCACACCTACATTATCTGAGTAATATTTTCACCACACCCAAGTATACTACAGCCTTCTAGGACTACAGAATAGATTCATCAGATATCAATTTAATCCTTATAAACCAGGTGACAAATAATGCTTCCACCAACTAATTTTACTTCTTCAAATTCAAAGTTTAATTTAAGTTTTCAATTTGTAGGGAAGTAATGAAGAAAAGAGAAAATGATTCATATGATTTTTGAGAGTCAAAGTGTTGAAATTCAAAATATCAGAGCATGAAATATCATAACCAACATCAGGAGACATCTTTTTGCAGAGGATGGAATAAGTTTGCAACTTTGCAGAGAAAATAAGGAATGGCACAATAGTAATTGGTTTTTCTGTATCTGCAATGGATACATCCTTGCTGACTAACAGATCCAACAGGATTTAAAATGATCACAGATTATCCATGATCCTATCAAATGACGGAATGTTGCAATGAGTCAAATGGTCTGCATTAGCTCTTCTGGTCTTTTAAAACAGTGAATAAGATTTCACAATGCCATGTTTATGGAACAATTATTCTGCAAAGAAATGTTCTGACTCACTTTTTTTTTAAAAAAAAGGACAGCAAATAAAACTGCCTTGATATTGTTTTCAAGTAGCCAGTGTTAAGACTAAATTTAGATAAACATAGCCATTGAAACCTAACTATAAAACATTTTGCTGATATTTACTGGTAAAAGAGCAATGTTAAGTCAGAAACATCTTTTTAGGAAATACCTCCAAGTTCCAGACAGATTCTCTCAATTGCTGGCTTTTGTACCATTTCCTCATATTGTTATACAAGAAAAACAAAAACATTATTCACAAAGCAATGTCATTTTTCATAGCCACAAACATTGTGAAAATATTTTGACAACTTCTCCAGGTTAGTTATTCAAACGCAAGCGTGGTTTTTCAGTTTCCCAATCCCTAAAAAGACAACTGCTCAAACCAAACACTGGGTGCAGATGGAACATCATTGCAGTAATTGAGCAAGCCAATGGGGGCAATTGCACAGACACTGGCCACAAAATGTGGAGTTCTGAGGGAATGGAATAGTGACATAAAACTGGATGTATTCTATTGGAAGAGGGATGATCACAGCATCTTTTAGCCAGTCAGCCTGATGATGATGGTCAAGGATTTCTTTGCAATATAGTAATCTAGGACAAATAATCGAGATTATGATAAAATAACAACAGATTATTTTAATGAAAATATGAATTTATGGAAGTTAAGATCTGATAAAGGCAAATCACATGTTTTGTCGTTTTGGAGTTCGTTGATTTCGGGAGATGCCTGTTTATTGTAGAACACGTAACATCTGATGTCTCAATCAGGATTTTAATGTATGGATAATGACTTTAAAAAAAAATGTAATTAATGGACATGAGATTGTAAAAGGCTTAGTCTTTACATTTGTTAATGAGCATGATAGTTTATACATGGAAAACATGGAAATATCCTGTTGTAGGTAACAATGGGAAATGAAATTGCCTGCACAAAACAAAACTGAACAGGATTTATGCTCAGAGTCATCAAGAACTCATATCATTAAACTAAATGCTGCATACAGATATGCTAAGTTGAACCTACAAAAGGAGAGTATGCAAAGTTTGATGATTAATGCATGCAAGAGTGTTAGCCTCCAGGCAGTGTTAACTCATTGTGAAAAATCATCTTCAAAGATCTTTCACATTATTGTAGACTCAAAGGCATCATCATGACGATGCAACCTAAATTTTGCATTAGTGCCAACAAACATTAATTTTTTTCAAATATTAATAGTGTTTAACTAGCCAGAATATAAAGCTCAAAGGAAAGATGTGCAATTGTCCAGAGTATTTTTTAAACACTGTACTCAAGTAGATGCGAACTGCATTGCAAACCTAAGATTTAAGCAACAGCAAAGACATGGCAATCTCAGCCAAAGTCCAAACACATTGAATTCCCAGTAAACCAATGCTGACAAAAAAAAAGAACCAAAATTTCCATCATGGCACTCACAAAAAAATCAAAAGGGAGGCTGTGAGCTGAAGGAAATGAACTCTGAAATGCTGGGGTCTAGCTATCCATAGATAAGTAGAAACCTTATTCCTCATATCTAGTTAGTCCGCAAATCACTTTGGAAATGCTAATCCTCAATTTATTGCTTAAGTGAAACTGCTGATTAACCAAGAACTCCTATCAAAACAGCGCAAGGTGATGATGGTCCCTTGATAGGTCAACAGACTAATTCACTAACAATATCAAGGAAGTACCATTTCAGACAGAGTAAAGAAAAGATTAAGATAGTACAAACAAAGTAGGGGTATGGGGAGAAAGAGAAACATGTCAAATCTGACTTTTTTTGTGAAGGCTTCAAGATTGCATCATAGCTGATTGGTAACGTTATGGGCAGGATCATACCCTGCACATATAGGAACAGACTCTTTCATTTGATTGCTGGCATGAGTTATATTGAAAATCATCCAGCAATGCTAAAACTGTACATGCAATTAAAATTGGCAGAATTAGTCAAGCTTTGAATAAACCAGCTGCATGTTTTCTTGCAGCTCTCCTTGTCTCTTTACTAATTCATTGTTCTCTTTGCTCAGATTTGAATTAAATAGAAGAGCCCAGGCAACTACAAGTACCAGACAATGACTTTATGCCAAACCTATATATGTAAAAAGATCAAATGGTGCTGAGGACAGTTCCAAACACATTTCAGGATAGCTTGGAAAAGGATCACACATACCAAGGATGTGAGAATTTAATTACACAGGCAGACTACACACTAGATCCCCTTAGTCACAGAACCAGACCCTTTGCCCCATCTAGTCTATGCCAAACTGTTGATGTGCCTCATAGTCCCATCAACCTGCACCCAGACCATAGCTCTCTATGCTCCTCCTCCCATCCACGTATTTATCCAAATTTCTCTTAAATTGTGAAATCGACATCGCATCCAACCCACATGAACTGGCAGCTTGTTCCACATTCTCACCACCCTCTGAGTAAAGAAGCTCCCCTTAAACACTTCATCTTTCATCCTTAACTCATGACCTCTACTTCTAGTCTCACACAACCTCAGTGGAAAAGGCTTGCTTGCATTTGCCCCATCTATGTTCCTCAATTTTCTATAACCCTATCAAATCTCCTCTTAATCTTCTACGTCAAGGATTAAAGTCCTAACCTATTCAACCTTTCCCTATAACTCAGGTCCTCAAGTCCCAGCAGCAGCCTCATCAATTTTGTCTGCTCTCTTTTGATCTTATTTACATCATTTTGTCTATTTTCCTTGTTATTTCTTCAAAGAATTCCAACAGACGTGCCAGGTAAGATTTTCCCTGAAGGAAACCATGCTGCCTTAGGTCTATTTTATCATATGGCTTCAAGTACCCTAAAACCACATCCTTAACAATCTATCCCAACATCTTCTCAACCAGAGGCCAGACTAACCAAATTTCTTCTGCCTCTCTCCATTCTTGAAGAATGGAGTGGCATTTGCAATTTTCCAGTCCTCCGGAGCCATGACAAAATCCAGTTATTCTTGAAAGATCATTACTAACAACTCTACAATCTCTTCAGCCACCTCCTTTAGTGCCCTGGGGTGTAAACCATCTAGTCCAGATGACTTACCTACCTTCAAACATTCCATTTCCCAAACACCTTCTCCCTAGTAATGGCAACTTCACTCACTTCTGCCTCCTAACACCCTCGAACTTCTGGCATACTGCTAGTGTCTTCCATAGTGAAAACTGATGCAAAATACTCATTCAGTTTGTCCACCATTTCCTTGTCTACCATTATAATCTCCTCAGCATCATTTTCCAGCAGTCCAATATCTATTCTTGCCACTCCTTTACACTTCATATATCTGAAGAAACTTTTGATATCCCCTTTAATAGTATTGGCTAGCTTACCTTCATATTCCATCTTTTCCTTCTTAAAGGCTGTTTTAGTTGCCTTCTGTTGGTTTTAAAAGCTTCCCAATCTTCTAACTTCTCACTAATTTTTCTTTTTCTATGCCCTCTCTTTGGCTTTTCTATTGGTTTTCACTTCTCATCAGCCATGGTTGTATTAGCCTGCCATCAGAATACTACTTCGTTGGGATGTATTTATCCTGCACCTTCTGAGTTGTTCCCAGAAACTCTAGCCATTGCTGCTCTGCCATCATCCCTGCTAGTGTTTGCTTCCAATCAATTTTGCCAGCTCCTCTCTCATGCTTCATTTTACTGCACTGTAATACTGCTATATATGACTTTAGCTTCTCCTGCCCAAATTGCAGGGTGAATTCTATCATACCATGATCACTGTCCCCTAAGGCACAGCCTCTAATTGCCTTAAGCTCTCTAATCAATCCTGGCTCATTGCACAACACCCAATCCAAAATTGCTGATCTTGTAGTGACTCATTTACAAGTTGCCCTGAAAAGAAAATTCTATAAATTACTTTTTCTGGGCTGCAGCACCATCCTGGTGTTCCCCAATCCACCTGCGTACTGAAATCCCCATGACTAACATAACATTGCCTTTTTGACATGGATTTTCTATCTCCTGTTGTAAATTGAGATAACACATTTTTGCTACTGTTTAAGAGGTCTGTCTATAACTCCCAGCAAGGTCTATATACCCTTGCAATTTCATAGCTCTACCCACAACGATTCTACACTTTCTGATCCTATATCACATCTTTCTAATGATTTGATTTTTTTTTAAACCAACAGAGCTAGCCCATCCCCTCTGCCTCCCCGCCTGTTCCTTGGATACAATGCGTACCCTTGGATATTAAGCTCCCAGCTATAATCCTCTTTCAGCCACAATTCAGTGATGCCCACAACGCCATATATGCCAATCTGCAATTGTGCTACGTTAATCGTCCTTATTCTGTATACTGCATGCATTCAAATTTAACATTTTCAGTCCTATATTCATCACTCCTTTCATCTCATTGTCTGCAATTTTGCCTCTTAGTGGCCTCTCCTTGCTAGCAGTCTTACTCCACACTGCCACCATCAGAAGACTAATAATCCCATCCTCAGCCCTATCACTCTGGTTCCCACCCTCCTTGCTATCCTTTTGTCCATTCTACATAGCTGTAGAAGCCCTTAGGATTCTCCTTCACCTTGTCTGCTAAAGCAATCTCATGTCTTTTTTGAACCCTCCTGATTTCTTCGTTGTGTTCTCTTGCATTTTTTTTCTGCTTAAGTACCTCATTTGTTCCTGCCTGCCTATTCCTTTTTCTTAATAAAGGCCCCTATCTCTCAGAAGCCAAAGGGCTCTACACCCATCATCCTTGCCTTTTATTCTGACAAGAACATACAAACTCTGTACTCTCAAAATTTCATGTTTGAAGGTGTCCCACTAACCAAGTACACCTTTTCCAGAAAACAACCTATTGTAATTCACACTTGCCAGATACTTCCTGATACCATCAAAACTGGCCATTTTCCAATTTGAAATCTCAACCTGAAGACCATAATTACCTTAAAACTAATGACACTATGATGACTAGATGCAGAGTGTTTCCTTAAACAAATTGTGTCACCTGACCAAACTTATTCTCTAATAGGAGACCTTGTTTCACACTCTCTCTAATTGGGGCTTCTATGTACCAATTAAGGAAACTTTCTTGAACACATTTGACAAACTTCTTCCCAGCACTTTCCAGTCAATATGTGGGAAGTCAAAAATCACCTACTATTTCTACCTTATCTCTTCTCCCCACGTGCCCAACTCCTCCCTCTAGTGTCACTTCTTCTTCCCTTCCTATCACTGTCCTCCCCTATTAAATTCTCCTTCTTCATCCCTTTACCTCTTACACCTATTACCTCCCAGCTTCTTACTTCATCCCCACTCCCCCCACCTGGTTTTACCCAACACTTCCCCCATCTTCTTAATCTGGCTTCTGCCCCCCTCCTTTCCTGTCCAGATGAAGTGTCGAGTCAGCTGTTTACTCCCTTCCATAGGTGCTGCATGACTAGTTGAATTCCTCCAGCATTTTATGCACGTTGCTCAAGATTTCCAGCATCTACAAAATCTTGTGTCCAAGAGCCACGATTGGGGAAGCAGTAACATTCAAGAGTTAACCAAACTACCAGTCCAAAAACATGAAGATAATCTGACTTCCAAGACAAAAATTCTTAATGAAAGAAACGGGCAATATGAACGCACTGGAGATACTTATCCCAAATGAAGGAGACACATATAAGAAGTCTTAAATTACCTCAGAGTTTTTTTAACTGCTGCCGCCAAATACCGTTCTATTGATATGTCACTGAAAATGTACTGATCTGTCTTAAGGATGCAAAAATGCCCAAGAAATATTTAAAACTACACTTAGCTAATAGAGATATTTCATTTTGTTCTTCAGATTTATCAAACTTTTCTGAAGAAAAATCAGCTTTTTGCAAAATATCACACTATTTCAACACTAATAAGGAAATAATAGAGGAATGAACCTTTGAGAAATAAATATTACAAAAATTGCTTTCTGTAATTCTTGTATGTCAAACCAGCTTCAAACACAACTTTCCTCATACTAGTCAACTCAACTTAATTGCTGAAAAGAATGGTTAACAAATGTGTTAAACAACATCCACCTGAAACAGGCTTGAACAAACACTATTGTGCTGTTAAAAATAGGCAGAGCAACAGAAAACTAGAAAGAACAATTATAACCCTTTGATAGCTGTACAATGTTTAGAATCATCCTGGCAGGAAGACTTCAGTGTGTTTCTACTCAAAAATATTGCTGTAAGCACCCTTTTATACACACATCAGCTGCTATGGTTGACTTTGCATTTTGAGAAAATACCAATTTAATAAACTGCACGCTATATTTAGGAAAGGCTAATTATTCAGCAGTTTTAATGCTCAATTCAAGCATCTGTCACTACCCGAAACTCATCAAGATGCACTTAAATTTCAATCTTGCTTTAAACACTGCAGTTATGACTTGTCTGATCTCTCAAACAGACTTCAGTAGTTTTAGCAACACTTGGAGACGAGTGGGAAATTTGGCACTTGAAATTCTAAATTCATAAATTCAGCTGCTTTTCACATTTCTCAATTTTTAAGCAATGATATTAATTTATTTTAGTCTCAGTTTGTTTCTGGCTCATTAATAATTAAAATACATGAAGGTAGTGACTGATAGTTGAAAATGTCAGTTCTGTTTCTTTCATAATATGCAACTTAACGTCATTTTGACATTTGATGCAGTTTCTTCCTATCAATGTGACCTACATAGAGAGCCCACAAAGGACGCAGGAAATTGTTTTAATACAAAAGACATTTCATTTGCAGCACATAGTTTAATTCATGTCTTCAATGTGATTTGAAGCCCTACAAATAATGATGCACTTGAATATGCCATATTAATTCCTCAATTTCAAACATGAATTCTCTTTTTCAGGCAATAAAGTTTCAGTGGAAATGCAACAGAAAATTGAAACACTGAAGAATTTTAATGTACATACAATTCAACACCAATATAGTTCAAAATCATTGCATTACATGACCCAGCCAGAATCCTGAGCAAAATGTATGTCTCAACCTGTATAAGGACTTGATCATCTCCGCCTTGAACTTTGTAGTTGTGACTATGATCAAGCTATTGCTGTTTGTCATGATTACTTCACAAATCTGAAACAACTTTGGAATCTCCAAATTTGCATAACCAAATGTAAATACAGAAATTACCATCAGTAATTCTGTGCATCACTGAAGGCAGACTGTTTATGGGTTCTCTGTCACAATCAAGGGAAAGCAAGTACTGTCGCGTTTCAAGTGATAATTAAGTTCTCTCCAGCAAAGAAATGTCTTTGATTATATCCAAAAGTAGAACCAGGCTCATTTTTAGCTAATCAACATCTTTTATAATCAGTTAAATGATATGGAATCACACAATAGCATAATTTTAAGCATTTTATTTGGGCAGAGAACTTAGTACAGTATTTCTGAAGAAGGAGTCCTTGGGTAATAGCTGTGAAAGTTCAAAGTAAATTTTATCCTCAAAGTATATACAAGTTGCCATATACTACCTTGAGGTTTATTTTATTGCAGGCATTAACAGGAAAATAAATTCTATTGTATTTCTTTCTGGAAAAACTGCACACAAAAGATAAACGTAATGTTGACAAGACGACAATTCGTGCAAACAAAAAAATAATACTGAGAAAATTACTTGTAGTGTCCTTGAAAGTGAGTCTCAAGCAAGAGAAAATCTGCAGATGCTGGAAATCCAAGCAGCACACATAACGCTTGAGGAACTCAGAAGGCCAGGCAGCATCTATGAAAAAGAGTACAGTCAACGTTCCAGACAAGATGCTTCACCAGGATAGGAGAAAAAAAAGATGAGGAGTCAGAGTTAGAAGGGGGAGCTGGGGAAGGGAGAAACACAAGGTGATAGGTGAAACCAGGAGAGGGGCAGGGATGAAGTAAAAAGCTGGGAAGTTGATTGGTCAAAGAAATAGAGGGCTGGGGAAGGGGATATTGACAGGAAAGAACAGGCCATGTAAGAAAGAAAAGGGGGAGGAGCACAAGTAGGTGATTGGCAGGTATACAGATAAAGTGAGTGCAGAAAAAAAGGAATGGTGAATGTGGAGGGGGAGGAGGATTACTGGAAGTTGGAGAAATCGATGTTCATGCCATCAGGTTGGAGGCGACCTGGAAGGTATAAGGTGTGGCCTCATCATAACAGAGGAAGAGAGTGAGTCTGTAGGTCAGACTCGTAGTGAGTGAAGTTATTCATGCCTGTTCAGCAGTCCGAGGGTTGTAGAGTAATAATTATTCCTGGACCTGGTGATGTGGGACCTCAGGCTTCTACATCTCCTGTATGATGGCAGCAGCAAGAAGACAGCATTGCCTGGATGGTACAGGTCTTTGATGATGGATGCTGCTTTCTTGCGGCAGTGCTCCATGTAAATGTGCTCAACAGCGGAAGGGCTTTGCCTGTCATGGACTGGGCTGTATCCACCACTTTCTGCAATGACGGCAATGTAAATTCAAAATAATCTCCCCTGCCTGCACATGATTCCGTATTCTCTGCCTGTCCAAATACAATAGACAATAGGTGCAGGAGTAGGCCATTCGACCCTTCAAGCCAGCACCACCATTCACTGTGATCATGGCTGATCATCCACAATCAGTACTCTATTCCTGTTCTCCCCATATCCCTTGACTCCACTATCTTTAAGAGCTCTATCTAACTCTTTCTTAAAAACATCCAGAGAATTGGCCTCCACTGCCTTCTGGGGCAGAGCATTCCATAGATCCACGACACTCTGGGTGGAAAAGTTTTTCCTCAATTCCGTTCTAAATGGCCTACCCCTTATTCTTAAACTGTGGCCTCTGGTTCTGGACTCCCCCAACGTCGGGAACATGTTTCCTGCCTCTAGCATGTCCAATCCCTTAATAATCTTATATGCTTCAATCAGATCGCCTTTTATCCTTCTAAATTCAAGTGTATACAAGCCCAGTTGCTCCAATCTTTCAACATATGACAGTCCCGCCATCCTGGGAATTAACCTCGTGAACCTATGCTGCACTCCCTCAATAGCAAGAATGTCCTTCCTCAAACTTGGAGACCAAAACTGAACACAATACTCCAAGTGTGGTCTCACCAGGGCCCTGTACAAATGCAGAAGGACCTCTTTGCTCCTATACTCAATTCCCCTTGTTATGAAGGCCAATATGCCATTAGCTTTCTTCACTGCCTGCTGTATCTGCAAGCTTTCTTTCAGTGACTGATGAACAAGGACACAGAGATCTCGTTGTACTTCCCATTTTCCAAACTTAACACCATTCAGATAGTAATCTGCCTTCCTGTTCTTGCCACCAAAGTGGATAACCTCACATTTATCCACATTAAACTACATCTGCCATGCATCTGCCCACTCAGCCAACCTGTCCAAGTCACCCTGCATTCTCCTAACATCCTACTCATATTTCACACTACCACCCAGCTTTGTGTCATCGGCAAATTTGCTAACGTTACTTTTAATCTCTTCATCTAAATCATTAACGTACATTGTAAATAGCTGCAGTCCCAGCTAGTCACTGCCTGCCATTCTGAAAAGGACCCATTAAGCCCTACTCTTTGTTTCCTGTTTGCAAACCAATTTTCTATCCATGTGAGTACGCTACCCCCAATACCATGTGCTCTAATTTTGCCCACTAATCTCCTATGTGGGACCTCATCAAAGGCTTTCTGAATGTCCAGGTACATTACATCCACTGGCTCTCCCTTGTCCATTTTCATAATTACATCCTCAAAAAATTCCAGAATATTAGTCAAGCATGATTTCCCCTTCGTAAATCCATGCTGACTTGGACCGATCTTGTTACTGTTATCCAAATGTGCCGCTATTTCATCTTTTATAATTGACTCCAGCATCTCCCCCACCACTGATGTCAGGCTAACTGGTCTATAATTCCCTGTTTTCTCTCTCCCTCCTTTCTTAAAAAGTGAGATAACATTAGCTACCCTCCAATCCTCGGGAACTGATACTGAATCTATAGAACATTGGAAAATGATTACCAATGCGACCACGATTTCTAGAGCCACCTCCTTAAGTACCCTGGGATGCAGACCATCTGGCCCTGGGGATTTATCGGCCTTCAGTCCCATCAGCCTATCCAACACCATTTTTTGTCTAATGTGAATTTCTTTCAATTCCTCCGTTACCCTAGGTCCTCTGGCCACTATTACATCTGGGAGATTGTCTGTGTCCTCCCTAGTGAAGACAGATCCAAAGTACCTGTTCAACTCGTCATCCATTTCCTTGTTCCCCATAATAAATTCACCCATTTCTGTCTTAAAGGGCCCAACTTCAGTCTTAACTAATTTTTGCCATTTCACATACCTAAAGAAGCTTTTACTATCCTCTGTTATATTCTTGGCTACATTATCTTCGTGCCTCATCTTTTCCCGCATTGCCTTTTTAGTTATCTTCTGTATCTTAATACTTCTTAAGCATTACTATTGTATCTCTTCCACTACTTCCCCTGGCAGCACTCATCCAAATCCTCATTGTGAAGTTCCATTTCAGCTCCCTCTTTTTCTCTTCCTTGTCCCCGCCTTAAAGCCCACACCTCTGACCAGGTTCCAGCTACTGTTCCCAGGTTATTGATCTGCCTGGTCAGAGCTGAGTGCTCTTTTTCAGAAGTGCTACTGTTATTGCTGATACAATAGTAAGGAAATATACAGATAAGGATTTCCAAGAAATTTTTCCATTTAGATCTTCATTTCCTAGATGAGACTAGATGGATCTTATTGATCTGAATTTCATAATTTACATCTGCAAGTGAATTGGTGTTTTGAAACTTTTTTGCCCAAGCTATGATTTGAGTTCCTCCAAAAAAATTTCCTCCAAAATCATTCGGTTTTCCCAAAACTATCATATGATTTCCTCCCAGAAGATCACAACCTTATCTTTTTTGGAGACCTGGAGACCTACGCTCACTGAAGTCAGAGCCTTATGCTTTGAATCCTGTTAAAGTCACCCATGCCACACAGGTCAAAGGGTAAAGGCCAGACCAAGAGTGGTCCACCAATCCTCTTGGTTTGGGGATTCAGCTCAGGGCTAACAATCCTGACTGGTCAAACAAAACTGTTATGGAAACAGCGATGAAAATCCTTCTAAATCTGTGTGCAACGGTATTCCTGAGTCTCCACCTGGACCGCACTTGCACAGCTGACAGTAGTGAAAGCAACGAGGAAGCTGCTGGCACGATGAAGGAATGGCAAAGGCATAAAGGACTGGAAGTATCATTTGATTTATCCAGATTCCAAATGTGGTCATTGACTGAGAGCATGAAAGAAAAAGATTCTACATAATTAGTTTACACATGATAATTAAATGCAAATTGAGATCATCACTATCAAAAACAACAGACATCGGGATTTCAATTTATTGCCCATTTAATACGCCTCCAAATTATCCATTCCAGCAAAGAACTTGGTTATATTCTAGGATATTATTATAGCCTTATTAATAACCCTTAATATTAAATGTATTCTTGTTGGCATCATCAGGTAAAATGACATTGATGCCAGTGTGAATGAATGCACTGCTATTTGACTTCCCAGCAATAACCAAATAAAAATCATGTTTAATTGAACACCTTCAATTGAACTCATCTTCAAAGAAGCCCTCTCATTTCTTCTCTCTCATTCACAAAACCACTGGAGAAATGCCAGCTAGTTGAACAAAATGTTCTTTAATTACTGAAACAAAACCTATATAGCAAAGAGCATTTCTCTGTTGGTGCACAGGATGACTGCTTCTTCCCAGAGGAAAGCACAGTTGCTGGAACGATCTCTAAACATGTGTAGTATGTGCACAGAAAGCAGTTGGGCACTTGATAATTTTTGAAGCAGTGCATATCTAATATTACACAAAACAGTAAAAATAACACAAACAGATCCGCAAATAGATTATTCATCCCCTCATGCCTGCTCAATTATATCAAAATTGAACTGCTTCAATGCCACTTTCCGACAAATCCACACTCCTCAATAATCTGCAAATCAATCTATATGTTTAAAGCACAGTGACTGAGCTGCTACAGACCTCTGCAGATGGCAATTACTAAGATTAACTGCTGCTCCAAATTCAAAATGCCTTTATGCTTTTTACCCAAAACTGCCTGATCCTGATTTTTGAAACCGTAACCTCTAGTTTTGAATTCTTCCGCTAGGGGAAACGTCCTCTCCAGAGCTACCTGTTTTGCCCTTGAAGGATTTTGTACATTTCTGTTAAGATTATTCTCGATTACTCTGAACTGGAGAGAAAGCAGGCCCAACATACTCAGATCTCTCTTCCTGTGACAAGGCAAACATCCCATGAACCAGAATGGTGAAATTTCACTGTTCTATAACAAGCATATTCTTTTTCAAGGAAGAAAATCAAAATAGCACATAATCCGGATGTGGTCCCACTTTGTTCCTATTTATTTCAGCTGAACACTATACTTGTATGCAAATCCTCCAGCAATTGAGACAGATGTAAAACTTGTCTTCCTGATTGCTCACTGGAAATTTCACACGTAGGTACAAAGTTTAAAGTAAATTTATTTTCAAAGTGCGTACGTGACCATATAGTACTCTGAGATTCATTTCCTTGCAGGCACTTACAGGAAAATAAAGAAATAGAATGGAACTTTTGAAAAACTGTTCATAGGCTGACGGACAACCAACCAATGTGCAAAAGATGACAAATTGTGCAGATATTGCTTTAAAAAGGTAAATAAACAATACTGAGAACTTGAATCACAGAGTCCCTGAAAGTGAGTCTATAGGTTGTGGAGTCAGTTCAGAACTGAGATGAGTGACATTATTCATGCTGATTCAAGAGTCTGATGTTTGTAGGGTAATAACTGTTCCTGAACCTGGTGGTGTGGGAGGCCCCTGTACCTCCTGCTCCATGGTAGTACGTGAGAAAAGAGCATGGCCTGGATGGTGCGGGTCCTCGACGATGGATGCTGTTTAACTCCTTGTAAATGTGCTCAATGATGGGAAGGGCTTTGCCTGTGATGGACTGAGATGTATCCACCACCTTTTGTCCACTCCTGTGCATTGGTGTTACCATACCAGGCTGTGATTTTCAGCAATTTATTTCCAATGACATCCAGGTCCTTTTGAATATCAACATTTCATACCCTTTATTTACTCGAGGTATTCAGCATTTATTCCCCTTTAAAAGTGTCTAACTTGACACCCGTCCACATTATGTCTCATCTTTTATGTTGTTGCAAACACACTGAGCTCAACTCAGTACCCATAATGCACCTTTTCATCTGCATCATTCCTCATGTCCTGATTTATCTATGTCATCTGAACAACCGGTAAAGGAATATTTGATTTCCTCAGCATTCTGTGAGTTTATTTTTCAAATAATTTCAACCAAAACGTCAAAATCACTGTAGTACCCCACAACTCCAGATCAATTATTTTGTAAACAAACCAGTTATTCTTACGTTTTCGCACAATGCTTAAAATATATTATTCTCCATCTTGAATATCCAGATGAGTGAGCCTACATTGTCCATATGGATAGAAAAGTTCAAAGACTGATTTACTCTCAGGTAGAATTTTCATCTACTCTCTGCTGAACAGCTGACCAGCTACTTTTTTTTTAAAAAAAGACTTCAACTTTTGGTTTTTAACATAGTAGTTATGGGTAAGCCATCCCCACATCCACCCTGTTAAGAACATCATGAATTGCAGCTGCTTCATTTATTCCTTAACCAGGAGAAAACTGGCTCAGTCAACTTAACCTTTCCATATACTGTACAACAGATCTGCCACTCCTGGAATCAATATGGTGACCACTTATTACGGTCCTTCCACTGCAAGAACTCCTTACAGAGGAACATCAGGCTTCCAAGCTTTTGATTCACTGGGATACAAAATAATTCTTGATATGTATTTTATATGTCTTTACACATGTACTTAAATTCTCCAGAACAAGACCAATAGACTTATTTGTTCTCCTAATCACCTGCTTTTCTTGCATACCAACTGCCTCATAGATTCTGTAAACATACAAATATTCTTAAGCACTGAAAAATCTTCCTCCTAAGCACAGAAGAACTTTCAATAAAAGTCAAAATACAGTATATCACCTGGAAAAATTAGCACAATGTTTGTATTTTAAATATATCCTTTTTTTTTAAACACTTTGCAACACACACAAAATGCTGGAGGAACTCAGCAGATCAGGCAGCATTTACAAGTCCTGATGAAGTGTCTCAGCCTGAAACGTCGACTGTTTACACCTGCTGAGTTCCTCCAATATTTTGTATGTGTTGCTTTAGATTTCCAAAATCAGCAGATTTTCTTGTGTTTATTCAAATATTTTGTTTCCTTTCTTAGTTTCAAGCAGAATGATGTGACCTACATTGCACTCTTTTGCAGCTATCAATACTTACATTTATTCAGAAGGAACGCAATTTTTGCACAACGACATCAATAACGTGCAGTGCCTCCACTTTCACCAGTATTCTCAGAGATCAAACCCTCTAATCACTCAAATTACCTCATCTATCTGTCCAAAGAAATACATCCATTTCTGGAAACACTAAGGTAGGAATGAGAATTTGAGAATCAATGTAACAGGTTTTAAACTTCTTTTTTCCCCAATGCAACAACGAGTACAAAAAATATAGCTTGAAAGTTGTAAGCAAAGTTTAAACAGGAACTTCATATGTAAATTTAGCTATTACTCAAAAAGGGAAAAAAAGAAAATTGCAAAATATCAGATAACCCATTTTCTGGAAAAAGGTCCAGTTTATGAAGGATATGGTAACAGGGACATATGAGAAATCCTGTGGTTAGGAAGTGCCAATACGGTTACGGAAATGTACAACCACACTTAGAAAACTGATTCTCTGCCCACAGATGATGCCCATCTTGCTGAAATCAAAGCTTAGCAATTACAACAGCAAATGAAGGATATTAAGGTGACAGCAACAGTCTAGATAAACTTCAAAAGAGAGAAATGTAGTGAAACTAAATCCAGAGCTCTCTGGATAACCAAAAGAAATGATAGTGCAATAGAAGAACCAGCATTTCACATATGCCAAGTTGCTAACACTAGTAAGAAACAGGCTGTTTATAAGAAGCTCAAGGAACAAGCGAAGAAGGTAACAAAAGAGAAAGAGTAAATAGAAAATATTACAGACTGAAAGCAAAAATAAAGGGAAACATAAAAATATTCTACAGGAATATGAGCAGATAAACAACTGCAAAAAGAAGGGTAGGTTCAATCAAAAACTAAGAAGGAATCTAATTCTGATGGCAGAAGACTTCCTGATATACTGAATGAGTATTTTCCTTCAATGAAGACATAAACATGGAACATAGAACATAGTACAACACAGCACAAGAACAGGCCTGTTGACCAACAATGCCATGCTAAACCAAACACAATAGTAATCAACTGGCCAACTAAACTAATCCCTTATGTCTACACAATGTCCATATCCTTCCATTTCCTCAGTTATTTGTGTAGGCTAGGAAAAAAGGAAATAACGAGCAAGGCTAACTGTATTTAAGAGTGGATAAACACTGAAGATAAGACATTTATTAAAAAAAGGTAGGAAATTGCTAGGAAAAATGGTTGAAGCCTGGAGACTGGATAATTCCTAATTTTACACTGTTGCTCAAGAACTTAGGGAAAATCTAGTAGCTACAAACTTGTTGGTTCAACTTCGGCAGTTGCAGTTAACGTGGTAAATGTTAACTTCTAAAAACCTCTTTATAAAATACCAGATAACAGATTAATAGATACCAGATGAATACTAAGGTTGAAGACCATGAAAGGCAAGTTATTTTCACAGAATGGGTAGAAAACTGGCAACAGAAAACAGAATAGTCTTGAAAAGATGGTGATTTTTTTTCCCCAGATAGGAAGAAGTAGTTCAATATCTGAAAGATCAAAGTAAATTTATTATGAAGGTACACATACAGTATGTCACTTTATCCAAACTTGAGATTCATTTTCTGGAGAGCATACTCATTAAATCAAAAATAACCATAATGGAATCAATGAAAGATTCAACCAGTGTGCAAAAGACGACAAACTGTGCAAACACCAAAAGAAAGAAACGACATAAATAAATAAGCATAAATATCGAGAACATGAGATGAAGAGTCCAAAGACTGTGGGATCATTTTAGTAATGTGGCAAATAAAATTGAGTGAAGTTATCCCTTTTAGTAAAATAACCATATTACTTGGTCTTCAATAAACAGGTCACAAGTACAACATATACAGTTTACAGAAGTTGAGAGGTATAGTGGATTGTTTTGTAACAGATTTAATAAACAGGCTGAAAGAATAGCCAGATTAAATATAACAAACTGTGCAATGTAGGTGTTATTTATTTATCTTTATGGAAAAAAAGAGGCAATGTAAACTAGACTGCAAAATTTTAAAGGAACCAAAGACAAATGGATTTAATAGGTACAAATAGGATTGCTTTCCAGTGAAGGTCGGGTTGGTTTAAAAAAAACCACAATATTTGCCATCCCAACTGGAGCAAAGAGATTAAGATAAACGTTAATAAGATTAATGTTTTATGGCCAACAGGATTACTAGCTCTAATTCTAAGTGCAGGAAGTTTTTGGGTTTCAGGAGTAACTCAGCAAAGATTCACCATTCCTGACCTACTCTTGGAGTCACTGTGTTTTAAACAGCATGTTGATGGTGCAGATATAAGCAATTGTGTTCTTGTTGATTATAAAGGGTGTGTGGTACAATTCCGTTGGAGGAAATAAGAAACAGGTGGAAAGCCAGCAACATGACTACAATCAAGTAAATATCACATTCATCAGCTAGCTGTACCTTATCTAAAAATGGGAATTGCATCTGCATGACTTTCAACAAATTTGATCAAGCAAACAGTGACTGAATTGCAGATATTAAATAAAATTTTTGGTCATGCCAACAATGAATCTTTCATGTAGATATTTACTTCAAATATAATTGTAGTCATTTCAAGATGAATCTAGATATATACAGTAAATTTGGGCTTTTTTAAAAAATCTGAATTAATAGATATTAAGGCTTTAAAAAAGCATGAATTTGGAGTGACAGACTTGTATTTGGCCAAATTTATCACTTTCCCAGTAGACTGGTGAATAACATACATTTTACTGCTTTCATGTAGAGTCTTATCTTACCAGCTGAAAGTATTTTTTCTAAACATTAGTAACAGAGGGGCCCCTTTGTTACCAGGCACATTCGGCAGGGTCTACAAAGGAGCACTCAGTATAATAAGATTGCTGTCAGTCAGACCCTTCCAACTGAATAAAATTCAGCTGCCTCTGGTTGTCCAGACCAACTACGGTACATTAAGTACTGCTCTTTATTTTCAATACTAAAAAGTATAGTTAAAATGGTTAGGGACAAAACAAGTTTGCTACACAACACTAAAAAACAAAAACAAAGAGCAACAACAGATAAAAATATAATGTTAAACTGTTTATTGAGAATGTATTCAATTACCCTTTAAAGCAAGAAAGTTGAAAGTTGTATACTAACCTTGTCAAAACAAATTATTCCAATTTCTTAAAGGCTTCATAATCAGAATTATTCAAAATACACTCACGCACCCTTTGAATCAAGATACTTCACAAATTAATCTCTGCCATTACATCAAGGACAGATGCAACAGAGTTGAGTTACCATATGTAAATATGCAAGACAATGCCAGAT
This sequence comes from Hypanus sabinus, assembly GCF_030144855.1. NCBI lineage: Eukaryota > Metazoa > Chordata > Chondrichthyes > Myliobatiformes > Dasyatidae > Hypanus > Hypanus sabinus. The sequence continues at coordinate 131,544,573 of NC_082714.1, forward strand.
ACACATACTACTTAAGATTTCAATCTAAAATGATAGCGATTTAGGTCAGACTCCAAATAAAGGGAGCTAGACCTTATTTAAATTACAAATGTTAGATTTAAAATGTAAATTTATGAGTCAAGTTTATTTTAACAAGATTACAGAGAAGAAACATGGGGATGTCATGTCCAGATCTTAGTGGAAAACCCATTTCATATCTGATATTCACAAAAATCCCCTGAAATCTAAATTTGCAGACAATATTCAGCTTTGGAATCTCCCTGTCGCACTCCAGATACAATGCCTTGAAAAAGTATTCAGTCCCCAATCCTTTGTTCAGATAAATGAGTATCACAACCATAGATTTTGATTAATAGAACAAGAATTGTTATTTGTTAATCACATGCACCTTTTTTCAAAGCAGAGCCCCAAAGAAGGGAAAATTATAAAGAATGAAAAAAATTTTTTAAATCAAGAAATGAAAGTTCAAAAGTATTCATCCCCCTTTGCTCAGTACTTAGTTGAACCACCTCTTGCAGCTATTACAGTCAGTAGTCTTTTTGGATAAGTCTCTATTAGCTTTGCATAATCTGATGGAGCAAGATTTGGACATTCCTCCTCGCAAGATTGCTCAAGCTGTGCCAGTTTTGTCGGGGAGCAGCAGTGGACGGCAATCTTGAGGTCTTGCCAGAGATGTTCAGTTGGCTTCAGGTCAGGACTCTGACTGGGCCACTCAAGGACATCAATTTTCTTCATGGTTGTTCTGGAAATGTGCTTTGGGTTGTTGTCCTGCTGGAAGATGGACTTCCTCCTAGGTTTAAACTTTCTGGCTGAGGCTAGAAAGTTTTTAAATGTAGACTTTCTCTGTATTTAGCAAAATACATCTTCCCATCAACCCTGACCAGATTTCTAGTCCCTGCTGCTGAAAAGCATCCATATAGCATGATGCTAACTCCACTGTACTTCACAGCAGGGATAGTGTTACTTTTTGTGCAATACCTTAGAGATCATGCAGCCATTAACCTCATCTCTAGTTACAGCCACTGACTTGTGCAGCTCACTCAGAGTGACTGCTGGTGTCACAGTAGCCTCTCTTAGAAGCGCCATTCTTCGACCACAACTAAGATTTTACACGTGTGTCGCATCTACGCCATAGGTAATGCGTACCCTACACCATACCTATGCCGTGGCCTACGCCGTAGGGTGACGTGCACCTCTCCAGAAAAATTACTCATGCGTCGCAGCCCACAACAACTGTGATTGGTCTGCTTGGTAGCATTGCATTTGCTCCGACGCATTTCCAGTTGCTTCTTCTCCACCACGTTTGTAGGCTGTGCGTACACTGACATGAAATAGATAACCAAATTGTCAAAACTACCTGCCAACATGCGAAAATGTTTGAAATGCATTTCCTCGTCCATGTCTCTCACGAAGAAACTCAACACAGTGGCATGGAAACCCCACAGTCAACTATCATTTTGGCACACACCAACACTTGCTCACTGCAGTGTAGAGCGACAGAGAAGTGAAAATCAGGGTTATGGCGTAGGCTGCAGCATAGCCCATACGCACAAGTATAAATCAGCCTTAAGTTTAGAGGGGTGGCCTGACCTAAGCAATGTGGCTATGGTTTCATACTTTTCCACTTTTTCCACAAAGGACTGCACTGAGCTCCAAGGTATATTCAGTGCCTCGAGATGGTCTTGTAACCTTCCCCAGATTTGAGCTCCCCTATTATCATTTCCCTGATTTGTCTTGAATGTTCTTTTGGCATCATTTTGATTTGGTCTGTTGAAAATCTACCATACTGTTGGACCTTACAGAGAAAGTGGGTATTTATTCTTATGAATTCATTGTAAACAGGTGATCCTCCAATTTCCTACATCAACTAATTGGTGCGCAACGTAAAATACAGTATTACACATGAGGAATATTAGAGTAGTAATTACAAAGGGGATGAATACTTTTTCCAGCCTCAATTTTGGTTTTTAATTTTCAGTAAATTGTTGACAGGTTTTGGATTTTTTCTTTTGATTTGACAAGGTGCACAATGTTTTGTAGATTAGCACAAAAATCCCTGCTTCAATGTATCTTAATTTTAGAAAATGAGATGGTAAAATGTGAAAATAGTTGTAGGGGTTGAATACTTCAAGGCAGGAAAATTTAATTCTTTAAGAAATGCAAATTGGCAACCTGCGCTGAGATGACAAAGAAATTTTTAATAGATTTATGTTCCTAAATAACGTACAATCTTCTTCCCTCTTTTTTTCCCATTTCCCACTCTGGTTACCCTCACACCCCTTCTCTTCTCCTTCCCAGCCCATCACTTCCATCTGGTTCCCCTCCTCCTTCGCTTTCTTCACTGTCATCTCCTATCAGATTCTTCGCACATCACTGATTCAAATGTTTGCAATTGACAATTCAATAACCAGGCCATGGATCATTGAAGTACTCATAATTCGAAATGTTGTTCAGAACAGCTTATTAAAATGTCCCATTTTTATGTGGGTATTTGGCATCACGTTTGAAGGCATGCACAAAATTTAAATCTATTCAATTTAAACAAGTCAGTCAGAAAATCATCCACCAATAAAATCATTATCTTCACAGAGTCCATTTTTGGCTCATTACTGAAACTCATCTCTTGTAAAGACGTCTGTCTGCTCTTTGGCCTGAAATGAAATAAAACCCCCATTGTCCTATTCGCCTGGGCTCTTAGACAAAGGCACAGTTTCTGCAGGGTGTTCGTGAATGACAGCCAACTTTACCCTTTTCGCTCCCATAACTAGTGCTCCTTGGCAAATACCGGAAAGCTCAGTATTTATTCATGACTCAGGTTTTGAACAGTTAGAAGTTGTTACACACTTTACTCTTTTTGAGGGAAAATGAATGTGCTGTGGAAAAAATAAGGTGGCACTTCTTTATTGAGATGCATGACACATTTATTTCATGGAGAGGCTTCAAACAAGGATGGAGTCCTCTCCAATTCCAAAGTAAAAGCATTATCTTCTTGAGGTGGTTCTAAATTTGGAAAGATTAATGTGATATTGGCATAATTTTCATTGTTTTAAAAGCTGAATATACCCTAGACAGTTACAATTTCACTGAGTAATATTTAATGTTAAACTGATATGGTAAATGAAAACATAATGCTACTTTTGTACAGTGTTTTATATTCACAACTAAAAACACTCCTTTCCTTCCCAATCTCCATCATACTTAATTGTCTTTGTCAAAAATATCCTTAATGCATTCAAAGTTTCCATGTCCCTCTGAAAGAGATTCAAAGAATGACAACATCCTATTTAAAGAGATATCTGTTCATCCTATATGCCCACAAACTGTTACAATTTAATGATTATGTCCCACATTCTCAGTTCTCCAGCCTGAACACACAACCTTTCAGCATCCATCCAGTTAAACTCTTGTTTTTCTCAATTCCACCAACACCATTTTTGCACTACATCCCAATCACACAATCAATCTAGAAAACTGCTGAAGGAGGTACAGCCTTCCTTCAGGACAGAAATCCAGTCTCTGAGCTACTACAGATGTTTGTCCAAAGCCCGGTGCAAGTGCTTTGTGACATGTTTACATTTGCCCTCCAATTCACTTGCTCTCGAAGCCAACAAATCATTGGCCTTCAAACTACCCATCAACCTGTATGTTAGCTTTCTGCAATTGTGTACTAGCACAAGATCCCAGCACTAATTTCCTTGTTTCCCCAACCAATAAACTATCTGCTTCCTCCCCTCATTAACTGCATTATTTCCTCATACCGTTCAGCCAGTCTCTGTTTAAATGTAATCAGCAACCACAAAAATACATTTTAAAAATTTCTTTTGTATTCTTTCTAAGCAATGACGTCAGTCTTACCACATCTGTGCCTATTCATCCATTCGTGGCCTAATTGGTATTTCACGCTGTACACTAGTGCTTAATTCTTCCATCGATAAACAGAAGTATTCAGTGTGCCTCATCATCCCCTAGCTCGATCTTCAATAAGCATGATAGCTATCCTCTTTTACACTTCCCAAATTCCATCAAGGCGATCTTAACATTTCTCGGAGATGGGTGGCAGGGTGTCAAGAAATGCAGGTTGAAAAAAATATAATATTTTCTCCCTCATTATTTTCCTAAGCAAATTTTTATTCCTCTTCCCAGAATTTTTGTTCGTGAATTGTGAATTCCCAATTGTGAATTTCTGTTCAGCAAACTGCCATAAGCTGTACTTACATTGCTTTACAGCATATCCCATGGTAATCGTAGTCTGACTGATTCAACCAAGCAATGAGAACCTTTTGATTAGAATGATGTTTATTTGGTGGTCTGGTTAAACCGGGGGTAATATCAGATCATGTGCATACTTAAATCACATGTATTTTGTCATTGACTTTATTCTCTCAGCTTCAATAAACCATTTAATTCGACTGTCAAACTTCAATACGTGTATTGAGCCTAAACTGGCACATGGTTGAAATAGTTTTCCTGTTACAAATCGAACTTGTATTACGTTCATTCATAAGTATCCTCTCCAAATTCTTCACAATAAATTTTAAGATTCAAGTTAACAGCCCTGATGACTTTTCCCAGTGAATTTATGTCCTTCCATCTAATTAAACAGTTGCCAATAAGCAAGTGAACTTGGACTGAGAAAAGGGGGCATTTTTTATTATTGAATATCAATTGCACATCCAGTGTCAAACAGTGAAGCTTTACATTCAAATCACAAGACATTCAGCAGATGCTGAAAATCTTGAGAAAACATACAAAATGCTGGAGGAAATCAGCTCAGGCAACATCAATAGGAAGGAATAGAGACTCAACGTTTTGAGCCATGACCCTTCATCAAGATCATAAAGGGAGAAGAAGTCAAAAATAAGATTAGGGAGGGGACGGAAAACAAGCTGGTAGGTGATACGCGAGGTCAGGTGTGGGGGGAAGGGGTGAAGAAATTAGCAGAGAGGGGATAGCTGGGACAGGTAAAGGGCTGAAGGAGGAATCTGATAGTAAATAACAATGGACCATGGAAGAAAGGTAAGGAGAAACCAAAGGGAGGTGCTGGGCAGATGAGAAGAGGGGATCAGAGGGTAACATGAAATTATGAATAGAAAAATAGGAAGGAAGGGGAATCAGTTAGAAGTCAGAGAAAGCCATGTTTATGTCATTAGGTTGGAGGCTACCCAGATGGAAGTTGAGGTGATGCTTCTTCAACCTGAGCGTGGTTGCTTCAGGACAGTAGAGCAGGCCCAAAACAAGACGTGTCAAAAACTGAAATTAACATAGGAATTTGAATTGAAATGGGCAGCCGCAGGGAGATTCTGCCTGTTTACAGCGGACAGAGTGAAGGAGGTCGACAAAGCAGTACCACCATTGAGTTGGTAGAGGAAGCCGCTTCGGGAACAGAGGATGGAATAGATGGCCCCAATGTCATTGTTTATTCTGCTTCATAGATGCTGATTGACTTGCTGAGTTACTCCAGCATTTTGTGCATTACTCATCTTAACATCCAAGAGTGATTCTTCTGTGCCAGACTGGGTCTGCTGCCTGTTCCCATCACCTACTGTAGTTGGGTTACGTGCTGGAATCCAGCTAAGGGATCAACATGCCAGGTGGGCCTCTGGCATGAGCCCAAACACCAAGACAACCTGTGACAGGCACTGCCAGCATGTTGAAGCTCTGCTAGCTAAGGAATTATTTGTTTTAAAATATGACTGACTTGTGGCTGCTCCAAAAGCAATTCAGAAATCAACAGAATTAACCACCAAAAAGGACAATAAAGAACTTAGAACTGGTTGTTTTCCTGTTCCATCGATATCACTGGGATTTCTTGCCTAACGACATCATGGGCATCCCTTCACCATAAAATAAGTGCACATTCAAGATGTCAACTGATCTCAAGAGCAATTAGTGATGGGCCATAAATTAACAGCTGCCACATCATAACAAAATGGAAAAAGTTTAAATGTATGCATTGTTAATAAAATATTTCAACATTTTACAGTTTAGTTAAAATCAAAAATTGAAGTAAAAAGGAATGTTATTAAAACAATCAAAATAATTTAAAGAAACATTTTTTCCAAATTCACAGAGCTACTAACTCCAGTGAAATCACCAGAGGCTCAGATCCTTCCTTTAATGGAATAAATCCCTTTCAGACAGGGCTCTAAAGGAGCGGAGTTACAGATCAAACTGACAGATTCAACATGCAGACCCCCGAGTTCTGATCGATAGAGACCCGGCCAAAGTCCACAATAACTATCATCTAAAACAGCTGAACAAAAGTGGCTCTGATCCGAACTGTTGCAAAAAGTCAGCATTCTGCTGCCTTTGCACATGAATGTTGAGCTATTTTGTATGAATACTGACCTGCTGAGCAAGAAAGGTTAACCAATGCACAACATCAAGTGCTCAGAGCAAACCTCTGCTGGGTATTTTATAGCAGCCAAAGGAAATAGGTTCTACATTTGAGAATGATGGGAACTCCCACAACCAACATATCTGATCAGCACTCTGCAGTCCTGCTATATCTTTTCATGAACAGTGGTGAACAACTTAACAGGTAATGACAGGAGTTAGCTCCAAAAAGTTGACTTCCATGGTGGGACTCATCATGCAAGCACCACACACAAGTAGAAACACTCCGAAATTATACTCACTGGGCATTGTCAAGTTATCCATTATTGTTGCACCCTCACAACATGGCAATCTTCAGGTAATTTGGTTCACACCACAATGCCAAATAATGGCTAAAAGCACTTGATACAACAAAGGCAATGAGATTTGATGGCATTCCTGCGACACAATTGACTTATTTTACAGAATTAGGAGCAATTCTAGTCAAGTTATTCTATTGCTGTTACATCACTGTCATCTAGTGAACAATGTACAAAATGGTTTCTCAACAGAAGGAGGACAAAACCAATCCATCTGGTTACTAACTAATCCTTCTATTCTCAAAGTAATGGAAAGTATCATCAACAATGCCATCAAGTGGCTCTGACTTAATAACCTTTTTAACAAAGCTCAGCCAGGTCACGCTAGGATGACTTCATCTGAGATCTCAGAGCAACCTTGAACCCAACATGAACCAAAGAACCAAATTGTTGACTTGAAGTAAAAAGTGAATATCCTTAAAAGCAAGGGAGTATTTGACAAGAGTCTGGCAACAAGAAGCAGTTTAAGCCAAAGAAAAAGAACTCAATGGCTGGGATCATGCCTTAAGGAAAATAGCCATGATAGTTGAACAGTAATCATCTCGCAAGTTTAGTCATAAATACAGAAATCTTCAGGTGCTTCATCAATCATCACCAGATCAGGTTAGAAGAGCATACATACATAGTGTTGCATTCCATTTTCAGCCCAAAAAATTAATCAGTGCTTGCCTGTATAAACATTAAGGCACTGGCTGATTTGTGCAAACAAAGCATTCCCACCACACAAGTACCAGATAATGATCACTTCAAAATGATGGAACCTAATCAACTGCACTAAATAGTCAATGACATTTAACATCTCTCAGCCCACAATCTTTATTACAGTGAAATAAGTGCCATTAAGCGGGTATTGAACTAATCCCAGTTGAATAAATGTGGTTGCAAGAACAGATAAATGATCATTACTCATCAATTTTCTCAGCTTCTGCATCCCCAAATACTTCCCACCATCTGCAATTCTAAAGTTAAGAGTATGCTTTCAATTTCCCACTCGGGATCAAAAAGGTACTTATTATTATTATGGTGGAATATTCCCCACAAATAATTATGAGGTGAATTCCTCAATGAAATTCCCTCAAAGCATACACCTTGTAAGAATGAATACTGACATGGGCAACCACATTAGTCATGTCTAAAATCTACAAGTATTAGAAGTACAGTCATGAAGTACCAAGAAGACCCTGTGACACACTAAATTTACGGAGTCCAACTAATACCTATCTGTAACTGAACAATAGTTAAGTAAATCTGAAGAAAAGTGTTCTGAACCTTTCACTTGCAGTTTGATAAACTGGCCAAACTGTCAATTAAATACATTTTAAAATCTGGGATAAGTACAATAGTTAAGAGCTCTGAATATTGCCTGTTTTACTACGGCAAAAAGCACCAATCATAAATGATGGGGAGAAGACATTTATAAAGAGGGCATGTTTAAAACAGCTTTTGATCATTACTCAATGTCACGGACTTGTACAGTTCAATTGGTTTGAGTCTGTCAATACTAAACAAAACTGCAGAGAGCTTACTAAAATGTGAAGTTAAAAAAGAAAGTCACAAAGAAAATGAACTAATTTTTAAAAATCACCATCTTTGCCACTTTACCAAATGTTCCTTTTATTCATTCAGCTGTAACACACACTTGCTGATGATAATGAATGATGCATGCTTTCCAAATAATTTTAGCCATCCAAAGCCTCACAATAGCAATCCTTCATTCAAGAACTGAGAGATCAGAATGTGTCTAATTTAAAAACTAGGTACAAAACAACTTATTACGTCATATCACGTTTGCCGCAGGATCAAATATTATTACTGAAGATTTCATATTGACCTTTTGCCATCTCAATCCTTGAATGCTGAACATTTGCATTATTGAAACCTATTCAGAAATGAGTAATAGGTTAAGTGCTGTTTGGGGAGAATATGAATTTCCTTTAACTGGAATTTAGAATTTCAAAGGGCTTTTACATACCAACCACATCCTTCAGTATCAAGGTTGGTAACATTTGGAAAACATAAACTACAACACTTGCAAAGAGCCTGCAGCAAACTTCAGAACTGTTTAAATTGCAACATCTCTATTAGAATTAAACCTCCCTGTAAAGAAAATAAGGATACATATTTGTTAAGGTTGGCAGAGTTTGTCATCATTCACTTAGAGGCAAAAGTATATTGGCCCATGGCCATGCTCTTAATTAATTTAAGAACTTCCTAAATAATATATGGTTAAGCTTTCAAACAAAAAAAAATCAATTGACATTTTAAACCAAGGAAACAAAGGGTAAAAATGGACCTATTCAACACTTCAGCAGAAAAGACAGAATGACAGTGAAATCAGAAGAATGATTGATTTGGATCTGAAGAATTTTTTGATGTATTAGATGAGATGAGGAGGACGACATCTGGTGTGTTTCTCATATAAATTTTTAGCAGAAGATATAAAGATCAAAAGAACATAACCTTGGAACGAGTATGGCGAAATTTCAAGGTGACCAAATTGCAGCTCTGATACTGAAATTGTTTTTTTTAAAACTACTACCTCTTCTCCTTCAAAAAAATACAGATTATAGACAGTTCAGGAATTGGAGGAATCTTGCATTTGCTGAAGAAAACAAAAAGCTGAAAGAAACACAATCAGTATTTTTAACCCTAATTTGAAAACAAGTATTAGCCAATTGTAAGTCACCAGATAAATTCAAACAGCTGTCATTTGCTGATTGAGTCCAAACAGAAATCAAGAAGCACATAGCCACAGGTTTTCTTGAACCAGCCCATTTCATGATACTGTAAATGCGTTTATCTCACTAAATCAAAAACCGCTGTTGTACTTTCTGACCAATTCTATGTTTGTTTTCTATTGTGATTGCACAATCACCAGTGACACTTTGCATTCTGGGCACATCACCTGTGTATATAAACTCATCTTAATTGCACTTGGGCAACATCCAATATGCCAAGTTTAAAAACTACTTTTGACTTCAATGCAGCATATATTCTAAATTAAGTCTTCCCTGTACTCCAATTTAAGAAATTTTGCAAGAGTAAACTTTCCCCTGCAGCTTTTGCACAAAATGCACACTGGAAGCAAAGCTCTGCCCTATCAATAACTTCATTTATACAAGTCAAATAAACGACACTTTCTAATTTTACATCCAGTTAGTCACGAGTTTCAGATCCAACACACTGCAAAGCACTAGACAAAATATCAGATGAAGAATGAAGATTAGTACCTGTACACAAAACTTCACTTTTAACCCACAGTAGGATTCAAATGCACACCAATATTTTGTACTTAAAATCCTCCATACCAAACTCTAAAATTTTTTCAGAGTTACAGATCCATTCATCAATGCCGTTCTCTCTCCGTCACACCAACTCCAGTGCTTGGACAAAGTTGTTAAGTAGCCTAATCTTGGGGATCTTAATACTTACAAAATGGTCCTGGCAATAAGTTAAAAAAAACACTCAGGAACAAAGAAGTCAAACCTGGAATAAAACCCCAGGAATTATTCAGCAATTCAGGGTGATCTTGACTGAACTTTTACCTTAGCACTTTTTAACTGACTCATTCTTCAATTCCCACAACCAGCCAGAATTCTCTTGGCCAGACAATTTCAGTAACTCATTACTCCAAAATAAAGGCATTTATAATCTCACTGGCTCATCGTTTTAAGACCGAGACTCTAGATATACTAGTTACAGGAATCATGAAGTCATGAAATCAACAACTAGCCTGTCAATCCCCGAGGATTTTAAACATTTCAATGGAATCATGTTTCAATCTCCTACCTCACAAAGTCACGATCTCATAATCCCAGAATCAATCTGCTAAACTATATTTCTACTACCACATGCATTTCCTATCTTTGGAAGTCGAGGCCGGTACACAATATTCCAGGTATTGTGCAACTAAGCTCTATACAATTGGAGCGAGCAACCCCTACACTTGCATTCCCATGCAGATCTGTCCCTCATGTCAAATCAGCCTTTCTGGGTCAGACCATCAAAGGTGGCTCCATTCTGAGCATTCATCAGATGTGCTCTAGTGTTAAAAAACATGGATAGAAATGTGTCCAATTATCACCGGCATATCCCTCTTCACAATGGCTAGTATCTACAGGAGACATTATCACTGAGAGAGTCCAGAGCAGGTTCACAAAAATGATTCATGAATGAAAGAGTTAACGTATGAGAAGCATTTGATGATTCCATACTTGTACTTGCTGGAGTGTAGAAGAATGAACTGGATCTCTTTAAAACCTATCAAATATTGAAAAACCTAGACAGAGTGGACATGGAGAGGATGTTTCCTATAGTGGGGGAGAATGGTACCACAGTGCACAGCCTCAGAACAGAGGGATATCTGCTTTGAACAGGAATGAGGAGGCATTTCTTCAGGCAGCAGGAGGTGAATCTGTGTAATTAATTGCCGTAAGTGGTTGTGGAGGCCAAGTCATTCAGTATATTTAAAGAGGAGGTTGATAGGTTTTTGATTAGTAAGGGTTTTATAGACTACAGGAAGGAATTGAGGGATAATAAATCAGCCATGATGGAATGATGGAACAGACTTGATGGGCCAATTGGCCTAATTCTGTTCCTTTGTTTTATGGTCTAAGACAGCATCCATAGAGCCCAACCATCCAGGCCAAGAAATCTTCTTGCCATGACCATCAAGCAGAAGGTACAGAAACCTTAAGTCCCAGACCTCTGGGATCAAGTACAGCTACTTCCCTTCAATCAGTTTGTTCTTGAGCAAAATCCTGATCACCACAGTTTAACAATACTATAAGCATATCAATCACTGCACTAAAATTGACCTTTTGTTCTAAATGTTGACTTTCTTATAAAATACAGGTATGATTTACATTTACTTTATGATTTTGATGTGAATGCTAATTATATGGTGCAATATGATGCTATTTCTGTGATGCACATGCAATAAATTTTACATTACACGTGTACATATGCACATATGACAATAAACTCAGCTTCAACAGTGCATATTGAATCATTCTCTGGCATCTGCTTTCAAGTTTTCAATGTAATTCAACAAAAGCAAAGTGGTTATAAAGAGACCCAACAATGTCACTGCTTGCAGTTCATGATCTTTCTCATTATTCCATGAGATAAATGAGCAGAATGAGGCCATTTGGCCCATTGATTCTGCTCTGCCATTTAATCATGACTGATCCTTCCCCCCACCTTCAACCCCACTCCCCAGCCTTCTCCCCATTAACCTTTGATGCCATGTCCAATCAAGAACATATCAAGCTCTGCCTTAAATACACCCAACAACCTGGCCTCCACAGCTGCGTGTGGTAATAAATTCAACAAATTCACCACCGTCTGATTAAAGAAATTTCTCCACAATGCTGTTTTAAAAGGACACCCCACTATCCTGAGTCTGTGCCCTCTTGTTCTAGACTTCCCCACCGTGGGAAACATCCTTTCCACATCGACTGTGTCTTGGCCTTTCAACATTCAAAAGGTTTCACAGAGATCCTTTCTTGTCTTTCTGAATTCCAGCAAGTACAAACCTAGAGCTATCAAATGTTCCTCATACGATAACCCTTTCATTCCCGAAACCATCTTTATGAACCTCCTCTGAACCCTCTCCAATGCCAGCACTTCTTTTCTCAGACGAGGAGCTCAAAACTATTCACAATATTCAAGATGAGGCCTCACCAGTGCGTTATAAAGCCTCAGCATCACATCCCTGCTCTTGTATTCTAGACCTCTTGAAATGAATGCTACAATTGCATTTGCCTTCCTCACCACCAAATCTACCTGCAAATTAACCTTTAGGGTTTTCTGCACAAGGATTCCCAAGTCCCTTTGCATCTCAGATTTTTGGATTTCCTCCCAGTTTAGAAAATACTCTGCATTTATTTCTACTACCAAAGTGCATTGCCATGCATTTTCCAACATAGTATTTCATTTCCCACTCTCTTGCTTACTCTCTTAACCTAAGTCCTTCTGCAGCCTACCTGTTTCCTCAACACTACCTGCCACTCCACCAATCTTCGTATCACCTGCAAACTTGGCAACAAAGCCATCTATTCCATTAACTAACATCAAAGTATCCCATCAAAGTATTCACCAGTTCATCAACAGAGAAATTCTGTATAGGAGATTAAGTGATCCATTTGAAAGATAGCTTATTTCATTGAACTCTCAGGCATACCTCAAACCACAAGTATACAAATAGTCATACCGTAAGTGGTTCATTTCCACAATCCAATCTTCACATACAAACCCCATGAATCAAATGAGCATCATTGAGCACCTGCTATATCACTGCCTAGAATTTTCCCATTTGCTGTATGACACAGAATATTCTGCAGATGCTGGAAATTAGAAATATAACAGAAAATACAGGAAGTACTCATCAGGTCAGGTAGATGCTTCCTGAACCCACATCTCCAGTTATTACCCTTCATCTATCCGGCTATTGAACCAGAGGGTATAACTTCACTCACTCAAACACTGAACTGTTCCCACAGCCTATGGATTCACTTTCAAGGACTCCATCTCATGTTCTCAACAGTTATTGCTTATTTATTTACTGTACAATGTGCCTTCTAAGCTGCATGGGTGAGTAGCTGTGCAGTAACTGAAATGCTCCCACACACTTAGCCTTTGTTGTCATGCAGCTGGAATTTAAAAACATAATGTTAATATAATTTTGAAATTATGCTAATATAATTTGAGATCTGTTAATGTAATTGTGAAATACCCTGTAATAATTAATAAATTTTCTAAATAAACATGCCACCTTTAATTTGAAACATTTTGGAGCTTCAATGTATTTACATTGCCAGTGTTTCAAGTTACAAAACTGTTGCAAATGGTAACAATAAACAAAAAATGGAAGTCGGTAGTGCTTAGCAATACCGTTTATTGAAGTGACAAAGTGAAAGATCTGCTGTCTGATGTGGATACTGCACCTTCAATATGTGTGTAATCACTGGGATAATAGATTTTTCGAAGATGGGTTAAGAGAATGTTAAGCTTTTGACCCTGCTGCTAATGCAAGCGCAGCCAATTTTGACTTGGGAAAAGAGAATGTTATTTGACTGACAAAAAAATACTCAGTTACTATTATAACTACAGTGAAAGCATCACCTCAAAAATATTGCAGCAATACTGTGATTTCAAATTTTTCATTTCTGAGAAAGTTAAGACTGGTTCAATTTAGACATTCACTGACGTAAAGTCATAGAAAACTACTGTAAAGGTACAGGCCCTTTGGCCCATCTAGTCTGTGCCGAACCATTTAAACTGCCTGGTCCCATCGACCTGCACCAGGAACATAGTCCTCCATTTACCTATCCAAACTTATCTTAAACAATGAAATCAAAATTGCATCCACCATTTGTGCAGGCAGCTCATTTCATATTCTCGTCACCCTCTACGTGAAGAAGTCTCCCCTCATGTTCCCCTTAAACATCTCACCTTTCACCCTTAACCCACGACCTCGTCCAAGTCCCACCTAACCTCAATTGGAAAAGGGCTGCTTGCATTTACCCTATCTATAACCCTCATAATTTCGTATACTTCTATCAAATGTACTTAATCCTTTGATTTATGAAGGCCAATGTGCCAAAAGCTTTCTTTACGATCTTATCTACCTGCGACACCACTTTCAATGAATTACAGACGTATTCCCAGATCTTTTTGTCCTACCATACGCTACATTGCCCTACCATTCACTGTGTAAGACCCACCCTGGTAACAACTCACACTTTTCTGCATGAAATTCCATCTGACATTTTTCAGCCCATTTTTCCAGCTGGTCCAGATATGTTGAACTATATGCTCAGAAACAAATAATTTGAAGAACTGTCAATTCTTGTTGACATCATTGGAACATTGCAAGGTTCCAGTGCTGACTATGAACATATTATGAATTCAATCAAACGTAAATCCAGAAACAGACCAGAATTAAACATTTGGATGATCTAATGAGGATTAAGATATGTCTTTCATCTGGATGCAAAATTCATCCAGACGGTGTTTATAGACAGCAGATTTGTAATAAAGATGAGAAAAGGTTTATGAAGCAAGATTTTCTTTGATGTACTGGATTTCATTATACCCTTCAATTAATAAATAAAAAAGTATGTGATTTTTCAATTTTCACTCTCAATATCCATATTACAAAAAAAAATTAAAGCATCATACAGTTTTCAGGCCAGGTAAAAAAATTCCTGTTCAGAGCAACAATTGGCTCAGGCAGCTTTAAAAAAAATTAGAGGGAACATTGTTTGTTTGTTTTATTTCTTTTTGCATTTCCAGTTTGTTGTATTTTGCACATTGGCTGTTTATTCATCTTCTTGTATCTGTTTTTTGATCAATTCTATTGTATTTCTTTGTATTTACTGCAAATGCCCACAAGAAAATGAATCCATGGTGACATACAGTAAGAACTTTGATCTGCCCTATATCCCCAAAATTACATGGTTAAGTGATCATAACATGCAAGTACTTTGATATTCAAGATATCCTCAAGTGCATCAAGTTATGTGCCAAGTTACTAATATGCAAGTGTGAAAGACAAGTTCTTGTACAACAAACTTTGCTGAAGTCACATGCCAACTTTGAGGCTTTTGCATCCTGAAGGATGCCAAGTGATCAGCTCAGGAAGGCTGGAGAGCTTTCTCAGTAATGATTGGTTTCTCCTCTGGAGCTTGGACTCCACACACATGCCACGTGCATCTCTTACTTGAGTGCATAGCTTCCAACTTCAAAAGCAGCAGGAACAGCCATTTGACTGTATCTAATCAAGAATCTCAACCTGTGTTTGATGAAATCAGAAAGTACACTTAGTCACTCAGCAACTGAGTGAGGTGTCACCCTACCCCTCCTCTCCCTCCCAAGGTTCTTAAAGCCTGCTAGGACAGCAGAAAGTCTTTAACACAAATCGCCATACTCAGCACTAGACCGACAATACCAAATGTTTCACTGTTCAAGATTTCAGGCACATTCGAATTTCAAATGATCCCACCAACAAATGCAAATTATTTGGTATTCACAAGCCCATTCTTCAAAACATCATCAATGAAGATACGAAAACAGAGAAAGTGGGCAGCCCATTTTCAGCCCGCTTTCTAAATTCAGTGAACCTTTCGGCACTGAAGCAGTACATCGATACAAAATAAATCAGTTAACATCTGTAGCTTAGCAATGGAGTGGTGCAAATCCCGCTCATCAGTCTAACCAATTATTGAAATCAAGATTAACAAAAGCCAAAGACCCCATTTTCAAGAAAAATACTGTACTTTATTACAACCTTTAGTGCGAAATGCTGTCTGGTGTAGTGGGTGGATGGCGAGCAACAAATGGGGAGAAAATCTTTGACTGGATGACTTCCACAACAATAACCAGAATCTAACCGAAACCTTAACCTAGCTCTACCTGACACATAATCACCATTTTCGATCTGACTTAGTCGATCTTGTCCGTTTGTTCAGAGATGTTATAAATAATGGCAGGTTGTTTCAGGTCCCATGGGACCGCTCGAGGGGCTTCCGCCAAATGCTCAGATGTTCAATCGGGAGAGGGCAAACTGATTTACTGAGCCTTTCCTCTTTCTCTCATTGTGTCTAGAAAACGGGATTTGACTTTACACAAACCATATGGCACACCTTTCAGCCCAAGAAGGCTTATCGGCAGCAAGCAAACCTTCTGCCTCAACAGGAAACCACCGAAACAGCAAACTTAATTACTGTCCCAAAAAAAAGGCTCGAATTAATTTCAGAATCCTGGACCAAGTAGAAACAAAAACATCAATGGGGCGGTTAAACCCGTTTTAAAATAAACTGGAAGCATTCTTGCATGATTCATGTTCAGTATTTTCTAAAAGAGGGGTTTACCCATCTCCGTGGACGTTTTATTGAGAAAAGCCACAAAGAGGAGCATTCATTATCACAATTATTTCAGTCTCCATAAATCCGATAGAACGATTCCCAGTATTGTGCGAGTTAACCAGGCAACTGGTGCACCACCGCGAATGTAAGATTAGTCAAACGAGAACTTCCACAAATTGCATTTTCGAAGCCCTTTAAACAGAATCGCTTAGTGTGAACCTTAGATCCAACAACGTGCACCTCGGCCCCAGAAGGGAAATCTGACTCGACACACAGTTTCAAATGACAACGAGTGCAGTATTTTCGGAGCTAACAGACTAGTGATCGAAAAAAAGAACCACAAAGCCCTTCCACGTGAAATTTAAACATTGCTAACATTGTGTTAATGCATCCAACGGGCTAACACGTCGATCTGAGAGAGTGATTTCACATCCCAGAAAGACAAAACAAACTACACAGAGACTCTAGCAGGGGAAAAAAAACTTACAGACTTCAGAAATTTCAAGGACCCCACGTAGTCCCTCTCTGTTTTTAAAATCTCATTCATCACACACACACGTAAGCGAAGCTGCCGATCGGTGTCTTTTCCACTCTCCACTCCATTTTCTTGGTGACTTTCTTCGTCCATGTTCCTGTGCTGTTAGAAGTAAACAAGTCAGTTCAAAGGCAAAACAAAAAAATACACGTGAAGATAAATTTCTATCACTTCACAACAGGCGGCTTCTTTAAAAGAGTTGAGAATCAATTTGGTTCGGATCCACTAGCATTTTGCTGGCTTCCCTATTCCGTTCTATCCGATAAAACGAGACTGAAGGGTTCGGTTTTACGGCTCCTTGGAGAAGTCACAACTCCGTTAGAAGACTCTTCGCAACGTGAAACGGATGACTTATAGCACATTTGTTCTCAAACTTCTGCCGAACTTACTTAAAGCTAGAGGAAGAAAGCCACCATAACACTGGCTGAGATAAAGAGAATGGGACTGAGTTACAAATTGCCAAAATCTGCAGCAAATGCTACCGTCCAGCAGGATTCCGCTTTTTGCCAATGAGACAACAGGCACATGCTCAGAAACCACGTAAAGGGACCGTCTCCAAAATCTCACTTAAACTCCGACAGCTCTGCCCACTGGGCGCCAAAAAGCAACTGTTAAAACCAAACCCGTTCACAACTAAAATGGTTACATTTTTGCCAATAACTTTTTTCATCATTACGAAGATTCAAGACAGTGGATCTCACCATGGCAAAGTTGAACTTTTGTTTAATTGCTAAACATGTCCAAAGTGCAATGTTGCCTGCTTGATGAAAAGCACAGAATTATTTGGCTTAAAAGAGTAATTTCGTTTTACAGTAATTATGTTAAAATACAACATTATACTGTTTGGAGATTTATTTTAAATAATAACTTGAATTCCTGAAAAATGCAAATATTTTTCAGTGACTCGTTTTTTAAATTGCAATCTTAGAGATGGTCCCTTACTTTTGGCCTTCGCGTTGTCTAGAATTCCGCTATTCTCTTTGACTGCAGCACAGTAATTTTATTAACGTGGAGGTATGTGTTAAGATAAATTGAAGAAATTTTACTTGCTTTCACAAGGGCGACCATTATTTACAGAAAGAAAATAAAAATACCAATTAACTAATATTCGTTAGATTTGTCCCTTTTTTACTCTAGAGGGCAATCTTTACAAATGCATTTGGTAGATTAGACTTGCTCGAGATCTTTACAAAACTCATCTGAGAAGACTGTGAAAATAAGTAGCTTTATTTTCCTTCAATGAGTATTTAAGCAGGAACTGCATTAATTTAAGACAAGGATATATTTTACTCTGATGCAATAATGTGATTGAAACTAATCCAATTCTCAATTCAATGAAAGCAGCACTCTGCAGGATCCTATCGTGACGATGGAAAGATTGCAGAAGAGATTCATCAGGATGCTGCCCGGAATGGGGATCTATAATTAGAAGGAGAGACTGGATATGTTGTGTTTATTCTCGCTGGAATGTGGGAGGTTGAGTGATGATCTTACAGAGGTTTACGAAATTACAAGGGGTATAAAAAGGATCGGTGGAGTGTTTTTCCTCGGGCAAGGGAGTCTAAGACTGAAATATAGTTTTAAGGTGAGGGGGTAAATTTAAAGGAGATTTAAGGGGCAAGCTTTTCACACAGAAAAATAGATGTTATTTGGAATGGCTGTCAAAGGAAGTCGTAGAGGTAACACCTTTGTCAGTGTTTGCCTCTTTATAAAACCCTCCAATCGATTTACTTATCTAGATGTCTTTTAAATGTTGTTATTGTACTCTGTCTCAACCACATCCTCTGGTAACTTTTTTCCATATTTGCACCAGGTTTTGCGTGAAGAAAACCTCCTTAACCTATATCCTTCAGTTTTAAGTTCACCTTCCCTGGGAAAAAGACTAAATGCATTTACCCTATTTATACCTCTCATGATTTTAAGGAGTCACTTCTCAATTTCCTACATTCCAGGGAATAAAATCCTAGCCTACACGACTTCTCTCTGAAACTCGGGCCCTCAAGTCCTGGCAGCATTTTCATAAATCATCTCTGTACTTGTTACAGTTTAATGATTCTTTCAGTTCAAAAAACTCTCAGCTATACCTCAAATATTGAGCTTTTCTTCACCATATATACTCTTCTTCATGACATGTTGTCTTGTCACTGTTCTAAACTGACACCAACACCAATCCTTGATACTCAATTCTTGAAAGAAACCATATGGCTACCAGAGAATACAATGAAGGTTGATACTCTTGCAATCCATTTAGTCTTCTCAGTCAAAGACAGTTATTTCATTCCTGCCCTCAATATCACCATGACCCTAGTTCCATCACTCATTTTTACCATCATCCTTTGTACAGTTTTCATCTGTAGCTGTCTTGCGGTAACATTGATTTTCCTTGATGCCCCCCCTTTGGCATTCATGTTTCCAGCAACTGTCATGAAAGGTCACAGATCCGAATGCTTCCAAATTTCAGTGTTATGACCAGATAATGAACCTTGGGCACTATCTGACTGCAGATAGTAAGATAGTGACTGCATATTTGCATATATGATGCAAAGTCTGCATATTTCAAATAAACTTATTATAGGCAATACAGTATGTTATCCCAAGAATTTCTTCTCTCTTCAGATCCACCTTTATACCTTGTCTATCACAAAACCATATGTTAATAAAAAAAATTGACTTTGAAGTATTTTCTCAACAGTCATGTCTATAATCAAGGTGGCTCAGCCATCTCTCAGTGCAGAAATTGGAATCAAACCAAAGATTAAAATTAAAGGCAGGCTATTAAATACACTGATACATCTGCACACAATAAATCAAATCAGTTTTTGAATCTACACAGATGTGTAAGATATGAATATAGGCCCTTCATATGTATTAGGAATATTTTTCAGGAAGCTTATTTAAAACTGCAGATGCACCTTGTAGTGAAATACATGCACACATAGTGAATACCCAGCCATAGTCATGTCCTCATGTAGAATTCGGCCAGCAGGAGGTGAATATGTTCCTCAAAGGAATCATTTGTCAACCGAAAGTATTGAATAAACAGTATCTCTGTAACTCTCGAAATTGTATTGCATCACCTATTGTTAACATAGATCTTATCTGATAAATGTGAAACATTTTTTTGTTTGTGAGGCTCTATCAAGAGTGTCTCCAGGAGAATATCTTTTTTTGTGATGAATAAAGACTTTTACATCACCAGCTTCAATATCTCTCTGGTGACTTTAATCATAGCCACAATGTATGAACGTTGTTTAAATTTAAACATGTAACACTAAAAATAAATGAACTGTGTTTCAATTACTTTGTTAACTGGAAGTATCTTTTCCTTACTAACGAGAGGGGACCCACCACTCAAATAGTGGGTATTGGCAGCTGAACTCCCCACGATGAATAAACCGAGAAGTGAACTAGTCTTTGAAGATTGGGTAGTTACCTCCCTCTAGTGAGGGTATCCATAGCTGTCTACATTGGATAGGGCTTAAGGTTTTCTTCTGAGTTTAGAACTTCACGGTCAGCAAACCCAATGCCATCAGACAAGGAATCTCCAAGACTAGTATGATGAGACTACCAGCAGATCCACAAGCTCAGTAATTGTTAACACAAGGCATTCATAGACTCAGAAGACAGTCATTTTTCAAGGACAATAAAAACATCTACACACATTTATAAACTGAAGTCCAACAAACAAAAGTCTAAAGAACAGATGATGGGTGCAAAGAATGCATAGATGCAGTAACCACACACACTTGTATTCTATAGTAATAACAAAAGCAACAATTGTCCAAACATACAAGGATCTATCACAACTGGAGCCAAGAACAGCCATGAGCAGACCACAGATAGAAAAGCAGTGACTACTCGAAAGAAGGAGCATTTTGAAGATCTCATCATCTGACAATGTACCAATTTTCACAGAATTGGTATTACTTGAGCTGGACAAGAAGGTAAGAAGACCATACAACAGTTGAAAGGCAACAGTATTCTGGAACAGATGCAATTCATGTCTAACTACTAAAATATGGTGGAGCATTAATTCTGGTGAATTCTTTATTTCATCTCCTTCTGGAAAGAAGGAAGCATGCCTGAGAATGACAGAGTCAGTATGATCATGACCAACATCAACGAAGTCTACATATTTGAGAGAAAATCATCACAAGGATTTTCCCTAGGCATCTCCTCCCAGAGGCCAAATAGTCAATTCAGATTCCAAATGTAGATTCCATTCATTAAAAGGGGTTGAAGACCTGATCATCAGCATCTAAAAATGAAACACTATCATACATTTCCTCTCCATTCCCACAAGAGCCTTTGACATCATTAAGTATAAGGAATTGTGGAGAAGCATTCTCAAATTTGGCTTTCCCATGTAATTCATTACTGTTACCTATCTGCTATCTGAACAATACAAACCATAATCCTGATCAATTAGTCCAAAATAGACCAAATCCCAATGCTGAATGGGCTTGAGCAAGATTGTGTCAAAGTATCAATCCTTTTCCAGTCTTCCTCAGTAATACTCAAACAAGATTCCAAATGAAATTGAGTTATACAAAATTATTGTTTCCACTCCAAAACAAGATCACCCAGAAGTACACAGGTGGCAGCTGCATATGTGCACACTTAGACACTGAGGTGAATCATCACTGATTCCTTCATTGAAATATACAAAAGGCTGGGCTTCAATTTAAACACCCAGGAGAAAATGTACCCACCACAAACACCTCAAAATAAAGATCCAGAGCTGGAGACTGGAAACTTTAAATAGTTAAATAGTAGCTATGTTGCAGTAGTGGCAGACTTCAAGGACGAAACTCACTGGCATCCCCAGTGCACCAGCTGTTCTGCTGACTAAGCAAAAAGTATTCAAAGACCAGGACTTCAACCTGACACCAAACTTACGATCTAAAGAGTTGCAGTGATCTTTGCTCACCTGTGCACTTTGGAGTCACAGAGTGTTGAATACACAACAATCCTAGAAGAACATCACATGCTGTGATAGGCAGGATGAGTGAACCTAATTCAGTTTCCTTTCCCAGGCCAACACCCTTGACTAAGATATTAGGGGCATACTCATGCAGCTCCAGATGGGGAGCACTTGGACCTCCTCAGCACTTTCCACAGATTGTTGATAAATTACAGCATTCTTGGTCCAAGGGAAAAGTATTTTTGCCAATAAATCATAACGGAAAGAAGTAAAATATCTTCCCAGCTTACCAGCTGACTAGCTGACTAGCTTGCCAAATGGGCCTTGTTTGCATTTATTTAGATGAGTGGTGCCACAGCAATAAACCTTACACTTAATGGCAGCAAGACCAAGGAGGTGATTATTGACTTCAGGAGGAGGAAACCAGAGATCCCTGAGCCCATCCTCTTCAGGGGATCAGATGTGGAAGGGTCAGCAATTTTGAATTCTTTAGGGTTATCATTACAGTGGATCTGTTTTGTGTCCAGCATGTAAGTGCCGTTATAAAGAAAGCATGGTAGCAGTTCATAGAAGTTTTTTTCCTTAGAAGTTTGTGAAAATTTGGCATGTCATCTAAAACTTTGACAAATTTCTATAGATGTGTGGTGAAGAGTATATTGACTGGTTGCATCACAGCCTGGTATGGAAACACCAATGCCCTTGTATGGAGAAGCCAACAAAAAGTAGTGAATATGGTCCAGTCCATCACGGGTAAAGCCCTTTCCACCATTGAACGCATCTATATGGAGCGCAGTCGCAAGAAAGCAGCATCCATCATAAAGGGCCTCCACCATCCAGGCTGTGATCTCTTCTCACGCTGCCATCAGGTAGAAGGTACAGGAGTTGCAGGGCCCAAACCACCAGTTGCAGGAACAGTTATTATCCCTCACCCATCAGAGGGGATTGCTTCATTTGCCTCGTCACTGAACTGTTCCCACAACATATGCACTCATCTTTAAGGACTCTTCGTTTCATGTCCTCAATATTTATTGCATATTTATTTATTATTATTATAATACATTTTTTTTGTGTTTGCACAGTTTTTGTTTCTTTTTGTATATTTATTGTTGTCTGTCCTGTTGGGTGAAGTCTTTCATTTATTGTGTTTCTTGTATTTATAGTGAATGCCCATAGAAAATGAATCTCAGCATTGTATATGGTAACATATATGTTATTTTTCCTCTTTCTGCCTTGTGGTGCATTGGGAGCAACCATGCCACTTCTTTAGTATTTTGTGTCTGTTTTTAATGAGGTCAAGTTGCTAGCTCTATGCTCAACCCAGCAAGGGTGCTAGGAGCCGGCTATATTCAAACCCGGGACACCTTGCCTTTGAACTTTGAACTTACTTTCCCAATGAAAGCACATTATGTCACTAGCCAATGTATAGGAGTTTGTCAATGTCAATGGATAAGGACTACTGTGAATTCCTCAATTCTACATGACAGAAGCATACATCAGAGACCACCATGTGCCCCATAAAACAGCAACTAAGATACCTACAGCAGAATCTGCAGATTCTACACAGACTCATCAGCTATCTCAGAACCCAGAGAACTGGAGTGGAAGCATTCATTGTTAACTTAAAAAAAAAGAACATCTCCAGTAAGATGCTGCTTTTACAATTGGGCCCCTATTTCTGTCTGAATGAACTATTATTGGAAGTCCATGACATAAAGTGTTGGATCAAGTTTTTCAGAAAAACTATTGGATACCTGCAAGTATCGAGAGAGAGCGTGCAAATTTATCAAATTTTCACCAATACTTAGGCTGAGGAATGTGACTCCCACATCTACACAAGAAAAGCAACGCCAGCATTTACTTAGAGATAAACAGCTTTAAAGTCTCAAAAAAGTTGTGCTAGTAAACAATGCTTTGAGTTAGTTGTTTAATAAAATATTTTAATTGATTTATATTTGTTTTAGAGTATTTGGGGCTTGGGAAATATTCAGAATTTTTGAAGGGCTTGATGACTTAGATTACAGAGGTGTGGGTTACATGTTACATGTCTGTCAAAGCTCATTGCATCTCTTTTGGGGCAGAGTTGTTCCAGTCCATGTGGTATTATATCACATTAGGCCTTGCCTGGCTTAATAGAGCAAGTAAACAATGATAGATCTACAAGAGGTAAGTTCAGAACTACCATGAGGCTCAGTGGGAAGCTGGTTTAAATCCTGGCCCACGATAACAGAGCAATATGCAATGCAGTTATTTTCTTTTATTGTACAAGTCACATTGTAAGTTAGATCATTTTGAAATAGTGGAAAGGTTGATACTGCTTTATCCTGATTTGTTTGTGATCCAAGGGTCGTTCGGAAGCTAAAAAAAAGTCATAAAACTTGTTGCTTACAATCATTTTATTAAGCATTACAAGTACAAAGACGAAGGAAGAAGCGAGGTGAGAATTAAAGAGGGAACGAGAGAGCCAGCAGAGAAAGAGCAGAGGAAGAGAGCTGAAGAAAAAGCGTCTAAGGAAAAAGAGAGCAAACAATTGATTTGCTTATACCAAATATCAAAGTAAGGTGGTTATCAAAGTCCATATATGTCACCAAATACTACCCGGCGATTCCTTTTCTTTCAGGGATTCACAGTCGAACAAAGAAGTACAATAAAATCAATGAAAAATTACACATGGAGTATGACACATTGTGCCAATACAAAAATATACAAGTAATAATAAAATTAAATAAATACATACGAGACTGTGTATATCTAGAAATATACGTAGAAAAATAAATCTGAGAACATGTGTAGTAGAGTCCTTGAAAGTGAGTCCAGAGGTTATGTTCAATAAGTAGTTCAGTGCTGTGGTGAGTGAAGATGGCCACACTGGTTCAGGAGCCTGATGGTTGAAGGGTAATAACTGTTCTTAGACCTGGTAGTATGGGAACTAGGGCTTTTATACGTTCTTCCTGCTGATAGTAATGAGAAGAGAGCATGGCCAGGATGGTGGTGGCCCTTGATGATGCTTTCTTGTCACAGTGCTCTTTGTAGATGAGCTCTATGGTTGAGAGGGTTTTTCCTGTGATGAACTTTCTGACAGCTTTTCTGTTTTTGGGCACTGGTGTTTCTTTACCAGACTGAGGTGCAAGCAGTCAGGATACTCTCCACTATGCATCTATAGAAGTTTGTTAGAGTTTTCGATGACATACTGAATTTGTGCAAACTTCAGTGAAGAGCATCCTTATGTATGCATCTTCACTGTCCAGATGTTCCAGGACTGAGTGAAGAGCCAATGAAATGGCATCTGCTGTTGACCTGTTGTGCTGGTAGACAAATTGAAGCAGATCCAAATCACTTCTCAGGCAGGAGTTGATATGTTTCATCACCTGCCTCTCAAAGCACTTCATCACAGTGGACAATAGTCATAGAAAGAGAACACCACATTCATTTGCAGCACAGGTATAATTGAAGCCTGCTTGAAGCAGATAGATACTTCATACTGCTGAAGCAAGAGGTTAAAAATGTCTGTAAACACTCCTGCCAGTTGATTAGCACACATCTTTGGTATTCAGCCAGGTACACTGTTTGGGTCAGTTGTTTCTGAAAGTTACACCCTCTTGAAGGATGCTGTCAGCCTCAGAGACTGAAATTACAGGATCATCAGGGGCTTTGGGAGTTTGTGTAGGTGCCTCTATGTTTTGTCAGTCCAAGTGAGCATAAAAGTCATTGAGATCATCTGGAAGTGAAACATTGTTGTTTATCTCACTTAGTTTTGTTTTGTAGGAGGTAATGAAATACTGGCCCTGTGAGACCAATGATACTACTGAAATTCCAACAGTTAACAATTAGCCAATTAAAGAAACGGTGTTGGATAGACTGTTGAGTCTTAAGGCTGATAAGTCCCAGGGACTTGATGGTCTGCATCCCAGGGTACTTAAAGAGGTAGCTGTAGAAATCGTGGACGCATTGGTAATCATTTTCCAATGTTCTATAGATTCAGGAACAGTTCCTGCTGATTGGAGGGTGGCTAATGTTGTCCCACTTTTCAAGAAAGGAGGGAGAGAGAAAACAGGGAATTATAGACAAGTTAGCCTGACGTCAGTGGTGGGAAAGATGCTGGAGTCAATTATAAAAGAGGAAATTAAGACACATTTGGATAGCAGTAGAAGGATCAGTCCAAGTCAGCATGGATTTATGAAGGGAAAATCATGCCTAACTAATCTGGAGTTTTTTGAGGATGTAAATATGAAAATGGACAAGGGAGAGCCAGTGGATGTAGTGTACCTGGACTTGCAGAAAGCTTTTGATAAAGTCCCACATAGGAGATTAGTGGGCAAAATTAGGGCACATGGTATTGAGGGCAGAGTACTGGCATGGATTGAAAATTGGCTGGCTGACAGGAAACAAAGAGTAGCGATTAACCGGTCCCTTTCGGAATGGCAGGCTGTGACCAGTGGGGTAGCGCAAGGTTCGGTGCTGGGACCGCAGCTGTTTACAATATACATTAATGATTTAGATGAAGGGATTAAAAGTAACTTCGGCAAATTTGCTGATGACACAAAGCTGGATGGCAGTGTGAAATGTCAGGAGGATGTTATGAGAACGCAGGGTAACTTGGACAGGTTGGGTGAGTGGGCAAATGTATGGCAGATGCAGTTTAATGTGGATAAATGTGAGGTTATCCACTTTGGTGGCAAGAACAGGAAGGCAGATTACTATCTAAATGGAGTCAAGTTAGGAAAAGGGGAAGTACAATGAGATCTAGGTGTTCTTGTACATCAGTCAATGAAAGCAAGCATGCAGGTACAGCAGGCAGTGAAGAAGGCTAATGGCATGCTGTCTTTTATAACAAGAGGAATTGAGTATAGGAGTAAAGAGGTCCTTCTGCAGCTGTACAGGGCCCTGGTGAGACCCCACCTGGAGTATTGTTTGCCGTTTTGGTCTCCAAATTTGAGGAAGGACATTCTTGCTATTGAGGGAGTGCAGCGTAGGTTAATTCCCAGAATGGCAGGACTGTCATATGTTGAAAGATTGGAGTGACTGGGCTTGTATACACTGGAATTTAGAAGGATGAGAGGGGATCTGATTGAAACATATAAGATTATTAAGGGATTGGACACACTGGAGGCAGGAAGCATGTTCCCGCTGATGGGTGAGTCCAGAACTAGAGGCGACAGTTTAAGAATAAGGGGTAGGCCATTCAGAACAGAGATGTGGAAAAACTTTTTCACCCAGAGAGTGGTGGATATGTAGAATGCTCTGCCCCAGAAGGCAGTGGAGGTCAAGTCTCTGGATACATTTAAGAGAGAGTTAGATAGAGCTCTTATAGATAGCGGGGTCAAGGGATATGGGGAGAGGGCAGGAACGAGGCACTGATTGTGTATGATCAGCCATGATCACAGTGAATGGCGGTGCTGGCTAGAAGGGCTGAATGGCCTACTCCTGCACCTACTGTCTATTGTCTATTGTCTATAAATACCCAGATTCAAGTACAGTAACACCTGTTATTGAAACCAAGAGGATTCCAGAAAAATACAGAGTCAACTGCAACTACTGGAAATCTCACTGAGAAATCACATAGATATAGGTGATTATATAAAAATACAATCAAGCATAACAAAGTTAAACTACAAGAAAAATAACAATTCTACAGCTCAATCTAACAATACAAAGTTCCAAGCCAAATATCAAATGGAATGAAGTTACTAATCTAAATTTTGCATAGCTTTGCTAGCAGTTCCATAGAGATTGCTATCATTGCCTGGCGTAAAAGCTAACATGTTCAGCATTACACAACTGCAGAAGTGTTAATCTTAGGGGATGAGCTCTATTAGCGAACTACCACATTTGCTCTACCTGTGGACTCTATCTCCAGGTATTTCTCTAGTATTTGGACTGGGGAATCTCTTGTTCCATATTTGTTTTAAATTACCACTCTTTGATAAGTAATCTTCAGCTGAATTGTTTTTGAACATTGTTATTTTATTTATCTAAGAGATAACTGAATCAGAATCAATGGTGTATGTCATGAAATCTGTTGTTACTGATTGTGGCAGCAGTACATTGCAATCCATAATAATAAAATCTGTAAATTACAGTAAGAAGTATATATATGTAAAAAGTTAAATTAAGTAAATAGTTCAAAAAGAGAACAAAAATATTGAGGTGGTGCCTCATAGGTCCATTTAGGAACCTAACGGCTAAGGGAAAGAAGCTATTCTTGAATCACTGTGTGAGTGTCTTCAGGCTTCTGTACCTCCTCCCTGATGGTACCAACGAGAAGAGGGCATACCCTGAGAGATGGAGGTCCTTAATGATGGGTGACGCCTTTTTGAGGCATTGCTCTTTGAAGATGTACCGGATGCTGGGGATGCTAGTGCCTGTGATGGAGCTGACTGAGTTTACAACTCTCTACAGCTTATTTTGATCCTGTGCAATGCCCGCCTCTGCCCCCATACCAGATGACAGTGCAGCCAATTAGAATGCTCCCCATGGATTCACCATAATAGAAAGGAAGAGGATCGTTGGTGAGTGCAGACACTGAAACTAAAAACAGTAATCAGTATCTTGAAGATGAGCCATACTATTGTGAGCCATACTATTATGACGAGCCATACTACTGGCTTAAATATTAATTGAAAGGCTGGTTTTAACTTGTATATAGGAAGTTTCAAATCAACTTCCTGGAATAGTTCTTCCTGTTTCCGTGGAATTTATCCCTGTGGGTAAAATAACTGCACTTTAAGAAAAATAAGATGTTAGCGAATGACCTGCAGCACTAACAAACAATTGGCAAAAAAGATAGCCATTTTGAGCAGTTTCACATGTATGTTAAATGAAGAGAGAATATCTGTGCTATACCAGAGCAAGGGAGAGGTAGGCTGGTTCAAAGGTGGAATGAGAGAGGGCAAGTAAGATCTACAGCATGGAGAGTAATAGAATGGATAGTTGGAATGCAATTCTGAATTGTCTGTGTAATCTTCTTTCTAGGCAGACTATTATTGATTTATTATTGAACATTTGCATTCTTATAGTGCTTTCAATATTATGTACCAACCCAAGGTGCTGCAGGGGATTGTTACGCCCATGGCCCCCTCCTTTTTGAGAATCGCAGGATCGCTATTGATTCGAGTCAGGAGACCCAGGAAATGAGAGAGAGAGACACAGATTCCTCAGTGGTTGGAATGTTTCCTGGGCCTCCGAGATAAAAAGCCACGGAACAGGTCATTGTCTTTTGCAGACGGAATTGGGTATTGAATCCTGTACGATGCATCGAAGCCCCAGGCAATGAACCGAGGGAGAGGTTGGTGGAGGGATTGCACCATCCCAACCTGATTGACATCTGAGACCCTGTGAGTCAGGATAAAAGAGGGTCTGTGGGAACAGCCCCTCAGACACACCAGAAGAAACGCTAGCGATCCCCTAATAGCGAAAGCCGGTGGGAAGGCCACATGCATCCGTTTCCATTTGCCTCGGAATCGGTGGTCCTTTACCATGGAAGAACGGTTTTTAGCTAACAACGGGGAAATCAACTCCCAACGACTCTCGAAGGATTGACATCATAAAACGAATGGGCAAGTTTTAACCCGTCTTTCTCTCCAACCAAAAAGCTGCAGCTTGAATGAACTAAAGTGACTTTTATATTTCCATCAGACTATACATTATCCCCTAGACAACAATAGAGATATTCCTTATTGATTATTATTATACCTGCGCTTTTAGATTTAGTATTGACGACGTATATTATCTGTATGTTTGCATTGATATTATTTTTGTGTATTTTTATCAATAAATACTGTTAAAAATAGTACCATCAAATTTCAACGGACCTCTCTATCTTTGCTGGTAAGTGACCCAATTGTGGGGTACGTAACAGGATAGTTATTAAATAAATTTTGACCCTAAACAAGGAATGATAACTGAGAACAAGTACATGAGGACATAGACATATACAGCATAGAAACGGGCCCTTGGCCTCAAGGTGTCTAAGCACTCATTTACGCTATTCCCAATTTCATTCTTATCTTCTTCCCGTGCCCCTACCTCCTCAGATTCTATCACTGACTGACACTCTAGGGGAAAGTTACAGCCGATAGTTCAGGTAACAACCGACAGAAATGAGAGCACCCAGAGGAAATCCATTGGGTTCAGAGGGAGACTGAGCAAAATCCATAATGACAGCAGTGGAGATGAAAATTGAACTCTAGTCGCTGGAGTTGTAAAGTACAAGCTCTGTTTAAGCAAGCATCTTAAAGAAGGGAGACAGAGAGAAAATTGGAGAGACATAACAATGGAATTCTGGAGCTCAGGATTCAAAAATTCAAGATTCAAAAGTGTTTAATGTCATTTGGATTACATAAGTGTAAAGGAGGACGAAACAATTGTTATTTTGAGCTGGTGCAGCACAAAAAAAAGCACAATAAAACACACAATAAATATAAATACATAAGATTGCTTATATAGGGAGATTGATTGTATGTACATAAAGTGATGCTAGGTACAAGAGTGTCTATACATAAGGTAACTTTGACAGGAAAAGAAAAAGTATTGATTTGGTGGGTTGGATTAGTGGGTGGAGCTGTTGATCAGCCTTACTGCTTGGTGAAAGTAACTGTGTTTGAGTCTGGTTGTCCTGGCATGTATGCTTCGTAGCCTCATACCTGATGGGAGCTAGACAAACAGTCCATGAGAAGAGTGAGTGGAATCCTTTTTTAATATTGCTGGTCTTTTTCCCACACTTTCTGCATATATATCCTTGACGGTGGATAGGCTGTTACCAGTGATGCATTGGGCAGTTTGATGACCAGTTGTTGAGTCTTCCTGCACATCGCAGTGCAGCTTCTATACCATGCAGTGATGCATCACATTAGGATGCTCTCTACTGCACATCTATGGAAGGTTGTGAATACTGATGCACATAGTCCAGCTATCTTCAGCCACTTCCGAAAGTAGAGGCATTGGTGAGCTTCTTGCAGGATGCATTCTGAGACCATAAGAGGTTGTGCAAGATGTGCAGTCCTGGGAGTTTGAAACTGCCGCAAATGTACAGAGGGAGTTCCCCTGGAATTGTTAATCATCTCCTTTGTCACGTTGGCATTAAGGAAAATGCTATTTGCCTGGCACCAGGCCTCGAGCTCTTCGACCTCCTCTCTGTAGGTCGTCTCATTGCTGTTGGTGATGAGCCCCACCACTGTTGTGTCGGTGTTATTACTCGAGTGTTTGACTGTGCAGTCATGTATGAGCAGAGTGTGGAGCAATGGGCTCAGCATACGGCCCTGGGGTGGGGGGGGGGCACCCATATGAGGTTGATGGGGAGGGAGGAACGGGTGTGTTTCCTGACTATCTGAGGTCTGGTTAAGAACGTCAACATTCAGATGCACAGTGGTGTATTTAGACCAAGGAGTAGGAGTTTGTTCACCAATGTCACTGGGACAATAGTGTTGAATATCAAACTGAAATCCAGAAACAGCATTCTGACATAAGTGTCCTTGTTTTCTAGATGTGTCAGGGCCTAGTGCACGGAAGTTGCAATGGGATTGTTGTAGAGCAGTTCTGTTAGTAAGCATATTGGGGAAATTCACTGTGGTGGGAATGGAGTTTTTGATATGTGTCATTATCAGCCATTCAAAGTACTTCATGGTGATTGGTTTCAGTGCCACCAGGCGGAAACAATTAGTTCTGAATGTGTAGAGTTCGCTGGTACAGAGATGATAGTGACTGGTTTGTAGCATGCAGGTTCAGTAGCCTGGATGAGTGTCTGTGAAGATAGCAGTCAGCTGAGCAGACTCCCTGAGTACTCCGCCTGAGATCTTGTCTGGCCCAGCAGCCTTACAGGGGTTGACTCTCTGCAGAGTCCTTCTCATGTCTGCTGCTGTTACAGATGTGACTCACCTGGAAGGAGAATAGCTTTGGTGGCTGGTATTGTGTTGCATGCTTCAAATCGTGCATAAAAGCTGTTCAGCGTGCTGGGCAGGGAGTCATCTCTGATACTGTAAACACTATTTTTCCTTGCCTAGTCAGTAATGCCTTTAATGCCCAATAACATATTCCGGGGATCATTATCGGACAGATGTTCCTGAATTTTTTGTGTGTAGGCGGCCTTTGCCCTCTTGATGCGTAAGATTATGGTTCTCCTGGCTGCTCCGAGAGCTGTTCTGCCAGCCAACTTGAAGGAAGCTTTCTGGCTTTTAATAGGGAATGCATCTCTGTATTCAGCCAGGGCTCCTGGTTAGGCCGTGAGATGGCCATACTTGAGGAACCAATGTCATCTATGCACTTACAGATGTAGCTGGTGACAGATGCAGCATATTCCTCAAGGTCTGTGTCTTCTCCATTTGTGGCAGCCTCCCTGAAAATCTGCCAGTTACTCAGTTTAAAACACTGAAGTACAGAAAGTGCCTCATTAGGCCATACAATGATGGTCCTCTTGAATGGCTTCTCTTTTTTCAGCAGCAGACATATGCTGGGATGAACATTATGGAGATGTGGAGGGAGAGGCCAAAATGAGAGCAAGGGGCGACTTTGTAAGTACCTTGTCTGTTCATATAAACATGGTCCAGTCTGTTTGTTCCCCCAGTTGTCATGGTAATGCTTTGGAGGAATTAGGGTACAATGTCATGATTGAAGTCTCCTGCAATTATGAAGAGACTGTCTGGATGTTTTCTTGGTAGAGAACTGATGAGACTGTAAAGCTTGATCTTGGCATTAGCACTCAGAGGGAGGCGTTGGGTATAAGCAATGACAATGAACGCAACAGTCAACTTCATGAGCAGGAATGTTGCTGGCATTTAATTGTAAGATGTTCAATTGCCATAGAACAGTGACTGCTAACTACACATGAGTTTATTCACCAACCTTTGTTAAAGTACACAAAGGAATTCACCTCCTTGAAACTTTTTCATGTTTAGTTACTAAGAGATTGGGAAGCTTAGATTACATATGTTACTCAGAGTCTGTTTCTGTATACGTTAACCATTAATAATGTAATCCCAATCTCTTTGTATCATTGTCATTGTTATGTTTATCTACTCTAAACTTAATAAAAAAGATTGAGAAAGAAAGGAATCCACCTCCTTTGGATTTCTCCAACAGGGAGGTCCTATCCACGTGGAACAGAGTCATCCTGTTGAGTTGAAACATTGAGTCGGGCATGTGCTTGTTTAGCCAAGTTTCAGTGAAAGCCAGACTTTAGCAACCTCTCATCTCTTTGTGTACATTCATTGCCAGTTTCAGTGAGACCATTTCATTTTCTAGCGAATGGATATTGGCCAGGAAAAATAATGGCACAACTGGCCTGGTCAGGTTAGCTCTCAGCCTAGCTAGTGCTCCAACTCCATTCCCATGTTTCTGCTTCCTCTCACTTGCCGCTCCCTCGGCTGAACCACCTAGGCCAGGTCACTACTGCCAGGCCTGTTCCCTGGTCTGTTGAGGACCATTGTTAACCAGCAGATTAAAAGAAACTTTGTCTAACAGTCCAGTAGTGCTGGGTTCGCTGAGCTTTGGTTGACTGAAATCCCTGGCTAGAAACTTTGAAACATTATCTAAGGATTTGAAACTAGCTCTATTACTGGGAGCCAGGGACAATATTGTGCCTCTGCATGACAACATTTTCAAAGAAGAAATTAAGATTAGTAATGCCCCAACTATAATCTGTAGGCCTTGAAATAAGTAGATGCAGTATGCCAAAAGTGCCTTCCAATGCACAGTATAGAAAGTAAGAGTCAGTTTTTTGATATTGACCATGAAGATAGAATCCATTATTTTTAACAAGACTGGACCACAACAAATGCTGGAGCAAATGAATGTGGCAGACATGGGATGGGTGGTGGGCATGAGTCCTGGGAGGGTTACTGGACCTGAAGCAAACTTCACTTCTCCTTGTCCATGAGCAGTGTTATAAAGGCTATTAACTCATGGATTCAGATTTTTTCTTTATCGTTCTTATTGTTATACTTAGCCAGTCAAGGAAAATTTGCCTAACTGTGGTTATGAATCCATTTATTGTTAAAAACATGGTATAGTTTCATCAACATATCTAAATGACACAGTATTAGTTGCCAACCCTATCCTCCTCCAGTTCTGATGATTGAGATGTATCACATGCTTGAATTTTTAATTCTAATTATGTACCCAAGATCGGCACACTAACCCAGCAGTCCCTGCATGTTAAGTTTAGGCTTGTTAAATGTAAGTTCAAGAGAGGCAGAGGGGTGCTTACTGCCCTCCTTTGAGTCGGTGGATTGGACAATAATCAGGGATTCATTTTGAAACTGAATGAATACTTATCAATTTTCACCAGCTTCATCAAGATCTGTGTGAGTAAGAGTGTGCCTTTGAGAACATACCAGACGTACCCAAACCAGAAGCCATGGATGAACCAGGAGGTTTGAGGTCTGCTGAAGACTAGATCAGTGGCATCCAAGACGGGTAATTTACTGCGAAACTAGAAATCCAGGTACAACCAACAGAAGGCTATTTTAAGAGTGATAAAATATGCCGAGTGAGGTCAGAGACAAAATTGAATGCATGTCAGCTCTGGAAGGGTTTGCAAGCCATTACTTCCTACAAGATGAAGCCTAACATCATGGATGGCTGTGATGTTTTACTCCCAGATGAGCTCAGTGCCTTTTATACATGTTTTGAAAGGGAGAATAAAACTCCACCAGTGCAAATCCCTGCAGCATCTAGTGACCCTGAGACCTCTCTCAGAAGCCGACGTCAGAACATCTTTCAAGAGTATGAACCCTTGCAAGGATTTAGACCCTGATGGTGTACCTGTTAGGGCTCTGAAAACCTGTGCCAATCAACTGACAGGAGTGTTCAAGGGCATCTTAAATCTTTTACTGCTGCCGTTGAAGCTTCCCACCTCTTCAAAAGCATAACAGCCATACCAGTACACAAGAAGAGCAGGGTGAACTGCCTCAACAACTATCACCCAGTTGCACTCACAACTACTGTGATGAAGTGGTTTGAGAGGTTGGTCATAGCTAAAATCAGTTCTTACCTCGGTAAGGACCCATACCAGCTGCTATTTCCTGTCACCACAATAGGTCTACAGCAGATGCAATCTCACTGGTTCTTCCCTCGGACTTGGATCACCTGGAAGATAGCAATACGCACGTCAGGCTGCTGTTTATTGATTACAGCTCAGTGTTCAACACAATCATACCCTTAGTTCTAATCAACAATCTCCAAACCCTGAGCCTCTGTACCTCCCTCTGCAACCGGATCCTTGAGGTCCTCACTGGGAGACCACAGTCAGTGCGGATTAGAAATGACAACTCCTGTTTGCTGACAGTCTACATTGGTGCACCTCAAGAATGCATGCTTCGCCCACTGCTCTACTCTCTCTACGTTCACAGACGTGTGGCTGGGCACAGCTCAAGCATCATCTATAATTTTCCCGATGACACAACTATTATTGGCAGAATGTTAGACGGTGATGAGGAGGCGTTTGGGAGTGAGATAAATCAGCTAGTTGAGTGGTATTGCAACAACAACCTTGCACAACATCAATAAGATCAAGGAATTGATGGCTGACTTCAGGAAGGGGAAGTCAAGGACAGAAAACTTACGGCACAATACAGGCCGTTCGGCCCACAAAGTTGTGCCGAACATGTCCCTACCTTAGAAATGACTAGGCTTACCTACAGCCCTCTATTTTACAAAGCTCCATATACCTATCCAAAAGTCTTTTAAAAGACCCTATCATATCCGCCTCCACCACCATTGCCGGAAGCCCATTCCACACACTTACCACTCTCTGAGTAAAAAAACTTACCCCTGACATCTCCTCTGTACCTACTCCCCAGCACCTTAAACCTGTGTCCTCTTGTGGCAACCATTTCAGCCCTGGGAAAAAGCCTCTGACATGACATGACATGATACACCCACCATCGTTATAGAGGGATCATACAGTTAGTGGAAAGGATGAACAGTTTCAAGTTCCTGGGAGTCAACATCTCTGAAGATCTATTCTGGGTCCAACATATTGCTGCAATTACAAAGGAGGCATGTAGTGGCTGTATTTCATTAGAAGTTTGAGGAGGCTTTGTATGTCACCAAAGACTCTTGCAAATTTCTACAAGTATACCGAGGAGAGCATCCTAATCGGTTGGATCACCGTCTGGTATGGAGGAACTACTGCACTGGATCGGAAAAACTCAGCCACCTCCATCTTGGGCACGTGTCTCCCCAGCATCAAGGACACCTTTAAAAGGCTCATGAAGGCGGTTTCCATCATTAAGCACCCCCGTCACCCAGGACATGCCCTCTACTCATTGCTCCCATCAAGGAGGAAACAGAGGAGCCTGAAGACACACCCTCAATGTTTCAGTAACATCTTCTTTGCCTCTGCCATCAGATTTCTAAATGAACACTACATCAGCATTTAATTTTGCTCTCTTTTTGCCCTAGTTGCTATCTAACTATTTATTTATTTATTAGGATACAGCACCAAAAAGCCCCTTTCAGCCCTTCGAGCCATGCTGCCCAGCAATCCCCTGATTTAATCCTAGCCTGATCACAGGACAATTTACTAAAACCAATTAATCTAACAACTGCTACATCTTTGAACTGTGGTAGGAAATTAGTGCACCCGGAGGAAACCCACATGGTCATGGGGAGAACATACAAATTCCTTACATGCAGCGGCATGTAATTAAATACTTACTTTGTTTTTAATATACTGTATTTTTTTTTGTAATTTATAATTTTTTTGTGATGCATTGCAATGCACTGCTGCTGCAAAAGAACAAATTTCACGACAAATGCCAGTTGCCTAATTCATTTTGCAACTCATTTAGACCCCTAATGATACGAATTTGCCAGAATCTTGATCAACTTTATCTTCGGTTCAGATAAAGCAATTACGACAACAACAGTT
Organism: Hypanus sabinus; assembly: GCF_030144855.1. Classification (NCBI taxonomy): domain Eukaryota; kingdom Metazoa; phylum Chordata; class Chondrichthyes; order Myliobatiformes; family Dasyatidae; genus Hypanus; species Hypanus sabinus. The sequence goes on from NC_082714.1 coordinate 131,581,459, forward strand.
ACATTGGATTGCTAAAGGGTTATTAAACCTGATTCTGATTCTATTCATGCATTGTGTCCTTATTCATTAAGCATGCATGGCACGTCAAGGCAGTATCAGAGTAAAATTGAATGTAGGTTCTTTGTTAAAGTGGCTCTATTTTCTCATTTAAAAAGGTATTTACTGCAAAATGCAATGTTTATCATCGAACTTTCTTACATGGAAAAATAAAAAGAAAAATGCCATTTTTACAGTGTTGAATTAGAATAAGAAAAGAAGCTTTAATGGGTGCTTCTTTAAATAAAAATGTTATTTCAATATTAGACAATAGAACATAGAAAGCCTACAGCATAGTACAGGCCCTTCGGCCACAAAGCTCTGCAGACCATGTCCTTTACTATAGAAACTACCTAGGGATACCCATAGCCCTCTATTTTTCTATGCTCCATGTACCTATCCAGAAGTCTCTTAAAAGACCCTATCATATCCACCTCCACCACTGTTGCCAGCAGCCCATTCCATGCACTCACCACTCTGCGTAAAAAACTCACCCCTGACATTTTCTCTGTAGCTACTTCCAAGCACCTTAAACTTATTCTGAAAATATCTCAAAATCAGTGTATCTAATTATTGATTTGTAAATATTTTAGTTTGCTACGTGTTCATGCAAAGAAATTTACCATTTAGACACAACCCTTCAGCAATCCAATTTAACTGTTGTTGCAGTACTTGTTTTATCTGTACCAGAGGTCAAATTGATCAAGATTCTGGCAAATTCATGTCATTAGGAGTCCAGACGAGTTGCAAAATAAATTAGGTAACTCAGAATCATAACCGAGCCACAATTCATGCATATATTTTTCAATCATATGTGGGATACTGAGGTCAGTGTCCAGTACAGCATTTATTGCCCCAATCCTTAATCCCTCGGGAGAAGATGATAGTAGTGATCTTTCTCCTTGTGCCACTGAAATATTTTAGTGAAGGTATATTTACACTGATGGTGGATGGGCCATCATTGGTACTTACTGCCCTTGTCCTTCTGATGGTAGAATTTGAGGTTGGAGAGGTGTTCAAGAAACCTTGGAGAATACTTATTGTAGGTGATCTATATTTTGCCCAGATGAGTCAGCGGTGAAGCGAGCAAATATTTAGGGGAGTGATTGGAGTGCTTAATCAAGTTGGTTGCTTTGTCCATCATGACACAAAGTTTCTGAAATATTAAGTATAAAGCAACAATGCTATGGAACAGTATGGACCATCTTTTGTGTGACCATAGACTTGTCCCAGATTACGTTTTTTATGCACTAATGCCTTGTTTTGTACAGCCTTGCTCTTCACTCTCTCGTCGAATCTATGTATAATTTTTGTTCTGTGTAGTGTCTGAATTTACGTGCCTATCATGCTACTGAAAGCAAGTTTTTCATTGTACCCCTATACATGTGAAATTACAGGATGGCACCAGTGAAGCACAGTGACGTGTTGCAGGTGGATTATAAAACTTGTAGATATACCTCTTCTGTAATGACTCTCACTGCAATCTGCAGCTTGTACTTTCCCTCTATATCCTGTGTTTTTTGCCCAATTTTCTCGTTTTGTTTTGTGTGGGGGGAGGGGATTTGCAGGTCAATGAGCCTGATCCATTTTGTTCAATTTTTGTGCTTTTGAACCATCTTAATGATTTCATGATCTTTATGAAGAGCTCAGTGAACAACTCTCAAGTATGAAGGAATACACCTTTAAGCAGTCAAATGTACATCACCATGGCCAGAAGAGAGGGAGGAAAGGAGGGGCTGCAGGCCAGGCTGAAATGGCAAGAAATCCTCTACCCAGCATCATTATAAAATGACCAGTTGCTGGAGAACAAGACTGAGGACCTAAGGGCAAGATTGCTGAATCAGAGAGAACTGAGGAATTGCTCATGGAGACATGACACTCCAGATATGCCGATATGCCAGTAAGACCCAGAGACTTCTTGATACACAGGATGGGCTGGACTGCTGATTCAGAGAAGGCTAAAGGTGGGGGTCTGAGTTTCATGATAAACTCTTTGTTATGCTTGGATGTAGCAGTCTTGTCACATTGTAGTTCTCCTGACCTAGAACATTTAATGATTAGGTGCTAATTGCTTCATTCACTAAGAGAGTTCTCCTCTGCTGAAAGCAAATAATAATCAGGTATCTGAGATATTGAATGCAGCCATCACCAAACAAGAAACTGCCCAACCTGATGCATTTCAAATCATAGTCAGGAACTTCAGTCAGGTTTGTTTGAAGAAATGTCTGCCCAATTATCATCAGCATATAACCTGTAGCACCATTGGTCCCAACATACTCAATCACACCTAGACTATGATTAGGAATGGCTACTGTTCCATGCTTAGACTACATTTCGGGAAATCTGATCACTTGGCTATCCTTCTCCTGCCTGCAGACAGGCAGAGGCTAAAGAGCAAGTCTCCAGAGGTAAGGACAACAAAGAGATGATCACAGGAAGCAGAGGAGTGGCTAGGGGATAGCTTCAAGTCAGTGGACTGGGCCATATTGAAGAACTCATCAGAGGATCTGAATGAACACACCAAGGTTGTCACAAACTTAATAAAAACAGTGGGAAACGAGTGTGTCCCCACAAAACCATTCAGCTTTCCTCAACCGGAAGTCCTGGATGAGCTATGAGATCTGCAATCTGCTGAGGACCAAATCAGTGGCATTCAGGTCTGGCGACCAAGTATGATACAAGAGGTCTAGGTATAATCTCCGGAAAGCCACCTAACATGAACTGTAATCCCAGACCAAACTTCAGTCACTGAAGGATGCTCGACAGCTGAGGCAGGGTTTGAAAGCTATCACCTCTTACAAACTGAAACCAAACAGTGAACTCAATACCTTTTGTGCTCGCTTTGACCATTAAAACAAGGAGGAACCATTGCGGACTTCCACAGCCTCAGTCTCTGAGGCAGGCTTGCGAGCATTCTTCAAGAGGGTGAACCCATGAAAAGCATCTGGCACAGAGGGGTACCTGCCCAGGTACTAAAGATCTATGCTGATCAGTTGGATGGAAGGCTCACCGATATATTTAACCTCTTGCTTTGGCAGTCTGAGGTACCCACCTACTTCATGCAGGCTTCAGTTATACCGGTGCCCAAAAAGAATGTGCCTCAATGACTCTCATCCAGTAGTGTTTATATCCAGTGTGATGACGTGTTTTGAGAGGTTGGTGATGAAACATACCAATTCCTGCCTGAGAAGCAACTTGGATCTGCTCCAATTTTGCAACCATCACAACAGGTCCACAACAGATATCATTTCATTAGCTGTTTGCTCAACTCTGGAACAGCTGGACAGCAAAGATGCATACAGCAGGATACTCTTTAGCAACTACAGCTCGGCATTCAATACTATCATCCCTACAAAACTAATCGAAAAGCCGCAAGACCTTGTGCAATTCATTTGCAGACCCCAGTCAATTTTGATTGACAACAACATCTCCTTCACAATCTCCATCAGTACAAGTACACCACAAGTCTGCATGCTTAGCCCCTGCTCTACTCACTTTATACTTTATGACTGTGAGACTAAGCACCCCTCCAATGCCATATTTAAGTTTGCTGATGACACGACTGTTGTTGGTTGAATCTAAGGTAGTGACAAATCAGCATATAGGAGAGAGATTGAAAATCTGCCTGAATGGTGACACAACAACAACCTCTCACGCAATGTCAGCAAGACCAGGGAGCTGATTATTGACCTCAGGATGAGGAAACCAGTGGTCCATGAAGCAGTCTTCATCAGGGCATCAGGGATGAAAAGGGTAAACAAATTTACATTCCTCAATGTTATCATTGCAGGGGGTCGTTCTTGATACCGGCATTTAAGTGCCTTTGCAAAGAAAGCAGAGCAGCACCTCGACTTCCTTAGGAGTTTGCAAAGATACGGCATGACATCTAAAACTTTGACAAACTTCTATATGTGTGTGGTGGAGAGTATATTGGCTGGTTGCATCATGGTGTGCTATGAAAACACCAATGCCCTTGAATGGAAAATCTGGCAAAATGTACTAGATATGGCCCAGTGCAGCACAGGTAAAACCCTCCCCATCAATGAATACACCTATGTAGAGTGCTGCTGCAGGAAAACAGCATCCATTATCCCCAGACCCTCACCAGCCAGGCCATGCTCTCTTCCCACTGCTGCCCTCACAACACCAGGTTCAGAAACAGTTATTACCCCTCAGCCATCTGTCTCTTGAACCAGACGGGAATAACTTCATTCGTACCATCACTGAACTGTTTACACAAACTACGGACTCACTTTCAAGCACTTTTCATTACAAATTCTTGATAGTTATGCTTTCTTCTGTTTTGCACAGTTTGTTGTCTTTTGCATATTGGTTGTTTGTCCATCCTGTTGTGTGCAGGCTTTCATTGATTCCACTGAGTTTTTTTGGATTTAATGTGTATGCCTGCAATGGTGACATATATGTTCTTTGAGAATAAATTTACTTGGAACTTTGAAAATTTACTTCGGGTAAACTCAAACTGACATGAATCGTGTATCAGGGGATAAATAGAGTTGACGTGGATAGGCTTTTTCCATTGAGAGTAGGGGAGATTCAAACAAGAGGACATGATTTGAGAGTTAAGGGGCAAAAGTTTAGGGGTAACATGAGGGGGAACTTCTTTACTCGGAGAGTGGTAGCTGTGTGGAACGAGCTTCCAGTAGAAGTGGTAGAGGCAGGTTCGATTTTGCCATTTAAAAAAAAATTGTATAGGTATATGGACAGGAAAGGAATGGAGGGTTCTGGGCTGAGTGCAGTTCAGTGGGACTAGGTGAGAGTAAGTGTTCGACACTGACTAGAAGGGCCGAGATGGCCTTTTTCCCTGCTGTAATTGTTATACGGTTATATGGTTAATAGGCTGGTTGAAAGTATCCAAAGTATCATTGTCCTGATTTAAAATCTTTCAAGGTCATGTCACTGCACATTGTAAAGTTTTCCATTAGTTCTGAAGATCAGTAGCACAGTCATGCAAAATATTTTGGAAGTGAAAGGCAATAGTTGCTGCAAGAAATGATGTGTACAGTTTTGGGGTCAATGATGCAACTTGGTTTGACAATAGACTTTATTTTGATCAGCTCTGTTGTAGACTCATTAGTTAATATTTGATGCCAGTGACTAGAACACCATTGTTGAGCACATGGAAGATGAGCACCAATTTCTGTGTGCAACTGCATTTGAAGGGGGTATCCACAGGCCCTCTCAAGATTCAGTGAGGTCTAAGAGGATCATAGTGCTGCATTTTTCTTGGAAGTGACACTCAGTGAAGATCACGTCAACTGTGCCTCTGGATAGATGGAGTCCATACCATGATTTGGAACATTGTTCTTCAGCCTCTGCAAAGAGGTGATTGAAGAGGATCCTGGCGATGACTTTCTATGCAACAAACTGCAGGGAGACACTTCTGAAATCGTTTCCTTTCTCAAAGATGGTCATGATTGCTGTATTCCTGGGGTCTTCTAGTATCTCTTCCATCCTCTTAGATGAGAATGATACGCCTGCACTTCAGCAACTGAGCTTCAGTAAGCAGATGATGTTAATACCATAAGATATAGAAGCAGAATTAGGCCATCTGGCCCAATCATGGCTGATCCTTTTTTCTATCTCCTCCTCAACTGCAGTTCCCAGTCTTTCCCCCATAACCTTTGATGCCATGTCCAATCAAGAACCTATCAATCTCTGCCTTAAATACACACAATGACCTGGCCTCCACAGCTGCATGTGGCAACAAATTTCACATTCATCACCCTTTGGCTGAAGAAGTATCTCCACATCTCTGTGTTGAAAGGGAGGCCCTCTCTCCTGAGGCTGTGCCCTCTTGTCCTAGACTCTCCCACCATGGGAAGCATCCTTTCCACATCTACTCTGTCTAGGCCTTTCAACATTCGAAAGGTTTCATCCTTCTGAATTCCTGCAAGTACAGACCCACAGTCATCAGACGTTCTTCATATGATAACCCTATCATTCCTGGAAGTCATTCTTATGATCCTCCTCTGGACCCTCTCCAATGCCAGCATACCTTTTCTAAGATGAGGAGCCCAAAAGTGTTCACAATATTCTGTTGCCAGATTGTGCCAGTCAATTTTCCTGAGCCTTTCCAGCATTCGTATCTGTATTCTGTCTGTCTGAATATTGACTCTGCCTGTTTCCTGGTTCTGGTTTTTGGATTTCTTTGGATGTTTTGATCTCTGCCTGAACTTTGACGTCGAATTTGTTTGCAGCTTGGGCTTTGTTACTCAATTAATATCACTGTGTGCACAGTACTGGGTCTGCGATTGGATCCTGACAGTGCAATCTGGCCCGAATGGATCCAACAGACCCCGGTCGTCTGAGAGTTATCCTGGAACAACAGGGAGTGATGCTGGGGAGACACCAGAACCAGCTGGACTCTGTGTTCAGGGCAGTGGAGTTGCTTTTTGACAATGTAACTGATCTTGTGGCCCAGACACAGTCACTCCAGCTGTCCCAGAGTGCCCATCAACATTCTGCAACTGCACCTTCCACCCTGCTCTCTGCGTTCTCACATGCTGCTCCTGTCCAAGAGCCCTGTCTGTCTCCTCCAGAGAAATACTCAGGTGAACCTGGTACCTGCCGCTCTTTTCTTTCCCAGCGCACCCTCATTTTTGAATTACAACCAACAACGTTTCCAAATGCTTGAGCCAAAGTGGCCCATGTCATCACCCAACTGTCCGGTCGGGTGATAGAAAGTGGAAAAGCCGTCTGGGAGGCATGTTCCCCTTTCTGCAGTAGTTTTCAGTTATTTTCTGAGGAGATGAGTAAAGTGTTTGATTCCTCCAAACATTGAAGAGAGTCTGCCTGTGAAATGCTGCACGTGCACTGGGGCGCAGATCTGCGTCAGATTACACCATAGAATTCTGGACCCTTGCCACCTCCAGCGGCTGGAACTCGGAGGCACAGTACAACACCTTCCTGAATGGCCTCTCCAAATACATCAGACATGAGCTGGTCACCCAGAATGTTCCTGCCACCTTTGAAGCCTTGGTGGATTTGGCCATCGTATTGATGTTTGCCTGCAGCAGAGCCGCAGAGGGAGGAGTTCCAGAGGGTCCCTGGGGGCACTGGGTGAGTTCCAAGCCCCTCATCAGTCTATTTTGCCCTGCTGTTTGCCTTCATCTACAATTCCTGTTCTAGAGCCCAGAGCTATGCAGGTTGACTGTACCCACCTGACGCCGACTAAAAGACAAAGGAGAATCAGCACCCATTCCTGTCTGTACTGTGGCCAACCAGGCCACTTCATCTCCACCAGCCCTCACCAGTAAGACAAGGAGTTCTGGTGAGTGTGACCCCTCTCCTGTCCTCCTCAACACCACTCACTCTCGTACCTGCTTCTCTGGAGGGGGGTGTCCAATGGCAAGCAGTCTTTGCCTTGGTCGATTCTGGTGTGGAGAGGAGTTTTATCGATTCTGGCTTGGCAGCCCAGTAGGGGTTACCCACATCTGCTCCCCAGTCACCATTAATGGCCAATGCCTTGAACGGTCAGAGACTGGCTAACATCACCCATGTCACAGCCCCAGTGAGTCTCAGTTTATCCGGCAACCATTGTGAACAGTTAACCCTTTATGTTATTGACTCTCCTCAAGGTCCCATTGTCCTGGGCCATCACTGGTTAGTCAGACACAACCCCACATTAAACACATACAAGCAAGCTGGATGAACTCAGCAGGTTAGGCAGCATCCATTGAAAGGACAGATCTGACAAAGGGTCTCAGCCCGAAATGTTGACTGCTCCTTTCAATGGATGCTGCCTGACCTGCTGAGTTCATCCAGCTTGTTTGTATATGTTTATTTGACCATAGAATCTACAGTGTACTCTGTGTTTACAACCCCACGTTGACTGGCTCAGTCGCAAGATTGTAGGCAGGAGCCCATTCTCACTCCCACTGCCTCCACCATGCTCAGATCCCCTTGTCTTCAAGCCCAGATCTCCCCGAGGAATTTCTGGACTTTTAGTGCCATCCCTCCAGAATACATGAACCTCAAGGCTGTGTTCAGCTAGTCCTGGGCCACTTCCCTACTGCCTCATCGTCCATATGATTTTGCCATTGACCTCTTGCCTGGCACACCAGAGGCCAAGCTCTAAGCCATTAACAACCCATTTGCCAAAGCTTGTGTAAGGAGAAAGCTTTGCACTCAACAACCTACAATCCTGCAACAATTAAAAAAGTCACATTGAGACTCTGGAAAACATGGGCCATATTACATACTTATCTTAGCTGAAACCTCATTAATGATAAAACTCACCACTCACCTTTGGCTTATTGAGAAAAGGATGATTTATAATAAAGGATTCAGAGCTGGAACAACAGTTTCAGTTTACTGGGCATCCCTGCCTTCTTATATACTTTTAAGACCTGATCTATCAATGGCAGGCATCTGAAACTCCTGGAAAAGTTCCAGCAACATGAACTTGGCAAAATCCTTGAATTGCACAACCCGCATACTCTCCCAGTTCAAAATAAATCGAGCATGGAGGCCTGAATCAGTCAGTTATATTGTAAAGGCTGTACCATTTGTATGCTCTACAGCAGTCTTCTGAAACAGTCACTCTTTTATGAGTTCAATTGGTGGATATTACCTGGCAGGTGGAAAAAGAGTTTTAAGTAAGTACTTAAAGCTTTGTTAAATAATCATCATGGACCACTGGGAACTCTGCCCATGACTGCTCAAGATGAAGGAAAAGCATTTGGGATGGTATGCACAGAGAAGCACTGCATGAAATGCAGAAGGTGCCAGTGCCCCCACCTGACAAACTATCTACCCAGCTGCTAGTTTGTTATTACCTGCCCTGTCTGTGGAAGAGTCTAAGGTTCCCATATTAATATAATTAGCCACCTTAGCACACAATAAACTAGAGTGGAAGCAAGTCATCCTCAATTTTGAGGGACTGCCTAAGAAGAAGATACTGGACAGTTTGATGGTGCTTAGAAAAAGTCCTTCACCATCAGATACCCAGACCCTGACCTGCCTGTGAACCTGCAATATCTCTATGGTTAATCTCGCTATGTTTCCAGTTACAGTGGACAACAACCTTTTTCAAAAGTGTTTCTTCCTGGAGTTCTTTGAGGACATAATGAGTGCAGTGGATAGCAGGGAACAGGTGGATGTCATATTCTTGGATTTACAGAAGGCATTCGATTAAGGTGCCGCACAAGAGACTTATAAATAATATATGGATTCATGGAGTCGGAGGAAGTGTATTGGCATAGATAGTGGATTGGTTAACCAACAGAACACATGAACAGAAATGGGTGTTTCTCCGGTTGGCAGCCATTGGTGAGTGGAGTGCCGCAGGGGTTGGTGCTGGGCCCGCAGCTGTTTACCATTTACATTGATGGTTTGGAAGAGGGGACTGAGTATAGCATAGCAATATTTGCTGATGACACTAAACTGAGTGGAAAAGCAAATTGTTCAGAGGATGTGGAGAGTCTGCAGAGGGATATAGATAGGTTAAGTGAGTGGGGCAAGGGCTGGCAGATGGAATACAACATTGTTAAATGCGAGATCATCCACTTTGGAAAGAATAATAGAAAAGAAGATTATTATTTAAATGGTGAAAGATTGCAGCATGCTGTTGTGCAGAGGGACTTGGGAGTGCTTGTGCATGAATTGCAAAAAGTTGGCTTGCAGGTGCAATAGGTTATTAAGAAGGCAAACGAAATGTTGGCCTTCACTGCTGGAGGAATTGAATTCAAGAGCAGGGAGGTCATGCTGCAACTATACAGGGTACTGGTGAGGCTGCACCTGGAGTAGTGTATGCAGTTCTGGTCTCCATACTTGAGGAAGGATATACTGGCTTTGGAGGCAGCGCAGAGGAGGTTCACCAGGTTGATTCCAGAGATGAAGGGGTTAACCTATGAGGAGCGATTGAGTCGCCTGGGACTATACTCTCTGGAATTCAGAAGAATGAGAGGGGATCTTACAGAAACATACAAAATTTTGAAAGGGATAGATAAGATAGAAGTAGGAAAGTTGTTTCCATAGTTAAGTGAGACTAGAACTACAGAACATTGCTTCAAGATTCAGGGCAGAAGATTTAGGATGGAGATGAGGAGAAACTGTTTTTCCCAGAGAGTGGTGAATCTGTTGAATTCTCTGCCCAGGGAAGCAGTTGTGGCTTCTTCACTAAATATATTTAAGATACAGTTAGATAGATTTTTACATAGTAGGGCGATTAAGGGTTATGGGGAAAAGGCAGGTAGATGGATCTGAGTTATGGACAGATCAGCCATGATCTTGTTGAATGGCGGGGCAGGCTCGATGGCCCGGAAGGCCTACTCCTGCTCCTCTTTCTTATGTTCTTATGTTACTCAAAATTATTTGTGTTTATGATAGACAGCTTGAAAACAAATATAATTTCAGACTAATTGTATCACGTGGGTATTTGGAGAAACAAGAAATTAACTTTTTTTTGAATAATGGTGCTGTTGCTTTGCAATAGTTCAAGTGAACGAAAAATGTTTTGTTGATGATTTTCATTTGTATTCAGTGTCTGAGGATTCTCACTAAGTGTCCAACAATATTCAGCCAACATTGATGGATTCCAGTTGACCTGATACTGTTTCTCCATGACTGCAATATCCTGGTGATAACCTTTCACCGTGCTCATCACTAAGAGCATTAAGATCTGCAAGGAAGGAGTCTAAATGGGAACGCAGAAGATGAATATTTAATGACATGTTGCACTTCATGGTTTTGTATGCCTGAAGTATGTTGTCAACCAGCTGCATGTAATTTGGTGTTCTGTTGCTGCCAAGAAATTTTTCAACAATATCCTTGAACTTCTTCCACACGATTTTCTCCGGTCCCCATGGAAGTTCTCTGAATTGTCTGTCATTGATGACCTGTTTGAATTCTGGACCCACAGAAATACCTTCCTTAATTTTGGCATCAGTCATTCTGACTTGAATTATGAATTGAAATAACAAATACAGACAATTTCAAAAAAAACACGTGAAAGGGAAATTTCATGGTGATTTTCATGATCAGCAGCCCAAAATCTATAAGGTACACCCAAAAGTATTCAAGAAGCAAAATCTTTGCTGACCTGTGCTATTAGTGGCACCCTGGTTATTGATTTGGAGGGACATGGCAATGGTATTAACATTGAAAGAGAAGTGCTTAGACCCTATTTGGAAATGAAAATATCCCCAACTTAGCAAGTTTCAAACACAAGACTGAGAAGAGGTTCCCTGCTTAGCCAGCAGGAAGGGGTATTTTGGTGTAGGTTTCACTTCAAGTTCCACTTCGGCATTGTAAGTTAACTTGCCTCAGATCATGACTGATAAAAAAAAACTCAATCATTATTTTCCACTATTTAAGGAGATCTCAGCAACCGAGAGGAAACTGCATGGAAAAATAATGCCTTCACTTAATAATTTGAAAGTACAGAAAATTGAGATGTATTTCTATGCTAAGTTCTATAGGTTATTTTTTGACAGCTAAATGCAGAAAAATACACAGGAGAATTTTTATAGAAACAACTTCCAGGAAGTCAGATGCATGAAAATACTCAGTGTTCCAATCTGCATGCCACATTATTTCTCAGCAATTGAGTGTCCGAGTTTGCTACAAAATCAAGACCATTTATATTGAGTTCCCCTCCTCAGCAAGTTACATTGAGCAGTACTGGTGAAGATCTGGGAATGTGATCTGTCCTGTTGAAAAATATATATGTTCGACAGTTGACAGAAGTAGCATGAACTTACACAAAGAAACTAAATGTGTGAAACATATAAAAATGTGTTGCAATAATTTATCAAAGTTTGAAATGATCTGTCAGTTAGTTAAGAAAATAATGCTCGCACATTTGTGTAGATCCAACAGAAACAATACAAGTAAGAAAAGGTTTCTGTTCAGGAAAGAAACAAAGAGTTTCCCTAAGTTTTGCTTTAATTGACTACAGTGTCTTTAAGTTAAAACTGCAAATCAATGCAAAGGAATATGGTCCAGGTGTAGCCCAGCCCAAGCTGAGCTCAGTAAATTGTAGTTTTCAATTGTTACCAGATGTGCTCCAGGATGTGCATAGTGTTTGTAACCGAAAAAAGAGACTTCTCCTTTTTCAAACATCTTGTTTAATTACACATTAAATCTGCTTAAAATTAAATGCTTGTCAAGTTACTCCTTACTAATAATGGACAATTAATATAGAAGATACAAGACTGGTTAAATTATTATGAATGACTATCCTACTTAAAATGCATGAACTTGGAACACCTCATATTTATAAGCACACTTTTATATATACAAAGCAGGATTTAGGAACTGAAGAAAAAGGAGTAGTTAATTTTGCCCTCAAGCCTGTTTGACCATTCAATTTGATCATCTGATTCAGACCTCAGTCTGATTTACCAACCATCGTTTCATATTCCTACACAGTCTTGAGGTAATTAACTTTTAGAATGTTTAGGAAGCCATTGTGTGTGGCTTCCCAAACATTACAAAAGTTCATTACATCAAAACTATTAAAATCATTAGATGTCAGTGACGCTCAGAGTACTGAGGGGGATGTCTTCTTTGAGATACTTGATCGTTGCCTGAGTCACATTAAAAATTAAGACCCAATGCTTATTTAGAAAATAACTTGAGAACCATTGGGAGGCAAAGAATATAAAAGTATTCAGAGAAGGAACAGAAAAGTTAGCTTAATAGTTTCAGAGTCAGTAGCAGAAGAGCCGATTTGATGGATCAGCTTTTTCTAGCTAGGCTGTTATTTCTATGATTCTAAGGCCTTAGATATGTGATTGATGCGGCTGATGAATCAAAAAAAGGTAAAGTCACTGCTGTACTCTATTTTAGAAGCAGGTTGTTGAAAACATTAATACTACAAAAGGACTTAGATGTAGCATGAAAAGGCAGAGATGTTAATTAAAACTTCAGTTTTATTGGGATTACACACCATATGGCCTCATTATAACATCTGTGCCAGGTGCAAAAGTTACTTCACAGTTGCAAAGTAAATAAAAGGGCAGTTTCAGTGAAAAATATTTCATGTCAGTGGAATCAGATTACAAGTAACCAATTTATTAAAAGCATTGGTTGAAAAGATTAAAGGTATTATTCCCCTAATTTATATTTCTCAACAGTTATTAATTGTTATCTTTTGATCCACAGAGGGCAATCAACTTTCAAAGTGATTACTGTTCACTTAAGAGAAAACAGTAAATTACTTTTGAAGAAAAATTGTTAGCAGCCAAGATGAAAAAGGCTGTTTGCTATTACCTAAAATACATTCTTTTTTTTCTATACAGTATTTATCACAAGGCTGGAGGATTCAGTAATTAGAAGATTTTGTATAAACAGAATTTTATAAACATCAAGCACTTTCTGTTCAATGATGAGCCTGAGTTTTGATGAAAAAAAACACCAAGACATCTTGACAGTTGCAGTGACAACTACAGAAAAATTTTAACAATATTTCCACCAGAAACAACTTTAAAAGGTTCATTCTGAAATGTTCTAACTATGTAGCTACGTTGAATTAGGTAGCAGATGTGGGAGGAATGCCTTCTGGTGCCTCATATGTCCTTTAACTTTCAAAAGCTTTTCACTTCTCTATTTCCTCTATTTAAAAACATGTTTTTCTTTATATTCTAAGGATGACAGTTTAGGCTGTCAAAATTATTAATCGAACATCAATGGAGCTGAAGGTGCATTCTTCTTTCAGTAATCTCTTATTTCAAGTTCATACTCATTCATGCACTAACCACAAAATTATATAAGTACACATGAGCAAAGAGTAATATTGTTACATGGATACTTGTATTGATGTTGTACCACTACCTTCAAAATGGAACGCAAGTGAGCATATTAAATTATTGTAGGATTAGTCTAAACCTATGTTTGATGGTCGATATGGTCTCAATGGCCAAAGGGTCTGAATTCTTGACTCTATGAAAGCTACAGCTTAACAGGAGTAGCTTGTAATTCCAACTATTTTTGGTCAAATTGCGATATTCCAGAAATACAGATGACCACTTTTAACTGAGATTCACCTTTGCATATTTGTCACAGTTTCTACAGGGTGATGCATTCAACATTAATTCATGAACATATCCAGTTAATTGAAACAGGTAATTATGGAAACAACATTTTCTGATCTGCCCTGAATCCTAGAATTTCTAGAACCCGGAACCAAAAATTCCCCCAAAGCCCCTTTCTCCATGACCCCAATGCCCATAATTATTGATAGCTACATTCAGTTGACTCCAACCATAACCTTGCTTACAATTTCCACCCACCATTAGCCTCGATCTTGAACATCAACAATGCCCCCTTCACCCTCCTACGTCCTTCCCAAGTATTGATCCTATCCTGCTCCCCAATTTGGTCTATAGCCACTGGGCCTTGCTCTCCCTAATTCTCTGGACCTGGCCTCCACTCTGGGTTGTATATTTTAGAACATGAGAAAATGAATCACACAAAGGGTAGTACTTTTGTCCATTAAGACATGCTGGAATTTCAAGATCAAAATTCATTTGTCTGGTAACTTACTTAGTTCAACTCATGAAATCTCGGTCATAAATAGCAATTAACTGGCTCTAGAAGCAATGAGTCAGCTTTAAATAAGATTTAGAATATTGATGTCTTAATTGGATGAGTACTTTAATGAAAAAGCAGGGAAATTCAGAGAAGCTTACTTAGTAGATAAAACACAATATAAAATATGACATTAAGTTGAAATATATGGTACACAAGGATGAGACCAGTAAACAAGGAGAATAATTGAATGAAATGAAACCTAGGGTTTTTTTCTTTGGAGTGAAAGAGGGTAAGAGGCAACTTGAAGAGGTGTACAAGATGATAAGAGGCATAGATTCAGTAGATAACGTGCAACCTTTTCCTTGGGCGGAAATTGCTCATACCAGAGTACGTAGTTTTAAGATAATGGGAGAAAAGTATGGGGCGGAGGGAAAATATCTGAGGTTAGTTTTTTACACAGTGAGTGGTGAGTGTAGGAAATGGAGGCAGAGTTGTGGTAAATGTCCCCAGATGTATTGAAGTCATTTAAGAAAAACTTAGTTAGGCATATAGATGGTAAAAAAAATGGAATGCTATGGAGGAAGGAAGGTTTAGAGTGATCTTAAGGCAAGTAAAATAGGCGGCAAAACATTGTAGGCTGAATAGTCTGTACTGATCTGTACTGTACTGTACTGTAGTCTGCTCACTTTATACTTATGACTATGTGGCTAAGCACAGCTCTAACGCCATATTTAAATTTGCTGTCATTGTTCAAATCAATGTTGGTGTCAAATCAGCATTTTGGAGACAGATTGAAAATCTGGCTGATTGGCGACACAACAGCCTTTCACTCAATGTTAGAAAAACCAAAGAGTTGGTTATTGACTACAGGACGAACAAAATTGGAGGTCCACGAACCAACGTCATCAGAGGAATTGATGTGGACAGGTCAGCAACTTTAAATATGTCATTCATTCAATCATTTAGGTATCTTCCCCTTCCTTTGCAAGCCTAATGAAAGATCTCAGCCTGAAACATTGACTGCTATTCATTTCCATAGATGCTGCCTGCCCAATTGAGTTCCTCCAGCATTTTGTCTATGTTGTTCTGGATTTCAAGGATTTGCAGAATCTCTTGTGTTGAAATTCCTTGGCATTATCATTTCAGAGGATCTGTCCTGGATCCAGCATGTAAGTGCCATTACAAAGAAAGCACGGCAGCACCTCTGCTTTTATTTTAGAAGTTTGCAAACATTTGGATTGACATCCAAAACCTTGACAAACTTCTCTAGAGGTGTAGTGGAGAGTGCACCGACTGGTTGCATCACAGCCTAGTATGGAAATACCAATGCTCTTGAATGGAAAAACCCACAAAAGCCCAGCCCATCCTGGGGAAAGCCCTTTCAACCACTGAGGACACCTTACACTCGTTAATAAGAATAGCATGACCAGGTATATTAATATGTGGCTGAGAGACTGGTGTAGGTACAGGGCTTTGTATTCCTGGATCATTGGGGCCTCTTCTGTGTGAGGTACAACCTGTACAAAAAGGATGGGTTACATCTGAACTCAAAGAGGTCCAATATCCTAGCAGACAGGTTTAATGGAGTTGTTAGGGAGGGTTTAACCTAATTTGGCAAGGGGATGGGAACCAAAGTGATAGGACTGAGGAAGGGGAAAACAGAAATAAATCAAAGGTAGCATGCAACAGAGATGAAAGAAAGGACAAGCAGGAGATGAGGCATAATCACAGCCAGTGGGATGAGTTACAGGACAATAGAGGCCAGGTGCAGTTAAAACAGAAAGCAACAAATACTGGACTGAAAGTGGTATATTTGAATGCACACAGCAAAAGAAATAAAATGGATGATCTTGACATTCAGCTACTGATTGGTAAGTACGACATTGTGGTCATCTCTGAAACTTGGCAAAAGGATGGCTGCCATTCGGAGCTGAATGTCCAAGGATATACGCTGTACCAGAAAGATAGCTTAGTAGGTGGGGGGGGGGGTGTGGCCCTGTGTGTAAAAAATAATATTAAATCATTAGAAAGGGATGACATAGGATCAGAAGGTGCAGAGTCTCTATGGGTTGAATTAAGAAATGGCAAGAGTAAAAGTTGTATACAGACCTCTAAACAGCAGCCGGGATGTGGATTACAAATTACAGCAGGAGATGGAAAAGGCATGTCAGAAAGGCAATTTTATGATAATTGTTGGGGATTTTAACATGAAAGTGGATTGGGAAAACTAGGCCAGCACTAGACCTCAAGAGAGAGAATTTGTAGAATGTCTAAGGGACGGCTTTTTTTGAACAGCTTGTTGTTGAGCCCACTAGGGAATCGGTTGTGCTGGATTGGGTGTTGTGCAATGATCCAGAGGTGATAAGAGAGCTTAAGGTTAAGGAACCTTAGGGAACAGTGATCACAATTTGAATGAGTTCACTTCGAAATTTGAGAAAGAGAAACTAAATTCCAATGTGTCGGTATTTCAGAGAAATAAAGGAAATTACAATAGCATGACAGGGGAACTGGCCAAAGTTGACTGGAAATGGACACCAATAGGAAGAACAGCAGAGCACCAATGATTGGAGTTTCTGCAAAAAATGAGGGAAGTCAAGACAGAAATAAGAAGACATATTCGATTGGAAAAAGGACACTACCGTGGCTGACAAGTCAGAACCAAAGTAAAGAGAGGGCATACAAGGAAGCCAAAGCTAGTAGGAAGATAGAAGATTGGGGAGCTTTAAGAAACTTGCAGAAGGAAACTAAGAAGGTCATTAGGAGGGAAAAGATGAATTATGAAAGGATGTTGGTGACTAATATCAAATAAGATACTAAAAGCTTTTTTAAGTATATAAAGGGTGTAAAAGAGTGAAGGGTAGATATAGGACCAGTAGAAAATGACGCTGGAGATATTGTAATGAGAGATGCAGAGATGTCAGAGGAACTGAATGCATATTTTGCATCAGTCTTCACTGTGAAAGACATCTGAGTATACCGGACATTCAAGAGTGTCACAGAAGTGAAGCATGTGCAGTGAAAATTATGACTGAGAAGGTGCTCAGGAAGCTTAATGGTCTGAGGGTGGATAAATCTCCTGTGCCTGATGAAATGCACCCTTGAGTTCTGAAGGAAATAGCTGGAGAGATTGCGGAGGCATTAACAATGATCTTTCAAGAATTCATAGATTCTAGCATTGTACCGGATGACTGGAAAATTGCAACTGTTACTCTGCTATTTAAGAAGGGTGGGAGGAAGCTGAAAGGAAACTACAGACCTGTTAGCCCGACATCAGTGGTTGGGAAGTTGTTGGAATCGATTGTTAGGGATGAGATTATGGTGTACCTGGAGGCACATGACAAGATAGGTCAAAGCCAGCATGGTTTCCTGAAAGGAAAATCTTGCTTGATAAACCAACTGCAATTTTTTAAGGAAATTACAAGCAGGGTGGACAAAGATGATATAGTAGATGTGATATACTTGGATTTTCAGAAGGCCTTTGACAAGATGTGACACATGAGGCTGCTTGTCAAGATAAGAGCCCACGGAATTACAGGGAGGTTACTAGCATGGGTGGAGCATTGGCTGGTCAGCAGAAAACAGAGAGTGGAAATAAAGGTATCCTATTCTGGCTGGCTGCCAGCTACCAGTGGAGTTCCACAGGGGTCAGTATTGGGACCGTAGCTTTTTACGATGTGTGTCAATGATTTGGACTATGGGATTAATGGATTTGTGGCTAAATTTGCTGATGATACCAAGACAGGTGGGGGAGCAGGTAGTGTTGAGGAAACAGAGAGCCTGCAGAGAGACTTACTGTAGATAGTTTAGAAGAATGGGCAAAGAAATGGGAAATTAAATACCATGTTGGAAAGTGCATGGTCATGTACTTTGGTGGAAGAAATAAACAGGAAGACTATTATTTAAATGGGGAGAGAATTCAAAATGCAGTGCAAGGGGACTTGGGAGTCCTTGTGCAGGATACCTTAAAGGTTAACCTCCAGGTTGAGTCAGTGGTGAAGAAGGTGAATGCAATGTTGGCATTCATTTCTAGAGGTACAGAATATAAGAGTAGGGATGTGATGTTGAGACTCTATAAGACACTCAAGGGATCACACTTGAAGTATTGTGTGCAGTTTTGGGCTCCGTAATTTACAAAGGATATACTGACTTTGGAGAGGGTTCAGAGAAGATTCACAAGAATGATTCCAGGAATGAAAGCATTACCATATAAGGAACGTCTGGCAGATCTTGGGCTGTATTCCCTTTTCAGTAGAATGAGGGGGGTCTCATGGAAACATTCTGAATGTTAAAAGGCCTGAACAGATTAGATATGACAAAGTTATTTCCTATGGTAGGGGAGTCTAGGAAAAGAGGGCACAACTGCAAGATTGAAAGATGTCCATTTAGACCAGAGATGCAGAGAAATTACTTTAGTCAGATGGTGGTAAATCTGTGGAATTTGTTGCTGTGAACGGCTGTGGAGGCCAAGTTGTTGGGTGTATTTAAGGGAGAGATAGATAGTTTCTTGATTATCCAGGGCATCAAAGGGCATGGGGAGAAGGCAGGGGAGTGGGGATGACTGGAAGAATTCAATCAGCCTATGATTGAATAGTGGAGCAGACTCAATGGGCCGAATGGCCTACTTCCGCTCCTATATCTTATAGCCTTATGGTCTTATCTACATGGTGCAGTGTCTGCAGGAAAGCAGCATCCATCATGAAGGACATCCAACCTCCAGGCCATGCTTTCTTCTCACTGCTGCCATCAAGAAGGAGGTACAGGAGCCTCAATACTCATGCAACCAGGTTCAGGAACAGTTATTACCCCTCAACCATCAGGCTCTTGAACCAGAGGAGAAAACTTAACTCACCCCACCAGTGAACTGTTTCCACAACTTATGGACTCACTTTCAAAGATTCTTCATCTCATATTCTCAATATTTATTGCTTAGTTGATTATTGTTATTTTGTTTGTTTTTTCCTTTTTGTATTTGCAGCTTGTCCTTTTTTGCACATTGATTGTCCATTTTGTTTAGTGAAGGTTTCCTTGATTCCATTCTATTTCTTTGTATTCACTGCAAATGCCCACAAGAAAATCTATCTTAGAGTAGTATAAGGTGACATATATGTACTTAGATAATAAATTTCCTATGAACTTATGAGTTAAAATTTACTTTGTTCTATGTTCTAGGTTCCATATTCTATAAAATGGCCATAAATTTGAGATGAGAATAACGATGGAGCTAACATTGGTCAGCATGAAAATGATGAAAATCTGGCAACAATTTCTGGAATACACATATATGATTACAGAAGGCCTGAAGTTTGTTTTAATGATCCCCTGCTTCTCCACAGGGTGTACAATTTGCAGCTTTCTCAAATAAAATCTGTACAAACCAGTAAACTTAAGAAATCCTGATGTTTATGAACTATTTTCACTCTAAAATAACCTGAAAATGTTATGTTTTTGCATATTTTTATTAGACTGCATTTACAGTTCCTCAAATGAGGCACTTTAAATTCTTAAGTGTAACCAATATTTCATTCTGTGAAGTTTTTGCATTTTCTGCATCAACCTCCATCTCATATTTATCTCCAAATTTTATTTTTCTCAGTCCTTTACTGTTCGCAGTTCCAGCAGTATACACTGCAGGACTACGATTCAAGGGCCTATGGCAAGGAGATAAGAGGTACAGAAACAGTAGGTACCTCATTCAAAGTCAATGTGTTAAAGTTGGAGGCTCTTGAATGAACAGTCAGCCTCCAGCAGCAGATATCCAAAGAGAGGACCATTCTTTAAATTGCATGGTTGGAAATGAATGGAGTGCCATGCAAATATGCATCCCTATTGTTGGCTGATATTTATTCAAACCTGAAAAGCATGACTGAATATTCACCCCATGTCGTTCTGAATCAGCCTTGTACTGTGAATGACATTACTCTGTGTCCATTTAAAGTATCAAAATGTCTAATATGCATAGGTATGCCACGTAACAAAAAATACTGGTCAAATTTCACAAGCTATTTATGTATAATGACTGAATTTTTGTTATTTACAAATTAAAACAGAAACCTTAAATCATATAGCACAACAAATGCTCTGCGATGAACTTTCTACACGTTACTTTAAAAAGATAGATGAATTATGTTGTGTGTAGGTATGTCCACCATAAACAGGCCACAATCTGTCCTGATTCATTCCAGGCAAATAAGTTCAGGCTTAGCAATTATTCCAGAAAACAATTGGTCTTTTAATTGTGCTTAAACAACTTACCAATAAAATTTAGTCAAAACTGTTTCTTGAATAAATAATTAAGAAATAATCTTGTTTATCTGTGAAATATATGCTTGACTGCTCCCTTTAGGTCATGAGCGGAGGATAGAATCAAACTATTTTGATAAAGCTAGCATTTATTCTCCACCTGAAAATTCAGTGTTCATGAACGTTGTGCAATGTCTTACAATAGATGACTGTAAGTGCTAAGTCAATGAATGTAGTGAAATGCTTTTGAAGGAGAGAGTGAAGATTTTGACAAAATCCAAATAAAAAAAGACAGGTATTTCTAGGCAAGGATGAAGTAAAACTTGGAGGGAGAATTGGCATTCTGGCTGAGTATAAAGGTTCTGCTTTTAAGAGTGCTATCAAAAGATCTTTGGAAAATTGCTGCAGGGCTTCTTTTTGTACCAATTATGCCTGAGTGATATACCTAAAGTAGTGAAGGGTTGTTTTCTCAATCAGACAGACTGCTTTGGATGCTGAAAATCTATTTTAAATTTTTGAGGCTGCACCCATTACGGGAAATGTAAACAACTCCACCAGGCTCTTGATATGTACTTGGTAAGTGATTCAAAGGCTTTAGGAAGTCAAGAGATTTGTCAGCAACAGAAAACTTAGCCCCGACTTTCTCTTGTGGCCACTGTATTAATGTGGTTTGTCCCATTAACTTCTTGGCCAATGGCTTACTCCACAATGTAATAACACCGAGTGTTAAACAGACATGGTTATACTCTTGTCAGAGATAGTAATTTCCTTGCACTTGAGATGCACAAATATTGCTTCCATTGAACAATCCTGAACTGGTATTGTCCAGATCTCATTGCATGTAAGCACATACTGCTATGTTAATGAGTGAATATACATAAGACTGAGACACCATGATCGAGGATATCCAACCTCTGACATTTCAGTCAGAAAGCCATTGATGAAACAACTGAAGATGGATTAAAGACAGTGCCCTGAAAAGATTTTTCAACTGGGCTGAGAAAATTGGCTCCAACACCACTTCCGCCTTCTACTGTGGTAAGTATGACTTAAAAGGTCATGAGCTTTACTCTGGCTGTTGTTCAATTTCCAAAGAATTTGCTTATATCAGGACTGCTTAACGTCACAATTAAATACTACCTTGGAGTCACTTCAAACTTATTTCTGAAATCAAACCTTTATTGATGATTGTGCAAAGGCTTCAATGAATTTCGGAACGTAGTATTACTGTTGAATGACAGCAATTGCTTGGATTGTATTTGTCCTTTTTTCTGTGCACTGGACTTAGCTTTTGGAGCTTCTTAGAATTGAACAGTTTAGATGGGGGTACAGCTATCTCTGTGGCACAAGGCTTTTATACTGCAGCTGGGATGCTTTTCAAGCTGACAGCCTTTGAAAGGACTTTTGCTCTCAGCCAAACCTTGATACTACAATCAATGAATTGAATTGAGTGGAGTCAAGTTATTTTATTGCTGAAGCAGATAGTTAAAATAAATCATCTACTTAGCACTTACAATCAAATGTGATTATACATACTTTATCCTTATCTTGTTCACGCATTCCTTGAACTTCACCATCATTGTCAAAGGAGGTTCAACCTTACTTTGCTGTTTAATTGCGAAGTACTATTTACAACTAGAATGAGTAGGACTTCAGCTTTCCAATTTAATCCCTTAGTTGAGGGATATCATTTCCACAGATTGGTCTAAATCCAGTGCTAGGTTGGAGTGTGACAATGTTGGTATCTCATTTTAAGGTTTTTCTGTTCTTGGCATTTTCTTCTATACATTGAAATGAACCAGTGTTTTCCTCCTAACTCTTTAGCAATGGTACAATGAGGAATTTGTTGATTCATGAGATTATACATACAGGTATATTGTGCAGAAGTACCATCTGACTACTGCTCACTGTTCACAGTGCTTTACACGTGTCAATTTTGGGCTGCGAGAACTGTTGACACTCAGTCCAATTAGCATTTTATGTCACAAACCTTGAACGGAGCATACATTGGCCATTCTTATTTATTCTGTCATGGGCAGGTGCACTTTAACAGTGGATGAATAGTTTTTCCCCTTGTGTTCATTCTTTTACTATCCACTAATGCTGAAGCTTTAAAACACACTAGTCAGGCCACACTTGGAGTATTATCAACAGTTTTGGGCTCCATATCTCAGAAAGGATGTGTTGTTATTAGAGAGAATAACTTGGAATAACAGGGGACGTTCACAAAGATGATACCAGAAGTGAATGGATTAACATATGAAGAACGTTTGGCAGTTTTGGGCCTGTACTCACCGGAATTTAGAAGAATGCAGGAGAATTCCATTGAAACCTACCGATTAGATAAGGTGGAGGTGGAGAGGAGGTTTCCTATGGTGGGGGTATCCAGAACTAGAGGGCACAGCCTCAGAATTCAGGGCAACTTTTTAAAACAGAGATAAGGAGGAATTTTTTTAGCCAGGGAGTAGTGAATCTGTGGAATGCTCTGCCATGGACTGCAGTGGAGGCTAAGTCCATGGGTATATTTAAGGCAAAAATTGATTATTTCCTGATTGGTCAGGGCATCAAAGGATATGGCAAGAAGGCATGTGTATGGGGTTAAATGGGATCCAGGATCAGTCATGATGGAGTGGCAGAGCAGGCGCGATAGGCTGAATGGCCTAATTCTGCTCCTATGTCATATGGCCTTACAAGGCTACTTCTTAAGGACCTATCCATGAAATCAGTAGTAGAACTCTAATTGGTGATATACATTAAAAATTACTACACTGTATTTTTCCTACCCTCAATGCTCTTTGAAGTTGTGTTCAACATTGAAGAATACTAATTTATCAGCTTGAAGAAATTCACTGTCTTCCTAACCCATGATCAACAGATCTTAAATTGCTATGGAGGCCACACCTTGAATGAACATCGTTATGGCTCCTCTCTTGGGGCAAAGATCTTGGCGTTGCTCCAGGATATAGATGAAGAATGGTAATGGGAGAGTTTGGGATATGGATAGAAAGGTATGATTCAGTGAGATGATGTCAGGTAATTATGTACCAAGTCTGCGGGTTAGATCTCTCACTTTTAGCTCAAGGCCTTGAATACTTGTGGAGAGCATTTTATAGAATGAACTGGGTTGGATACACCCTCTCTGTATAACTTAATTCCATAATGCCAAGTGACCAAAATGATTCTTTAGTGTCGAAAACAATGGTTTATATAATTTCTCACTGCATTTCAGTCCAGCAGAGTGCTTTTGAATTGCACTTACACATCAAACACATTACACTATGCCTTGTGTTACATAAAAAAGCCAAATTTGCCTAAATTCCAACAAAATTTAAAGTAAATTACTTTATTTTCTCCAAGTGGCTGTGAGGAAATACAAACTTTCTCGGTCTTTTTTGGCCAAGGTTTTACAGAAAATGTTCTGCTCAATTTCTCATTTCTGGCTGTTATTTAGCGATATGTATTTTTGAAATTTGAGTAAGGATAAAGGCATATTTAGTCACTACAGCTTCCCTATAGGGCAGTCTTTCCACATAAACTAGAGTTACACATAAAGGTGTAGCTGCTAACTTGGAGCAGTACCTTTGTGTCAAATGACTGGAGGAAATATGAAGAAGAAAAAAGTGAAAGAAAATCAATACACTCAGTGAATTTTATTTTCATTCTAGCTGATGCTGGGAATCCATAAAGAACCGAATCACTTGCATCCATTTGTTCCCAAAATACAGTAATCTCTCTCCCAATAGGGATGTTTAAATGCCTTTAGTGAAAACAATCCCTCTGGAGAATATTGCTTCTTGGAACCTCGTGCTGAAAACATTGTTACATGTCCAGCAGCTACTTGACAAATTGACATGGCATGTCTGAAGCACAGCTGTAAATAAATAGCACAAAGATGAAGGAAACATGGTGAAGTTGCCATTAGGTTCACCTATGCATAGAAAAGAAGACATTGAAAGTTAATTTATTCATATTTCACAAACCAGAGAAAATCTGCAGATACTAGAAGTCCAAACAACACACACAAAATGCTGGAGGAACTCAGCAGGCCAGGCAGCATCTAGGAAAAGAATATTGTCAATGTTTTGGGCCAAGACCCTCAGGACTGGAGAGAAAAAGATGAGGAGTCAGAGTTAGAAAGTAGGGGGGAAGGGAGGAAGAAACACAAGGTGATAGGTGAAACTGGGAAGGTGAGGGGTGAAGTAAAGAGCTGGGAAGTTGATTGGCAAAAGAGATACGGGGCTGGAGAAGGAGGATTCTGATAGGAGAGGACAGAAGACATCGGAAGAAACAAAAGGGGGAGGTTCACCAGAGGGAAGTAATGGGCAGGTAAGGAGATAAGTTGAGAGAGGGAAAAGGGGATGGAGAATGGTGAAGGAGTTTGGGGCATTACTGGAAGTCTGAGAAATTAATGGTCATGCCATCAGGTTGGAGGCTACCCAAATGGAATGTGAGGTGTTGTTCCTCCAACCTCGTTGCGACAATACTACCATGATGGAATGGGAATGGGAAGTAGAATTAAAATGGATGGCAACGGGGAGATCCTGCTTTTTCTGGCAGACAGAGTGTAGGTGCTCAGTGAATCAGTCTCCCAATCTGTGTCATATCTCACCGATATACAGGAGGCCACACTGGGAGCACCACAGTATTTGACTCCAACAGACTTACAAGTTAAGTGTCATCTCACCTGGAAGGACTGTTTGGAGCTCTGAATGGTAGTGAGGGAGGAGGTGTAGGGGCAGGTGTAGCATTTATTCTGCTTGCAAGGGTAAGTGCCAGGAGGGAGATCGATGGGGAGGGATGAATGGATAAGGGAGTCACATAGGGAGTGATCCCTGCGGAAAGCAGAAAATTAGGAGGGAAAGGTGTGCTTGGGGGTGGTATCCTGTTGGAGATGGCAGAAGTTCCAGAGAATTATGTGGTGGCTGCTGGGGTGGTAGGTGAGGACAAAATGAACCCTATCCCTGATGGGGTGGTGGTAGGATGGGATCAGGGTAGATGTGCGCAAAATGGAAGAAATGCGGTTGAGGGCAGCATTGATAGTGGAGGAAGGGAAGATCCTTTCTTTGAAGAATGAGGCCATCTCCTTAGTTCTGGAATGAAACTAAGAGCAGATGTGGCAGAGACAAGGAATTAAGGGAAGGGGGTGGCATTATGTATCATTCTGATTGTCCAAGCTGAGCAACAAGTTTGGTGATGAGGTGCAGATCATAGAGCTCAAGGTTATATTTGGTTAGCAGTACCCATTTACAATAAGCTTCTGTCCCAGAATGGGTAACGTGATTCATTTTGAGTCATCACTTCATTATGGAGACCACAACAGTCCAGGTTGATTTTACAGAGACTGGCAATAAATCAAAAACCATTAGAAAATACAGTGTAAGATAAATCTTGACAGGAGAGCATGACATTAGTGAAGATTCAGTTGATACCAGATGCTAGGTGCCATTCTTCTGCTACGGGGTCTCCTGTGCTGTGTCAAGGCATGCCAGCATCAACCACACAGGAAATCATGATGTAAGTTGTGCAGCTACTGGGCTGAAAATATCACTGAAAGGAAACAAGTTTGGCATGGCAGGTACCTACTGAAACAGCTGGCTCTTGTACTTTTCCTTCTAACATGAGAAGTTATGTGGCTCAGACAAAAGATAAGTTTATGGTACATCTTAAAAAGGCCCATGTCACAAATTATTCCAGAAGTTGTTCCTTAATTAAATTTTCCTTGATGATAGTTACTGGTTGTTCACCCAAGAGGTCAAATTTTACCACAACTCTGCCTTACTTATTTAAATATAAAAAATGAGGTGGATTTTGGTCAAACAGTAACAACTTAAAAATAAGACCAATGTAAATAATTTTCTTGATTCATGAAAAAGTAAAGCAGAGGCAGTTAACATACATAAAGCATAAATTAACAAAACATTTTAAATGGCTTAAAACTTAATTTTAACAATGAACAGTCAGCATTTTGTCATTTATTCTGTTACACTGCCCTCAGGTGGTATTACATTGACTAGCACAATTCAAAGTTCAAAGATCAAAGTAAATTTATTATCGAAGTACACATATGTCATCATATACAACCCTGAGATTCATTTTCTTGTGGGCATACTCAATAATTATCCATTATAGAATAATAACCATAATATAACCAATGGACCACATCTACATGGGTGTCCAACCAGTGTGCAATAAATAACAAACTGTACAAATGCAAGAAGAAAGAATAATAATTAAAAAACAAACAATAAATATTGAGATCATGAGATGAAGAGTCTTTGAAAGTGAGTCCATAGGTTGTGGGAACATTTCAATGATGGGGCAAGTGAAGTTGAGTGCATTTATCCTCTTTAGTTCAAGAACCTGATGGTTGAGAGGTAATAACTGTTCCTGAACCTGGTTGTGTGAGTCCTAAGGTCTGTGTACCTTCTTCCTGATGGCAGCAGCGAGAAGAGAGCATGTCCTAGGTGGTGGGGGTCCCTAATAATGGAGGCTGCTTTCTTGTGACAGTGCTTCATGTAGATGCACTAAATGGTGAGGAGGGATTTATCCGTGATGGACTGGCCCATATCCACTTCTTTTTGTAGGATTTTCCATTCAAGGACTTTGGTGTTTCCATATCAGACTATGAAGCAGCTAGTCAATATACACTCCACCATATATCTATAGAAGTTTGTCAAAGATTTAGATGTCATGCCAAATCTTTGCAAGCTGCTAAGGAAGTAGAGGTGTTGCCATGCTTTCTTCATCATTGCACTTACATGCTGGGCCTATAATAGGTCCTTCGAAATAACAGCAGTGAGGAATTTAAAGTTGCTGACCTGCTCCACCTCTGATCCCCCAATGAGGACTGGCTCACGGGCCTCTGGTTTCCTCTTCCTGAAGTCAATAATTAGCTCCTTGGTCTTGCTGATATTGAGTGAGAGGTTGTTGTTGTTGTGGCACCACCTAGCCAGATTTTCAATCTCCCTCCTATATGGTGATTCGTCATCACTTCTGATTCAGCCTACAAGTGTCATCAGCAAACTTGAATATGGCATATTGATCTTTTCTTAATGCTTCTATTGGATTTACAATCAGATCACAGACAAATAAACATGCCAATGTATAGCTTTAGCTTGTGATTTTAACTAGTCATAAATAGATAAATACTAACTTCTGAAGTAAAAGGATTAACTTACTCATAATAGTTGGTCTACTATGACCAAGGGACAGCCAAGCATTCTCTGGAATTATGTACATTTATGCCTTTCCTTCCACTTCATTAAAACCTGAGATTTGATTTGAGAACTTCCATTTAGTATTTCCATATAAAACCTTATTTCAAGCTGTTAGAAATTCAATGGAAGCATATTAGAATTAGTCATGTCAATTCTGTGGCTAGGCAAATGGTTATTCACTTCATCATCCCAATTCTCCTGCAATGTTTACTCAGGGTAGAGAGTACAGACTTTATAAAAACAGTTGTAGATGAGTGTGTCCCCACAAAATCAGAGTCTTCCCCAACTAGAAGCCCTGGATGAACCATGAGATCCACAATTGGCTGAGTACCAGATCAGAGGCATTCAAGTCTGGTGACCAAGAAAGCTACAAGAGGTCTAGATACAATCTCCAGAAAGCGACTGCAAAGGTGAAGTGGCAATTCTGAACTAAACTTGAATCAATGAAGGATGCTCAGCAGTTGTAGCGGGACTTGAATGCTATCACCTCTTAGAAAGTAAAAACAAGTGACATAGGCAACAACAGAGCTTCACTTCCAGATTGGCTCAATGACTTCTATGCTCACTTTGACCATCAAAACATGGAGGAACCATCAAGAACTCCCATAACCCCTGGTGATCTTGTGATTGCAGTCTCTGAGGCCAACATGTGAGTATCCTTCAGGAGAATTGTTAGAGTGATTTTTGGGGTTATGATATTTACATTTAGCGATTGACTTTCATCACACCTCGAAAGTGTATTGTGGATTTAATTTGGAGTGCAGTTTGAACAATGGGTTTGTAAAAGTTGTGAGTCCCCAGTTCAAATAATGCTGATTAAAATTCATTTGGATGTCTGTGGTGTAGATACGAATCGGGATGTGTGAAGGTTGTATGTGGTTCCAAAGAAAGTATTGTCCATACATTGTAAATATGGAGTTGTCCTTTGATGCTTGGCAGATAAAGTATCGAGCCCAATGTTGGGCCAGTGAGACCTTTTGACCAAAAACATCTCCAATTGATGCCAGTTGGACCTTGTTTTGTCAAATAAAGAAGCTGTTTTGTATCTACCAGTAATTTTCTCCGGTGACTTCATTCACGTAACAACAGGGTGAACGCACAAAAACCATCCAGCCCAATCAGAGTACCTGGACAAGTACTAATGATCTGTGTTGATCAAATGGCTGGAGTGTTCACTGAGATTTTGAACTTCATGCAGCTGCAGGCTGAGGTACCCGCCTGCTTCAAGCAGACTTCAATTATACTGATACCTCAGAAGAACATGGCAACCTGCCTCAATAACTAATGTCTAGAAGAACTTACACCCATAGTGATGAAGTGTTTTGAGAAGTTGGTGAGACCCAGGCCATGAATGATTACATTGCAGAAGTGTTACAGCACAGCTTCATTTGGGCATACTAGTCCCCAGCCAGTGCAGGATTCTTGTCTAAAACGCGGATGGAGGGGATCTTCATCCCCGCGTTGATGACTCAACAAAATCACCATTTAGAACTGCTATCCTCTCCCTTGATGGATAGTGCATTCGAAACACTTTGTCGGGCCCAGATCATCACCATACTGGATCTACAGAGTGCATACAACCTGACCTGCATGCCAGGGAAGACAGTGGTCATAACATCCACTGGCCACTATGAATTTGGAGGTGCCATTCAGATTTTCCAACAGTCCATCCATCTTCCAAGACTTCATTCACAAGATCCTTCAAGGCATGCTATGCAGGTACAGGACATAATTTTCTATCATAATTACATCTTCATCTTCTCCTAAGACTCTCATCTGTCATCTGTTTAGTCCTTCAGTGTTTACTTGAAAATCAACTATACTGCAAGTTAGAAAAATGCCAGTTCCACACCTCAGTCATTTACTTCCGGAGTTACATTCTTTCCCTCAGGCATAACCATGGACCCTGAGAGTACACGTCATCGTTGAATGGCCCAACTGCATTCCTCAACAGCAACATTACTTCTTCTTCTTCTCCAACTTCTACTGCCGTTTCATTAGAAACTACAGACAAATTGCTGTTCCTCATGGGAGTAAGAGATCGGGAGCTAGTCACCATAAAGTGGGTCTTAAAGGACTGGAGAAATTGGCTAATGGGAAGCACTAAGCCCTTCCTGATCTGGACTGATCACCAGAATCTCAAATCAATAAAACAGACCGACCAATTCAACCCATGTCAGGCTTGCTGGGCCCTCTTCTTTGAGCAGTTCAACTTTACCATCTCATACTGGCCTGGCTCCAAAAATGCCATGGCAAATGCCCTGTCATGACAGTTTGACTCTGCTGAAAAGAAAATTGACCCTCAGCCCATCATTCGTGGATCCTCGCCCCAATCGTCTGCGATCTTGAGAACCAGATAAGCATGAACTTGTTCTGGCTGACATGTATGTTCTAGCAGCCGTGCGCTCTGAGACATTCCAGTGAGCCTGCTCCTCAACTCACTATGGCCATCCAGTGGCATGACGGATTCTGGATTTTCTGCGACGCCGATTCTGGTGGCCTACCATGATCACAGACATATGTCAGTTCATCACTGCCTGCTCTCAATATCCCTAGTCAGATTCCTCTAGCCAGCAACCCTCTGGGCTCCTGTGGCTTTTACTGGTCCCTGACTCCCATGGTCCCACATTACCATGGATTTGCCACCTTCCCATGGGGCCGCAGTGATCATGACAGCAGTGGACCGGTTTTTGAAGGCGCCCATTTCATTGCCCTTTCCAAACTTCTGTCAGCCACTGAGACAGCAGGTAGGTCTTTTCTATGGTTTCCCTCAGGAGATTGTGTCTGATTGGGGCCCATAAATTGTCTCACACTTTTGGCATTACTCCGTCAAAACACCTCAGTGAGTTTGTCCTCCTGCTGTCATCCAAAACCAATGGACAGTTAGAAAGAGCTAATCAGCAAGTGAAGTTTCTGCAATGGATTGCCGTCTCTAACCCTTCCATATGGAAGAAGTGTCTGCTTTGGGCCAAGCTGTCCCACTATATTCACACCTTTTCTTCCAAGGGTTTGTCACTCTTTGCAGTTATTCATGGCTACCAATTCAGGGCTCCATCCCTCCTCCCCATTTTTCCCCATACAGGAGCCAACAGTGGAGGTCCTGTATGCCTGTGCCCTGGTTCTCTTCTGCCAGAATGCTTGGAAGAGGGCACAAACAGTCAACATAGCTGCCAACTGCATCTAATGCCGCCAGTCCAGCCACTATCTGCACCCAACAAACTCTGGCCTAAGGACTATATCTGGCTGTCCATTTGAGATCTGTCCCTGCACACCGACTCCTACCAGCTCTTGTCCCGGATCACTGGTCCCTTCAAAATTACCCATTAAATTAATCTTTCATTTACCATCTCCTGCTACCACCAACCCTCGCGATCACACATACCTTCTATATATCCTGCCTCAAGCCCGTGTACGGTGGACCACTCAACCCACCTGAGCCTGCATCTCCAGAACATAGATTGGTGGAAGGTGGTCTAGTGTACACTGTTCACTGATTGATAGATTCATTTTGTCACAGACGGGGGTGAGAAGGGTACGACCTGGAGGAGAGCTCTCGGTTGCTGTCTAGTTTCATCTTGGATCCAATGCACATCAAGGTGTTCCACCAGACCCATCCTGAGCCTTTGGGTACTGGCCATAGGAGGGAGAGACTTGTATAGGCAGGCACCTCCCCGTCTCCACCCATCTAACAGGAGTCTCCTCCCACTTGTTTCCAACTGCTCACCTGCAGCCTATTTAGAAAATAGAACATAGAAATTTACAGCACATTACAGGCCATTCAGCCCACAATGTTGTGCCGACCATGTAATCTGCTCAAGAGACTGCCTAGAATTTCCCTAGCGCATAGCCCTCTAGTTTACTAAGCTCCATGTACCTATCTAAGAGGTTCTTAAAAGACCCTATTGTATCCGCTCCACCACCACTGCTGGCAGTGCATTCCACACACTCTGAGAAACTTACCCCAACATCCCTTTAGTACCTATTTCCAAGCACCTTAAAACTACACCCCCTCGTGTTAGCTATTTCAGCCTTGGGAAAAAGCCTCTGGCTATCCACATGATCAATGACCCTCATCATCTTATACACCTCTATCAGGTCACTTTTCATCCTCTATTGCTCCAAGGAGAAAAGCCCAAGTACACTCAACCTTTTTCATAAGGTACGCCCTCCAATCCAGGTAACGTTCTTGTAAACCTCCTCTACACTCTATCTATAATATCCATATCCTTCCAAATTATGCCTCTTGAACTCTATACCACGGTTGATGAATGCAAATCCATCATATGCCTTCTTAACACTGCCAACCTGCTTTGAGTGTCCTATCAACACAGACCCCAAGATCTCTCAGATCCTCCACATTGCCAAAAATTTTACCATTTATATTATATTCAAGTTAGACCTACCGAAATAAACCACTTCACACTTATCTGGATTTAAGTCTATATGCCAATTCAGCCCCGTTCTGCATCCTATCAATGTCCCACTGTAACCTCTGACAACCCTCCAGACTATCCACAACACCCCCAACCATTGTGTCATCAGCAAACTTACTAACCCACCCTTCTACTTCTTCATCTAGGTCATTTATAAAGATCACAAATAGGATGGGTCCCAAAACAAATCCCTACAGTGCACCACTGGTCACCAACCTCCATGCAGAATATGAACCATCTGCAACCATCCTTTCCCTTCTGTAGACAAGCTAATTCTGGATCCACAAAGCAAGGTCTCCTTGGATCCCATGCCTCCTTACTTTCTGAAGGAGCCTTGTATGGAAAACCTATCAAATGCCTTACTGAAATCCATATACACTACATCCACTACTCTGCCTTCATCAATGTCTTTTGTTCCATCCTCAAAGAATTCAATCAGATTTCTATTTAAACCCAACTCTTATCCACAATCCTTGTTCATCCATCAAACAAGCCAGTCTCAACCAGTTGCTCCTCGTCTTCAATTACCTTGTTGCTTTGTCATGTTACGTATTTGTTCTGTCTTGACTTGTGGCCCCTCGTGGCCTGTTAATTTGCAGTTTCTTGATAAAGTATCGGTTACTGCTAAATCGTCTCTATTTCCCTGCTTTTAGGTCAAGCCTCCGCTACATTTCCTGACAAATATCCCTTCATTCTCATCCTGTTTTGCTGTTCCTTTAACTACTTTTACTGTTCTATCAAAGTTCAACTTCTTTTCAGATAATTTCGCTGTCAGCCTATTTTTTTCATTTATACCTTGATGGGTGATAACGAATACAAAACATATTTGAGATCATTCTTTGGATACAAAGTTAATTTTTTTTGATTTCCTGATAATTAAACTAATTTAACCCTGATAAAAGAACTTTAAGACAGCTTGATAAACTTTATCAATATTATGAAATGAAAAAGTGTTTAACAAATTTCATAACTGCAAGTGCATGTCTCTTTTCTTCTTGAGTAAACCTTTTAAAGTATAGTCCTTCATTTACCGTGTTTTTAATTATTTATTTACAAACCAATCTTTTCTTCAAGTAAAGAGCATTAAAATTGCAAGAAATTAAAAAAATTAATTATCATAGGTTACTGAATTGTCCTGATTCATTCAGTCAAATTTAGAACTCAGCACGTATTGATTGCTAAAAACATTCTCAGTTCAGTGACAGAATGCCTCGTTGAAACCTTTGGGAGAGATTGGAATCTTCAAATAAAAGCAAAGGAATATTGGCACTAAAGGATACATATACTGCTGAAAACTCATCAATTAATTAATGTTATTGTATAGTTTCAGCTCTTCTTTATTAAGTATAGTTAGTGCATAGTTAAATAAGATCAGAAATATCAGAAGAGAAACCAAAGTCCTTCAAACTATATGCTGCCTCAATTTACATCAAAGAATCTCTATTATTAGAACAAATTAGAACTAATTCCGTCACTGATCATCTGCTATTTTTCAACAAAAATACAAGTTTCCTGCTAGCAAGGACAGTAATTATTGCCTATCCTAATTGTTTTATGAGAGGATGGTGCAGTTATATCCACTGCTGCAGTTCTTAGTACATTCTCAAAGTAACTTTCCAGCTAGATGCCCTCTGAAGCACGTTCAGGTGATGGCATTCCAGTGCACCTGCTTCCTGTGTGATTCACTGTGGTAGAGTGTACAGATTAGGGAGGTACTATCAAAATAGACTGGACAAATAATTGCAGTACATTTTTGAGATGGTACATAACACTGCCAACTTGGACTTGCAGATGGTGAAAATACCACGGGTCATTGCCCCAGTCTCTGACCTGCTTGCTGCCATGCTATTTAATTAATTGATGCAGTTATTTTTGATCAAACAGGATGTTCATTATTGGAGGGTGCTGGTGCACAGTTCGATAATGGTAATGTAATGTTTAAGCATGAGGGTAGGCAGTTAGACTCCATTTTGATGATGGTCATTAAGCTGGCATTTTTTTGGCATGAATGCTATTTTCCTATTGTCACCTTTCTTTAACTCACACAATAATGAAATTCAGGAAAAGTCTTATTGGGATTGTACATTTCTGCTTAAGAATTAACTTTTGGGCCACTCATGTTCTTTGCTGAAGCATATATTAGAACAAGAGGAAAGGAAGTGTGGGTGGTTAGTAAGTGTGCAGATGACAAAAATGTTAGCGCTGAATGGGCATATTAGGCGAGGTTCTCGCAGCAAGATAAAAATCAAATTGCAAATTGGGCAGAGTACTGGCAGACAAATTTGCGGAGTCTAGGACATAGTAAGTGATAGGAAGCAAAAGAGTATTGATGAACAAAGGGGCCAAGGTGTTCAATTCTCTGAAAGGGTGGGCATGTTTGTGTCTTGGGTCAGGGCATAGAATGGACGATTTTGGGATAACACATTGCAACTGTATAACACTTTGACAGGAAAGCAATATGAAGTAATCATATTTTAGAAAGGATGTGCCTTAAAGAGAATACAGAGGAGATTCACCAGAATATTACCTGGATTGGAGGACTTCAGTTATGGGAAGAGCTTGGATAAGCTGCAATCTGTTGAAGAAGGCAGCTGATGTATGACCTGACATATATATATATAAAATTGTATGAGGCAAGGACATTGTAAATATACAGAATCCTTCTCCAATGATAAAGCTATCAAAACCTTGGCAGGATAGTTTTAAGGTGAGATGAAACTTTAAAGGGATTTTGAAAGATACGGTTCTGGAACTTGCTGCCAGAGGAGGTGGCTGAATCAGATACAATCACTACATTTAATTAACATTTAGACAAATGCTTAATCTGGCAAGTTGCAGAGACTCTGGATCTAATATGGCCAATGGGATCCATGTAGATGGGCAAAAAGATTGGCATGAACACATGAGCTGAAGAGCCTGTTG
Organism: Hypanus sabinus; assembly: GCF_030144855.1. Lineage (NCBI taxonomy): Eukaryota > Metazoa > Chordata > Chondrichthyes > Myliobatiformes > Dasyatidae > Hypanus > Hypanus sabinus. Next base: position 131,616,803 of record NC_082714.1, read on the forward strand.
TTGTGCTGTACAAGTCCATGATGCTCCTAGAGCCTCTAAACTTGATAAAGTTCTAGAATTAGTCAACCCTAGATAACTGACCATCTATCAAACTAAAGATATTGAACATATGTAGTCAATTGAATGGAACTTCATACATGAGCTTCATTGCATGCATTGTTGGTTTTGGACACAAGAGATTGGAAAACATTGTGGTTATTATTATCTGTTTAAATTCAAGATCATATAATGCTGGTGCTTTGCTAAGCTTTTGCAGTGGGTAGGTATTGAAAGGAGCAATGTGGAACAAAAAGATTCCTGTGGGAGTTTCCAATCTCGATTTATGGCCATAGTAAATAAATGAAGTGCACAAAATATACACTGTAGCCAGATTTCTTATCATAGTAAAAAAAATGCTGCAAATGCTGGAAATCCAAAATAAAAATTAGAAAAGTCTTGAAACATTTAGCAGGTTGGGCAACACCTGCAGGAAGTGAAACAGAGACAAAATTTTAGAATGAAGACACCTTGTCAGACGGGGCTTTCCCATTCCTGTAAACAGAACTTGGCATAGCTGTCTTGCTGTTGCTCATTTCAAACAAATTAAAATTGTGTGCACCATTTCTGAAGTACTGCACAAATAAGCTCACAAACATGAGGACTGAGTTCACCCAAGATCAGTGCTTATAGCTGTGTGAATTAAATACAATTTTCCCTTTAAGTTTTCTTCCTCCAGAAGCTGATACAGATGTTGTGGCTATGGATTAAACTGTGCTGAGCCAACAACTTGCTTCAATTTCTCTGCAAAAAAGAGAAAACTCTGAATTGAAGCCAGAGAAATAATCACTGGGAGTTATCAAGTAGGCAAAGCATTGAGAAAACAGCACCACCCAATAAACAGGCTCTTGTGAGAATGCCATTCATTGCCTGATTTCTCAAAACATGGGAAACTAACTAGTTGAGGTTGTTTCTTCTGCTGGATTTTTGAGCAGCTTTCATTTGAAGAAGGATCAGCACTAGATCTAATGTTATGAATTTAAATTTCTTTTGATAAATTATAAAATTGTTCGCATACAATTTGAAGATCCTTTCCAAAAGACTTTCACAATTACAGTGCTGTGCATTTTATAAGCATAAATGACAGAAGTAGAGTAGGACATTAAACACCATGCACATGCTCTGTCATTCAATAAGATCGTAGTTGATTGCTCATCTCAAGACCACTTTCTTGTAGCCACTACCAAAGTGCCTGTTTCTGTGTGGTAAATTGTATGTAATTCAATAAGTTTCAAATTGGACATAAATAGTCAAAATGTTTGTTTCAAAGTTAATGTTCCAATGATGTACCTGAAGCATGAGATTAATAACAGTCATTTTGAATTTTCACCATGTTTTCTTGGGAGCTAGTGTGGGATGTGCTGGCTGTGGTTGGCATCAGAACCCAGAAAGAAATGGTGAAGCCAATTAAAGTAAAAATTTTGCACCACTTCAATGGTCAATTAATATTCTGCCAGAATGCCTGACTAAGTTGCAGACAGAATAACTTGTATGGAAATAAGCACAATAAAGCAGGCCAGAAGACCAGGCAAAATGCATCATATAAGCAGCATTCACAAGAAAAACAGATTAGATGAAATTAAGAAAAAACACACTTTGAACAAAAATGACCATTTTAGTGCAGAGTGATCAGCGATCATTGTGTTGTTGTACTAAGATAGTGATGAGGGCTGTGCAGGTCGATTCAAGATCTGAATGGTTGAACAAGAAAAAATCTGCAGATGTTCGGAATCCAAGCAGCACACACAAAATGCTGGAGGAACTCTTCAGGCCAGGCAGTATTATAGAAAAGAGTACAGTCTGAAAAGAATTTGGGCTGAAACCCTTCAGTAGAAACCTGCTGAAGGGTCTCAGCCCAAAAGGTCAACTATACTCTTTTCCTTAGATGTTACCTGGCCTGACAATATTCCTGGCAGAGTGCTCAGAGGATGTGCAGACCAGCTAGCAGACTTTCTCACTGACATCTTCAACTGTTCCAACATGCTTCAAGGCCGCCACCATCGTCCCCGTGCTGAAGAGGTCTTCACTGTCCTGCCTCGATGACTACTGTCCCATTGCACTCACATCCATCATCACGAAGTGTTTCGAGATCCTCATCAGGAGTCACATCAAGACCCTGCTGCCCCCCTCACTGGACCTCCTGCAGTTTGCGTACCGTCCCAACCGCTCAACAGACAATGCCCTTGCCATCACCCTCCACCTGGCCCCAACCCCCCGGACAAAAAAGACACGTACGTTTGAATGCTGTTCATAGACTTCAGTTTAGCATTCAACACAATCATCCCTCAGAAACTGATTGGAAAGCTGAGCCTACTGGGCCTGAACACCTCCCTCTGCAACTGGATCCTAGACTTCCTGACTGGGAGATCTCAGTCAGTCCTGATCAGAGGCAGCATCTCCAACACCTTCACAGTGAGCATGGGGGCTGTGTCCTCAGTCCACTGCTGTTCACTCTGCTGACCCATGACTATGCTGCAACACACAGCTCGAACCACATCATCAAGTTTGCCAATGACACGACATGGTGGGTCTCATCAGCAAGGACAACGAGTCAGCTTACAGAGAGGAGGTGCAGCGGCTAATTGACTGGTGCAAAGTCAACAACCTGTCTCTGAATGTGAACAAAAGAGATGGTTGTTGACTTCAGGAGGGCACGGAGCGACCACTCCCGGCTGAACATCGATGGCTCCTCGGTAGAGATCGTTAAGAGCACCAAATTTCTTGGTGTTCACCTGGTGAAGAATCTCACCTGGTCCCTCAACACCAGCTCCATAGCAAAGAAAGCCCAGCAGCGTCTCTACTTTCTGCGAAGGCTGAGGAAAATCCATCTTCCACCCCCCCCCCCCCCATCCTCATCACATTCTACAGGGGTTGTACTGAGAGCATCCTGAGCAGCTGCACCACTGCCTGGTTCGGAAATTGCACCACCTCGGTTAGCAAGACCCTGCAGCGGATAGCGAAGTCAGCTGAGAAGATCTTTGGGGTCTCTCTTCCCACCATTATGGACATTTACACTATACACTGCATCTGCAAGGCAAACATTATGAAGGTCCCCACACATCCCTCATACAAACTCTCCTCCCTCCTGCCATCTGGGAAAAGGCACTGGAGCATTCCGGCTCTCATGACCAGATTATGAAACAGTTTCTTCCCCCAAGCTCTCAGACTCCTCAATACTCAGAGCCTGGACTGACACCAACTTACTGCCCTCTACAGCACCTATTGTCTTGTCTATTATTTATTGTAATGCCTGCACTGTTTTGTGCACTTTATGCAGTCCTGGGTAGGTCTGTAGTCTAGTGTAGTTTCTTTTTTTTGGTGTTGTTTTCACATAGTTCAGTGTAGTTTTTGTATTGTTTCATGTAGCACCATGATCCTGAAAAACGTTGTCTCGTTTTTATTGTGTACTGTATCAGCAGTTATGGTTGAAATGACAATAAAAAGTGATTTGACATGATTTGACTTGATTAATGAGTTCCTCCAGCATTTTGTATGTGTAGCTGCTCTTTAATCTGGTGGTGTGGACTTGAGACTTCTGTACATCTTGCGCAATGATAGTTGTGAGAAGATGGCATAATTCAGCTGGTGGGAATCCTTGATCATGGATGTTGCCTCTTGAGGCAGCAGCTCGTGTACATATCACTGATGGTGGGAAGGGATGTGCCCATGATGTACTAGGCAGAATCCACAACTCGCTGCAGCTTCTTATGTTCCTGTGCATTTGAAATAGACACCTTCAACAGTAAACACAAGGAAATCTGCAGATGCTGGAAATTCAAACAACACACACAAAATGCTGGTGGAACACAGCAGACAAGGCAGCATCTATAGGGAGAAGCACTGTCGACGTTTCGGGCCAAGACCCTTCGTCAGGACTAACTGAAAGGAAAGAAACTAAGAGATTTTAAAGTAATGGGGGGAGGGGGAAATGAGAAATGATAGGAGAAGACCGGAGGGGGTGGGATGAAACTAAGAGCTGGAAAGGTGATTGGCGAAAGTGATACAGAGCTGAAGAAGGGAAAGGATCATGGGACGGGAGGCCTCGGGAGAAAAGGGGGGGGGGGAGGGAGCACCAGAGGGAGATAGAGAACAGGCAGGGTGATGGGCAGAGAGAGAAAAAAAAACAACTAAATATGTCAGGGATGGGGTAAGAAGAGGAGGAGGGGCATTAACAGAAGCTAGTGAAATCAATGTTCATAACATCAGGTTGGAGGCTGCCCAGCTGGTACATAAGGTGTTGTTCCTCCAACCTGAGTGTGGATTCATCTTGACAGTAGAGGAGGCCATGGATAGACATATCAGAATGGGAATGGGACATGGAATTAAAATGTGTGGCCACTGGGAGATCCTGCTTTCTCTGCCAGACCGTGCATAGGTGTTCAGCGAAACGGTTTCCCAGTCTGCGTCGGGTCTCACCAATATATAAAAGGCCACACCGGGAGCACCGGACGCAGTATACCACACCAGCCAACTCACAGGTGAAGTGTTGCCTCACCTGGAAGGACTGTCTGGGGCCCTGAATGGTGGTGAGGGAGGAAGTGTAAGGGCAGATGTAGCACTTGTTCCGCTTACGAGGTTAAGTGCCAGGAGAGAGATCGGTGGGAAGGGATGGGGGGTACGAGTGGACAAGGGAGTCGCGTAGGGAGCAATCCCTGTGGAAAGCAGAAAGGTGGGGGAGGGAAAGATGTGATTGGTAGTGGGATCCTGTTGGAGGTGGCGGAAGTTACGGAGAATTATACGTTGGACCTGGAGGCTGGAGCTTCAGCAGTATATTGTAGTAGTTTGTTATATGGTTCATTTCCTTAACCTCCTGAAAAAGTTACGGTGCTGGTGTACTTTCCTTGTAATTGCATCCATGTGTTGTGCCCAGAAAAGGTCATCCAAATGTTAACATCCAGGAATCTAAAGCTGCTGGCTTACTCCATCTCCATTCTCCTTTATAGACTGCGACGTAATCACCCAATGTCTACAACCAGCTCTTTAGTTTTACTGAGCTGATTGAGAGGTTGTTGTTGCAGCACCTCTCAACAAGGTGTCCTCTCTCTGGCCTCTCAGCCAACTCATCACCACCTGTGGTTCATCCAGCAACAGTGCTATCATTGGCAAATATGTATATGGCATTGGAGAGGTGCTAAGAAAGTAGAGCAGGTAGCTAAGCACACAGTCTTGAGGTGCATCTCAGTGAGGAGGAGATGTTCTTACCAATGAAGACATGAGGCTGCAGGTATCACAAGAGACTTAGACAATTTGGAAAAATGGGCAAAAAAATGGAGATGGAATACAGTGTTGGGAAATATATGATAATGCATTTTGGTAAAAGGAACAGCTGTGCAGACTATTATCTAAATGGGGAGAAAATTCAAACATTAGAGGTGCAAAGGGAGTTAGGAGTCTTCGTTCAAGACGCTCAGAAGGTTAATTCACAGGTTGAGTCTGTGGTAAAGAAGGCAAATGCAATGTTGGCATTTATTTCAAGGGGAATAGAACATAAAAAACAAGGAAATAATGCTAAAGCTTTATTTGACACCAGTCAGGCCGCACTTGGGAGTATTGCCAACAGTTTCGGGCCCTTTTTCTCAGAAAGGATGTATTGTCATTGGAGACAGTCCAAGGAGGTTCACAAGGATGATTCCAGGAATGAAAGGGTTAACATATGAGGAGTGTTTGGCAGCTTTGAACCTGTACTCACTAGGATTTAGAAGAACGCAAGCAGATCTCATTGAAACCTACCGAATGTTGAAAGGACTAGGTAAAGTGGATTTGGAGAGGATATTTCCTCTGGTGGTGGTATCCAGATCGAGAGGGCACAGCCTCAACATTGAGTGGTGACCTTTAAGAACAGAAGTAAAGAGGAAATGAGTTAAAATAGTGGTGAATCTGTGGAATGCTCTGTCACAGACTGCGGTGGAGCCCAAGGTTGTGGGTATATTCAAAGTGGAAGTTGATAGATTCCTGATTGGTCAGGACAACAAGGGATATGGTGACAGGGCAGGTGAATGGGGTTGAATGGGATCTGGGATTAGCCATGATGAAATGGCGGAGCGAACTCGATAGGCTGAATGGCCTAATTCTGCTCCTATGTCTTATGATCGTTATGGTTGTAATCCGAAGCAATGGACAATCTGCTGGAGGATCTTAGTAGTTGAGCAGCATCAGTGGAAGGAAAGAAATTATCAGTGTTGCAGAATGAAGGGATGCTGCTTGACCCACTCAAATTGTCCAGCAAATTGTATCTTGTCAGTAATCCTCACTGACTGAAACTGTCAATGAGCAACTTAAGTATTCAGTTATGGAGGGAGGTACAAATTCAAAACCACTTTGATTTTGGTCTATGTAGATGTATGCAGCACAGTCTCTGCCTCATTAGTTTACTGTGGCAAAGCATTTCATAATCTCCTGACTCCCCATGTGAATTATTTTTTACATATTTACCTTTCTTCAAGTTATAAAGGTCAGATGTATTCTTGTGTTATTTATTCATTTATGAAACAGTCTAACTGGCTATTGTCTATGGAAAGTTAAAAGATTCTCTCATGTGCCATGGTAATTTTGAGCAGAGATTGGTAACAATCATTATGGACAGCTTAAGGCAAAAGGTTGAGTCCTGTTGCTTATTTACACGTATTCATTGTTTTACTACTAATAAAAGTATAACAGAGATAGATTAAAATAAATGCAGCATTTTAGAAAACATGCTCAAAATTATTAATATTAATCTTTTAAAAAGACAATTGAAAACATAATTTCTAAATAGTATTGTTACTGCACTGCATATATGACATAAAAATCTGAACATTAAATTATAAACTGTGGTGCATATTTATAAAAGATTAAGGAAAATAACACTCTTTACTCTCAGCAAGACTTCTGTGCTGCATTAATGGTGACAATTGTTTTACATCTGGCTTGCATTTGGTCAATTTGAGACCTATGCATGTAGCACTAGTTTATCAGTAAGTCTATTCCTATAATTAGACTTAAACATGTTCATCACTGAAAACAGTGACTCACATGAATATTCATAGTGATGCAAAGCTACACTAGCTAAATAATAATGCTAGAAGTATTTAGCACTATTATCACTGAATATCCAGTGTTCACTCACAAATGACAAAAGAAAGCATATAAGTAAAACAAACCAATGCCAACTAGCCCAACCATTTACTATCAAAAAACACTAGGTCTGCGGGAATTCAAAATGTATCATCCAACATTGCAGCCATTTAGCTGGCACCAAGCCAGCACGATGCATTTCCTGTAAGAAACTCTCACTGCTCTCAGGTTGCAAAAGAAATCATTCGCTGATTCATTTAGCAGTAACAATATCATTACGTGTGTTTATTGTGGATAGGGTTTAAAGAACTGAGGAACAGCATTGCAGCTACATGCCAACAATTTTTGTGCTTGCCACCTTGCACTTGCCAAAGGTTTGCCACCATCAATCTTTTACTTCTTAAAATTCTTATATAGCAGACTATAAATACATATTTCCATCCAATTAATTATTCTGATTATTATGACCATATTGTCCTTAAAATCAGCCACATTGCACAATTCTGGCATACTTGAAGAAGGGTCTTGGCCAGAAATGTTGACAAATTACTCATTTCCATTGATGCAGTCTGACTTGCTGAGTTCTCCAGCATTTTGTGTGTATATTCAAAACATGCAGTATTTCAGTAAACTGTCATAATTGCTTTTCATTTCTTAACCATTCTCTTCTCCTTTCACCAAAATTACTAAATTCTATCGCTGTCCTCATAAATTGCAATGGATCATCTGAGACCCAGACCTCAATGCCGAATTGCCCACAAAGATGATCCAACACGACCAACTTCCAACCACTATTCCCACTGCACCAACATAGCTCATTCTTGAACTGATTGTCACCACAATCCCTCATTCACATCTATCCCTGATGTCCTACATCCCAGGTTGACCATCACAGTAAAGACCTCTGATTTCTCTCTGCTATAAAAATCTTCGAAAAGGCCTCTTCCATCTAACTCTGACGGAAGCTGTAAAGACTGCTCATTGTTCACTGCAATTCCAGCCGTTATAGTAAAGGCTCCCAGTGCATCCCCATCGCAAATCCATGGCTGCAATCACAACTATTACTGCACCTTCCTGATACTCTTGCCTGGCTCCCCATTCAATTACAGGGTCATCCCCACAACAGACTACATGCAGGACATTTTTATTCACAAAAATGTGCAACGTGTTTACAAATGAGAGTTAATGAGCAAACTTATCAATTACCAACTGACACAAACCTTTGGATGTATTAGATTTTCTAGATCGTGATTTCAGCATGTATTTCAATTTCATGATGCCAGATTTTTACTCAGTATTTGTTTTCAAACTGTAAGTTTAAATGTACACATTTATGATGGAAATACCTATAAGAACTTGTCATACTTAACGCAGCTGTTCAATTGCTTTCTGTATTTGGCTACAGCCTTGTTCATCAATGTGGTTTAAGCAATTGTAAAGTTAACAAAAAATGGTTTAATATAATTTTATTAATTATTTTTCTATTTTCATTACCCTCCACTTTGTTTTTTGACCTTGATAACAAGGTAGAATTGGCTAGCCAGTGGTGTTGTGGTATCTGCACTGGACTTCGAGGCAAGAGGTCCCAAGTTCAAATCCAGCCAGCTCCACGCATGCTTTCCTCCATGCAGGCTTAAGCATGGAGCTAGTAATTCAGCCTTGTAAAAAAACAGACAAAATGCTGAAGAAACAGCAAGGTTATCACCCGATGTGGCACATGGTGCAGAAAATGGGGTAAGAAAACAAGATAGGATCATGTCTTTTCATTGGTTAAATATAATGGTGTCCAGAAAGAATACTTATGGATTTTATTGCACAAGTAAAAAATAATCATAATGCATTCATAGATGACTGAAGGGTAAGCAGTTATGAAACCCTGGCTTACAAGCTGTCTTTTGACGACACATTTAGAAACATGAGGTTGAAATTTAAAGACAGACAATATCCAAAAGGAGATTCCATAAACAATGATATGAAGTAACAATCTTCAGAAAGAAATGCACTGAACTCGAGGAATATTTTTCCAAAGCTTTGATGCTAAATCATTCTTAATACTGAATTGAATATAACAGTAACTCTGTAGTTCTCATTAAGAAATAATATCTGACTGAAACATCTTATACATAACTTTTCCCACGTATATTAAATACACGAACATCAAATCATTGACACCAAAAAGTTCTGGGATTGCTAAGTTTAGCCAATTTTACTTAGGAAAGTGACAGAAATGTTGTATTCGTTTTCAATATGCATGGAAGGGAATAATATACTCCATTATGAGAGGTTCTGATGTAGTAAGAAGATATGTTTCCACTGGCAACAAGGTCAATTACGATGGATCAAAGGGGAGCTGAGATTTCTTTAATGAACTAAGTGATATTGACTGGAAAACCACAATCAATACAGTTTGCTACATTTGCACGTTGGGCCAAATGATTTTGTGCTGCAAGATTTTATGATGTTGCAAGAAGACTAGTGGTCAAACTTAAATGGATAAATATGAAATGTCAAAATGTCAGAATGATTGAGGTTGTTTGGTCTATAAGACTTCCAAGGAAGTTGAAAACAGTCAAACTTACTTCTCAGCAATAATATTAATATGAAATTAGGCTAATTTCACTTTGTTAAGTGAGAACTGAAACATCAAGAAACAGAACCCAACAAGGTTCTGGGGAACGATGGGAGTTCGGGGAGCTGGGTTAAGCACAATAGACAGCGATTCAAACAGAGAGAGGAGAAATGGGCTAAAAATTCTATATCTGAATGCACGAAGTGTCAGAAATAAGGCGGATGACCTTGAAGCCCAGGTGAAAGGGTAACTATGATGTTGTTGGGATAACGGAGACATGGCTGCAGGGAGATCAGACCTGGGAAATGAATGTTCAAGGGTATACGTGCTATCGTAGGGACAGAAATGTGGGCAGAGGGGGTGGGGTGGCCCTGTTGGTGAGAAATGAGATTCAGTCCTTTGCAAGGGGGGACATAGGGTCAGGAGAAATAGAGTCTGTATGGATAGAATTGAGGAACAGTAAGGGCAAAAGGACCCAAATGGGTGTTGTCTACAGGCCACCAAACAGTAGCATGGATATTGGGTGCAAGTTGAATAGCGAGTTAACATTGGCATGTGGCAAAGGTAATGTCGCAGTAGTTATGGGGGATTTCAACATGCAGGTGAACTGGGAGAATCAGGTTGGTGCTGGACCACAGGATAGGGAGTTTGTAGAGTGCCTACGGGATGCATTCTTGGAACAGCTTGTACGAGAGCCGACCAGGGACAAGACTATTCTGGATTTAGTGTTATGTAATGAACAGGATTTGATAAGCGTTCTTGCAGTAAAGGAGCTATTAGGAGGTAGTGATCATAATATGTTAAGTTTTTATCTGCAATTTGAGAAGGATAAGGGCAGCTCGGAGGTGTCAGTATTGCAGTTGAAGAGGGGAAAATATGGAGCCATGAGGGAGGAGCTGGCCAAAGTTAACTGGACGGATATCCTAGCAGAAAAGAGAGTGGAACAGCAATGGCAGGTATTCTTGGGAATAATGCACAAGGTGCAAAATCAGTTCATCCTCCCAGAGAAGGAAGAATTCAAAACGGGGAAAGGGGCCACAGTGGTTGACAAAAGGAAGTCAGAGATTGCATAGCATTAAAAAAAAAGGAAGTATGACAGAGCTAAGGTGAGTGGGAGGACAGATGATTGGGAAGTTTTTAAGGAACAACAGAACTTAACTAAAAAGACAATACGCGCAGAAAAAATGAGGTAAGAGCGCAAGCTAGCCAGGAATATAAAGGAAGATAGCAAAAGCTTTTTTAGGTATGTGAAGAGAAAGAAGATAGTTAAGAACAATGTTGGGCCCTTGAAGAATGAATTGGGTGAAATTGTTATGGGAAACAGAGAAATGGCAGAAGAATTTAATGAGTACTTTAAATCTGTTTTCACTAAGGAAGACACAAGCAATCTCCCAGATGTATGGATGGGCCAAGGACATAGGGTAACAGAGGAAATGAAACAGATTGACATTAGGAAGGAAATGGTGATGAGAAGACTGATGGGACTGAAGGCTGACAAATCTCCAGGTCCAGATGGTCTGCATCCTAGGGTACTAAAGGAGGTGGCCCTGGAAATTGCGGATGCACTGGTAATCATTTTCCAATGTTCCTTAGATTCAGGATCAGTTCCTGAGGATTGGAGAATGGCTAATGTTATCCCACTTTTTAAGAAAGGAGGGAGGGAGAAAACAGAGAACTATCGACCTGTCAGTCTGACATCGGTGGTGGGGAAGATGCTAGAGTCCATTATTAAGGATGAAATAGTGGCATATCTAGATAGCAGTGATAGGATTGGGCCGAGGCAGCATGGTAAATCAAGCTTGACTAATCTGTTGGAGTTTTTCGAGGATGTAACCAGGAAGTTAGACGGGGGAGATCCAGTGGATGTAGTGTACCTCGATTTTCAGAAGGCATTTGATAAGGTCCCACATAGGAGATTGGTGGGTAAAATCAAAGCTCAGGGCATCAGGGGGAAGACATTGACATGGATAGAAAACTGGTTGGCAGATAGAAAGCAAAGGGTAACAGTGAATGAGTGTTTCTCGGAATGGCAGGTGGTGACTAGTGGGGTGCCACAGGGTTCGGTATTGGGACCACAGCTGTTTACAATTACGTCAATGATTTGGATGAAGGCATTGAAAATAACATCAGCAAATTTGATACTAAGCTAGGTGGCAGTGTGACATGTGATGAGGATGTTAGGAGAATTCAGGGTGACTTGGATAGGCTAGGTGAGTGGGCAGATACTTGGCAGATAACGTTTAATGTGAATAAGTGTGAGGTTATCCACTTTGGGAGTAAGAACAGGAAGGCAGATTATTATCTGAACGGTGTAGAGTTAGGTAAGGGAGAAATACAAAGAGATCTAGGAGTCCTTGTTCATCAGTCACTGAAGGTGAATGAGCAAGTGCAGCAGGCAGTGAAGAAGGCTAATGGAATGTTGGCCTTTATTACAAAGGGAATTGAGTACAAGAGCAAGGAAATCCTCTTGCATTTGTACAGAGCCCTGATGAGACCACACCTGGAGTATTGTGTACAGTTTTGGTCTCCAGGGTTAAGGAAGGACATCCTGGCTGTAGAGGAAGTGCAGCGTAGATTCACGAGGTTAATTCCTGGGATGTCTGGACTGTCTTACGCAGAGAGGTTAGAGAGACTGGGCTTGTACACGCTGGAATTAAGGAGATTGAGAGGGGATCTGATTTAAACATATAAGGGATTGGACAAGATAGAGGCAGGAAATATGTTCCAGATGCTGGGAGAGCCCAGTACCAGAGGGCATGGTTTGAGAATAAGGGGTAGGTCATTTAGGACAGAGTTAAGGAAAAACTTCTTCTCCCAGAGAATTGTGGGGGTCTGGAATGCACTGCCTTGGAAGGTAGTGGAGGCCAATTTTCTGGATGCTTTCAAGAAGGAGCTAGATAGGTATCTTAAGGATAGGGGAAACAAGGGATATGGGGACAAGGCAGGGACTGGGTATTGATAGTAGTTGATCAGCAATTTTCTCAAAATGGTGGTGCAGGCTCGAAGGGCCGAATGGTCTACTTCTGCACCTATTGTCTATTATCTAAGGTGACAAGAAGGAGACAGAGGAAGTAGTCATGGACTTTCCTTACAGGAAGTCTACAAGTAATGGTGTACTACAAGGATCAGTCCTGGAATCATTGTTGTTTGTCATAGATGGATGAGAATGTTGGTAGACTGATTAATAAGTTTACTCCCAACTCAAAATTGCTGAAGTAGTAGGGTGGCAAAGAAGATTGTGAAAGGACAATAGGAGCATAGATCAGTGGGATGTTAGACTGAGCAGTGGTAGCCGGAAATTAATTTATACAATTGTGAGGTGATGCATTTTTGAACATCGCAAAATGATACACAGCGAGTAGTAGTGATCAGAGGGACTTGCTTGTAGCTCTCTGAAAATCATGACATAGGTAGAAACAGCAGTGAAGAAGGTATTTGGTATTTTAAAAGCCAAAACATTAAGAATAAGAGATGGAATGTCATGTTGAAGCTGTATAAATTATTGGTCAGAAGGCAGCTGGAATATTGTGTATAGTTCTGGCCACCTCACTAAAGAAAGGATGTAGTAGCATTAGGAAACTGCAGAAGAGATTCGCTAGAATGCTGCATGAAATGGAGGGGTTACTTAGAGATTGGATAAGCTGAAGGTTGACCTTGCAGAGGCTTTTAAAATTAAGAAGGCCATTGTTGGCATATATAGGCAGAATGTTTTTTCTAAGGTGATGGAATCTAAAACTAGAATCATTGGCTTCTGGCAAGATTTTCCACAATGACAGTGGTTGTTATGTGGAATGAGTTGCCAGGGGGGTGGCAGAGTCAGATACAATTACAATGCTTAAAGGGGATTTGGACAGGTACTTGGATAGGAAAGGAGTAGTGAGATACAGACCCAATGCAGAAAATTCAATTAGCAAAGATAGGTATCACAGTCAGCATAGACAAGCTGGGCCAAAGGGCCCATTTCTGTGCTTTACAACTCTATGATAGTATAAGAACAGAAGTCAAGAAAAATGTGGATGATAGTGGGGTTTTTCCAATACATTTATTGAAATTGATGCAGTTTTCTCAATACTGTCACTGAAGGATAGCACAGAGAGTAATTGGAGGGCACCATAGCTAGATCCATGGAAACAATCACATTAATGATTTGGAAATAGGAAGTACAGGCATTGTTGTTGATTCTGGCTCTGATAGTAAAAAAAACATTGTCATTATGGTCACACCAAGTCCTAACCTAGAGGAAAAGTCTTGTATGATAGATGTATTAAATACAGAATATACAGAATACAACTTGAGATTTATCCTCCCACGGGCAGCCATGTAACAAAGAAACACCATGGAACCTATTCAAAGAAAAATTCCAACCACCGAATGCGCGAAAGTAAAACAAATTTCACAAATGACAAAATGGAAGTGACCAACACATAGAATATCAACATCAAACCAGGAGTATTGAGTTTGGTTCAGTTCAGTGCCGTGCTGATAGCTGACTGCAGAGACAGTTTTCACTGAAGCACCCCAGTCCGTATTGATCGGCCTAATCAAACAGTTCAAAAAAAGCAAATAAAAAGAGTAATGAGAATCCAGAAACATGAAACTCAGTTCTTCAAAAAGGCTCCGCAGCCTTGAGCCTTGCCGATCAATCCTTGCAACACAGATCCCAAGATTCCTGCATTTTGTTTCAACAGAAGCTAGTGAGAGGGAGAGTAAGACCAGTTAAAAGATTGTCATTCATGACAATTTTTCACGTTACTGGAGAAGAGTTTGTTGAAGTCTACTCATAGGTTATGGACGTTGCCAACAGGGCTGTCAATTAATGCCTATTCTCGATTTATCTTAAAAATGTTATGAGGAGCTGCGTTCTTGATCCAATGCAAATATAGTAAAGTTACTCCCATGGTAGTACTTGATGAGTAGTTCTAATATGTAGACCCAGCAACGATGACAAGAGGAGGAGTTTGCTGTCTTGAGGCAAATTAGGTTGGATAAATCCCCAGGACCTGACAAGGTATTCCCTTGGACCCTGTGGGAGGCAAACGCAGAAATTGCAGAGGGCCTAACAGAGATATTTAAATTGTGTTTAATGATAGGTGGGGTACGGAGGATTGGAGGATAACTAATGTTGTTCCACTGTTTAAGAAAGACTTTAAAAATAAACCAGGAAATTATAGGTCAGTGAGCCTGACATCAGTAGTGGGAAAGTATTGGAATGTATTCTAAGGGACCGGATATATGAGTACTTCAATAGACATGGACTGATTACGGATAGTCAGCATGGCTTCGTGTGTGGTAGGCCGTGTCTAACCAATCTTACAGAGTTTTTTGAGGAAGTTACCAGGAAAGTTAATGAAGGCAATGCATGTTGTCAACTTGGACTTTAGCAAGGCATTTGACAAGGTCCCGTATGGGAAGTTTTCAAGAAGGTTCAGTCGCTCAGCATTGAATATAAGCTAGGAAATTGGATTATATATTGGCTTTATGGGAGAAGCCAGAGGGTGATAGTAGATGGATGCCTCTCTGACTAGAGGCCTGTAACTAGTGGAATGCTGAAGGGATCACCGCTTGGTCAGTTATCGTTTGTCATCTAACTTCAATAATCCTTAGAACATAGAAGAAGAGTGAGAGGAGATTTGAGGGAGGTATACCAAATTATAAGGGGTATAGATAGGGTAAACGCAAACAGGCTTTTTCCACTGAGGTTTGGTGGGACTATAACCAGAGGTCAAGAGTTAAGAGTGAAAGGCGAAAATTTAAGGAAATCAGGAGGGGAAACTTCTTCACTCAGAGGGTCATGAGAATGTGGAACGAGCTGCCAGCACATCTGGTGCATACAAACTCGAGTTCAGTGTTTAAGCAAAGTTTGGATAGGTACATGGATGGTAGGGGTATGCAGGGCTATGGTCCCAGTGAAGGTTAATGGGAGTAGGTAGGTCAATGTTTGACATGGACTAGATGGGCTGAAGGGCCTGTTTCTGTGTTGTACTTTTCTATGAATCTATAATATGGTTAACTTGATCAGAAAATTTGCAGATGACACCAAGGCTGGGGGTGTAGTAGACAGCAAGGAAAACTATCAGAGTTTGTAGCAGGATCTGGAACAGCTGGAAAACTGGGCTGTAAAATGATGTATGGAATTTAATGTAGACAAGTGTGAGGTGTTGCAACGAGGAGTGCTGTAGACCAAAACAATCTGGGAATACAGGTCCATAATTCATTGCAAGTGGTGTCACAGGTAGATAGGGTCATAAAGAAAGCTTTTGACACATTGGGCTTCATAAATCAAAGTACTGAGTACAGGAGATTATTATGTTGAAGTTGTATAAGACATTGGTGAGATCTGATTTGGAGTATTGTGTGCAGTTTTGGTCAGTTACCTACAGGAAAGATGTAAACAAAGTTGAAAAAGTACAGAGAAAATTTACAAAGATGTTGTCAAGTTATAAGGAAAGATTGAGTAGATTTGGACTTTATTCCTTGGAACATGGAAGATTGAGGGGAGATTTGATATGTATACAAAATACGTGGAGTATAGATGGCATAAATGCAAACAGGCTTTTTCTACTGAGGTTGTGTAGGACAGCAACTAGGGTTATGGGTTAAGGGTGAAAGGTGAAAAGTTTAAGGGGAACATGAGGGGAAACTTCTTCACTCTGAGGATGGTGAGAGTGTGGAATGAACTGCTAGTGCAAGTGGTGTATGTGAGCTCGATTTGAACATTTAAGAGAAGTTTAGATAGGTTCATCGATGATAGGGGTATGAAAGGCTATGGTCCCAGTGCAGGTCAATATTTGACATGGACTAGATGACTGAAGGGCCTCTTTCTGTGCTGTACTTTTCTATAACTCTATAACTGTGATATTCTTGAAAATGATGTCCTTAAACTCTGTAGCAGATATCATGAACTATGCTGTCTGTCTTACATGCCTTGAGTAGCTGCTGCAGAAGATGGTGCAGGAGATGAACAATTTTAAAGAAGATGGCATGTTGTTGAGGAAAAAGAAAGCAGGATTACTTTTGCAATTTAGGCGTGTTCGATTAAAGTAAATGCTTTTGGTGGATGAGATCAACGTATAATACAGATTGATCAGATCAGGAGGTGAATAATGTATCCTCACACGTCTGTGCTTGTCAGCTGTGTGTGTTTTGGTCATACGTTAACAAAGTTAATAAAACTATGAAGCGGAATTGCCAGAGAGTGAGAAAGTAATGGTTATAACAGACATCGGCCAGATAAACGACGCGTTGAGAGCTTAATTGAACAATCAATTGCCACATAATCGTACGCAAGCTCAACAGGTGATTATTTCTTTAAACAGCCATACGTTTGCCAAAACTGGACAAATGAAGTTTGATGTGGGTGAAGAGAGATAGGAGAAAGCCAATGTGATAACTTTGTTAATTGATATATAAAACGTGTTTCCTGGACAGATTTAGAAGAAGCAGGTTAACAAAACGTTGAAAATAAGTAACAGCCGTATGGCTCAATACTTGCCGTTGCGCGTTGCCTCTGAGGGACGAAAGCCAAAGCCACGGCGGCCAGCGACACTTTCCAACGGCAACTGCGCCTGCGTGTCGCCGTGTCACGTGACCGCCAGTGAACATGGCGGTACCTGAGGATTAGGAGGAATTGGTCCCCCCCCCCACCGTTCCATCGGTGCTTCCATCGCCGGCACTGACGACCAGTAAATCATGCGCGAGGACAGCAAAACCAAAAACATGTTCTTGACTCGCGCGCTGGAAAAAATCCTAGCTGACAAAGATGTGAGGAAATCCCAGCAATCCCAGCTCCGCAAAGCCTGTGAGGTGGCTCTGGGTGAGTTTTCGGGTTTGCTGGCAAAGGAAATGGGGAGGGAGGGGGGGGGTGGAGAGAGGGAGAGTTCCTGCAGAATATTTGGTTTAACATGTATTCAGCTGATTCCTGATAATTCTGCCCCATCGTGTCAGTGGTATTAGCCAGAGTGACTCCAGGATAAATGTGGCTGGAGAATAAAGTGGGAAGGCCTCCTATTCGCTCTCGAGAGTTCCTTTTTCACTTCCGCTGTTGAAACTGAACACGGTGGTTCCGAGAGGCGTCAGATTTGAAGCGACAATTTACAACATGCAGGCTTTCGCGAAATAGGACGATATGTTATAGGCAATGGCAGTTAATCTAACATTGCTCTTTTTGTGAATGGAAGAGGTTGCTAAATCTCTATATGACGCCCCATTGGTGTTTGGTTTGTAACTTTGAATTCACACTGATTAGTATCATTTAAGCCCCCACCTGGCTTTCAAGATTTTATTTAATGTTTCTTAGATGTGGATGTTTCTCAATTCAACAATCATTTTTGATTTCTCATTGTTTCCAAAATGAAGAAGAAGTCAACCACGTTAGTACTTTTCAAGTCTCATAAACGGTAGTTGTCCTTCTTCATAGGGTGATAGAGAAGACAATAGGTTTTTATGACAATTTGGTAGTTTTATTGTTAATTTGTTAGCACCAATTTTATTAAATTACAAATTTTGAACTTCTCTAAGTTTTCTTGACTTGGTTATTTTTATTTTTGTGAAAAAAAATTACGTAAAATCCAGGGCAATTGTTCTGGTAGTTTATTCCATGCAATTTTTTGAGAGTTTGCCTTTGGGTTTTTGATGACTCTCAACTGATCTGTGATATAGGTAAGATGTGAAGTAACTTCACTCCTGATGAAGGGTCTTGGCCCGAAACGTCGTCACTACCTCCTCCCATAGATGCTGTCTGGCCTGCTGAGTTCTACCAGCATTTTGTGTTTTTAGTGATTAGATTTGTTGTCACTAGCTTAGATGATGTGAAATTTGCAATAGCAAAACATTGCTGGAAAGGTGTTAAAATTATAATAAATTACAAAATTAGTCCAGAAAAAAATGGAATATGTTCATGTACTGTTCAGAAATCTGATGAAAAACACGTAGTCTTGTAATTGACTGGTGATGAAATTGTATTCAAAAAGGGGAAAAAAATTGCAAATGCTACAGATCAGAGAGATAAATAAAATGTTGGAAATGTGCAGCAGGTCAGGCAGCATCTGTGAAGAGAAATATTTTAAGATTACCTTTCATCAAAAGTAGGATAAGTTAGAAATAGCTGATGTTTTGAGTTGCAGGAATTTAGAATAGTGAAGAGATCAAAAGGAATTCCAGTATTATTATGGATTCCAAGGGAGAAAGAATAACGCAAATTGTGCAGAAAATAGAATAGTGAAGACTCATTATTTGCGCCTCAGCAGCATTTCACTTGGATTAACTACAGCATTATCATTCTTCACATTAATCCCTGCCATCAAGGACATCTTCAAAAGCTGGTGCCTCAAGAAAGAGGCATCCATTGTTAAGAACCTTCACCATCTAGGACAGGCCCTGTTGTTACGACTATCAGAGAGGATGGACAGGAGCCTCAAGATCCACACTCAATGATTTAGGAACAGCTTCTTCCACTCCTTCATCAGATTTCTTGAGTGGTCTTTCAATCCATGGAAACTTCCATGTTATTCCTCTTGTACAACTTGTTTATTTTTGTAATGTATAGATTTCATATCTTTGTACTGCTACTGCAAAACAACTAATTTTACATCTTATGTCGATTGTAATAAATCTGATTTTGAGGCCTTTTAACCTTCTATGGTTATGACTAAGTAATTTTTAATGTCATGGTCTTAGTTTTGCTGTTTGTATCATTTGCACAATTAGTTACTTAAAGCATTGCCCCTTGGTTTGAGTGGGAGTAATTTGATGCATTTGCACACCTATTGTTTACAACTTGTTGGTGAGTTTTAGTCATGCTGCTTTGATGTGATGCTTATGCTTATCCATATGTCCAGATTCCTTTGAAGCACAATGTGTTATGCAAAAGCTCTTTGAAAGCTTTATTGGTCATATTCCTTCCCTTGTTTCAATGTTGGCATGCACTTCTGTTTTCACTCTTCCTTAGATTCGCAAACAATGATATGATTCTTCTGTGAACAAGATGGGCTGTGTAGTTTCAGATTTTATTCACTAAATACAAACAACAATGTTCTGCTTTTTGCTGATGACCCCACCTTTATTACATGCCCACCAGCTTAATTTTATTACTTGCAAAAAATTGTTTCCCTTTCTCAAGTTCCAGTGATTTTTATGATCTAATTTTATTTGCACCTTTCTATTAGTTTTACCTTTTCTCCCCCATGATTCTTCTGCTTGCCCTTCAATGATAAATCATTGTGATCATTGCATTTAACACCATTGAAAGTGCTTCATTGGCAATAATTTATTACATATCTCATTCATTTGCTTGAATACAATTTGATTTCCTTGGTGTAAAAAAAACAGGGTATCTTCGACTTTGATGCATTAGGTAACTGAAAATCCACAACACTATGATGTACCTTTAACATAGGAAATAGCTGGGTATCTTCTACCTTTCTGGTCTTTTTCAAAATCTTGTATACTTTAATGAAGTGCCACGTCATTGCTAGAGTCAATGTGGTGAATATTGATTTCATTACCACCAAATCAAACTTCTTGTAGCATTACATATGGAGTCCAGAAATATGAGTTGTGCCGTGGCTTTGTAAAATTCGTGAATGTGCCCCTATTCTTACTTTCTGTCCTTGTATCATACTAACCTTTTAGTATGCTACCTTCAAGCATCTGGTGCCAATATCATATAGCACCCACTCATTTCTCACCATTTTAAAAAAAAGTTTTCTTATCAACTCCGTGAAGATGTATAGCTTGTATTTTACATCAGATTCCACCTACCCCACAACTAGAATATTGGTATCATATTTGAACTGGCATTGTTAACTCATTAACCTGTATACTGATAACTCTCTTTTCATTGAATTTAGTGTCAGTTGTCAATAGTTGAGGTCCAGGATTTGAATTGGCACCCCATAAGCTACACAATGACAATCTGAGAATGGCACCTATGGAACTTCTGTGGTTTATTTGGTTAACTTTGTTCTTTGACCATGATATATTTTCCCAATTTAAGGGCCCTTATCTTATTTTTTTTTAAAACACACACTCACACACTCACACACTCACTCACTCACTCACTCACTCACACACTCACTCACTCACTCACTCACTCACTCACTCACTCACTCACTCACTCACTCACTCACTCACTCACTCACTCACTCACTCACTCACACTCTCTCTCTCTACTGGAAGAACTCAGCAAGTCAGCAGCATCTATGGAAAGGAATAAATAGTCAATATTTCTGGCTGACGCCCTTCATCAGGTCTGGAAAAGAAGGAGGCAGTAGCCAGAATAAGATAGGGGAGCCAGAATAAGGTATGCTGGAGTGGAAGTAGTACAAGCTGACAGGTGAGGGGGAAGGTGAGTGGAGATGAAGTAAGAAGCTGGTAGGTATAAGTGGTAAAGGGCTGAAGAAGAATCTAATCTGAGAAGACAGTAGTCCATGGAAGAAAGGAGGTGATAGGCAAGTAAGGAGAGAAAAGGGGCAGACAGTGTGACTAGAATTTCCCCACTAATCTTCCTGGCACTTAACCCTGCAAGCATAACAAGTGCAACACCTGCCTTGACGACTCTTCCTTTACCTGTCGGAATCATCCGTTGTATTCATTGTCCTGTTGTGTCCTGTACATCGGTGAGACGTGGTGCATGTTTGGGAAGTGCTTTGCTAAGCACCTTTGCTCTGACGGCTGTAGAATCTCCCAGTGGCTACCCATTTCAACTTGACATGTCTATGGCCTTCTCTACTGCCACAATGAAGCCAAACTCAAGTTGGAGGAGCAACACATTATATTCTGTCTGGTAGCATGCAACCTGATAGCATGAACATTTCTTTAACTTCTGATATTTACCTCCCCTCTCTCCTTCTCTCTTTTTCCATTCCCCATTCTGGTTTTCACCTCACTCCTTCTCTTCTCCTCATCCACCTCTTGTGCCCTGCCTCCTTCCCTTTCTTTCAAGGTCCACTGTCCTCTCTGATTAATTTCTACCTTTTTTGGCTCTTTACCTCTTCCACCTTTCACCATCAGCTTCTTACATTCTCATCCCCTTTCACTTGCCCACCTTCCACCTTTCCTAGTCTCACCTATCACCTTCCAATCTGTGCTTCTTCTACTCTGCCAACCAATTTATTTTGGCTTTTGCCCCCTTCCTTTCCAGACCTAATGAAGGGTCTTGGCTTGAAATGTCAACTGTTTATACTTTAGATGTTGCCATAGATGTTGCCTGATCTGAGTTCCTCCTGCATTTTGTGCACGTTGCTTAAGATTTCCAGATTTGCAGAATGATCTTTTGTGGGGTCACGCCTTTTGGAAATCCATTATTTGCCTTTTGCAGATTCAACTGACAAAAATATGATGTTTGTGTTATTTTAGGTTTTATGTGTTATTTAGTATGATTTGGTAGATTATTTTTTAGGTCTGGGAATGCTCAAAACTGTTCCCATATAAATTAATGGTAATTGCTTCTTCACTTTACGACATTTCGGCTTACAAACGGTTTCATAGGAACGCTCTACCTTCGGATAGTGAGGAAACGTGTATCTGTTTTCCAGACTTCTGATGATGATCTATGTCATATTAACTGAATAACTTGGTTCACTTCTGATTCTGTTACATTTCTTGCATTTTCTGCAGTGTAGACCTTGAGAGTAAAACATGCTTAATTTTGTTTGTTGTTATCTGTATTTGTTTAATGTATTCATTTTTAATCTAGTTATAGATTTTATTGTAATTTTAAAACATTTAATTTTACAATTTTTTGTGGTCTACTTCCCTTTGGTCATTATAACTGTTTCATTATTTTTTTTCCCAATCGGTAGGTTCTTGCCAATGTAATAAGCTTTAAATCTATTACAGTTCTTATTTAGGCACATTTTTATATCTTTTGTGGAGTTTCCTCAATAGAATTTAAACAAAATCTGTGAACATTTTGTTACCGAATGGTAAATTTTTATAATTTGTTTCCCAATCTGAACCAAAGTACCACTTGTGCTTGTGTAACTAGCATTAAATTCAGTACTTATTGATTTATATATCCCTCAAACAGCATAGAAAACTTAATCATATTTAATCACTTCTTGTGAGAAGTCAGTTAATTCTTTCATTATGTGATCAAAGATCTAAGAATATTGCCTCAATGGTTCCTTGACATGTTGCTCCAGAAAACATTTTGAACTTCTAACTGAAGTTCATGATGCCTATTTCTCCTGCCCTGTTTTGATAAAGGTTGAAGTCATCTGGAATTATGACCTCCTCCACTAGTGGCACAGTATTGATAAACAAGTCTATTTTGTCAACTTTTGGTTACCAGCCCCATAATGATTCTAGTTGACTTTTGATTTGAGTCATTTGTCATTACTACCCTTGCAACAAACGAAGTGTACCCCCACCACATACTCTATGTTTTTCCATTCTGAAAGTCAGGTATACTTCCTGTTCCTAGTTTGATCTGATTGTGACTGTATCACTTCATAGCTATTAATTCAAATTCATTTATCCCTATTTGCCTCATCTGTTGATCCATTATGCCATAACCATTTGTGCATTCTGATTAATTTGTTTTTTAAATTTTTTTTCTCTCTCTCTCCCACTTCAATTGATATTGATTACTGAATTTCTATTACTTTGTCCACGGTACTCCTTACAGCCTCACGCTGCTTATTTTCCAAACTTGTACTTTACTCCCTGATCCTTTGCTTTCTCTTTAAATCTAGAATCACCCTTGCTCCCATCCCACTTCCTTAATAATTTAAAGCCCCTCCAGTGTCTCAAATATCAAATTGTCCAGTATGCACTTGTTTGCTCTTATTAAACTCTGCTTGCGAAGTATTTTTTGTGAAGACATTTCTTAAATAAAGAAGGTATTGTACTTTGTTATTTCCTATTAAATTTTATAAGTTATTCCCTGCCTTTTTAGGACCTTGTCCCGCTTGGTGGCGCAATAATATTAGCGCCGGACTCCAGAGCAAAGGTTCCCGAGTTCAAATCCAAGTCGGGTTGAGCGTTGAGATAGCAACTCAGCCTCATTGAAACAAGAATAGCTTGCTACGGAAACACCGTCATGACAGTGCCCCCGATAACTCCACTGTCGAGTTAAAGGCTATTCTTCTTCTTAGGACCTGGATTCATTTGAGTTACTCATTTTTTATATATATATTTCCTCTTTCACCTTGTATCACCTCATTTGGACATGATTTGCTGGTTTTTAAAATTTACCCAACCCAACCTTTCCTTATGGAATCTCATTTGATTTTCAGTTTCTGGCAGTGCTAGATTCAGTTTATTGTCATTTAAAAACGACAAATGTAATGCAGTTAAAAAATGAGACAATGTTCCTCCAGAATAATATCACAAAAGCACATGACAAAACAGATGACACCAGAAAATCTGCATAACTTTTGGCAATCCCTAATCCAGAGTCTGGAGAGGCTGCTGCGTATTAATATCGCACTATCATCTTAGCGCGTTCCCTGGAAATGAGCTCCAATCCCACCAGACAAAGCAAGACCAAAAATTAAAGCTATAAGACCTGCACAAAACCACATAGTTACAACAGTGCAAACAAGAGCATAATCGATAAAAAACAGACCATGGGCACAGTAAAAATAGTCCAAAGATCTTAAAAGACCTTAAGTTCAAAAGAAACCACCACACAGTTTCCACAAGTCCTCAGGGTCCCGATAGACTCGTCATCCCACGCAGGCGGCAGAAGGGAATACCCCCGCTATGGACTTCCACGGTGCTGACCGACTCAGTCTCGCAGACACAGCACACAATGAAAGCTCCATCGAAACCAGCCTTGCAGACACAGCACACACTGAAAGCGATCTGACCGCAGCAGACTCCGAGTCTGTCGAATCTCTGAGCCTCCGACCATCCCCTCCGGCACAGCTTCTCCGAGCACCATTCTCTGCCAAGCGCATTAAGATGCCCCTGCCAACGGCCATCGGCAATGCAACCCTGAGGACTGGGGGCCTGTTCTCAGCAGAGACCCGGACCTCATAACAGCAGCAACGAAGAAGGTCTTCCTGGAGATTTCCAGATGTTCCTCCGTGTTCCCATGTCAGTTTTTCATCCGATTATGATTGCACAAGGCACCCCGCTTCACAAGTAACAGATAATCAGCCATCTTGGATGATTTATCACTTGGGATATATGTTTGACAATGAGGACATATTTCTTGAACTATTTGCTATTGTTTATCATTGGAATTTAGTTTATAGTTCATACTGATACAATGAATTCAAGCCTGGTATTTTTAACAAGATTTGTTGCTCCAGAATTTATTATTATAATATGGTAAATGTTGATATTTTGCATCAGGTGACCTCTTAACACAAAATTGTGCAAGTTAACTTTAGCTAACGACATGATGAAATCGAAAGTAAATTGTTAGTTATTTTAAGAGCAAACATGAGGAAATCTGCAGATGCTGGAACCTCCAACGGGATCCCACTACCAAGCACAATTTTCCCTCCCCCCCCCCCCCCTTTCCGCAGGGATCACTCCCTACGTGACTCCCTTGTCCATTCATCCGCCCCATCCCATCCCACCGATCTCCTTTCTGACACTTATCCTTGCAAGAGGAACAAGTGCTACACCTGCCCTTACGCTTCCTCCCTCACTACCATTCAGGGCCCCAGACAGTCCTTCCAGGTGAGGCGACACTTCACCTGTGAGTTGGCTGGTGTGGTATACTGCGTCTGGTGCTCCAGGTGTGGCCTTTTATATATTGGTGAGACCCGACGCAGACTGGGAGACCGTTTCACTGAACACCTATGCTCGGTCTGCCAGAGAAAGCAGGATCTCCCACTGGCCACACATTTTAATTCCACATCCCATTCCCATTCTGATATATCTATCCATGTCCTCCTCTACTGTCAAGATGAAGCCACACTCAGTTTGGAGGAACAACACCTTATATACTGGATGGGTAGCCTCCAACCTGATGGCATGAACATTGACTTCTCTAACTTCCGTTAATGCCCCTCCTCCCCTTCTTACCCCATCCCTGACAATATTTAGTTGTTTGTTTTTGTCTCTCTCTGCCCATCACTCTGCCTGTTCTCCATCTCCCTCTGGTGCTCCCCCCTCCTTTCTTTCTCCCAAGGCCTCCTGTCCCATGATCCTTTCCCTTCTCCAGCTCTGTATCACTTTCGCCAATCACCTTTCCAGCTCTTAGCTTCATCCCACCCCCTCCGGTCTTCTCCTATCATTTTGCATTTCCCCCTCTCCCCCCCCCCCCCCCCACTACTTTCAAATCTCTTAGTATCTCTCCTTTCAGTTAGTCTTGATGAAAGGTCTCGGCCTGAAACGTTGACAGTGCTTCTCCCTATAGATGCTGCCTGGCCTGCTGTGTTCCACCAGCATTTTGTGTGTGTTAGTTATTTTAGTTATTTATTTCTGTGTGGAATTGATTTGAATTTGTTTGAAGTTTGTTCTCCAAATCACTCTGGGCAATTTAATTTAGGTGGTGTGCTGAAGACTGAAGTCCTTCATGATACATGTTGTAAGCTGTATATAATTCATGATGAATACTTTTCAGCAGTGTAGCTTTTGTTGGGATGCCTGCAAGCATTCTTGCTCAGTGTTCTTGGTTCTTGCTTTCCCTGCTCCTTCACTAATTTGGCTTCATGTACTTTTGAGTTTAAAATCATTCTTCACTACCGGAATAATGAAGATTAGTTTTGTCACGTATTCATTGAAACAGTGAACTACTTTGACCAATGCTGGGGGCAGCCGACAAGTATTGCCATTCTTCTGGTGCTAACATACTAGCCTGATCTCGTACATCTTTTGGAATATGGGAGGAACCAAAGCACCTGGAGGAAACACATGCCACATTGGGGAGAATGTACAAACTCCTTACAGACAGCAGCAGGAATTGAATCTTGATCTTCCAGTCACTGGTGCTGTATAATGCTACGCTAACTGCTGTGCAACTGTGCCGTCATCTTTTGTTTGCTTTCAACTTTGAATTAGAAGGAAAGGGGCTTAGAGGGTAGAAAGTATATGAGGGTGAGTTATCTGACATGACGGAAAGATTTAAGGAAGCTTGTTGGGACAGGAGAGAGCAGGGGTCACCAACCTTTTTTGCACTGCGGGCAGGTTTAATATTGAAAATATTCTTGCGGATCGGTGGATTGAGGGGTGGGGGGGTGGTGTTAATCATGACCAGAATACAGTGATAGTTGAAGGGAGTTCCTTATGTCCAGTCTATTCCACAATTTAGTTTTCGTGGCTATCAGCACTAGCTTCTGTCCCACTTGCTCACGTTTTTTCTGCTCAAAAAACTCAACGGGCTTGCCTTTAAGTGCAGGGTGCTTGGAGCCAAGGTGCCGAAGCAGTTTTGAGGGCTTCATTGCCTCAGTGGACAGCCTCCGGGCCTGACTCTAGCCTCCTGCCCGCCAGGTGTGGCTGATCGTGGGTGGGGTTGAGAGGACAAGGTAAGGGCTGGAGGGATGACTTTCAGTAGATCGCAGCAAGGTAGTTGCTCTGCTATTTATGAAACCCTAAGCCCGAATTAGGTCATCTGCAAAAATTTTTGCACCAGGTTCCCCACAAACATTCAGTGTGCTAAACAGGTTTAGAGGCGGTGCCCATCTGTCCGCACTCCAGGCCAGTAGCAACAGCACTTCTTGCCAGTTG
This sequence comes from Hypanus sabinus, assembly GCF_030144855.1. NCBI lineage: Eukaryota > Metazoa > Chordata > Chondrichthyes > Myliobatiformes > Dasyatidae > Hypanus > Hypanus sabinus. Next base: position 131,644,089 of record NC_082714.1, read on the forward strand.
TGTGAGGCGGCCGGATACCCGAGACCGACCAGTGATCCCTGGCACAAGGGTATCACTGTGTTTAGGTGACTGATGACCTCGCGTGCATTCAGGTTCAGCAGTGGGCGTGACAAGGAATGAGGAAAGGTGCAGCTGACTCGTATCGTTTTATATCGTTCCCTCGTGGCCCGGTTGCACATGCTTGGTCCAGATCTTTGCTCTGTCAAGATCATGTGGTTACTAGCTACAGAGCCCCACATTAATGTCATTCATTCAGGAATCTTCCTCTGCTTGGAATAACAGTGGAAGCATTTTAACTTCTTTCCCAATTATTTGCCTAAGAAGAAGGCAAACCCTGATAATTTTGTTTTTTCTCTTATATCTGTCCTTTAAAGGTCAAGTATTCCAGAATATTTTTCAAACTTTGGTAACAAGGCGAAGTGTTCTACCTCTCTGTTCCATTAGCGCATTATGGAATTTTTATTAAGTGTCTCAATATTACTCTCTGTTTATCATTTTTGAGATTACTTCATTATTTTGACTTTGATTTTTACTTTTTAAACTTTTATTTTTCCCTTGATGGCAAAGTGCTTTGGATGCAGCAGTGTCTACGGGGTGTTTTTATTTTTTTTTAAACATCTTTTTTACAATCACAAGGCACTGGTGGACATTAAGAACTTCAAGAACCAAGTCTACCCCATCATTAAGTTGCTTGTTGGTGGAGGAGATGGGATCTGGGTGTGGACCATATTGCTGCCTGCTACAGAGAGGTTTTGAAGTAGGTGTGCAAAGGTGCTGTACAGTGAGTGATTGTCTTAGTAGTTTTTCTTGTGATTGCAAGTCCATATTCAACATTGGTGATATGCTGCAATGGTTTCTTGGTGGTGCTGACAGCTGAGGAGCTGCTTGGCCTCGGGCTTGTTCTCATCGACAGCATCAATGGACTAGGGATTTGGGCTTTGTTATTATGTACGACTGTATGTTTACTGCTCTCTTCTGTGCTTTGTGCTGTGTATGACTGTTGGCACTGTGTTTTGCACCTTGGGCCCAGAGGAATGCTGTTTCATATGGCTATAGTCATGTGTATTCATTTATGGTTGAATGACAATTGAACTTGATCACTGCCAACAATATCACCTCCTTCATGCACTTATACACATGACAGTTTGAGTGTGATTTCTTATTGGCAGTCTATCCTATCGTGATTTGTTCAAATAAAGGTACAACATGTATTAATGTATTGTTGCTCGAAAGAGCGTGTAGCATGTGGCTAAGTGGTTAAGGCTTTGGACTAGCAATCTGAAGGTCATGAGTTCGAGCACCAGCTGAGGCAGCGTGTTGTGTCCTTGAGCAAGGCACTTAACCACACATTGCTCCAGTCCACCCAGCTGAAAATGGGTACAGGTTTCTCCCGCCATCCGAAGGTAGAGCGTTCCAATGAAAAAGTTCGTAAGCCGGAATGTCATAAGGTGAAGAAGCAATTACCATTTATTTATATAGGAAAAGTTTGTGAGCATTCGCAAACCCAAAAAAATAACGTACCAGATCATACCAAGTAACACATAAAACCTAAAATAACAGTAACATATAGTAAAAGCAGGAATGATATGATAAATACACAGCCTATATAAAGTAGAAATACTTTTCTGCTATCATTGCAGCACTGTCCACCATAGTGAAAATCTCACAAAAGCACTCTCTCCAGTAACCTTTAAGTTACGAAGCTGCCAAATCAAACCAAATAACAAGTCGTACCAAATAACACATAAAAATGCACAGCACATATAAAGTAGAAATAATGGATGTACAGTGTAGTTTCACTTACCAGAATCTGGAAGACAGCAAGTACACTGATGATGGTGTGGTAGGCTGAGTCGTTGGAGGTTGGGATGTTGGGAGACTGGTGTGTCATCTCATCATCATCTGTTTCCATCAGGGCAGGCAGGTGACCTTCTTATATGTCTTTCTGCCTCGAAGTCGAAGGTCGAGGTTTGTCGTCTGCTGTGGCTGATGTGGAAGGCTTGAAAAACAACAGTATGCTTGACTGCTTAGCCTCGCACATTTTTCTGTCACACAGTTCTTTGTAAGCACTCAGACCATCCTGCAAGTATGCCCTAAACCTACGTACCCTTTCAAAATTAACGTCATACTTTTCTGCAATCCTTGCAGCGTTATCAATTGCAGCAAAAATGTCACGCAGTTGCTTCACGTTCAGTTCCTGGATGACTTCACTTTTGGTCCATCGCTACTGCATTCCGTTTCAATTGTTATCCATTCCTCTTCCAATTGCATCAGCTCTTCATCTATCAGGTCTTGGTCAAGGGATGCCAAAACCTCCTCAACATCATCTTTGTCAACTTCCAAAAACCCTTAGCCAAACTCTCTATGTCCTTACTTCTTTCACCGTGATCGAAATGCTTAATTATGTCTAGTTTTATGCAAAGTGTAACACCCTTAGGAGCCCTTTTAGGCTTTTCTGATACCTTAGAACTCATCTTGCTAATGGATGTACAAAATAAGTCGACATAAAGCACAGACATTCACAGGCACGTGTTTAAGCAATGCCGACTAGAATGCAGTTCCAAGGGAGGAGCTTGGCTGCTCGGGGCGCATCCTGCCTTTTTTCGTAACAGTGAAAACACCTTCTGTTAGCGAAAACAGGTAACTAAAGTAGGTCTTTCGTAACAGCAAGGTGTCGTAAAGCAAACGTTCGAAAAACGGTGGACACCTGTACTGGCAAAATGCTGGGGGTTAACCTCTCAATAAACTGGCATCCTATCCGGGTGGGGGGGAGGGGGAGTCTCATACTCTCAGTTGCTGCACACCATGGCCTTAAGTACTGACCTGATAAGGCTCGATGGCTCCGGACAGACTTTAACTTTAACTGCACGAAAGATCAGTTCCCTTCCTAAGTTCTGGTGCCAATGCCTGGTAAATCAAATCACCTTTCTCTTGCATCACACTTAGAGGCACAAAGAAAACTAATTTGCTCAGTTATGAGGCCGCTGGCTTTGGTAAAAATCACGGAGTTTATAGTGGTTTTGGATATACAGTTGCAAGAAAAAGTTTGTGACCCCTTTGTAACTATTTGGTTTTCTGCATTTATTACTCATAAAATGTGGTCTGATTTTCACCTGCCCTATTAAAAAAGACACACAAAGTCAGGTTACAGATAGAACCCGCTCTTCTCAAGAAAGACCTGTTAACCTGCACTATGCCTCAATCAATACAACTTTCAGAGGACCTTAAAAGAAGAATTGTAGAGATGCATGAAGTTAGAAAAGGCAACAAAAGCATTTTGAAAGACCAGTGTGTTCATCAGTCCATAGCTGTTCTCCCTAGGAGTGAGTGTCCTGCAAAGATCACAGCAAGTGCACAACATGCAATGCTGAAGGAGGTGAAAAAGAACCCAAAGTTAACAGCCAAAGACCTGCAGAAATCTCTAGAACTTGCTAAAGTCTCTGTTCATGTGTCCACTATAAGAAAAACACTGAACAAGAATGGTGTTTATGGAAGGACATTGTTGAGGTAACAATGGCTCTCCTAAAAAAAAATAAAAAAAAATTTTTGCTACGTATCTCAGGTTTGGAAAAGGCCACCTGGATGTTCCTCAGCACTTCTGGGACAAGGTTCTGTGTACAGATGAGTCAAGAGTTGAATTTTTTGGCAAAAATACACACTGGTATGTTAGAGGAAAAAGGGCACCAAAACCTCATCCCTACTGTAAAACATGGAAGGAGCACTGTGGCTTGAGGCTGCTTATTGCCTCAGGACCTGGACAGCTTGCAATCATTGAAGACATAATGAATTCAAAATTATATCAAGTGATTTTACAGGGGCATGTCAGGGTAGCAGTCCTTTGCCTTAAGCTTAATAGAAGTTGGATGATGCAACAAGACAATGATCTAAAACACGAGTAAATCAACAACAGAGTGAAAAAGGGTCTAGTGCTTTCCTGGTGTATATAACAAATAAACTCTTATCATGCTTCCAGCTGGGTACAGGTATCAATTATAACTGACATTTCGCTGACAAACTCTGCCGTGTTCAGGCTTCATCCTGAAGAAGATGGCAGAGTTTGCCTTCGAAATGTTGTTTATACTCAGTTTCTGTACCCAGCTGTAAGCCCGATAAGAGTTTATTTGTACTCGCATTGAGCATTAGTTTGTTGAAGTGTTAGTTCTGCAGTGTCATGCAACATTAATATCTGCTCCTTGGACTCGATCTCACTGTCTGTGGATAAGTTTCCCAAGATGAGCACTTGTAATACAGATCTGGTTGTCTTGGATTTTTGTTGTTCAGTTCTCAAATGAAATAGTGGCAAAACTCAGATGTAATGGCAGTAAATATTTGCCTCACTTTTTTAATTGACTAATCTGGTGCGAAGACAATAACCTATCCCTCGACGTCAGCAAGACGAAGGAATTGGTTGTTCTTTCTTTTTACAATATTTTTATTCAGAAGAAAAGAAGATTTACAGCGTGCACCACATAGATACATCTCAACATAACTTGTGTACATTCATATATTGCAATAAAATTGATCAAAATGTTATAGCTTAACACAAAGATATACCACTCTGTAATCAAAAATTTAAAGATAGGTCATACATCATAAAAGAAATTTTTAATATATATTAAAAAAAAGTCAACCCCCTACCAACTACCAAAGAAAAAAGCTGATGGATGACAATGGATAATTAGAAAAAAAAACATTCACTTAAGAAGAGAAGATAAAAATATACATAAAAGTCTGTGCACTGTTAAACTTTATAAATTGGAAAAGTAATTTAGGAAAGGTCCCCAGATATCATAAAAAGATTGTTTCGAATTTAAGACTGAGCAGCGGATCTTTTCTAAATTTAAATATGACATAATATCACATAGCCATTGAAGATGTATAGGAGGGGTAGACTCCTTCCATTTAAGCAAGATTCTAAATGGAAAAGAGAAAAGACGTTCAAAGAACAAGGAGTCATCTGTATTTGGAGCGTATATTCACAAATACTATTAATTTATTCCCAAGACTACCCGAAACAATAACAAAGCGCCCATTTGTATCAGAAAATACATTATGTTGAATAAAGGATACATTCTGATCAAACAGGATAGAGACGCCTCTCGATCTAGGTTGAGAGGGTGAGTGAAAATGTATACCCTTCCATCCTTTGAAAGAACGTGAAATATCATCTTTACGAATATAGGTTTCTTGGAGAAAGATTATACGAGTTTTAAGTTTCTGGATATAAGAGAGAATCTTATTTCGTTTAACAGGGTTATTTAGACCTTTTACATTAAAACTGAGTATATTAATAAAAGAATCCATCAAGTATCCTTTAGTAATGTATAAAAGGTAATCACAGACATGTAGATAGTGAATAAGTAAAACAGTAAAAACATCCAATCAGCTTTACAGAAGAACCCATTCCTCTCCCCCCCCCCCCCCAAAGAGAGAATTCTATCAGCCAAGGGAGGCTGAAGACTATTTCTAACATTCCCAACCCAAAACTCCAGTGGGTCCAGAAAATATATATGTATAGCTGTGCTGAATAAATGCAGCTGAGAATATAACACTGAGAGAATATAACATATTGTTTAAAAAGAGCTGCAAAAAACAGCAAAAGAGAAAATGGATGCAGTCTGCCTGCATGTTTTGCATAGTTTGAAAGATAACAAGGCGCCAGTTACTTAATCAAACAAATGATTAAGACTTCGTAAAACCAAAAAACCTTGTAATTGGCGTTTTGTTGATAACTTGATTGAACACCTGAAATTAAAACATTTAACATAATTCAACTCAAAGTTGAATTTAAGGATGGAGACTTTGTAAAAATTTCTTAGCTTCTTCAGACTTTGTAAACCAAGAAACCTTATTATCCTTGAGTAGTAACCTTGAGTTTACACGGATCTCTGAGAGAAAGGCGACAGCCAAGCTTAAAAAGATCAGACATGACCTCTTGAAAAGCCTATCTAGCTCTTAGAACTTGCGGTGGATAATCTTGAACAATCCGAAACTGTTGATCACGAAATTGTAATATATGTTTCTTCCTTGATTCACAAAGGATCTGTTCTTTAATCTGATAGTCATAAAAGCGAATGATAATAGAGCGAGGTTTGGCAGGGTCCCAATTAGGCGGGGTAACTCGGTGAACGCGCTCAAATTTTGGTAGTTCCAATTATATATCAGGGAATAAATCTTTCAGCATTTGAGCACAAAAATCAATAGGTTGATTATCCTCCAGTTTTTCAGGAAGCCCAAGAATTCTGATATTGCACCTTCGGTTCCTGGTCTCCAAATCTGTAAGTTTCTTCAGTAACGCGTCATATTTTTAAAGTTGTTCCTTAGAAATTTTCTTGAAACCTTCGATATCCTTCTGCAACACCGGCAGAGATTCTTCATGTAGCTTAATACGAATTTTGTGGTCATTCACAGTCTGCTGTATACTTCCAAGTTTCCGATTAAGCGTTTTCAGTTCAGATTTAACCAGGTCGAAGGAATTCTGTAACAAATCAAACTTGGATTCCAAGTCATCCAGTTTATCCAATTTTTCGAGTTTCTCTGACATTTGTTGAAACATTTCAGTCAAAGTCTCTAAAGTAGTCTCTTTTTTTGACTGCTTTCTACTCATGATGCTCTCACCGAGATAGGTTTAAACAGCAAAGTAAGCAAATAATTTCGGAGCACGTAGCTAGTGCAACCTACTCCATTACAGCCACCGGAAGTCTCCAGGAATTGGTTGTTGACTTCAGAAGGAGTAGCGGACCGCACAACCCCTATCTACATTGGTGGTGCGCAGGTAGAACAGGTTAAAAGCTTTAAGATCCTCAGGGTGAATATCACAAATGACCTGACTTGGTCTAACTAAGCAGAGTCCACTGCCAAGAAGGCCCACCAGTGCCTTTACTTCCTGAGAAAGCTGAGAAAATTTGGCCTGTCCCCTAAAACCCTCACTAATTTTTATAATGCACCGTAGAAAGCATTCTTCTAGGATGCATCACAACCTGGTGCAGAAGTTGTCCTGTACAAGACCAGAAGAAGCTGCAGAAGATCGTGAACATAGCCCAGCACATCTCACAAACCAATCTTCCATCCTTGGACTCACTTTACACCGCACGCTGTCAGAGCAGTGCTGCCAGGATAATCAAGGACACGGCCCACCCAGCCAACACACTTTGTCCCTCTTTCCTCCGTGAGAAGGTTCAGGAGCTTGAAGATTCGTACGGCCAGATTTTCTTTCCAACTGTGATAAGACAGCCGAACAGATCCTGACCCGGATCTAGGCCGTACCTTCCAAATATCCGGACCTGACTTGCACTACCTTACTTTCCCTTTTCTATTTTCTAATTATGATTTATAATTTAAATTTTGATTATATTTACTTTGGAGCGTGAAGCACAGAATCAAATATTGCTGTGATGATTGTATGCTCTAGTATCAATTGTTTGGTGACAAAAAAGTAAAGTAAGTTAAGTATTTGTCTATCTGCATTTATCAAGTTAAATAGGAAATTGTGCTCCCTTGATTTAATTCAGTGCTCTTTGTGAACAAAGAAACACTCATGAATTATGGATTTGCTGTCTGTTACTTCCAACCCAGGATAACTATTTAGAAGTTGCTTTTTTAATTTTGATTTCTTTCTGAGCCTGAGTCCATTGGATATTCTACTGGCTGTCAGGTTCTGGGTCAGGAATGCCGACGATGCCTTAAGTCTTCAACACTGTTTAAATTTGACTGTTTTGCCCCTTAATATCCTATCAAAAATCAACCCATGCTGAAAACTTCTGCTTGACCATCTAATGGAGCAGTTTGTGCTCTGCAGTTTGCACATTGATTGTTCATGCACTTTATGACCACCTTGGTTAATATACCAGAGGGTAACTGGATCTCCAATAAATATATTCAAGTGAGAAGTTGCCATTTTTGTGAGAAGGGTATTAGTGACCAGAAATCAGTCTGTATCGAGGACATATATTTTGAACACATCAACTTTATGGTACTGATATATCCATAATCATAGAAATTCATTTTGTATCCTGTATGATGAAGACAAATGGACAGCATTTCTATGTAAACCCTTCCTTAGATGACCAGCAAGATATTCTTCTGGATGGGTTTATTTTTAAATGCAAGCAGTGCTGCTAATGGTGAATGTCAAAATATACAATGCTGGAAATCCTTGGGTTAGATTGCACCTTAGAGAAAGGAGAGATAAGGTTTGTGATTTGACTACTGAATTTGGGAAAGATTATTTATAACAGACTTAAAGTGCAAAAGCAAGGAACTGTTGGTAAGAAAGAACAGGGAATATAGGAGGATGTGCATTCAGAGGTTAAGGAATAAAACAAAATTTGTTGAGAAAGCAAGGCTTATTGAGAAAGTAAGGAAGTATGGGATCCAAGTGGACATTGCTTTGTGGATCCAGAACTGTCTTGCCTGCAGAAGGCAAAGAGTGGTTGTAGGCAGATCATATTCTGCATGGAGGTCCGTGACCAGTGGAGTGCCTCAGCAATCTGTTCTGGGATCCTTACTCTTCGTGATTTTTATAAATGACCTGGATGAGGAAATGGATGGGTTGGTAGATTTGCTGATGACACAAAGGTTGAAGGTGTTGTGGGTAGTGTGGAAGGCTGTCAGAGGTTACAGCGGGACATTGAAAGGATGCAAAACTGGGTTGAGAAGTGGCAGATGGAGTTCCCCAGATAAATGTGAAGTTCTTCATTTTGGTAGGTCAAATATGATGGCAGAATATTGTATTAATGGTAAGACTCTTGGCAGTGTGGAGGATCAGAGGGATCTTGGGGTCCAAGTCCATAGGATGCTCAAAGCAACTGCACAGGTTGACTCTGTAGTTAAGAAGGCAAACGGTGTATTGGCCTTCATCAATCGTGGAATTGAATTTATGAGCCGAGAGGTAATGTTGCAACTATTAGGACCCTAGTCAGACCCCAGTTGGAGTACTGTGCTCAGTTCTGGTTGTTTCACTACAGGAAGGATGTGGAAGCCATAGAAAGGTTGCAGAGGAGATTTACAAGGATGTTGCCTGGATTGGGGAGCATGTCTTATGAAAACAGGTTGAGTGAACTCGGCCTTTTCTCCTTGGAGCGACAGAGGATGAGATGTGACCTGATAGAGGTGTATAAGATGATGAGAGGCATTGATCATGTAGATAGTCAGAGGCTTTTTCCCAGGGCTGAAAGCACGAGAGGACACAGTTTTAAGTGCTTGGAAGTACGTACAGAGGAGATGGCAGGGGTAAGTTTTTACACAGAGTGGTGAGTGTGTGGAATAGGCTGCTGGTAACAGTGGTGGAGGCGGATACGATAGGGTCTTTTAAGGGACTTTTAGATAGGTACATGGAGCTTAGAAAAATAGAGGGCTATGGAGAAGTCTAGTAATTTCTAAGGTAGGGACATGTTTGACACAACCTTGTGGGCCGAAGGGCCTGTATTGTGCTGTAGGTTTTCTGTGTTCCTAAATTCAATTTCCATACATTGCTTCTGCTGCCTTCTTTTCCAGATGAGAACCAAGACTATATTGCTGTTTTCCTGCCTTCCACCCCAATAGTCCTTGCATTTCACTTGTTCTGCCACTTCAGCAAACATCATGCCTCCCACTTAAATATTCTGAAGGCCCTCTTCCTGTGCTACTTCTTGACAATGAACAGGAGGTAAATGCCTTGCCTTGTACTTCTTCCTTTTTATTGTTCCATTCCTGAGATACTTCATCCAGGTGAAAGGATGTTTTATATTTCATTAAATTTATTTCAAAAGTTTCTCATTGATGTGACCTTATCAACTTTAAAGAAAACATTTACAATTTGGCAAAGGGTCTATGAAGCACAGATCCACAACCGTGATTTGAGGTTTCCAATCACCTTAGAAAATTTTTGCTGCCATCATTCTTGTTCCAAAACAGTTTAAAGGAAATATGCAGATGAATACCTTGTCATTTGATGAAGTTGTTTGCACCTTTGCAGTCTACAGGTGCGACCAGAAATTGCCATTCAGATTTTCAGACAGCCACGCCTGATAGAGATTTTGCCATTTCCACTTAAAGCTTGTGTAGTGGATTTTGTTTCTTAATTATTTGATATTCCCTGCATTGTCATCCCTTTGTAATTTCGTCCTTGATTACTTCCAAACTTTCATAAACCTTCCTGAATTGCTCCTGCCCCTCCATTTCCTTGAAGCTTGTTTTATCTCCTGACTCTTCCCTTGAGCTAAAGATCATGAGGTATTTTTCTCTCAGACCAGAAGGTGAGTGTTCACTGATTTTTTGGCTCTGTACTGTGACAGCACAAGACATGCTACATAGAAATAGTTTACTTGTGTTTGTTTCCACCATTGACATGGAAATGGTTCTTCTGCTTAATGTTTCTTGACATTACATTTGTCACTGAATAGATAACAGGAATGAAATTTCTATAACTAGTTAGTGCAGTATTGATGACTTACTGAGCATGGCATGCAGTACTGACTTGTTTGCACATGACTTTAATTTTGCATTTGTTGTGTAGCTTAGAAGATATTTGGACCATTTGCTTATATTTAGAAATGTACAGAGTGATGAAACTTTCATGGTATTAATTCAATTACTATATTGAAAATGTTACATAATTGAAGAATGTGTTGTGCATCAACTTAGTAACTCAGTTCACTTTTTTTTCTCTCAACAGAAGAAATTAAAATTGAAATAGAAAAACAAAGGTAGGACATACTGCTTTTTTTCCTGAAGGCTGAATTGTATATTCCTATATTATATTCCCTACAAAAGGAGGATGTAAGCAGAAAATGCATACCCTTTTGAAATGTAATGAAATATTTTGTATTATATATGTTGAATTAGGTTTAAAATGGTTAAAATATAAATGTGATTTTGCATTGGTATCAGTCAAGTTTGCATTGAAGCTTTAACAAAGAATATCATTATGTCAATTGCTGTAAAATAATTAGCTTTGCTTTTGTAAAGGATACTAATTTTTCTTTTTCCAGTAAATCCCTAGATGTTACTACATTTGCAGGTGCTCTTAATCTGTTTCTTTCAACTTGTTCTTTTTCAAAATTATGATTTTTCTTTAGATCGGGAGAGAAACATGGTTCTACAATACCTAAAGCAAACTTCATTGAGGCTGATAAGTACTTTCTTCCATTTGAGTTGGCTTGTCAATCAAAATCCCCTCGTATCGTCAGCACGTCTTTGGACTGTCTGCAAGTATGCTAACTTGACCTAATGTTTTAAGCATGAATGTAAATAATACACAAGCTACAGTTACCCTTATTGTTCTATTTTATAGTTTCTTTCATTAACAGTTTCTCTATTCATCATTTTTTTAAAAATGCTGGTATGTAGTCGGTCCACATTCCTGTGGCAGTCAATATTAAAACAATTATACTGAAATTAAGTGCAGCAGTTCTTATTTGCCATCTCTGCAAGACTGAAATTGAATACAAAATATTGGCCTGTTTAACCTCCTGCATAACTGGTTATCCTCAACAGTTTTATAATCTTAAACAAATGTCATAAAAAACTGTTTTTAAATAGGCAATTAATGTTTGTTTTAAGTTCCTGAATAAGGAGATTTAATCTGAAAGATGTACAGAGATCAGTGAAAAAAACTATACTTCAATGGTACCTTTTTTTGATCACCAGTAAAGGTGGCCAAAACTCCTTATCAGTTCACCTACTTTTGTCTTTTTTCAACTTGTCTTGAATCAATTAGTTTAAGCATCACAGTGTATTTTATTCTGTGTCTGTTTCCTTTATTATTGTGTGACTTGGGATATTTATCTGCATTAAAGTGTTGCTCTTCACGTTTTTAAATAGTATTACATTCTTTCTCACTTGGATTCACTCTTTTTTTCCTTTGGTAATTTTCACTCACTTTAGAATTTTCTCTGGTTCAAGCAATCTTTTTTTTCCCCATCACACAGAAAGAGAAGTAAAAATAAGAGATCAACTTGTCAGATTATGTGTAGGGAGAAGTTGGAGCTCTTGCAGATCCTCAAGATAACAAAGCAAAGTTACAATGCGAGTAATTTAAAAAAGGTATTCCCCCCCCCCCCCCACCTAACACGTGCAAAGTTCTGGAGGAATTCACCAGGCTAGGCAACATCTATGGAAATGAGTACATTTGACATTTGCACATCAGGACAGTGCATTTTTTTTCCCCATTCTTCTTCATAAAACTGCTCAAGTTCTGTCAGTTTGCATGGGGATCATGAGTGAACAGCCCTTTTCAACTCCAGCCACAAATTCTCAATTGCATTGAGGTCTAGACTCTGATTGGCCACTCCAGGACATTAACTTTGTTGTTTTTTTCCGCCATTCCTGTGTAGCTTTTGGCTTTATACTTGGGGTCATTGTCATGCTGGAAAGAATATTCTCTTGAGGACTGCATCAGGTTTTCTCCAAGATTTCCCTATGTTCATTTTACCCTCTACCTTCACAAGCCTTCCAGGGCCTGCTGCAGTGAAGCATCCTCACAGCATGATGCAGTCACTACTGTGCTTCACGGTAGGGATGGTGTGTTCTTAATGGTGTGCAGTGTTTGGCTTATGCCTAACATTGTGTTTAGTCTGAAGGCCAAAAGGCTCAATTTTGGTTTCTCAGACCATAGCACTTTCTTCCAACAGACTTCAGAATCTCCCACATGCCTTCTGGCAAACTCTAGCCGAGATTTTGAGAGTTTTTTTCAACAGTGGTTTTCTCTTTGACACTGTCCCATAAATCTGTGACTGGTGATGGGTGTAGTCTCTCCCATCTCAGAAATGGTAGCGCTGTCATAGGTTTCTTTGTAGCCTCCCTCACTAGTCCCCTTTTTGCATGGTCACTCAGGTTTTAAGAATGGCAGATTTTCTTTCCAGTTCTTGATGATTGATTTAACTGTACCTCAAGAGCTATTCAGTGACTTGGAAATTTTCTTGTATCCATCTCTTGTGCTTTTCAATGATCTTTTCACGGAGTTACTTGGAGTGTTCTTTTGTTGTCTTGATATACTTTTTACCAGGATACTGATTCACCACTTTTTGGACCTTCCAGATATTTTACTACAGTAAATTGAAACACCTTTACTGCACACAGGTCTCAAAAACTTACCGCCATCTAACACATTTTGTGACTTCTAAAACCAATTGCCTGCACCAGTGATGTTTTGGTGTGTAATGTTGAAGGGGGTGAATATTTATGCAATCAATGATTTTGTGTTTTATATTTATAATCAATTTGGATCACTTTGTAGAAATTTTATTTTCCAGCAAGACAGTGACCCCAAGCATAAAGTCAAAGCTACACAGGAATGGCTTAAAATCAACGAACTTAATGTCCTGGAGTGGCCACGTCAGAGTTCAGACCTCAATCCAATTGAGAATCTGTGGGTGAACTTGAAAAGAGCTTTAAACTCACAATGCCCATGCAATCTGACAGAACTTAAGCAGTTTTGTAAAGAAGAATGGGGGGGGGGGGGGGGGGGAATTGCAGTGTCCCAATGTGCAAAGCTAATAGCGACCTATCCACACACTCAAGGATATAAGTGCATTAAAGGTGCATCTACTAAATACTGACTTGAAGGGGTGCACACTTATGCAATCAATTATTTTGTATTTTATATTCGTAATTAATTTGGATCACTTTTTAGAGATCTGTTTACACTTTGACACAGAAGTCTTTTTCTGTTGATCAGTGTCAAAAAAACCAAATTAAATCCACTGATTCAATAGTGTAAAACTGTAAAACACAAAAATTTCTGGGGGGGGGGTGAATACTTTTTATAGGCACTGTAGATCTTGTAAATAACTGGGATCAGGCAATTGCCACATATGTGGCATTGTTCTCCTTCACAAGCTGATCATATTTGGTAAGGGCAGTTCATTATACAATGTGATGAATGAATTGAAAATTTTCCAATCTACATAAAGTGATTCTTGGGAGTACATGATAAAGAATTCATAGAATTTTTAAGAAGTATTTCTTAACTTCACAAATAAGAAAACTTGCCTGAACATTTCATTTGTATATATTAGGGATGTTGTGAAGTTTTATCTCATTGCCTTGTGTGTTTAGCTGTATTGGCATATAATGCACCTTTTTTATTACTTTCTAAATAGTAGGTCCTTATGACTTTTTTTTTGACAGAAATTGTTAGCTTATGGACATATCACTGGTAATGCTCCTGACAGTTCAACTGGAAAGAGGCTAATTGATAGGATTATTGAAACAATTTGTGGATGTTTTCAAGGAACTCAAACAGACGAAGGTGTGCAACTTCAGATAATTAAGGTATGTTTGTATTCTAATTAAATCTGAATAAAAGTTACATGTGCAGATTCTGTCATGTCCATAGACGAAGAAATACTAATACTTAGAAACTTTATCTGCAGTTGTTTAAATGTCTGCAGTTATTTGATCTTGTATGCAACTTAGAACCATCAGTTGCATTTGGTCTCATAATTGAACTGCTCTAAAGCAGTTCAATTATGTTAAAGCTTTTTTATAAACCTCTCTAATCCTCATTTTCATCCTCCCATTCTGAATTCTAGTTTGTTTTGCTTAATGGCAATTTCATCTCTTGAGACAATTATGATCATGTAATGAAACATAAATTACTTCCATTTACTATGATCTGGTCCTGAAATATTCAATGGAACAATGTGCAATGTAAGATTTTGAGTTAAAATGGATGCTTTGATTTCTTGAATGTGTGTGGTAGTAGCATGCTAGCACAGGTACTGGAACAAACATTCCTATTTTACCTAACTATTATTATTGTCCTGAAACAAGATGAATTAATCGTAAACTCTGCTCTATAACTTCGGCTGTTCAGTTGTGACCTGAAAAATGTGACCAGTTTGGTCATTTCATAGTTATCGACAGCAAAATATTTGGCTGACCTTTGCAAGTTAGCTTCAGGTTAATGATAATTAGTATGTACAAGTTCATGTGAATAATACTATCATTTAGTTAATTGTGTTCTATTGATAATCAGAATTCGGTTTATTATCACTGGCATGTGACGTAAAAATTGTTAGCAGCAGATCAATGCAATACATAATCTAGAAGAGAAAAAAAAATAAAATAATAATAAATAAACAAATCAATTACAGTATACATATTTTGAATAGATTTTAAAAAGTGCAAAAACCAGAAATACTATATTTTATAATAAAAGTAGGTAGTATCCATTTAGGAATCGGATGGCAGAGGGGAAAAAGCTGTTCCTGAATCACTGTGTGTGCTTTCGGCTTCTGTACCTCCTACCTGATGGTAACAGTGAGAAAAGGGCATGCCTGGATGCTGGAGGTTCTTAATAATGGACACTGCCTTTCTGAGACACCACTCCTTGAAGATGTCCTGGGTACTTTGTAGGCTAGTACCCAAGATGGAGCTGACTAAATTTATAACCCTCTGCAGCTTCTTTCAGTCCTGTACAGTAGTTCTTCTCCTCTCCCACTTATACCAGACAGTGATGCAGCCTGTCAGAATGCTCTGTACGGTGCATCTACAGAAGTTTTTGAGTGTATTTGTTGACATGCCAATTTTCTTCAAACTCCTAATGAAGTATGGTTGCTGTCTTGCTTTCTTTATAACTGCATCGATATGTTGGGACCAGTTTAGATCCTCGGAGATCTGGACACCCAGGAACTCACTCTCTCCACTTCTGCTCCCTCTGAGGATTGGTATGTGTTCCTTCGTCTTACCCTTCCTGAAGTCCACAATCAGCTCTTTCATCTTACTGATGTTGAGTAGCCAGTTGTTGCTGAGGCACCACTCCACTAGTTGGAATATCTCACTTTTGTACGCCCCCTTATCACCACCTGAGATTCTACCAGCAATGGTTGTATTGTTTGCAAATTTATAGATGGTATTTGAGCTAAGCCTAGTCACGTAGTCATGTGTATACAGAGAGTTGAGCAGTGGGCTAAGCACACACCTCCTGAGGTGCACCAGTGTTGATCGTCAGCAAGGAGGATATGTTATCACCAATCCATGCAGGTTGTAGTCTTCTGGTTAGGAAGTCAAGGATCCAATTGCAGAGTGAGGTACAGAGGCCCACTCTCTGTAACTTCTCAATCAGGATTGTGGGAGTGATGGTATTAAATGTTGAGCTACAGTAATGAACAGCATCCTGACATAGATGTTTGTGTTGTCCAGATGGTCTAAAGCCATGTGGAGAGCCATTGAGGTTGATTCAATCCTGACCTTTGGTTCTGTCAATAGACGCAACCTACTGTGGTGATAGGCAAATTGTAATGGATCTAGCTCCTTGCTGAGGCAGGAGTTCAGTCTAGTCATGACCAGCCTCTCAAAGCATTTCATCTCTGTAGATGTGAGTGCTACTAGGCATTAGTCATTAAGGCAGCTCACGTTATTCTTCCTAAGCACTGGTATCATTGTTGCCTTTTTGAAACAAGTGGGAAGTTCCACCCACAGCAGTGAGAGGTTGAAAATATCCTTGAATACTTCCGCCAGTTGGTTGGCACAGGTTTTCAGAGCCTTACCAGGTACTCCCAACGGGACCTTCCGCCTTGTGAGGGTTCATTCTCTTTAAAGACAGGCTAAAATCGGCCTCTGAGACAGATCACAGGGTTGTCAGGTGTAGCAGGGATCTTCACAGCTGTAGTTGTGTTCTCCCTTTCAAAGTGGGCATAAAAAGCATTGAGTTCATCTGGAAGTAATGTCTTGCAAGCCCTGCCAGAGTTCTCGTGCGTCTGATGTCACCTCCAACCTGGTTTGAAATTGTCACTTTGCCCTTGTAATAGCTCTCCACAGATCATACCTGGTTTTCTGGTACAGACCTGGATAGACAGACTTGAATGCCACAGATCTAGCTTTCAGCAGACACGGATAACCAATGAAAAAAAAAAATCATGAATTGTGTACAATAGCCATGACTAGTTTGTTTTTTGCATCATAGTTTGTTATGCAATGACTTGTACTGAAAAAGAATTGTTTCTGTATTAAGGAGAGGCAACATCTGTCCCTGCCATCATTTCAGATCATTGGCTGTGTCTTTGCTTCACCCATCCTCAAGCCTGTTACAAAAATATTTTTCAAGAAACTAGATCCTCAAAGTCACTCATTTTATTTCTGTATACGTACATATGTCCTTTTATTTTCTTATCCTTCCTCTTTATGGTTTCATCCTCGTGACTGTTGTTGGCCTGTGGACAAAAGGTATGAATTGCACCTAGTGCTATAAAATGCATCCAAGTTGTGCATTATTGCAGACCCAATTTCTGTCATGAGCAAAGCTTTTAAGATGAGCTGCTTTATTCCATAAACCTTCTGACATGTTGCCTGCCATCTTGCCGTACAGGTAATGGTAGTTTGAGATTTAATGAAAATTCGTTCAGCTTTTTCAGACATTTTCTTAAGTTAACATTTCAGCTATTCAGTCTAAAAGCTTTTGTTAATAGAATGTGGGTATCACTATAGAGGGTAACATTTGGGGTCCATTCCTACTTTGCCCATGAACAGAATTGCGTGTAAGGCAATTTATTATAGTTCCATGTTCAACAGCATCTTTTCTCTCAGTATTAATCAACAAGCTTCAAAACTTGTGAGTCTGTACCTCCTTCTGTAACTGGATCCTTGACTTCTCATTGGAAGAGCACAGTCAATCCGGATTGGAAATAATATCTCCTCCCCTCTGTCAACATAGACTTGCCTCACAGGTGCATGTTTAGCCTAGTGCTCTGCTGTGCTGTACTCTACAGTCATGATTATGTGGCTAGGTACGACTCAGGCACCATCTATAAATTTGCTGATGTTATAGCTTGTTGGCAGAATCTCAGTTGATGATAAGGAAGTGTACAGGAGTGAGATTGACTGGTTGAGTAGCGTTGCCACAGCAACCTTGCGTTCAAAGTTAGTAAGACCAAGGAATTGGTTGTGAAAGGGGAAAGTGGGAGAACACACCAGTCCTCCTCAAGGGGTCAGCAGTGATAAGAGTGAACAGCTTCAAGTCCCTGGATTCAGCATCTCTGAAGATCTATCCTGCGCCCAACACATGGATGCTATTCTGAGTCTGAGGCCTCTGAGGTCAGAGTTGAACATGGATATTGTGTCCTAGCTGTCTAGATACTCAAGCTTGGACAGTATGATATGTAGCAAGCTCCCTCTCTCTACACAACTGATGAACTCAAAGGAACGGCAGAGACTGATACAGTTTGGTATCAGTAGTGTCACATGAGTTGCCAGTCAGCATTGCACTCAATGTCGGATGGCCTTTGGAATTTCAGCTCTGGATTTTTCCCTGTGAGTTTACTCCCAAAGCCTTCCCCATGAGTGGGTATGGATGCTATTATAGCGGCTATATTTCATTCAGAGTTTGAAGAGATTTGGGGTGCCACCAAAGACTATAGAAAACTTCTGGAGAGTATTCTCACTGGTTGCAACACTGTCTACACTCAAGGACTCTACAGCTGATGTTCTCAGCATTATTTATTTATTTGTCTCATTATTATTATTACTTTTTGCATATGCACAGTTTGTGTTTTGAACACTGGTTGCTTGTCAGTTTTTCATTGATTCTATTGTATTTCTTTGTTCTACTGTTATGTTTGCAAGAAACAGATGGGGGAATATGTGGTGACATTTTTGTACTTTGATTATGACTTCAAACTTTGGTCTGGTTTGGAGAGGCCACTGGACAGGTTATGAAAATGTTGCAGAGGGTTGTAAACTCATGGGTATTAGCCTCTCCACCATCGAGGACATGTTCAATAAGGCAATGCATCAAGATGGTGGTAACCATCCATAATTAGAAGCAATGAGTGAGAGAGACATCATTGCAGAGCAGGAGCCATTTGTAAAGAACAAGTTTGTCAGGGGTGAGTTTTATTTGAGCCAGTACAAAGAAGGGAAGGGTAAGTGGAGCAGCCAGTGTTGGAGTGGGCCTCTATTAGAGTTGGAAGCTTTGGCTCAACAGACTTGGACAAGCACAGGCAGAGCTTATAAACAAGTTTCCAGTAAGTTTTCTTTCTCGTTCTTTGTCTTTTAGTACGTAGGTAGTATGAGAATGGGTCCAGGGTAGTGTTATGTTCTTTATGTTGTTACGTACCCCATAACTGGGTATCTGACCAGCAGAGAAAGAAGAATCCGTTGGAGTCTGGTAGTACCAAACTAAAGGTGTTTATTAGTAAACCACACAAAACAATATCAAAAATGCAAATATACATATAAAACAAGTTAGCAGTAATAAACCTAAAAGTGTAGGAATAATAATAAACAAGCTCTATCGATGTCTAGGGGTAAATGAATTGTCATAGGAAAGTATAGAGTTCAGTTCATAAATGCTGAGGTGGTTATGGTTGTTGTGTTGAAATTGTTGGAGAGAGAGCGAGCGAGATGTAACAGCATCAGCTGCGGCAGGCAAACCTTCCTTTGCTTTCTTAATCCGACGTATTGTTGTGGTCATTCAGTTATGACCCCTCTGTTCTTCAGCTGGACTGTTCTTCTGTGGTGGACTCGTCACTCTGGCATGAGTGGTCACACACACAAGTCCCCACTGGCCCTGCTGTAATACTGTAAGCTTTACTGACTGATCTCCTGGTTCGGTCTCCGAAGCTCCCACCTTTCCGTAGGTTCCCAACACTCAGTCAGTGTCCACTGATGTGTCTGAAGGGTGTCTCTCCAGACCTATCCCCACTCAAGGGGTCTCAGCTATCCATCAACTCTAAATGACCTTGTTCATCAAATCAGGCCACTCCTGCTATCTCCTGAGGAATGTTAATGTGCAAAGTAAAGTCCTTGTAGTGGAAGGTAAATAATCCGAAGAGTCAAAATACAGTAAATCAACAGTCTCTCTCCCCCTCTTATCTGTAGCAGATGTTCTTGCCTGTGTTTCGTCTCTCTCTCTCTCTCATGAGCAGCTTAGCAACAGTAATGGTTCGTGGTTCTCGGTGGGGGGGGGGAGAAATTGGTTAACTCTGCACCCCATTTCCATCAGCTCTGTTCATCACTCATAACAATTTAAGATGTGGGAACTAAGAGATTTGTGGTCTGTCTGAAAGCTACACCTGCATGAAATGCATCGAGCTGCAGCTCCTGAGACTGTGTTAAAGAACTGTAGTTGCAGCTCGATTGCCTTCAAGTCAAATGGGAGAATGAGGAAGTGAAAGATTGGAGCTACAGGGAGGTAGTCATCCCCCTCCCGCCCGCAGTTTTCAGGCAGCTGGTACCTGAGTGACTGTCGGAAGAGTGGAGGAAAATAGACAGTTAATGCAGAGTACTCATGTGGCCGTTCCCCTCAATAATAAGATACCACTTGGATACTGTTGGGAGCAACATCCCACGGGGAATGCGCAGAGATCAAGTCTCTGGCACTGTCTCTGTGGCTCCAAAGGGAAAGGAAGAGAGATGCAGCAGCAATAGGGGATTCTATAGTTAGAGGAGTAGACATGAGATTCTGTGGATGCGATAGAAACACCCAGATGTTATGTTACCTCCCAGGTGCCAGGGTCAGGGATATCTCAGATTGCATCAGCAGCAGTCTAAAGGGGGCAGGTGAGCAGCCAGAAATTACAATGTAGGTGGAAAAAGGGAGGAGGTCCTGAAGAGAGAATATATGTAGTTAGGTAGAAAGCTTAAAAAAGCTTGAGCTCTAGGCTAGTAATCTCTAGATTGTTGTCTGTGTCATATAGCAGTGAGAGTAAGAATAGGATGATATGGCAGATGAATGTGTGGCTGAGGAATTGGGGCAGCGGACAGGGCTTCATATTTCAGCATCATTGGTAAGGTATAACCTGTATTAAAAAGATGGGTTACACCTGAACCTGTGGGGTCCAATATCCTTGCGTGTGGGTTTGCTATAGCTGCTGGGGAGATTTAAACAAATTTAGCAGAAATGAGAATGATAAAGCTGAGGGTGGGCAGTTGTTAGACAAGTAGATACAGTGCACAGTAAGATTGAAGAAAAGACAGGCAGATGAAAGGGCAAATATTGCGGTCAGTGGGATGAGTTGAAGTGTAACATTGGGGGCAAAATCAAAAATATTGATGAATACAGACAGGACTGAATGCCTGCAATATACGGAGTAAGGTAGATAATCTTGTTGTGCAGTTAGAATTGGCAGGGACGTTGTTTAGGGCGCCACTGAGTTGTGACTGAAAGAAGATCATAGTTAAGAAGCATAATATCCAAGGACACACCATGTATCAATAGGACAGGCAGGTAGGAGGAGGGGTTGGATGCCTCTGGTTAAAAAATGAAATCAAATCCTTATAAAGAGGTGACATCGCATTGTAAAATGTAGAACCCATAAGGGTAGAATTAAGAAACTTCAAGGGTAAAAAGACCCTGGTGAGGAATTGCATACAGGACTTTGAACAGTAGCCAGGGTGTGGGATATAAATTACAATGGGAGATTAAAAAGGCATGTAAAAATGACAATGTTATGATAGTTGTGGGGGATTTCAATATGCAGGTAGATTGGGGAAAATCAGGTTGGTGCTGGATCCCAAAAGAGGGAATTTGTAAAATGCCTACAAGATAGCTTTTTAGAGCATCTTGTGACTGAGCCACAAGAGAAAAGGCAATTCTGGATTGGGTGTTGCATAATGAACCAGTATTAGGGAACGTAAAGTAATGAAACTGGGAGGCAGTGATTGTAATATGATAGAATGCACCTTGCAGTTTGAGAGGGTAAAGCTAAAATCAGATGTATCATTGGTACAGTGGAGTAGAGGGAATTGCAGAGGCATGAGAGAGGAACTGGGAGCTGGACAAAGTTAATTGAAAAGGGACGCCTGCAGGAGTTTCCGGGAGCAAATCAGAAGGCGCAGGTTGGATAGACAGAGCTGAAAGATGAACTATTCTAGAGGGAGGCAACCATGGCTGACAAGGGAAGTCAAAAACAGCATAAAAGTAGAAGAGAGGGCATAAAATGTAATAAACTCTAATGGAAAATTAGAGGATTGGAAAGCTTTTAAAAACCAACAGAAGGCAACTAAGAAAAAACCATAAGCTGAAAAAAAGATGAAATGTAAAAGAGGATACTAAAAGTTGTTTCAGATATATGAAGAATAAAAGAAAGGCAAAAATGGGTATTGGACCACCGCAAAATGGCACTGGAGAGGTAGTAATGGGGGACAAAGAAATGGCAGGTAAGCTTATTAGGTATATTGCCTCTATCTTCACTGTGGAAGACACCAGCAGTAGGCCAGAAATCTGAGAGTATCAGCGGGCAGAAGTGAGTATTGTTGCTGTTACTAAGGAGGAGTGCTTGGGAAGCTTAAAGATCTGAATCAGAGTCAGGTTTAATATCACCAGCATATTTCATGAAGTATAAGCCATTTTGCCTGAGTTCATTGGTTGGGCAGAAGTTGGAGTCCATTACCAAGGATGAGGTTTCACTGTATTTGGAGATACATGATAAATTGGGCCAAAGTCAGCATGGTTTCCTCAAGGAGAGCTGACAAATCTGTTGGAGTTTTTTGAGGAAGTAATAGGCAGGACAGACAAAGTAGAGGATGGTGTTTATTCAAATTTTCAGAAAGCCTTTGACAAGGTACTGCATACAGGGCTCCTTAACACGATAAGATAGTATTACAGGAAAGATACTAATATGGATAGAAGATTAACTGGCAGGAGGCAAATCGTGGGAATAAAGGGGACCTATTCTGATTAGCTGCTGGTTACAAACGGCGTTCCGCAGCAGTAGGTGTTGGCACAGCTTCTTTTCACGTTACATGTCAGTGACGGAATTGATGGCTTTATGGCTAAGTTTGTGACAATAGATGAAGCTAGTTTGCGGGGGCAGGTAGTTTTGAGGAAATGGAGTCTATAAAAGGACTTGGAAAAAGCAGGAGAATGGAAAAATTGAAGGCAGATGGAATATAGTGTAGGGAAGTGTATGGTCATGCACTTTGGTAGAAGGAATAAAGGAGTAGACTATTTTCTAAACAGGAAGACAATTCAAAATCAGAGGTACAAAGGGACTTGGGAGTCCTCATGCAGGATTCCTTAAAGGATAATTTGAAGGTTGAGTCGATGATAAGGAAGGCAATTGCACACTTAGCATTCATTTTGAGAGGTCTGGAATATAAGAGCAAGGATGTAATGCATTGGCAGACT
The DNA here is from genome assembly GCF_030144855.1 of Hypanus sabinus. Classification (NCBI taxonomy): domain Eukaryota; kingdom Metazoa; phylum Chordata; class Chondrichthyes; order Myliobatiformes; family Dasyatidae; genus Hypanus; species Hypanus sabinus. The sequence continues at coordinate 131,667,139 of NC_082714.1, forward strand.
ATATTTGGAGTATTTTAAACAGTTTGGGACTCCTGATCTGAGAAAAGATGTGCTGGCCTTGGAGAGGGTCTAGAGAGGTTCACGAGAATGATTCAGAGAATGAAAGGGTTAACACAAGCGTTTGCAGGCTCTGGGCCTCTGCCCTCTTGAATTTCAGAAGAATGGGAGTGGGGGGAGATCTCATTGAAAACTATTGAATAGTTAAAGGCCAAGGAGGAGTGGAAGTGGAGAGGATGTTTCCAGAAGTGGGTGTCTAGGAGAAGAGAGTACAGCCTCAGAATAGAGGAATTGCCATTTAGATGGTGGTGAATCTGTGGAATTCATTGCCACAGACAACTATGGAGCCCGAGTCATTGGATATATTTAAAGTGGAGTTAGTTTCTTAATTTGTCAGGGTGTCAAGGCAGGTGAATGGAATTCACGATGGAACAGTGGATCAGAATCAATGGATGGAATGGCCTAATTCTGCTGCTATGTCTTATGGTCTTATTAAGGACCTTCACCATCTAGGACATGGCCTCTTCTCAGTGCTCCCATCAAGTCTGAACACACCCTGTTTTAGGGACAACTTCATCCCCTCCGCCATCAGATTTATGAATGGACCATGAATCCCTCCTCATGTTTTGCTCTCCTTTTGCACCACTTATTTATTTTTGATATTGAACAGTACACAGGATCAGGCTCACAATGTTGTGCCAAACCAAATAAATTAGGAATCAAATGGCCAATGAAACTAATCCCTTCTGCCTACACAGTGTAAGTATCCTTCTGTTTCTCACATTCGTATGTCTATCTGGACATCTCTTAAAAATCCCTTGTGCATCTACCTTCACAGCCTTCTCAGACAACATATTTCAGGCAACCCCACTCCTGTAGGGGGGTGGGGGGGGGAATGAGGTTAAAGAACTCACCCCTCATAGCTCCTATGAACTTACCCCCTCACACCTTAAATGCCTTCCCTCTGGTATTAGACATTTCAATTCTGGACAAAAGATGCTGTCGATTCACTCTCTATACTTCTCGTAATCTTGTAAACCCTCTACCAGATGTCCCCTCAGCCTCCGATGCTCCAGAGAAATTAACACAGGTTTGTACAAACTCTCATTACTGCATATGCCCTCTAATTCGGGCTGTACCCTGGTAAACCACTTCAGCACCCTCTCCAGAGCCTCAATAACTTTCCCATAATGGAGTGACCAGAACTATGTGAAATATTCCAGATGCAATCTAACCAGAATTCAAAAAAAGCTGCAGCATAACTTCCCAACTTCCGAACTCCATAGCTCGACTAATAAAGGCAAGCATGCCATATGTTGTCTTAACCACCCAATCAACCTGTGTAACCACTTTGAACTTGGAATCTACGATCCCTCTGCTCATCAGCACTGTTATGGGCTTTGCTCTCAACTGTGCACTGCCTCTTTACATTTAACCTACCCTTCACATTTGGACAGTTTAAACTTCATCTACTATTTTTCCACCATATCTACAACTGATCTTTCTCCTGCTGAATTTTATGCTAATCCTAATCACAACACCACCAATCTTTGTATAATTTGCTATCTTACTAGTAAAGATCTCCTTTTTCACTTGGATCGCGTTATAAACAGCAGAGGTCACAGTACAGGTTCCTTTGCAACACCATTAAACACTGACCTCCATCTTGAATAAGTCCCTTCAACCATTACCCTCTGTTTCGTTGGCAATCCAGTTCTAATTCCAAATGGCCAATGCAGCATGGATCCCATGCATCATAATCTTCTGAATGAGCCTCCCTTTAAGTACCTCGTCAAATCCATGGAGACAATATCCACAGCTGTACCTTTATCAATCACCCTTGTCACTTCACCAAAAGCTCAATCTCGTTAGTAATACGTGATTTGTCCCACAAAAAAACCCAAGCTGTCTCTCCCTAATTAGGCCATGGTTTTCTAAATTTTCATAAAACTTAAAAATTCTCTCCATTAAGTTTCCTACCTTTGCTGTGAGACTCATCAGTCTATAATTTCTAGGATTATTCATAGTTCCATTCTTGAATAATGCAACTTTAGCTTCTTGCCAGTCCTTTGGAACCTCACCTGTGGCTAGGGATGAAATGAAGATATTGGTCAAGGCCTCGGCAATCTCATCTCTTGCCTCTCTCAATAACCTGGAGTATATCGCATCAGGCCCTGGGGATTTATCCACCTCAATATACTTTCAGAGATCCAAAAATACTTCCTCCATTACATTAAAATGGCCTCGCATTTTAATATACTCAGCATTGATATCTCTAACCTCCTCATCCTTTTCCTTGTTAAATACTGATGTAAATATTCATGAAGGACCTCACCCACATCCTCTGCAAGTGTCTTTCCCCCCCCCCCCACCATCCTTGAGTGATCTTACCTTCTCCTGAGTTATCCACATGTACTTGATCTATGTATAGAATAGTGTAGTTCTTCTGTAACCGATGGTAATTATTTTATGTGTTACCCTGTATTGCTGCCGCAAAACAACACATTTTATGATGTATGTCAGCACTAATAATTCTGTTTCTGAACAAATTTAGCCACATTGCAATGGATCCAGAGTTACTTTAAGCTCTGGTTTGGTAAGGATTTTCTTCACTGAAGGATATGAGCAAATTAGGTTGAAGTTTTTATTCCATTACAAACAGTCAACTAAAAATTAGCAAGCACTGGATTTAGAACTGTTATGCTTTGTAAGAAATATCTATTCGTATAGTGTTTAGATGTTGTGGAGGGGTAGCGCATAGAACTCTGAGAATAAGTAATTGTAGGACCTTTAGAGGTATTGATGCAGACTATGAACGACTATCAGTTCTGATTTTGCCATGGGATTGTGTTAGCAATAATGGAATTGGCTTCCATCCAGAATGGAAATATTAAGAGGTATGCACATTAAGGTTAATTTTGCTGAAGGTTGCAGGTAGTTCATGAAAGACAAGGTACAGTATGTTGCCTTTGTCACAATCATTAATGATGTCAATAACTTCAAGCCTGTTTTGGTACTCTGACAGTAATGGAAATGTGTTTGAATAGGTTTAAATGGGAAGTTCCAGCTGAAGGAAATTTGGATATGCAGGGTCACAACAAAGATCTGTGTATACAGTGGGTTGTTTGATTTCTATGTAATGTTTGCATTTGTATGTATGTTGCTCCATTTCGTCAAAGGCAAGTTCCTGTGAAGGAAGATTTTGTATATGCAGGAAGTAAAAATATATTTCACTGCCTTCTGAAGAAACCCACTTTACCCTGTTAATGGCACAGACTTTGCTAAGAGCCAACTAGTAGTTCCCAAGTGAACAGGATGACCTTGAGTGAGTTTTGACACTATCCTGACATTAGCTTCTGAGTATTGCAGAACGTGCCGGAGAATCGAGGCACCCTATGAATTTGCCAATGACACAACTATTGGCAATATTTCAGCTGGTGATGAGGAAGCGTACAGGAGTGAAATAGATCAACTGGTTGAATGGTGTCATAACAGTAACTTTGCACTCAACATCAATAAGACCAAGGAACTGATTGTGGACTTTTTGGCGACATACCTAATCTGCCTAAAGTCCTCATGAAATATAGAAGTGCCTTTTTTGTAATTGTATGCTGTGCCCAGGGTATATTTTCACAGATGTTGACACCTAGGACCTTGAAACTGCTCACTTTTTCCACTGATCGCTCGATGAGGACTAGCACATGTTTCCTTGATTTCCCCTCCCTGCCTGGACATACACCAGAGACCTGTCTTCCCCTCTCCCTCCTCCTCTCATGTCATTGGAGCCAGGGCCTTTAACCTTTTAAATGTCTGGGAGGAGAACTTGTGGATGTGATCTCGGGGTCTGGTTATCTGTTGTGGCCTCCTGCACTTTAAAGATGGATGTAGAATCAAGATCTTAGTTGTTAAGAATCTGTAGTTATACAAGGTATGTTGTAGACCTTGGGCTCACAAAGATTGAGGGCGGAGAGGGAGCATAGTGCACAGGTGGCACGTTGGATTAACAGTCAGATCCAAATCTGTTTTTTTAAATTGATTTAACAACTGCACCACTTTCATCATTATCAGCTTGATGTTTCAATTTGAGTTGTGTTGTTTTCAGCTGTTTGTACTACCATGCCATTTATGTACATGAGGAACTTCTGAACTTTACAGAGCTTAGAACTATAAAATGTGCTGATGTTATTTCAAATAGTTGGTGGGTGTTGCTTTGCTGCATTCTGAAGTTTACTCACATTTTCAAAATCTAGAAATGACAAAGTGAATTGTATAAATTGAATTTGTATACTTTAAGTAGAAATCACTGCTTACTAATTTGCTGATTGTTTATTTCAGGCACTGCTCACTGCTGTGACTTCATCCTACATTGAAATCCATGAAGGAACGATCTTGCAAACGGTCCGGACATGCTACAATATTTACCTTGCTAGTAAAAATTTGATCAATCAAACTACAGCAAAAGCTACTCTCACACAAATGCTTAATGTCATATTTACCAAGATGGAAAATCAAGTGGTATGTGTTTATTATAGTAGTTCTCTATGAGCTGAGCCTTTTTGTTACGCTAAGCACGCATAGTCAAGTTATGCAGACGGGAAAGCACTTCTAATTAAATCGGCTAATTTTGTGTTTGGCTTTTTTAGTTTAATGCTACATATGAGCACCTGCAGGTGCAGGAAATAAAAACAAAATGCTTGGGAAGCTCAGTAGGTTAGGCAGCATCTATGGAAAGAGGAACAATTAATATTCCTTTTTCCACAGATGCTGTTTAATTTGGTAGGTTTTTTAAACATTTTCTGTTTTGGCTTACTGCTTTTCTATTTGTGTGTAGGAAGTGCAAATTAGCTGTACTGTTTTCTTGAGCACTATGGTCAATTCTGGTGCAACAATACATGTTAAAGAAGCTTTTGGAGATGAACAGCAGTCGTGATTTTTTTTTTGCTGTTGTCATCATCCTTCATCCTCGCACTTCCTACCTGTTTCCAAACCTATTCACTAAGAATGTAGGCAAAAAAAAATTATTTGCCACTTGAAACACTTAACTTCAAAACCATTTTCCAGTTTGAAAACTTCTAACAGTTGACAGATATAATTTGTGTCGTGCGCATATATAGCAGTCTTAGAAATACTGGTCAGGTACAGGCTTTCACCATTCTTCACTAGAGAAGTGAATTATGGTTTGTCATTTGGGGGGATAAAAGCAGTATCCTTTAAACATAACAAATCGCTTTACCAAAAGATATCAGGTTTGTTTTGTCATGTCAAATAACATTTATCCAAGTCAAGCTATGTGGAGAATTAATTTTTAAGACATCCAACTGCACCCATCCTAATGGTTGCAGAGTAGAGATACATTTGCAAGAAAAAAGTTAGTGCACACTTTGCATTTACCTGGTTATCTGTATTAATTATTCATAAAATGTGGTCTGATCTTCATCTAAGTCATAATAATAGACCAACACAATCTGCCTAAACTAATAACAAAAGCAATTGTTCCAGTTCTCATCAATACTGAGTACAGCATTTAAACAATCACAATCTAGGTTCAATAAAAGTATGTGAACCTCTGCGATAATGCCTTCTACAAATGCTATTTTCAGATTCACAGTCTAAAGATCTGAGTGTTCATCTGTCCACAGTAAGAAAAATTGTCTACAAATGGGGTGGAATCAGTACTGTTGCTACTCTCCTTAGGAGTGGGCATCCTGCAGAGATCACATCAAGAGCACAATGTGTAATGCTGAAGGAGGTAGAAAAAGAACCCAAGGGTAACAGCAAAGGACCTGCAGTAATCTCTAGAACTTGCTAAAGACTCTGTTCATGAACATTCACTGAACATGAATGGTGTTTATGGAAGGATACCACGATGAAAATAGCTGCTCTCCAAAGAAGAACATTGCTGCATGTCTCAAGTTGGCGAAAGACCACCTAGATGTTCCACAGCACTTCTGGGACAATATTCTGTAGACAAATGAGACTTGGATGATGAGACCAAACTTCTTCTTGCAACTGTACATCTGTACCAAAGAAGGTGTAAGACCCTCCTTTCCTCTGCTAGCCTGCAGGTCACCTTTGGGCAAGGTGTAGCACCTGCTTGGACCCCTCATCAGGGTCATGTGAAAGGATGGAAGCAGGTGGTCGATGGTCATATGAGCAGGAGGTGCATATCACAAGTCCTGGTCATGTGACCACTGACGTCAGGCAGACAATCTTTGAAGAATTGCTGGGTTCACTCATCTTGTAAAGACACTGCCCAGAAGAAGGCAATGGCAAACCAGTTCTGTAGAAAATTTGCCAGGAACATTCATGATCAAGACCATGATTGCCCACGTCATACGACATGGCACATAATGAATGCAAAACAGAAGTGAAACACTTATAGCAGTTTGTTGTTTTTTTTAAAAAAAAAATCCAGCTACTGTTCAACAACATAGTTTTGTGGTGAGCACTTTGCATATAGCTGGTTCTATAAGCACTATTTCTCTTATCACTTCATCAGAATTTTGAAATGTACTGATCTGCATTGTCATGATTGAGCAATTTTCATTTGAAAGTAATGATTTGATTTGAGGAAAGAATGTGCAGCACTGAGCAGAAGTCGTGACAGTGGAAAGGTATAATTCTGTGTGCTTGTTCCTTGGGCAGATGGTAGATGCAGTGTGCATGCTATTAATACTGGTCTATAATATTAATGCTGCATTTAACTGTTTTAAATAGTTTTCCTGTTGGAACTTAACCTACAGGAATCTATTAAAATAAGTTTCATTGGATTTGGAAGCATTTTGCTTGATAAAATAGCTGTTAAAGTTCAAAGTAAACTTATGGTCAAATTACATGTGTGTCACCATATACAACCCAGATATTCAATTTCTTGTGGGGATAATTCAGTAAATCCACAAAAGACCGCTCCAACTTGGGCATCCAGCCAGTGTACAAAAGACACCAAACTGGGCAAATACCAAAAGAAAGTAATAATAATAAACAAATTAGCAATAAATGTCAAGAACCTGAGATGAAGAGTCCTTGAAAGTGAATCCATAGGTTGTGGGAACACTTTAATGATGAGACAAGTGAAGTTGAGTAAATTATTCACTTTGGTTCAGGAGCCTGTTGGTTGAGGCATAATAATTGTTCCCAAACCTGATGGCGGGTCCTGAGGCTCCTGATTGCAGCAGCAAGAACATGCCCTGGGTGTTGGGGAACCCTATGTGCTCAATAATGGGGAGGGCCTTACCCATAATGTACTAGGGCATATTCATTACTTTTTGTAGGATTTTCTGTTCAAGGGCATTGGCATTTCCATAACAGGCAGTGATGCAGCCAGTCAATATACTCTCCTCTGTACATCTATAGAAGTTTGTCAAAGTTGGAGATGCCGCGCTGAATTTTCGCAACTCCTAAGAATGTAGAGGCACTGCTGTAGTTTTTTCTCCCCCATAATTTGACATTATCTAATGTCTTTGCCTCATGTGTAGGTTAAATTCTAAATTGAGGTAATCTGCGAGCAGAGCTGGAAAATTGAACCTTTAACTTATTAGTCTCAAGGTTGTATGTGGTAACATGTAAGTACTTAGATTTTTAAAAAATTGAATTTTTTAATTGTATATCATATTTTGAAGTATAACATTGAACAAAATAGCACTGATATTCTGTGATGTCTCATTGTAAAAGATTGATATAGCACTTAGCCTTGTTGTCCAAGTTGCCTACCTAAGTGCATCTTATTGGCTGAATTTGGCCTATATCCCTGTAAAGCTTTCCTATCTATGTACTTGTTCGAATATCTCTTAGATGTAGTAGGTAATTGCACCGCCTCTACTGACATGTTCAATGAGTGACCTTTGTGTAGAAAAAAATTACCTCTTGCATCCCCTTTAAATCTTTCCTCTTAAATCTTTGCCCTCTCATTTTAGACTTCCTTACTCTGGGGCAAGGACTGTGACCGTTCACCTGATCTATACTCATTATTTTGTATTACTCTATAAGGTCATCTCTCAGCCTCCTATGTTCCAATGGATAGAAGCCCCAGTCTCTCCTTGTAACTCAATTCAGATTTGGCTTTATGTACAACTGATTGGCCATGCCTTTATAACATCTTGTAAAAGTTGCTTAATTACCCAACTCTATCAAGTACAGTGCTGGCCAATGGTTTAGTGACGTCTGCACCAGACTTCGAGCTGAGGAGTCCTGGGTTCAAATCCATTTGTCTCCTTGCACACTTACCATCCTTGCTGGTTTGAGCATCAAGCTAATAACTCAGCCTTGTTTAAAAAAAACAACAGACAAATGCTATGGAAATGGCAAGGTTGCCATCTGAAGTGCCACAAGGCATGTAGTGGGACAATGGTAAGCACAGTGCCATCACTGATGCTTTTTTTTTTATCATTGTTCTTTGTGGAAAAAGTTTTCTTCTGCCGGAATGATTGTTTCAACATGTCTTGGAAAATGATCCTCCAGTGGTTATCTGACTGAATGTTGACTGTGTTATATTTTAAAGGTACAAGAGGCAAAAGACCTTGAGAAAAACAGGCAACAACATAATCTCCGTCCATCATCTGGAACACACAGTTTGGATGGTTCTCCACAACTCAATCAGATAGAAGAGTGTTCGACCAAAATGACGGCCTCTGAAAATGAAGCAGACCAAATAAATACGATGCAAGAGAAAACACAAATTGAATGTGTAGAAATAGAAAATGAAACAATGACAGTTCGTAAAGAAGATGATGTGGAGTCTGAACAATTTTTTGATGCTGCAGGTGTTGATATTTATTCATTTGTTTTGCTTTAGAAACTATAATTTGGGCCCATCTCAGACTTTGAGATCTACTGAGCAACAAAATCTAGTTATAGGTGAGGATGACTACGAAGACCCTATCTTGACTAAACATCTCTTGAGTAGTTCAGTATCATTTTATATACTTATAGTTCCCAAGGAAATAAAACACTTTTGAAAGTAATCATTTTAGCATGAAAGATGCACTTTCCTTTGAACATGGTATTGCCAATTTAAGTTTGCAGCAGAAACTGAGATGGAAGTTACGATTTGCAATATGCATGTAAAGTTTGTAATCATTACGCTTCAGGAATAAACTAGTGTGGCCAATAATGACGTGCTTCAAATCTATGCACTATTATTTAAGTAGCAATATTCCTTGATTTTCTGTTAACGTTAATCATGTCAGTTATAATTTTTATCTTTGGATAGACTTTAATATTTCCTATTTGTCATAGTTAGAGCCTCAATTGTTAGTAAGCCAAATCACTGGTTTATGACTGCTATATTAATTTTAAAGTTCTGTAAGAAAAATTATGGATGAAGTTTAATAGTCAGGCCTTAAGGACATGATCAATAAGCACAGATGTGTTTGAATTAAAAATACTCGGCTCCATTTTAATTTTCTTTGGAGCAAATTTGTGGCACAGTATTTTCCCAAGGTTGGTTGTCCTTGGGTTGACTTGAACTGGTTTATTTTTGTCATATGTACTGAGATGTAGTAAAAGAAACAGTTCTGCATGTCATCTGTACTGATCATTTCACAACATCAGTACGCCGACGTAGCACATGAGAAAAGCAATAACAAAATGCAGAATATACTGTTTGTCTAGTGCAGGTAGACACCAAGGTGCAAGGCCCACAGTGAAGTAGATTGGGAGATCAAGTTAAACTTTATGTACAAGAAGTTCATTCATGAGTCATACAGTGACAATATGGAAGCTGTCTATGGGCTTGGCTGTGTAGGTGTTCAAGGTTTAAAATCTTCTGACCAATGGAAGTGGGGTAGAAGAGAGAATGACTGAAGTGCAAGGGTCTTTTCAATAGTTGTTCTACGTTTTCCACTGGCTTGAGAAAGATGCCAGTCAGTGGAGGTGAGGCTGGCCTTCGTGATGGAATGAGGTGTATCCACAGCACTACATTTTTTAATGTCGAACAGGGTAGTTGCCACACTAAGGTGTGATGAAAATAGACAGTATGCTACTATGGTGCAACTATAAAATTTGGTGATGGTCTATGGGGACATGCAAAATTTCCTTTTGCCTTCTGAGGAAGTAGAAATGTTGGTGTGGTTTTTTGTTTTTTTTTGTCCATATTATCTGCATGGTTGTTTCAGGACAAACTGTTGAGTTTTAACATAGCCTTATTAGTTTATAGCCGATGTTCCCTCTAATTTGTAATGACCAGTGTGTGCAAAAATCTTGTGCTGTGCAATTTTTTGCCCAGTGACGACAACATGTGCGCCCTGAATTTTTAAATGGGAGTAAACTTGAAGCTATTCTAAGCATAAAAACAGCAGTATAAATAAGCCTGGTCTAAAATCTGTAGACAAATCATCACAAACTCCATGTTGTCCACGCCATCTGCATTAAAAACCAGAAAAGGAAATGTGATTGTGTACAATTGTAAAATATACTTAACATGCCAACAAGATGGAGGGTGACAACCTTTCATGTGCAGTTCAAATTCCTTTGTGCACTGGTAGCAAAAGATGTGTGCGCATGCGCACCTTGGAGGAAACATTGCTTATAGCTATTCTTGATTTTTGCCGGCGCTGTTCAGCCCAAAATTATGTTTATTTAGCCTAGGCCTGTTATTAGCTCCTGAGGAGCATTAACAGATTTAATAGCTAAGCATTGTTTGATATATGTGAAACTTTTTCTGGTGCTATCATTTGTTCAGAGTCATAGTTGTATGGCACAGAAAATGGCCCTTATTTGCCGATATACCTTGTTCCCATTTGTTTAAGTTAGGGCCACATCCTTTGATACTTTGCTTAATTCAGTGCTTATCTGAATATTTATTAAATGTAGTTATTGTGTCTATTTCCAACACATTGTATGTACGTGTATATAAATAATATTTAAAATAAAACATTCCCCTCAAATCTCTTTTAAAAATCCTTTTACTTTACATCTGTGCTCTCTTGTTTGTGAAACTTCTACCTAAAGTGCCTGTGCCTTTTATTTTACTGTATACACTTCTATCAGGTTCCCCCCTCATTCTTCACTCAAAGAGAAGCGAATCCAGCATATCCACTCTGTCCCTATATCAAGTCATCCAATCCAGGCATCATGCTGGTGAATCTCCTCTGCACTTTCTCCAGTGTAGCAACATTCTTCCTGAACTGCATGCAATACATGAAGTGCAGTCTTAGCAAGGTTTTGTAATGTTTCAATGTAACACCCAAATTCTATATTCTATTTTCCTATCTCTGAACGCAAGCATGCCATATGTCTTCAACACCGTTTCTACCTGTGCAGATTGGAACTCCCAAGTCTTTCTATCAATCAACATTCCCTGGGGTCCTATCCCTGTTTGATTTCCAAAACACAGCACCTTTTACTTGGTGTACATTTGTACATGTAGATAAATTACATGGAGTAGTATCCTTGTTTTTAATTTGTGTGTCACTTCAAAATTTCAATACTATTATACTTTTGTGAACTAAAGTAAGCTATGTATTTTGTTTCAGCCAAAGTTTTTGTTATTGCATACTCTAATTTTATTGTCTAACTTTAGGCATTTTGAGTGAAAATCATGAAGAAAATGTGAATGTGGAGGAGATCGTGGGACAAATATTGGAGGAAATGGTGGCCATCGTGACGAAAGGTAGTCCAAGACATCTTGAAATTAATTTAGCTTGGTGCTGTGGATGATATCAATAGATCTACAGCTGTGCAGTACGTGTACAAAGTTCGTAAAGTAGAATCATAAAAAGGTAACTACAGATACATTTGAGTAGATCTGTCAAATTTGATTGGAAGCGGATACCAGCAGGCATGAGGGTAGAGAAGCAATAGCTGGAGCTTCTGCAGTAACTTAGAAGATGCAGGATCGGTTTGCTCAAAGAAGGATAAGTGTTCTAAAGAGGATGAAGCAACTGTGGCTGACAAGGGAAGTCAAAGACAGTATGAAAGAAAGGACATACAATATAGCAACAAATTTGGGAAGCTTTTGAAAACCAAAGGAAAGCAACTAAAAAGCAATATGTGGAGAAAAGATAAAATATGAAGGTAAGCTTTCGAAGAGGCTATCAAAAGCTTTTTCAAATAGTAAAAGAGAGGCAAGGGTGGACATCAGATTGCTGGATAATAATGCTGGAGTGGGAGTAATAAGGATAAATTAGCATTACAAAACTGAATAGGTATTTTGCATCAGTATTCACTGTGGACAGCACCAGCACCATGCTGGAAATTTGAGCACCAGGAAGGCAAAAGTGAGTGTAGTCATTATTAGTAAGGTAAAGTTGCTTGGTAAGCTGAAGGGTCTGAAGGTAGATAAGTCACCTGGAACAGATGGACTATACCCTGGAGTTTTGAAAGAGGTAGCTGAAGAGGTTGTAGTGTACAGAGATGTAGCGGCTTCTCTGGCTCCCAATAATGGTGCTTTTGTTTTTCAAAGCTGGAGTAGTAGTCATTTTGTTCTCCTTAACACTTAGGTATTCAGAAATGACAAATAATCTTGAGTCTTGAAATAGTAAAAAAAATCACGATTCTGGAAAAGTTGAGGAATGGAAAATCACAAATGTATCTCCACACTTGAAAAAGGGAGTGAAGCAAAAGACAGGAAATTATAAGCCAGTTATCCTGATACAAGTCATTGGGAGGATGTTGGAGTCCATTATTGAGAATGAGGTCTTGGCACGTGGGAGGCACACGATGAAACAGACTGAAATCAGCATGGTTTCCTTAAGGGAAAATATTGCCTTTACATGTCTGTTGGAGTTGTTTTGGGAAGTAACAGGCAGGATAATAAAGGAGAGTCGATAGATGTTGTTTACTGTAATTTTCAGAATGTCTTTGACTAGATGCTGCACATGAGGGTACTTAAGTTCAGAACACATGCTATTACAAGAAAGATACCAGCATGGACAGAAGATTAAATATCTGGCAGAAGGAAAGAGTGTGAATAAAGGGACCTTTTTTGGTTGGCTTCTGGGAACTAGTGGTGTTCCAGAGGGGTCTGTATTGGGTCCAGTGCTTTTCATGTTATATAATAATGATGTGGATGTTGCAGATGGCACAGTTACTGTTGAGCAGGGAATCTGCAGAAGGACTTGGAAAGATCAGGGAAATGGGCATAGTGGCAGATAGTGCAGTGGCAGTGCAGGAAAGTATATGGTAATACTCTTCGATTGAAGGAATAAAGGCAAAGATGAATTTCTAACTGGATTGCAAAGGGATTTGGGATCACTAGTGCAGAATTCCATAAAGTTTAACTTGTGGATTGAATCAGTAGTAAGGAACGCAAATGTAATTTTAGTATTCATTTCAAGAGGACTAGAATAGAAAAGCAAGGATGTAAAGCTGAGGCTTTATAAGGCATTGGTCAGACAACATTCTGAGTATTATGAACAGTTTTGGGTCCCATATCTAAGAAAGGATATGGCATTGGAGAAGGTTCAGAGTAGATTTGTATGAATCATTCCAGGAATGAAAGGGCTAACATAAGAGCATTTGTTGACTCTGGGCTTGTACTCACTGGTTTAGAAAAATTTAAACCTATCGAATATTGAAATGCCTAGATAGAGTGGATGTGGAAATGATGCTTCCAATAGCGAGTCTAGGATCAGAGGGAACAAATGCAGAATACAAGGATATCCCCTTAGAACAGATGGGGAATTATTTTAGCCAAAGGGTGATGAATCTGGCAAACTAACTGTCACAGATAACTTGGATGCCAAGTTAATGGATATATTTAAAGTGCAGATTGATTGACCTTGATTAGTAAAGTCATTAAAGATTACTAGGTGAAAGAAGGAGAATGGGGTTGAGAGGAAAAATAAATTAGCCATGGTTGAATGACAGAGCAGACTCAATGGACTGAATGGCTAATTCTGCCCTCATGTCTTATGGTCTAAGACCAATTTGTTTCCTGTCAATACAGAATCCTGAGCTATTTTCCTAGTTAAGTATATTTTCCACAAGCACGCAGGTTGCTCTTTTATTTTGCAGATTTAAATTAGCTTTTAAGTAACAGACACTCTCCACTATCTTTAACTGATCAGCTTAAAACCAGAAATGGATCTGAATAAGCAAAGGAAATGGAGAGTAATAGGCCTTTAGTAAATGATTGTTTTCAATAGATCAATGTAATTTTTGTGTTTTCATTAACTTGGTTTGGAGCTGTCTAAACAGTCAGGTGCTCAAACGAGTTAATTTGTCTGCACTAGTTGCTGACAAATGGATATATTACAAGAGTTCAGCAAACATTTACTCACAGATTGTACAAGGAAACATATTTGCCTAATATTTAATTGGGACCGTTTTTCAAAATAAATGTAAAACAGTTTGGTGTTCATCAAGTCACCCAGACTATGGAAAGAACAATGTTGACTTTTCACATCATTGATCTGTTTTTTAGGCAGCATTTTGATCAAAGGTTTTTGAAATGTTAATTCTGTTTCTCTTCACATTTGCTGCCTGAACTGCTGAATAGTTCTAGCATTTCCTGTTTATTTCGCATTTTCAATATTGGCAATAATCTGCTTTGATATTTTCAATTAATCTGGAACATTTTTCTTAAGTTGTGGCTACTCTTCATGTTAATATTTCTTGCCTATTTCTAATTCATCTTGAACGTAAAGATTTCTGCACTATTTCAATGATTAATTGAATGAACCAAGCTGTCATATACAACATGGGAGCCACTATACCATCTCGTCTATGCTGCTAAGATATCAAACTGACCAGGTCCCATTTGGTTGCATTTTATTCATATCCCTCTAAACCATTTTTTTATCCATGTACAGTATTGTGCAAAAGGCAAGCATAGCAAGCACTGCCTACAACACCCTTTCTGCCTGTGTCACCACTTTCTGAGAGCTATGTACCTGTGCCCCTGCTCTCTGCTGCACAATACTTTGCAGGACTCTAATATAATTCTTTATAAATTACAATAAAAAGTATATGTAGTTTTATTTGGCAAACACGAGGAAATCTGCAGATGCTGGAAATTCAAGCAACACACACAAAATGCTGGAGGAACTCAGCAGGCCAGGCAGCATCTATTGGGGGGGGGGGGGGGGGTGGGGGGAAGGGAAGTACAGTTGACATTTTGGGCCAGAACCTTTTGGCAAGACACAGTTTATCTAGCATCTATCTTTCTGACACCCTTCTGGTTTCAGCCCTGTAGTCTGAAAAACAATTCTCCACTGCTACTATGTCTCCTTCTGCCACTCCAATTTTGTATTCAGTTCGCTAGTTCATCTTGGTTCCCCTGTAGTCTAATCTTCCAGACTAGACTACCATGTGGGACGAGATCAAAGTTTTTTTTAATGTGGAATCACATATTAGGTGACAATAGCAGGTTTCCTTCATAGGAATTAAAGAGCTAATGAGGTTGTGTGTTTTGCAATAATCCAGTATTATTATGTAAGATCTGCATTTAAATCTTAAATACTAGAATTTACTTTCTTCTGCTTTTGATTGGACGTGGCACGTTAGCATAATGGTTAGCACAATGTTTTACAGTACAGATGATGCGGTGTTTGTATGTTCTCACTGTGGCCCTACGGGTTTCCTCTGGGTGCTCCAGGTTCCTTCCACAGTCCAAAAACACACTGGTTGGTAGGGTAATTGGTCATTGTAAATTGTCCAGTGATTAGGCTGGGATTAAATCGGAGATTGCTGGGCAGTATGGCTCAAAGTGCCAGAAGGGTCTATTCCATGTTGTATCTCAATAAATAAATTAATATCTTTATTTCAGTAGCCTTCTTGCTGCTTGGCCATTAATTTGACTCTTAGTTCTGCCATCCTCATTATTTCCCTGGCAAGCACAATGATTTCTCAAGCTGGTTGAACGCAACAGGTCGGGCAGCATCTGTTGAAATGAGCAGTCAACATTTCGGGCCAAGACCCTTCGTCAGAGCACATGATGAACACGTGAGTCCTGACGAAGGGTCTCGGCCCAAAACGTTGACTGCTCATTTCAACGGATGCTGCCCGACCTGCTGAGTTCATCCAGCTTGTTTGTACGTCTTGATTTGACCACAGCACCTGCAGTGTACTTTGTGTTTACAATTATTTATCAGTTGTTGAAGAAGCTGCATGTTTTCTTGTTCAAGAGACAGAATTAAAAACTGATGGAACTCCAGAGATGACATCACAAAATCAAGTAGCTGTAGAATGCAATGAACACCTGCAACCTAATGGTATCCCTGAAGAATCACTTCAAGTGCATGATAGCAGTTCAGTAACTGTTAGAAAATCTGTACCCGATTGTGATGTCCAGGTAAATAACTTAAGAATTGTTTCTCATTAGAATCCAAAGCAACCTCTTTTTGGAGAATTTCAAAGTGTCGTTTTTATAGTTTCTTTGCTAGAGATGTAGTTCTGTCTGGTATAATAATTGACCAAAAAAAAATGCAAGTATAACTTTGCTTCATTTTGGCCTGAACTAGGGAGGGAGAAAATGTTATTTGATACAACTGGCGGAGAAATAGGAAAGCAAAACACACAAAATGCTTGTGGAACTCGGAAGGTCAGGCAGCATCTATGCAAATGAATAAACAGTCAAATGTTTTAGGCTGAGACCTTATTTCGGATTGGAAAGGAAGGGAGGAAAGCATCAGAATAAAGAAGTGGTGGGAGGAGAAGGAGGATAACAAGAAAGCGATAGGTGAAGCCAGGTGGGTAGGAAAAGTAAATGGCTGGAGAGGATGGAATCGAAAAGGAAAGCAGAGTGGCCCGTAGGTGAAAGGAAAGGAGGAGGGGACCCAGGGGAAGTGATAGGCAGGTGAGAAGAGGCACCAGTCCAGTTTGGGGAATAGAAGATGAGGGGAGAGGGAGAGGAAAATTATTTTACCAGGAGGAGAAACTGATATTTATGCCACCAGGTTGGAGGCTATCCAGACGGAATAAAAGGTGTTGCTCCTCCGCCCTGAAGGTGGCCTCATTGTGGCACAGGAGAAGGGAATGGGAATAATGTTTGGCCACCGGGAAGTTCCGCTTTTGCTGATGAAACAGAGGTAGTCCCCCAATTTACAGCGAGTCTCATCAACGTAGAGAAGGTGGCATTGGGAGCACCAGACACAATAGGCAACTCCAGCAGATTCACAGATAAAATGTTGCCTCACTTGAAAGGACTGTTTGGGGCCCTGAATAAAGGTAAGGCAGGAGGTGTAGCACTTTGGCTACTTACAGGGATAAGTGCCGGGAGGGAGATGAGTGGGGAGGGACGAATGGACAAGGGAATCATGCAGGGAGCAATCACTGCAGGAAGTCGAGAGAGGGGAGGGGAGTTAAAGATAGATTTGGTAGGTTCCATTTGGTGGAAGTCGAGGAGAATAATATGTTAGAGGCAGAGGTTCGTGAGGTGGTAGGTAAGGACGTTGATCACTGTTAAGGCAGCGGAAAGATGGGGTGAGCGAGGATGCTCAAGAAATAGAGGAGATGTGGGTGAGAGCAGCATCAATGGTGGAGGAAGGGAAACCTGTTCTTTGAAGGATGAGGAAATCTCTGATGTTGGAAAGGAAAGCCGTATCCCAGGAATAGATCAGGCAGAGATGAAGGAGCAGAGAAAATGGAATAGCTTTTTTACAGAAGACAGAGTGCAAGGAGGGATAGTCAAGAGAACAGTGGAAATCGGTAGGTTTATAGAAGATGTTGGTTGATAATTTGACTCCAAAGGTGGAGATAGAAATCAAGAACGGGGAGGGTGGTGTCATGAATGGGCAGTTTTCTTAAGGTAAAAGATATCCTCTATAAATAATGGTCGACTCTGATAAAATTGTTCTTTTTTACTTTTATGAGTGCATTGCCCAAGTCTTATTCACAATTGGTCACTTGCACTGATATGAGACTCTAGTCAAATGTAAATCTATGTATTTGGAGTTTTGGTATGGGGAAAGTGAACATGAATAAGTTTGGAGTTAATTAAATCCTATGGATCCTTTTGTTTAAGCTGAGCAGTTGCAGTTTGCACATGTAAGCATTTCAACCATGAGATTCCTATCAAGAATTTTCCAAAAACTAGAAATTGCTTTCCAGTCTTTACAAGATGGGATGCACTTTTGTTAGTGGCAGATTCAAATATTTGATTTTTTTTTTTAACATCTGCAATTGCTATATAATTTCTAGTCAATCTTAGTCATTGTAGAAGTTTTACTGAATAAGCTGATGGGTTCATTTTTGAACTTTGAGTATCACGCTTATCAGGATCCTGTCTTAAGTGGTATTAGAACTTGATACTTGATCCCATTTTGCCTTTCAGACTCGCCTGGTCTTCTCATGATCATATTCCATTTAAATTTACATAAGTTCAAAGACAAGTTTATAATCTCATCATTGTGTGCTGTTTAAACTGCTGCATCCTGTTTGCTAATTTCATCCTCTTTCATCCCATTTGACCTATCTGCCTTTGGCATCTTGCATAGATAAAATGAGGAAAAGTTTCTTATTATATCTTCTGTAGTCTTGAATATAGCAATTTGTAATATTGATTCAGTTTTTCTTTGAGTTTGGCTAGATCTGCTTGCATTCCCTGTAGCTTTATGTTTGATGGATTTTACATTCCTTTGTGTTTTCTTTCTCAGCTAAATTTCATCAGCAAGCTATGTTGTTTGTTTTATTCATCCATCCCCACCCATTTTCTCTTTTCCCGGATCTGGTGAAGGGTCTTCATCCTGAATTGTCAGCTTCAGTTTCTCTTTCCACAGACGCTGCCTGGCCTGCTGAGTGTTTCCATCATTTTGCTACCTAATTGTAAACTTCAGATAATACAGTTTTTGATAGTCATTAATTGAGCATTTTTTCAGCAATGCTGCGGTGTATGCTGAGCTTAAATCTAGATCAATATATTTTTGGCATGGATGGACTATTTAGTGTTATTTATTGCCTGGATATTTTGTGATAAGTTGTCCATTTACAGTTTTATGTTAAAATTTATTTAGGCCAAAGTCAAATTAGAAGACAGTGTAATTTTAGTTCACGCTATTGCTCCTGACCATGTTTAAAATCTTCACTGAAACTATATAAGGCTTGTTCCTTTTCTTTTACATCTCCATTCTCAAAATATTAAAGAAGTTTTGCCATTGAAATTTTAAATAGCAGTATTTCAATATCTTACAATGTCTATTTTGTCCTCAAAGGTTCTTTGCCCAAAAAGTCAAAGTTCAAAATGCACTTATTATCAATGTATATATTATGCAACCTTGAGATTTATCTCCTAACAGACAGCCATGATACAAAGAAATTTTTTTTTTAAAGTCAAACACCCAGTGTACTGAAGAAAAACAAATCATGCAAACAATAAACACAAGCAAATAGTATTATGAACTGAAGTCCACAGAGTCTGTCCCGACCTTTAGTTCAGTGCAGGCTGAACTGACTCACCCCTCGTTTCAGGCCCCGATGCTCTGACCTTTTCAATCAAGCCCAATGCCTGAATCATCATCCAAACATCCACTTCTGTTGCTTCAATACTCTCTGGGGCCTGGAGCCCGCTGCCTCGATTCGGCCTGTACCCAACCTTTCCAATTCAGCCCGTGGCTTAAATCAGTAGAACCTCGGGTCTTTCTCACTCTCAGTGACAGGCCCGCTGCCTAACCTTACCTCAGTTCTGTCACATTGAATTGCCTCTAAGCATCCACTATTTATTCATTTCCATAGATGTTACCTGACCTGAGTTCCTGCAGCATTTTGCATATGTTCCTTCGGATTTCTAGCTTTAGCAGACTTTCATGTGTCTATTTTAATGGTTGATTTTATTCTGATTCTTAACTTTTGAAGATTTTTCCTTCTTGGTCAGGAAGAAAGTGTGAAGTTACTGGCTATTTAAAAAAACATGATAAGGGACAATTGAGTAATCTAACTAAAGCAGTTGTATTAACACATCACTTTTTCCTTTTGGTTCAAGGAAACTGAAGCTTTAGTGCCGCCACCTGTCAATGCTAAATTTTCCCACGTTTTGCAGAAAGATGCATTTTTGGTTTTCAGATCACTTTGCAAGCTTTCTATGAAGCCATTAAGTGATGGACCTCCTGATCCAAAGTAAGTCATTGACCTAATGTTGGAAAAAATAGTAATATGAAATAAAGTATTGTGTACTTTACAAACAGACTTATTTCGCAAAATTGATGGGGGAAATAGTAGAGAAATAATTGATGGTTATATGGATGTTTGTGAGAACAGTCTTGAGTTCCATTTGTCTACAATACTGCAAAATTGTTCCCCTTCATCTCCAATTTTTGAAAGAACCAAAAAAAATTGCTAATGTTGTTGGGAGTTCCTCATTGAAATTCATCATGGGTCATGTAGTTGTTGGGTTAAGTTGGTTCATGCAAATATATCATATCTTGCCATTTACATTAATGGTACAATTTGAGATTTAGACTCTAGTAAGGCTTGAGTGAATCAGTCAAGTCCTCTTAAATTATTCCAACTAGCAGTGAATTTAGTTTTGAAATTTTACTTTAACCTTTGTTTGTCGGTATTGCTTACTGAGTACAGTAGATTCCAGTTAACTGGTCCATCAGTTAATCAGGGCAGTAGCTTATTTGGGACAACTCTTAAAGAACAAAAACTATTTGAGAAAATATCTGAGATGCCCTTCATTTATTTGGGACATCATGCTGCTCAACAGACAAGAGACTGTTGCCAAACTGCTTCTAACTGACATCAGTCATGTGCATTTGTGTGGCTGTTGAATACTACATGCTAAGAGCAAACACATTTTAAAATAGTACCAGCTGTGTGTGTTTGAGTTCAAAAAGCCATGATTTTTGTCACTGATAGTGAGAAATAGAGGACAATTCAGAGTGCAAACACGATGAAATCTGCAGATGCTGGAAATTCAAACACCACCACACACAAAATGCCAGTGGAACACAGCAGGCCAGGCAGCATCTATAGGGAGAAGTGCTGTCGACATTAAGGGTCTCGGCCTGAAACGTCAACAGCGCTTCTCCCTATAAATGCTGCCTGGCCTGCTGAGGACAATTCAGAGCTGTTTTTGGTCACTGTGGGTTTAAGCACTTAGGCTTGGAGATGCCAGAAGCAGCTGAGGGTGAAAATGAAACTGTTTCATTAGTTCAGCAGTATTTGAAGGTATCAACAACTATCTTGAATGTTACAATGAAAATGAAGGTTTGGAGAATGCAATTGTATGAAGGCAGTCCATTATCTGCATTTGGTGTCTGCTGATTTTGTTCATTTACAGTTAATCAAAAGAACATGCCAGCATACACTAGATGAATTCCTCTTCCTAACTATCAGGAACTAATACAGATTAATGGTACTGTAGTAGCATCGGTAGTATTTGAATTTGTTCTGTATTTCACTTAATTGCATAATTTGTTACTCAGTTAAATGGTGCTATAATTTGTCTTCTCTACAACTATTTCCAAGAAATTTTGCCTAATTGGGGCCGCTGCTTAAATGAGTCAAAATGCACTGGTCCCAATGTGGGCCAAGCAACCAGAATCCACCATTTGAATTTGCATTTTGTTTGTGTTGCAAGGTAATATTTTCTTTGATTCACAAATAATTTGACACCCAATATTACATATGTACATTCCATACCCTGCTATTTATGCATGGATGACTTTCAAACGTTCATGATAACAATTAACAAACCCTCTGTATTGGAATGTTTTCAATTAAAAAAAAAATGCAGGAAGTCCTTGGCAGGTCAAGTTTTATCTGTGAAAAGAGAAATGGAGTTAATGTTTTAGTTTGAAGGTCCTTCATCTGAACAGGACTGTAGATTGTTCTTTTGTTGTTTTCCTCTTTGGGTGTTTCATTATTTTCTTATGCCTTTACCTCATTTAACTTTGTGTTTTCATTCCCTATATCTTAAGTTCTTAGGCCTTCTGTTTCTCTTTTTCGACCCTCATTTTAGTATTATATCTTTCTGTTCCAATTCTGAGGAGGAAACAAATTACTTGTGCAGATATTCTTGTAGTCTGCAGTAGCATTTCACCCCAGCAGCTGCATGCTTGCAATGGAGTAGAGTCTTTGAGAGGTCTAATTATACAGAGGTTAAGAGAATGGAAGACTAAGCTTTGTTACCCACACCTAGAACTTGAGTGCATTTGGGATGTGGAAAGATGTACGGTCTTCTCCTATCATTTCGTATTTCCCCCTCCCCCCTCCTACTTTCAAATCTCTTAGTATCTCTCCTTTCAGTTAGTCCTGACGAAGGGTCACGGCCTGAAACGTCGACAGTGCTTCTCCTTATAGATGCTGCCTGGCCTGCTGTGTTCCACCAGCATTTTGTGTGTTGTTTGAATTTCCAGCATCTGCAGATTTCCTGGTGTTAGCTATATTGCCCACATTGTTTCTTGTCACCATTCCTTGCACACTCTCTATAATGTTCTATTCCATATCTTCTTGCCTTTGCTTGAAGTTAGCATCTGGAGAGCTGGGGTGAAGGGTGGAAAGCCAAGAGTTATGAAGGGAGAGGGAGAATAAAGAAAGTGAAAAGGAAGGGGCTAAAGGTAAAAGTCATATATTAAGGGGAGAAATCTGAGAAGCTGGAAGTTTGATCTTTCAGCATGATTATTTGTATGCTGTACCACTATTTACATTTTCTACAAACTTTAAATTTTACAAGGTATTAGAAGGAAAAGCAGATATGTCAAATTCTTTTCCACCTGTTGTAGGTGTAATATTCTAGCACTTCATGAACCAATTTTTGGTTACTTTATAGGCCTTTGAACCATATACAGTGCCAAGTAAAAGTGTTCACCCCCCAACCCTTTGTTCACATAAGTGTGTATTACAACCAGGGATTTTGATCAATTTAACTGAGATTTTTTTATTTGTGGATCACGTCCTCTTTTTTTTCACAGTAGATCCCAAAAAATAGTAGAGTCCACAAATTAGGAAAAACTAAAATTTCAAAAACTGAAATGTCAGCAGTTCAAAATTATTCATCCCCCTTTGCTCAGTACTTAGTTGAACCACCCCTTGCAGCTCTTACAGCCAGTAGTATTTTTGGATAAGTCTCCTTTAGCTCTGCATGACATGGTGGAGCAAGATTTGCCCACTCCTTGCAAAATTGTTCAAGTTGTGCCCGTTAGTTGTGGAGGGGCATTGGACAGCACTCTTGAGGTTTTAAAAGAGATGTTCGATCAGGTTAAGACTCTGACTGGGCCACTCAAGGACATGAACTTTCTTTTGAAATACCTTCATGGTTGCTCTGGCAGTGTGCTTGAGGTTATAGTCCTGCTGAAAGACTTAACTTCCTCCCCAGTTTAAGCTTTCTGGCAAAGACTAGCAGGTTTTTATCTAGGACTTCTCTGGATTTAGCAGCATTCCTCTTCCTTTCAATCCTAACCAAATTTTCAGTCTCTGCTGATAAAAAGCATTCCCATACATGATGTGTCCACCACCATACTTTACAGTAGGGTTGATGTTACCTAGCTGATGCATAGTATTAGATTTATGCCATATGTACTGCTCAATGTTGAGGCCAAATGTTCCACTTTCATCTGATCACAAGACTTCTAAGTGGCTCTTTGCCAAGTCTTTTTGGGCAAGGATATATACTGTTTTTTTTTAGCCAGGGCTTCTTCCAAAGATTCAAAGTATATATAAATTACACAAAGTTGTCTGTTTACAGGCGGCATTAAAGAAAGAAACCTATGAGAAACCAATTATAAAAAAATAGAGACCTACACCCAATGCAGAGAGAAAGAGAAAAAACACATCATGCAAACAATAGAAGTGAGCAACAGCATTCCAATCCAACTTGAGTCCTTGGGTTCAGAGCAGCCTGAAGTAGGTCCAAAGCTTCAGGTCTCAATTCATATTAGCGAGGTAAATCGCCACGAAGCTTGCAGACCTGAAGCACAGTAGCCGGCACAGTCTCCCAGCCTCAGCATGAAATCGACCTAACCTTCACTTCCTGTCCCAACATCCTGCCTTTCAAGACTACCTGGGCCAGCGTTTACAGTGTCCAAACAGTGAATTGGGGCCCTGACACAGCAGTATGCTCTGGGCTTAGACCTCACCACCCAGCTCGAAGCAGTTCTTAACCTCTCCAAATTGGCTTGGTGCTTATAGCAAACCAGCATTGCACCCGGGTTGGTTAGGCATCAAAACTGTTCCACCTCGATGACAACTTTCTAAATTGCTCACTTCATCTGCGACCCGCCCCCCCCCCCCCATCTCCAACACGTCACGCTTCATCTTTGCAACCCACCACCACTGCTGCTCATCCTTCCAATTACTTCTGCCTCTTCATTATTTGCAGTGATAGCTTACCATAATTGAGAAGAGGAGTTGTTTTAGTCGAATTTCTTGCCTTTCAAACTACCAGTAAGTTGTTGCTAGCCTTCAGTAGCACCATTTTAAACCAGAAGGTCGTTGCCACTCTTCCGTAAATACCCTTTTTGTGCAAGGCCTGAGGAATTGTGGAGTCACAAATCTCATCTCTAGTTGCAGCCACTGACTTCTGCAGCTTCCTCACAGCGACCTTGTGTATAATAGCCTCTCTTACAAGCCCCTTCACTTCCATCGACTAAACTAAGAGGAGCAGCTAACCTAGGCAGTGTGGCTGAGTTTTCATTATTTTTCCACTTTTCACAGTGGAATGTATTAGGGTTTGACGTACGTTCAATGCCTTGGAGATGGTTTTGTCCAGATTTATGATTCTCTATTATCATTTCCCTGGCTTGTTTTGAATGCTATTTTTGTCTTCATTTTGGTCTCGTCTGTTGAAAATATACCTTACTATTGGACCTTATAGAGAGATGGGGTATTTATTCTTACGAATTTATTGAAAACAGGTGATCCTCCAATTTTCTACATCCACATATTAGGTGTGTTGTTGATAAGGGAATGTAGAGTATCGCACCTGAGGAAAGTTAGTGTAGTAATTACAAAGGGGATGTATACTATTTCAGCGTCACAATTTGGTTTTTAATTTTTGGTAAATTGTTGACAGGTTTTGGAATTTCTCTTTTGATTTGACATGGTGCACAATGTTTTGTATCCTACTTCAATATATTTTAAATTTAGTAAATGAGACAATAAAGTGTGAAAATAATTATGGGAGATAAATACTTTTTCAAGGCACTGTAGGTAGTCTTCAAAATGATTTGACCCTTTAGGGTTATATTCTGTTACTGACTATATGAGACCAGCCAGCTGGTTTCTTCAAAAATGTAGCTTTTACATCTATTATTTCTGAATTTGGAAAATATGACAAATAGTTTAAATACCATACTTGATGGCACAAAGCTTATTCTGAGTGCATACTAATGCTAATAATGGGAATCTGTTGATTAAACAGATGCTTTCTTTAAAAAATCATATTCAGGAAAATGATGCCTTACATGCATTTTTAAGACTGGCCTTAAGTAATGTGAAATAATGTGATTTTGGTTTGATATTTAATCATAATATGCAGGATTATGTTTTTTTCCCCTCAAACTTTCAAGGTCTCATGAGCTGCGGTCAAAAATAATTTCACTGCAACTACTTCTGTCAGTTCTTCAAAATGCTGGTCCAGTCTTCAAAACGAATGATATGTTTATCACTGCAATTAAGCAGTATCTTTGTGTGGCCCTGTCCAAAAATGGAGTGTCTGGTGTGCCAGATGTCTTTGAACTCTCACTTGCTATTTTTCTCACTCTGCTTTCACACTTCAAGATCCACCTGAAAATGCAGATCGAGGTATGGCATCATTGTCTGTTATGTTAAAGGTGGAAGGGTGAACTCTTCCAAGCGTGTTTGTGTGAAGTCAAAATAAATGACTGTCATATCTTAGTGTTTTTTTCCTGCTGTTAAGTAGTTATAATATCACCTAATTGCTAAAGAGTTCCCTGTGTGGCACATTGTTGGATTCAAAAGCATAAAACTTCATTTGGGTATCTGGCATTTTCTGATCACCTGTACCAGCCTAACTACTAAACAGATTATTAAAGATGACACTATAAAATTAAGAACTGATTTTAATTAAATTTTATAACACCGAGTCAAACCATTGAGGAGGATGTGAAATTTCAAATTGATTCAGCATCTATATTGGAAATACTCCAATTTTCTTAAGCATTGAAACAAATTCTAATAATGCTAACCAAAAGAAAGGAGGAAATTATGAAGACTAATTAATCAGGACCTCTGGTAAAATCTGGGTAAATGGAAATTTATCAAAATATCATGAATTCAGTCATGTGTATGTGATAGGTTCATTTGATGTTGCATATTACCTTGGAGTTTTATAAGTACTTGAAGGCTAAAGTTATTGTCCATGGTGTTATATAACTACACAGGTATTTTATTCCTTGCGTGAGGGAAAAATTTAGTGTGAGGTTAACTCTTAATCTTTGTACTTGCTCAGGGAGGTTATTTACTTTGTGGCTTTTGTTGCGATGCTGTGATCCATTTTGCAATTGCCTACCAACTTTATTCACAATTCAATTGAATCTCTTGAGGTTTCAATCTAACTGACTTTGATGTCTAATAAATTTGGCTAACCTTTTAATATAACTTCTAGAATTAAACCTTTGCAGAACGAGTGCTGTTCATTCTTCTGTTTGAAAAATGAGCTGCAGCAAATTTTGATCCTTTCGAAAATTATGCTGAATTTAAATACTTCAGAGTTTCTTTGCATGCCATGTGTATTATGTTTTGCTCTATTGTAGGATCAATTATTAAATTAAGCATTTAAAAATGTTAGTTGTTAAATTGGTGTATACAGTTTTGGGAACTAGAAGCATTGATTTCTGCTTTCTTCAATTGTACAGGTTTTCTTTAAAGAGATTTTTCTGAATATTTTGGAGACATCCAGAAGTACCTTTGAGCATAAATGGATGGTCATTCAGACGCTGACTAGAATTTGTGCAGGTTATGTCTTGCAATGCTTTCCAGCTTTGAGTTCTAGTTTGGTTGTGATTAATATGTTAAGATTAAGATCTTAAAATATTTCAAGACTTTATTTTTTTGTATTTTTTTCACATCTAATAATCAGGAAACATTAAACATTACCCTTCAATTTTATTGTTATATGCATACCATCCTCATATTGGAAGTGTTGACAATTGGCCCAGTGCACTGTATGGAATAAAATTGCCCTTTCTATTATTTGGAATTTGTTCACTTGAAAGAAAATCATAAAACTGCTTTGAGAAAAGTGAATGTTTCAAAAATGACATTATACACTAATAGGCCACTTTTATTTTTTAAACTGTGTATATGTTTAAAAAAAAAAGCAAGCTCCAAATCCAATGCCTTGTTTATAAATCCAAATCTCTCTCAATGTCGCAAAAACAAAGGAGATGGTTGTAGATTACAGGAGGAATGGAAACCGGCTAACCCCTATTGACCTCAATGGATCTGGCATTGAGAGGGTAAACGGCTTCAAGTTCCTTGGCATCCACATCACCGAGGACCTCATGGTCTGTACACACCAGCTGTGTGGTGAAAAGGGCACAACACCGCCTCTTTCACCTCAGACGGTTGAGGAAGTTTGGTATGGGTCCCCAAATCCTAAGAACTTTTTATAGGGGCACAATTGAGAGTATACTTTCTGGCGACATCACTGCCTGGTATGGGAACTGTACCAGTGCATCTGTAGTTGTGAACTTCCCATGACTCAGGACATTTCCAAAGACAGGTGTGTAAAAAGAGCCCGTAGGTTCATTGGGGACACAAGCTATCCCAACCACGATCTATTCCAGCTGCTACCATCTGGGAAGCAGTACCACAGCATAAAAGCCAGGAGCAACAGGCTCCAGGACAGCTTCTTCCACCAGACCATCAGACTGATTAACTCATGCTGATGTGAGTGCATTTCTATATTACATTGACTGTTCTATTTATTATAAATTACTATGATTGCACATTTAGATGGAGATGTAACGTAAAGATTTTTACTCGTATGAGAAGGATGTAAGAACTAAAGCCAATTCAATGCAATTCAGTATCAGTTGCCACTTTATGTGTGGTATACCTCATAATTATTGCATCACAGGATATAAAATATCTGATCCTTGAGTCTGAATATCAGTATTCATTATTGAATATAGAGATCTGGATTGTTTAAATGAAAAATGTATTTCTGGACAAGTTAATGGCAGGTTTGTGTTTGGGCTTAAAAAAAAAAGCACAACATGGGGAAATGATGGCATCTGAGGAAAAATAAAGAGTTAATTCTGATGTTTTCATATTACAGATGCTCAATGTGTTGTTGATATATATGTGAACTATGATTGCGATTTGAATGCTGCAAACATATTTGAGCGCCTTGTAAATGACTTGTCAAAAATTGCTCAGGGGCGAAGTGGTCATGAATTGGGGATGACACCTCTGCAGGTAAACTGACTTTAAACTATTGTCATATTTATAAAAATGGCATAATCCAATCCAACAACCACAAATGTTCAGGGCAAATTAATTCTACCAGGAAGAATACATTCTTGTCTGGTTTAGTTAATTATTATGCATAAACACGGATCAAAGATCAACTGAATTTGCCATATATATTTAAATATATTAGGAATTTACCGTGTAGTTATGGTGTAACGTAACAGAAAACAGTAACATTGAACAATTATAAATAATAAGCAATTATAAATAAAGTTAGATTAAAATATGAGTTCAACTACAAAATGTGAAAGACAGCAATTTTGTCTTTTTAATTTTCACTTGACAGAAAGTGAAAGGCTATTTTTAATAGACTGTTAGGTTCATCTTGCTCTCTAACAGAGAAATATCTGTGTGCATTTTGCTCTTTCTTCAAAAAAGTTATAATCGGAAGTACAACTTTTAGCCATTAAATTTTGCAGGAGTCCAAAGCTTCCATGTACACACTGTGAAATGTTGAGTCTGAAACTTTGGGTGTAATGGATGATGCTGTATCCATTACTATACTGCATTGTTGGACTGCACATAGAATGTGTAATGCTGTGAAATCATTAAATCAGACCTTGTCACGTTGCCTTTACCATCCTATTGATTTTACTGGGGGTTTCATGGTTATGGATTAAATTGGGTGTGGAAAGAGAGGCAATTAATATTAATGTCCAAATTTTGCAACTTATTTTAGTGCTATTTTTAAAAATATTTGTGTATGCTTTTGTTTGGGTTTTAATTAGAGGTTTTAAGCATCTCTGAATGTCAGTTTGTTCAAAAGCCTTGTAGGTTTTACTGGGGCAAGCTTCACTGTCGCTTTGCCTTCAGTCAAAGCTTGTTACAGAAGGTGTCTGCACAATATACAGAATGAGGTATTCCATTTGGACCTTGACCTTGTTACTGAGTAAGCAGGTATTCTGCATCCAAAATAGGCAATTAGATACATTGATGAGAACTCGTTGGCAAGTTGTGGTCAGAAGGATCTGATTTTTATTTTCTGAGAGACCATAAATTCACTAGTTTCCCAAATGTCACTGGTTATCACTTTCATTTGCTCTTCCCATTGTGCTTTAGAGGTACTTAAGATGGGGAGACCTTTTCATTTATTTAGAGTTATTATATTCATGCCAAATGTTAAGTAAGTACATAGTTGAGTTTGCTACTTCTGTGTAAATGTTGTTTTCAGTAACAAGTTGTATCTTGAGATTTATTTTTCTTGGAGCCACAGGCAGAATGTATGTTGTCCATTGATATTGCAATTATAAGTTGAAGTGTAAAACTAAATGTAAATCATTCAATATTTTGAACGTTGTTCCGAATATGACCTAATATTAAAATAAGCAGAACTTGATTCATGTTTCAGTGTTTTCTTAGAGCTTCCATTCATGATTTGAATTAACTTATCTATCGAACTGAACAAATGATTTTTATCTATCCTTTAGGAGTTGAGTCTTAGAAAGAAAGGATTAGAATGCTTGGTTTCCATTCTAAAATGCATGGTTGAATGGAGTAAAGATTTGTATATAAATCCAAACCTACAGTCCAATCTTGGTAAGCTTCTAAAATGCATGAATATTGAATTATTTACTTTCTACAATGTAAAGTTTAAAATGGTACCTTAATGAAATATTGAATTATCAATTTTTAAGTTATGTTTACAATTTTTAAGTTGAAGCTGTTAGCTAAAATATCTTTTTAATTAAATGTGCAGGCCAAGAGAAGCCATCTGAGCAAGATAACAGTGAAAGTAAGCGTGCAGAGGCAGCACGTAGACGAGGTAGTACAAATTCCTTCGATTCGACAGTATCGTCTGGTGTTGGGAGTCTTAGCACTCAGACATCAGCAACAGATGATCCTGAACAATATGAAGTCCTGAAGCAACAGAAGGACATTATAGAACAAGGAATAGATTTGTGAGTTATCAAATATAGTGATATCAATAGAATATTTCTTATGCACAGTTCTATGTAATATTAAATGGAGCCAATGTCCATTATTTTGCCAGCAGCCACTATAAAATTTAATTACAAGGAATCGGAGTAACTAATTGGATGCTATTGTTCAGAGCATTGGGCAAAATGAGAGCAGTTTGGCATAACAACAGAACAATGCTGGGTCTTACCACAACCTTGAAGTTAATGAAAGTATCAATGGCAAGCAGTAACTTGCATGTCTCCTGAGAACTGAATTATCCTGCAAATCACATTAAACTGTGCCATAAGCCAAATATTAAAATGTAACTGAACAATAGAGGCCAGAAATGCACCTTTTCAGTCTGTCAATTCTCTCTTTGTGCACAGAAAGCATCAAACTACTGTTCATCGACAAAGATGATTAGACAAAGATCAGCTTTATTTGTCATATGTACGTCAACATTTGACAAAAGTGTAAACCTAACTTTATGCAATCCACACAAGTATACACACTTTAACACAAGTTCATGAAATTTCAAGACCCGTAGAATAACATTGCTGGCAGTAACTTCTAGTAATTTAAGGACTTTTGATTCTCACTGACAACTTTTATTAAAAGCATTTTAAAAAGATGCCTTATTTACATTGGTTTACAGGAATTTGACTTTGATTTGCAAATTAGCTTAGATGAAGACACAAGTAAAACTGAACTTGAAAATTTGAAGTTGTGCTTTAGTTTTGAGCAAACATTTTTGTCATTTAGTGGAAATAATTCATAAAAGAAATTTGAATGAATTAAAAATGGAGAACCAGAAACCTGACTTCCTGAACTGTTGTACTTAAAGTTTTGTTTTCTAAATGACTCTGTTAATTTGGCACTCTTGAAATTAGTGCCTGACTGACAGCCTGTCAAGTCTCTCTTGCTGCATGGAAGTTAATTTCAAAAGACATACACAATACTCCAAGTGCAGCCCCACCAGTGACTTGTATAACTGCAACATAATGTCACTACTCCCAGACTCAATGCCATGACTAATGAAGTCTTTCACCACCTTGTCTACTTTTCAGCCAACTGTGCACTTGTATTCCCTCTTAGCAGCACTTAATCGTGCATTGCCTTTCACTGTCAAGTCCTTCCCTACTGTGAATGTTCAGAATGGATCACCTTGCACTTTTTCAAGTTGAAATTCATTTGTCATTCCTCAGCTCATCTTCCTATTTTATCAAGATTTCTTTGTAATTCATTGTAAACCACTTCATATCAACAAGATTCCCCTAATTTTGTTTCATAAGCAAGCATGCTAATTAAGCGGTGCATTCATATCCAAATCATTTACATAAATAATGAATAACAAATCCCAGTCTTGACCGCTGAGGCACCCCACTACTTGTGCCTCCAGTCAGAGAATCGACCTTTAACCATCATCCTCTGCCTTCTATCTTTGAGTCAATTCCGAATCTACTTTGCTAATTCTGCTTGAATCCCATCCGACCTTAACTTCTAAATCAGCTTGCCATGGAGGACTTTGTCAAAGGCCTCACTAAAGTGCATATGGACAACGTCCACTGCTCTACCTTCATCTATACCCTTAGTCACCTTTTCAGACAATTCCAAAAGGTTTGCCAGACATGACCTCCCATGTGCAAATTCCTGATCAAGCCTTAACTATCTGAATTATAATAGCTCTTGTGCTTCAGAATTCCCTCCGTTGATCTTCCTACAACTGAGGGCAGGATCACCCAGCTTGTAGTTCCATAGCTTGTCCTTGCTATCCTTGACCAATGGAGTAACATTAGCCACCCTCCTATCTTCTTGAACTTTGACTAATAATGAAGCAAATATCTCTGTAAGGGCCTGTGGGATATCTTCCTTGGCCTCCCATAAGGACTGAGGTCAAGTCCTGGGGATTTGCCTACCTTAATGCATTTCAAGGTTACAAATACCCTCCCTCATAATCATATGATACATGGCCTCACTAATGATTATTTTCATTTCTTTAGCATGTGGGATATTGTTCTCAGTAAAGATCAAGGAGAAATGATGTGGAAAGAAAATTGTATTTTTTAATTTATTTTTGTTCCACAATGATTTACTTGCATACGGTATTGAATGATCTATTTAGGTGACATGCAAATAAAGGTTTTTCACTGTATCTCAATACCTGTGACAATAATATGCCAATTACCAAAGTTCTAAGAGAAATATGATCCCAAACATCTTTACGTTTCTGAAAGGGGTTATGTAAATTAGTTTTAGGTTAACTGCCTGGCTGACTCCTTTTGAATGCAGTTTTCTTTAATGAAGCTGATACTATGATCAGCCTATAAAAATAAGGCTGAGTTACTATTCCTTATGATAATATTGGTGGAGAGCCATGTTTGTCATCTTGCCCTTGAAGATATGAGATCCCCATCTGCCTTTATGGGAAAATTTCACTGAGTTAGCTTCGATCTGTATTTCAGTTATCTATTTTCTGTGACTTTATTTTCAAGGTACTACCTTCTGGTAAAATAAAATTGACCTTTTTATATTTAATTAACGCTAAGTGTTTTCCCAAGCTCATTCTAAACCAGTCTTTTGAATCAATTTTGGGAATGCAATTGTCAACTTTAACAATGAAATTGTTGAGCAACTTAGCTCTGTTTGCCACAAAAGGCAGGATCTCCCAGTGGCTACAGATTCCAATATCACATCCCATTCTAACATGGTCACCTCTACTGCCGTGATGAGGCCAAACTCGAGTTGGAGAAGCAACACCTGATAATTTTGTCTGGGCAACCTTCAGTCTAATGGCATGAACGTTGATTTCTCTAGCTTCTGGTAATTTCAACCCCCTCCTTCTTCCCAAAAAGCAGGCACTCTATCTGGCTGCAGCTGATGTGAGGAAGACCCAGGCCAGACTTGGTAGGGTG
Source organism: Hypanus sabinus (assembly GCF_030144855.1). Lineage (NCBI taxonomy): Eukaryota > Metazoa > Chordata > Chondrichthyes > Myliobatiformes > Dasyatidae > Hypanus > Hypanus sabinus. The sequence continues at coordinate 131,700,261 of NC_082714.1, forward strand.
TTGAGTAACTGTGCAGTGCAGTTAACTCAGGTTCTAAAAGACATCTTCAAAATCTCTCTGGATCAGTCCATTGTCCTGTCAGGCTTCACAATTGCCACTATCATCCCAGTTCCCAAGAGGGTGACAGGTACCTGCCTTATTGACTACTGTTGAGGTCCAGTGACACTGACCTCAACAATAATGAAGCGCTTTGAGCAGCTGGTTTGGATTGCGTTAAATCTCATATTCCTACTACTTCGGAGCCTTTCCAGTTCACTTATTGCTCAAATTGATCCATTGATGATGCCATGGACTCCGTCCTGTCCGGCCTGTAAAATGGTGGCTTATATGCCAAGATGGTGCCCATTGACTTCAGCTTGGCGTTCAATGCAATTGCCCCTCAGAAGCTGATCAGCACCTCTCTCTGTAACTGGATATTGGACTTCTTGACTGAAAGGCCAGTCAATCCACATTGGCAGAAACAACTCTACAGGAATTATAAGGCATCTGACCTCAAGTCCCTACAAAAGATTGCAAAGACTGCTGAGAGGATCATTGTGGTCTGTCTTTCACCCATTCGTATCCAGGGTCTGTAACATTGTCAATGATCCCTCCTAGTCATCCAGTGATCTCTTTAACCCCCTAACATCAGACAAGAAATACTGTAGCATTAGGACAAAACTATTAAGATGGGAGGCATCTTCCCAGGCCATAAGACCACTGACCTCCCTGCCACCCTATATGAGTACTACCATGTGGTCTCATCATGTATTAAGTGCCAGTAGCATTATACTGTTTACTTTTTAACTTGTATCATATATGCACTTCATTATTGTTGTTATACTATTTCTAGTGTTTATTATGATTTGTTAATTTATTTATGGTAATATTACTTCATGCTATGTGTGTGAGTTACTGCATGTGTGCCATGGTCCGGAGGAACATTGTTTCGTTTGGTGGAATGTGTGTGAGCAGTTGAATGACAATAAACTGAACCTGAACTTGAACTTCTCTTTGCCTCACCTGCCCATCACCTCCCTTTGTTTTGCTTTCTCCTTCCCTTTCTTCCGTGGTCCTCTGCAATTAGATTCCTATTTCTTCAGCCCTTTACTACTTCCACGTATCCTCTCCTAGTTTAATAGCCCCCCTTTGCCCATCCACCCTCTTGTACAGGGAGAAAACATTTGTCCTCTCCAGTCCTTCCTCTTAACTGTACTACCCCAGCCCGGTCAACATCCCAGTGAATCCTCTCTGCAGTCTCACATCCTTTGTCCACATTGGTCACCAGAACTGCATATAGTACTCCAGCTGAGGTCCGACCAAGGTTTTAGAAAATTGGAGCATAACCTTCCTGTTTTATCCAAAGTTCCTACTGATGAAGATCAGTGTACCATACGTCTTCCTAGAAACTTTATTAACCTGTGTTACCATAATGAATGATCAGTGTACTTGTACACAGACGTCTCTCTGTTCTTAAACCTCCCTGAGACCCAGCTATTCATGGTGTAAGTCTTAGTCTAATTAGTGTTTGCAGATTGCTTGACTGATTTCTGTCTGAATACAGTTTGTGTTCCCCCCCCCCCCAGCCCTCTCTTATATACTGTAATTGATTTACTTATTTCTTTGTATATTATCATATTGTTGCCACTAAGTTAACTAATTTCATGATTTTTCCAGTGATATTAAGCCTGATTCTGACTAATTCTGAAATCTCTGTCAGATTAGGGAAAATATTTTCTTTTAAGATTAAGGAGAAATCCTAATTTATTTCTGTTGTAAAATGCTGAAAAACCCTTCTTTCAAAAGCCATTCAGAAAGGGTTTCATATCTTGATCGCCTGAAAGAAAAAAAATCAAACTGTCTTAAAAGGGTAATCTATGATTTCTAAATTGATGTTTTTTCCTCCATCCTCTCCCAAATATCTAGTTCCAGATCATTCCACAAGAGCAAATACTCTCTCCCCTCTCCCTCTCTGAACTACAGTGATTCAAGTTTACTGTGTACAACCTTTTGACTTGTGTCAGCCTGCCCACTGCAGGTATAAGACTTGTAAATCTCTCTGAAGGCATGTAATTATTTTGTTTCCATGTAAAGCCTGTGAATTCCAGATCCTTTCTCTAAACTCTTAAGTTAAAGTAAGTTTATTTCTTTTAAATTTCACATTCCCTTTGTATCATTTCCGTAAAGTTTTCTTTTTTACTGGTCCTTGAATTAACAGATTTTGGAAATAGCTACCTGCAGTATACAGTTTCTTTCCAATGATGAATTTGTATCAAGTCACCTCTCAACCTTGCTTACTTACAAGAGAACATACTGCTGAGATATCTCATGCCCTTAATCATTCTGCCTAATCTTTTGAGTACCCTTTCTTTGACCTTCCTGCTTTGGTGATCAAATTTCAAAGCAATACCTAAGCTGTAGTCTAACCAGTGTTTTGTTTCATGATTTTTATGACTTCTAGTGGTTTGCTCTTTGCCAGTGTGCCATATATTTTACTATCTACTTTTCTTTTTTAGCATGCTTTGACAATTCTCAGACTTTATGTACAGGCACACCTAGTCCTTTAGTTCTTCTGCACCACTGAGAACAGTGCTAATTACTTTAAATTTTCCCTTGCTCTTTGTGCCTTCACATAGAACATTGCACTCACTTGTATTGGGCATCATTTATCATAATTGTACACACTTAACCTGCCAACCTATGTCATCTTGCAGGCTACTTCACTCCTTGCTGTGTGCCACTTTTTGAGTTGCAGACTTGGGAATTTAGCACTGCAGACCCTTGTCACTTATTAACATTTATCAAGAAGCAGCGTTTCTATCATTAAGCAGTTCGTGCCTTGTAGCCAATGTCCTATTGTTGCTGGTACTCACTCTTCATTTTCAATTTAGCTAATTATTCTTTTGTGTATGACTTATGTGCCTTCTGAATATACTCCAAATTATTAGTTTTATGTTCTAATAGTTGCTTCATCAACTTTGTTACCTCAACAAGAAATTTTGTTTACATAATCAAATAGTACTTGCTTTTAACCTGTGTGAGTATGTTTGGTCACCCTAACTCAAATTTTTCCAAGCATTAACTAATATGTATTATTTCCCTGATTACGGTTTCTTAAAAACTTCCTCACAGTGAAGGTTAAGCTGTTCTGCTCTACAGTTGCATTGTTTTTGACAGAAGTGTTACATTTGCCATCTTTTAGTCCAATGCTACCCCCCCCCCCATAGCTTATGAGAATTAGAAGTTTACAACAAACCTTTCCATAAAGTTGTATTTAACTTTAATGTGTCACATTCAAACTAGATTATTGCTTGATAATCTAGATAATAACCACATTATTATTGGAAAAACTATAATCTCTAATAACTTAAACACAAGAGGTTCTGCTGTTGCTAGAAAGCTTGAACAGCTCTCACAAGATACTGGAGGAACTCAACTGAAGTCGGGCAGAATCTATGGAAATAAATAAACAATTGACGTCTTGGGCTGAGACCCTTCATCAGGTCTAGAAAGGAAAGGGGGAAAATGCCAGAATAAGATGATGAGCGGAAGGGGAGGGCAAGCTAGAGGGTGATGGGTGAAGTCAGCTGAGTGGGTGAGGGCTGATAAAAGAAGAAACAGGTGATGGGTAAATAAGGTAAAGGGGCTAGAGAAGAAGAAATCTGATGGGGAGAGTAGACTATGGGAGAAAGGGAAGGAGGAGGTGCACCTGAGGGAGGTGATAAGCACATTTGGAAAAGAGAAGGTGAAAGGGGGATGTCAGAATGGGGAACAGAAAAAAAGAGAGGAGAGAAAATACTGGAAGTTAAAGAAATCAGTGTTCATCCCATCAGATTGGAGGCTACCCAGATGGAATATGAAGTGTTACTACTCCAACCTGAGATTGGCCTCATTGTGCCAGAAGAGGAGGCCATGGATCGATGTATGAAAATGAGGATTGGAATTAAAATGGTTGGCCACTGGGAAATTCCGTTTTATGCAGATGGGGCAAAGTTTCTTGACAAGCGTTCCCTCCAACCTGCATTGGGTCTCATCAATGTAGAGAAGGCTGCATTGGGAGCAACGGATATAGCTGATGACCCCAATTGATTCATAGGTAAAGTGTTGCCTCACTTAGATCTGTTTGGGGCCCTGAATGGAAGTGACAGAGGAGATGCTGTGCTTCTTCCATTTCTAGGAATAAGTGCGAGGAGGGAAATTAGTGAGGAGGGACAAATGACAAATCATGGAGAAAGCAGAATATGGGGTGGGGGGTGCAAAAATGTGTTTGGTGGTAGGGTCACATTGGCAGAAGTTACAGAGAGTGATGTGTTGAATGCAGAAGTTCATGAGGTGGTGGGTGAGGACGAGAGGAACTCTATCCCTGTTAAGGCTGTGGGAAGATAGGGTAAGTGAAGATGTCTGGTAAATGGAGGAGGTGCAGGTGATGTCAGTATCAGCAGTGGAGGAATAGACACCCTGTTCTTTGAATATGGTAAGGAATAGCATCTAGGATCAGCATATAGGAAAGAGATTGAAAAGCTGAGTGATGACACAACGACGACCTCTCACTCAGTGTCAGCAAGACCAAGGAGCTGATTATTGACTTCAGGGGGAGGAAACTGGAATTCATGAGCCATCGAGAGATCAGAGGAGGAGAGTGTCAACAAATTTAAATTCCTCAATGTTATCATTTCAGAGGACCTGTCCTGGGCTCAGCATACAAGTGCCTCTACCTTTCTTCGAAGTTTGCAAGGATTTGGCATGCCATCTAAAACTTTGACAAACTTTTGTTGATGTGTTGTGGAGAATATATTGACTGTCTGCATCACTGCCTAGTATGAAAACACCGATGCCCTTAAACAGAAAAGCTGATTAAAAGTAGTGTATACAGCCCAGTCCATCACAGGTAAAGCCCTCCACACCATTGAGCACATCTATATGGAGCACTGTCGCAGGAAAGCAGCATCCATTGTCAAGATCCCCCACTATTCAGGCCCTGCTCCCTTCTCACTGCTACTATCAGGTTGTACAGGAGCCTCAGACCACACCATCAGGCTCTTGAACAAGAGGGAATAACTTCATTTAACTTCACTCATCCCATCTCTGAACTGTTCTCACAACCTATAGACTCACTTTCCAGGACTTTTCATCTCACGTTCCTGTTATTTATGCTAGCTTTTATTTCTTTCTGTGTCTTTGCAGTTTGTTGTCTTGTGCACCTTGATTGTCCGTCCTGTTGGGTGCAGTCTTTCATTGATTCTATTGTGTTCCCTATATTTACTTTGAACTTTGAAGGAGGAGGACTTTTCTGATGTCCTGGAAAAGAAAGCCTCATCCTGGTAACAGATGTGGCAAAGACAAAGGAAATGAGAAAATGGAATGGCATTTTTACAGGAGACAGGGTGGGAGGAGGTATAGTCAAGAAAACCATGGGTATCAGTTTATGAGATATCATTTGACAGTTTGTCTCCAGATTAGTATTCCAGCTTTACTGCCTCCTTTCCCTCATTGAAGGCACCTCTTCTACTATCACTCTTTTCGTACTTATATATGTAATTAACACTTGCATTAGGGTTTCTTGATTCTTATTTTCCTGTTTATTTGCTCTTTTGCCATATTCACTCAAGTTCTTACTAGAATCCCTCAACTGGCATGCCATACCATTTACCTTCCCACTTATTCTGATTTTTTTTTTGGCTCACTTTCTTGGGCTTTCTTCCCTTTTTTCAGGTAGGTTTGACATGGCTTCTACCTGAAATATATGTATTTGTGTGTGTGTATTTGAGCAAAACATAGTTTTGTCCCAGCATTTTAGTAGTAAATAGTTCTGGCAATTATCCTGAAATTAACCTTCAATGTGTTGGAACCTTTGACATTTATCAACAATTCCCATAGGACAGAAGTTAGCTGGTGATACAACTTCAAAGTATCAACCAGTCACTGAAGTGTAAGGAAGTAGTTTATGTTGAGTCTCACGTTACATTGTAAACTCCATCCCATCTGCTTTCTCCTCAGCTCCAGATTAAGCTTGAAACAGCAATAATGAACTGAGTATCCCTTGATTGGAATTTAAGGTTTATACACACGAATCAAACTATTCTGTTGCCCTACATTGCATACCAAATTGTTTGCCAAACATAATCTCAACCTTACTGGAGCCAAATTTTGAAAGTTTATATATAATGTCTTTTGTACTATTTTATGCAGAAGAATTGATTGGTGCCAACTTTTGTAAATTGTTGAGTTGTACCATGTGAAGAACTGATTTGTAACTTGAACTAAGTGTTGAGATTTGTTTCCTTATTATTGGAATGAGAGCAATGCAAAATATAGAGTTAAGTCAACTGTAAAAATAGTCATAATTTAAATCTCATCTTTAGATTCAACAGGAAACCAAAGAGAGGTATACTGTACTTGCAGGAACAAGGAATGTTAGCTACAACAGCTGAAGACATTGCACAGTTTCTTCTACGGGAAGAAAGATTAGATACGGTGAGATGTGCTTAAGATAAATTAGCTATAAATTATGTTTTCATTGCAACAAATTATTTTTGATGAAAACATTTTGGCCAGTGTCCTAAAGAAGAGTACAGGCTTCCTTTATCAACAATTTTATAGTGTTTGCATTTCTTAACCGTCAGTTGTTCTTAACAGTCTGTTAAGCATGAGTCACAGGTACTTTTCCTCACTAGAAATCTTGGGTTCCTATTCCTTTTCATTCCAAATGAATCTAAAATACCATCTGAAAAAGATATTGAAACACTATTCATTGAGTAATACAGCACAGATACAGACCCTTCAACTCATTGAGTCCTTTCCAACCACAGTGTCCATCCAACTAATCCCAGTTTCCTGTATTTAGCCCATATCCCTCTGTCTTATTCCTCCAAGTACCTAGCCAAACACTTCTTAAATGATAGTGTTGTACCTGCCTCAACCATTCTTCAGTATCTGACTTCCATGCATTCACCACCCTTTATGTGGAAAAAGTTGCCCTTCAGGCCCCTTTTAAATTTCTCCCCTCTTACCCTAAATCTATGCCCACTAGTTTTGGACTCTTCTACCCTGGGGAGAAAGAAACTTTGACAGTCCACCTTATCCATGCCTCTCATAATGTTGAATATTTTTATAAGGTCTTCTCTCATTCCATGTTCTACATTAAGGATTAACGACCTAGCCTGGTAAATCTCTCCCTTTCAACTCAGTCCCTCCAGTCCTGGCAACATCCTTGTGAATCTTTTCTGTACTGTTTCCAATTTAACCACATTTTTCCAATAACAGAGTGACCAAAACTGTGTATTCCAAGAGTGGCATCACCAATGACTTAGACAACTGGAACATAATGTCCTAACTCATAAGCCCTGACTAAAGAAGGCCAAAATGTTAAATGTCTTTTTCACCACCCTGTATACCTAGGACACTTCTTTCAATTGTGTACTTGTTCTCCATTATTAATCCCTTGTGCCCTACCATTCATAATTCGTTCTGTGCAATTTTGATTTTCCAAAATTCATTACATTATAATTACTTGGATTGAAATGCATTTGTCATTCCTTGGGCCACTTTTTTGACTGATCAAGATCCCCATAAACTATTAACAACATCACTTAATTTTATGTCAACTGCATACTTGATGATCAAGCCTTGTGCCTTCGGATCCAAATCATTTAAATAAATAATGAATAACGTGGGTCTTACCACCGACCCCTGCAACACACCATAAGTCACTGGTTGAATTTTATGAAAAACCGTTCAATCACCATTGAGTCAATTTTGAATCCACTTAACTAGCTCTATGGGACCTAACCTTCTTGACCAGCCTACATCCAGGACATTGTTGAAGGTCTTGCTGGGATCCTGATAGATAATCTCCACTGTCCTCTGTGATTACTTCTTCAAAGAACTCTAATTTGTAAACACAACTTTGCACACAAAAAACCATGTTGACTCTTCCTAATCAGACTGTTCATCCAAATGCTGGTAATTCTTGACCCTTAAAACTTTCTCCAGTAACTTTCCCACTACTAATGTCATGCTGACCATCCTGTAGTTCCCTGGCTTGGTCTTGCTACCCTTAAATAAAGCAACAACATGAATCACCTTCCAGTCTTTAGGAATTTTACTGATTGCTAATAATGAATCTAATCTCTGCAAGGCCTCCATAATTTCCTTCCTATCTCCCACAATGTCCAAGGCTGCACTGGTCCGGTCCTGCGTATTTATCCTCGATGTGCTGTAAGGCTGCAAATATCTTCTCTTCGGTTACATGAATGTCCTCTAAAGCACCTCCTCTTGTTTCTTTATCTCTTGAGCACCGTGATTTTCTGCTCAGTAACACCAAAGAGAAATTTGTTCAAAAATCCCAGCCATCTCCTGCGGCTTGAAATGTAGACGGACCTGTTGATCTCTAAGGGGACCTACTCTCTATCCTTTTACTTTTAATGTAGCTATAGAATCTTTTGGATTTTCCCTTAACTTTATTTGCCAGATCCAATTTATACCATTTCCTTGCTCTCCTGATTTCCTCGTTAATTGCATTCTTAGTCTTTTCATCGTCATCAAGGGATTCAATCACCTCTTTCCTTGTCAATCCAATAAATGTTCTTGTTTTTCTTGACCAGAGCCTCAATATCTATCACAACCAAGGTTCATTAAACTTGCCAGGGGTTTACCCTTCAACTCAACAGCAACGTGAATACTTGCCTGTCACTCTATAAAAGCCTCCCACTTGTCAGTACCTTGCCTTGAAACAGGCTCATCAAAATGACATCTACTGGCTCATGTCTAATTGCCCTAAAGTTAGCCCTGCTTCAGTCCAGAACCCTAACCTGTCTTATCGTTTTCCATCACTATCTGAAAACGAATAGAGTTAACATTCAGTAGAGCCTTTTTAATTGTCACTTTAGTTACATTTGCGGAGAGATCTATCAATGCACCCTCCCAAATAGGACTCTCAATATATTAATTCATGAATCTTTCCTGGACACATTTCACCGATTCCACCCTGTCCTGGCCCTTAATACTCTGGGAAGCCCAGTGAATATTGGGGGAATTAAAATACCCACTAATATAACCTTGTTATTCTTACAACCTATGAGCAATTTCTCTACACAACTGTTCCTCAAGTTCCCATTGACTATTCGGGGTCTGAATGATACGGAGTAAGTAGAGTAAGCCTTCCCTTCTTGTTTCTAAATTCTACCCATTTGGGTATGCCACTGAGTAATTCCCTAAGAACATCCTTTCCCAGCAATTCTGTTTGATCCTCCCCTATCAGAAAGTCTACAACCACTCTTCATTTAGCTCTTCCTCTGTCGTGCCTGTAAGCACCTGTTTCTTTAAATACTGAGCTGCTAGTCCTACCCTTCTCTCAGCTATGCTTCTATTATAGCTGTAACATCCCAATCTTCAGAGCCAATTCATATTCTTAAGTTTGTCTACCTGACCTGTTAAACCTTAAGTACTGAAATAAATGCAGTTTAACCGAATAGTCCTTTCCCTGCAACACACAGAATGCTTCAAGCTTCGGACACTCTGGCATCTGCCGTCTTCCTTTCCAATCTTGATGAAGGGTCTTGGCCCAAAACGTTGGCTGCTTATTTCCCTCCATCGATGCTGCCTGACCTCTAATATTTCTGTGTGTTGCTCAAGTTTTCCAAAATCTTCACAATTCCTTGTGATTCTTTACCCTACCTTTACTGTGTCCCTGACTATCTTGATTGCTAGACCTGCTCTCAGTCTAATATTCTCTGCCCTTGATACACGTTGATTTAGCAACTGATTCCTCATCCAGTCAAATGTTCTCGTATAATTAGGAGTGAGTGGAGATTAATGTGAGAGCCCAGTTGTTGGTCTATAATGTAGTTTGTGATATTTTTGAAAGAGCTTTACGTTAGCTTGTGGGATTAGTTCATTTTCCTTTCCGAAGAATAAGATTTCTTTCTAACTGTATATGCTTGCAGATCTAATACCAAGTTCAGCCACCTTCCTTTGTCTGTCTCTTATGGATTGCATTGTCATGGTACAATTATTACCTGAAGGACCTTGTTCTTGAATCTTTATTTTGAGCAACTCCAATGTTGACACCATTTTAATAATAATGAAAATTTCAAAAATGTACTTTCCACAGTTTTATGATATAGTGTCTTCTGTTATATATTTTATGCAATCTTCTATACATTGAATTTCACATAGCTGAATGGCCTTGCATACTTTCACAGAGCCAAGTGGGTGAATTCTTAGGAGAAAACAACAAGTTCAACAAAGAGGTGATGTATGCTTATGTTGACCAGCTTGATTTCTGTGAGAAAGATTTTGTGTCAGCTCTTCGAATATACCTTGAAGGATTTCGTCTGCCTGGAGAAGCGCAGAAAATTGATCGACTCATGGAGAAATTTGCAGCTAGATATTTGGAATGCAATCAAGGGTAATTGAGAAATTATAATGCTTTTTAAATGGATTGGTAATGCTTTTAAATTGTACTTTGTAATTTTAAACATTTATTTCATTAAGTTGTGCAATTTTTGCATTCCCACCCCACCCCACCCAGACAGACAATGTTTACAAGTGCTGATTCTGCATATGTTCTGGCCTACTCTATTATAATGCTGACAACAGATTTGCACAGCCCTCAGGTATGAACTTCAGGAGATGATTTGTATCTGAATGTTTATATTAATGTCATTGATGAATATTTGGGGCTACACAACAAAAGTCGTCAGTATTCACAATGAATCCAAATCCCTATTTCACCTTGTAAGTCTTCTCATCCCACCCTGATAGTTATGTGCAAACAAGCAAATATGGATTTCAATCCCAAAGGAAATTACAGTGTCACAGTAGCATTACAAGTGTTCAGATATACAAATATTATTTCTGTGCTGCAATGTTCTATGGTTCTAGAAGAGAAGTAAGAAAGAATAATAAAAGAAAAGTTACTTCAAACTATCAAACAGGAGGGAGTCATCACTTCCCCAGTTGACTCATTATAGATCCTAATGGCTGAGCATAAGAATGGCCTCATAGTATTCTTTTGGAGCAGTGCAGTTGTTTTAGTCAATTACCAAAAGAGCTTCTCTGTTCAGCCAAGGTGGCATAGAGAGGTTGAGAAACATTGTCCAGAATTACCAGGATTTTCCATAGGGTCCTTTGTTCTACCACAGCCTCCAGTGTATCCAATTCAACTCCTATAGCAGTCAGCCTTTCTAATAAGTTTATTGAGCCTGTTGGCATCACCTGTCTTGTTGCCATTGCCCCATCACATCACCGCATAGAAGTTTGTACTGGTGACAACAGGCAGATAGAACATGTGAAGGAGAGACCTTCTCTTCTCTGCACACAGCAACGGCATGTATGACCATAAAATAAAATTTTCCATTCTGTTCCTTTGAAGAATTTGGAAATTTGTATAGAGCAGTGTATTCTATTTGTGTAGAATCGTATAGATGACGATTCATCCCAGTACTATCGACATCATCTCTAATTGTTAATGCCATACAAGCAGCCATTAATGATATAACAATTCTTGTTGCAAATTAGTCATGTCAAAGAATATAAAAATATCAATTGATGGATAATAAAGAATAAACTTAATTATTCTTTACCCCCTCACCTAGCTTCTTCACCCTTTCTTTCTATTCCTGATGAAGGGTCTTGGACTGAAACATCGACTCTTAATTCCTCTCTAAGAATATATTTCATTTGTTTTGCTGTTGCAAGACCTTTCAAGTACAAAAAAAGGGAAAAAGAAATCTGAGGATCCAATTAAAATCATGCTATAGATACAAAAGAACTTTTCTTTCAAATATTTCCACAGAACTTTTCAGATCTACCTCAGGGCATGGATATCTTGCCATAACTCAAATAACAAACTGTTTGCACTGCAAAGACAAATAATGTAAGTCTTTAGAATGGGGCTTGAGCTCACTGCTTTCTGACTTGTGAGTTCAGGAACCAAACAGAGACTGACAAATGAATGCTTTTGGTACATTTTCAGTAACTTTTAATCATCTTGTTTTCAAGAGTTATATAAAACAATTACAAGGTTTAAATTATTCAATATATTGAACAGATAAAGAACAAAATGACCAAAGAACAGTACATTAAGATGAATCGTGGGATCCATGACAGCAAAGATCTGCCGGAAGAATACTTGTCTTCCATTTATGATGAGATTGCAGGGAAGAAAATTACACTGAAAGAAACAAAGGAGCTTTCAATGACACCAAGATCCACAAAGCCAAGTGAGTCAGACTACAGTAGTTTTGAGAGGCTCTTAATGAATATGGTGGCATTGCACATTTTAGTTGGTCCACATAGACAATTGTATATTGTTGTCAATAAAACTTGGAAAATATTGATTGTGATTCTAAGATGATGACTCATGTGCTCTGAATAGAACTGCTTTCAGTGAAGCCCTTTTTTCTTTTGCATGCTGTATTACATATGCTTGGAGAAAGCCTTGACTTATTTCTTTCCATTTCCAATTTTCTGTTAAATTGAAGACCTTGTTCTTTCAAAATCAAGATATTGGCCACACAAACCGATAAGACACAAACAGGTTTGCTGTTGTTTCAGCTATTGAAGATCTTTACATTTGAGTGAGCATTTATTAATTGGGCATTAATAAAGTGTTAATCAAGTTACTCAAATTACATAAAATTTCTTTTCTTCATAAATTACCTTTCATTATTCCCTAAATACAAGAGTCTCAGTACGTAGATGGATATAATCACAAACCTCTTAGGAGAAATGAAAGTTGTCTTTTGGGTTTGGAAAATATCAAATAAACTTGTTATTCTTGAACACAAGGAAATCTGCAGATGCTGGAAATCAAGTAACACACACAGAAAGCTGGAGGAACTCAGCAGGCCAAGCAGCATCTACAGAAAAGAGTAAACAGTCGACATTTCAGGCCAAGGCCCTTCATCAGATTGGCCCAAAACATCGACCATCTACTCTTTTCCTTAGATGTCTCTCTTGCCCTGCTATGTTCCTCCAGCATTTTGTATGTGTTGCTTGCAGTTATTCTTGAATATGTATGTTTCCCATTGCATACATGAAATGTATTGAAAAATTGCAGATTAATTCAGTAATACTGCAGGTAAGTTATCATTGCATTTCCATTACTCAATACTGTACTGGCACAGCAAATGTTTGCTAAAAATTGCAGCCATTCTTTTTGTATCAGACATAATTCAATGCAGGGATTCAGATAGCATGAGTTTTAAATTTTAGAGACCTAGAAAACCTACAAGCGCAATACAGGCCCTTCGCTCACAAAGCTGTGCGGTATATGTCCTTACCTGAGAAATTACCTTGGGTTACCCATAACCCTCTATTTTTCTGAGCTCCATATACCTGTCCAGGAGTCCCTTAAAAGACCCTGTCGTATCTGCCTCCACCACTGTCGCTGGCAGCCCATTCCACACACTCACCACTCTCTCTGTTTTTAAAAAAAATTAAAAAAAACAACTTACCCCGATATCTCTGTCCTACTTCCAAACACCTTAAAACTGTGCCCTCTCATGCTAGCCATTTCAGTCCTGGGAAAAAGCCTCTGACTATCCACACAATCAATGCCTGTCATCATCGTGTACACCTCCATCAGGTCACCTCTCATCCTCCAACGCTCCAAGGAAAAAAGACCTAGTTCATTCAACCTATTCTCATAAGGCATGCTCCCCAATCCAGGCAACATCCTTGTAAATCTCCTCTGCACCCTTTCTGTGGTTTCCACATCCTTCCTAAAGTGAGGTGACCAGAACTGAGCACAGTACTCCAAGTGGGGTCTGACCAGGGTCCTTTATAGCTGCAACGTTACCTCTCAGCTCCTAAACGCAATCCCACAATTGATGAAGGCCAATGTACTGTATGCTTTCTTAACCACCGAATCAACCTGTGCAGCAGCCTTGAGTATCCTATGGACTGGGACCCCAAGATCCCTCTGATCCTCCACTCTGCCAAGAGTCTTACCATTAATACTATATTCTATCATCATATTTGACCTGCCAAAATGAACCACCTCATACTTATCCGGTTTGAACTCCATCTGTCACTTCTTAGCACATTTTTGCTTCCTATCAATGTCCCGCTGTTACCTCTTGACAGCCTTCCACAGTATCTGCAACACCTCCAACCTTTGTGTCATCAGCAAATTTACTAATTTCCCTCCATTTCTTCATCCAGGTCATTTATAAAAATCACAAAAGAATAGGGGTCCCAGAACAGATCCCTGAGGCACACCACCGGTGACCGACCTCCATGCAGAATATGACCCATATACATCCACTCTTTGCCTTCTGTGGGCAAGCCAGTTCTGGATCCACAAAGCAATTTTCCCTTGGATTCCATGCCTCCTTACTTTCTCCATAAGCCTTGCATGGGGTACCTTGTCAAATGCCTTGCTGAAATCTATATACACTATATCTACTGTTCTACCATCATCAATGTGTTTAGTCACATCCTCAAAAAATTCATTCAGGCTCGTAAGGCATGATCTGCCTTTGACAAAGCCACACTGAATATTCCTAATCCTATTATACCTCTCTAAATATTTATAAATTCTGCACCTCAGGATCTTCTCCATCAACTTACTAACCACTGAAGTAAGACTCACTGGTGTATAATTTCCTGGGCTATCTCTACTCCCTTTCTTGATTAATGAAACAACATCTGCAGCCCTTCAATCCTCCGAAACCTCTCATGTCCCCATTGATGATGCAGAGGCTCAGCAATCTCCTCCCTCGCCTCCCACAGTAGCCTGGGTTACATCTGGTCCACTCCTGCTGACTTATCCAACTTGATGCTTTCCAAAAGCTCCTGCACGTCCTCTTTCGTAATATCTACATGCTCAAGCTTTTGGTCCGTTGCAAGTCATCCCTACAATCACCAAGATCCTTTTCCATAGTGAATACTGAAGCAAAGTACTCATTAAGTACCTCTGCTATCTCCTCCAGTTCCATACATATTTCTCCACTGTCACACTTGATTGGTCCTATCCTCTTGCTCTTAACATACTTGTAGAATGCCTTGGGGTTTTCCTTAATCCTGTCCGCCAAGGCCTCCTCATGGCCCCTTCTGGCTCTCATTTCTTTCTTGAGTTCCTTCCTGCTATCCTTATAATCTTCTAGCTCTCTATCACTACGCAGCTTTTTGAACCTTTCGTAAGCTCTTCTTTTCTTCTGACTACATTAACTCCAGCCTTTGTACACTACTGTTCCTGAACCCTACCATCCTTTCCCTGTCTCATTGGAACTTACATTTGCAGAACTCCATGCAAATATCCCCTGAACATTTGCCACATTTCTTCCGTACATATCCCTGAGAACATCTGTTTCCATTTGCTTCCAAGTTACTGCCTGATAGCCTCATATTTCCCCTTACTCCAATTAAATGCTTTCCTAACTTGTCTGTTCCTATTTCTCTCCAATGCTATGGTAAAGGAGATAAAGTTGTGATCACTATCTCAAATGCTCTCCCACTGAGAGATCTGACACCTGACTAGGTTCATTTTCCAATACCAGATCAAGTACAGCCTCTCCTCTTGTAGGCTTATCTACATATTGTGTCAAGAAACCTTCTTGAACACACTTAACAAACTCTACCCCATCTGCACCCCTCACTCTAGGGAGATGCCAATTGATATTTGGGAAATTAAAATCTCCCACCATGACAACCCTATTATTATTACACCTTTCCAAAATATGTCTCCCTATCTGTTCCTCGATGTCCCTGTTACATTGGGTGGTCTATGAAAAAACTCCCAGTAGTTATTGACCCCCTCCTGTTCCTAAAATAACAAAAAATAATTTTAGTTAATTATTGGTTGATCCCTATTTGGAGTAATGCCTTATAAGACCATAAGATGCAGGAGTAGAATTAGGCCATTTGGCCAGTCACGTCTATTCCACCATTTCATTGTTACTGATCCATTTTCCCCCTCAGCCCCAGTCTCCTGTGTTTTTCCCCATATCCCTTCACACCCTGACTAATCAAGTATCTATCAACCTCTGCCTTAAATATACCCAATGACTTGTGTAATAGTCTTTTATGGGTTAACTTTAATTGATATTAAAATAATAGGTGCTGATATCTATCATAATTTGTATTTGCAGGTACCGAGAAACAGAGAAGGCTACTGTATAATCTTGAGATGGAGCAAATGGCAAAAACAGCAAAGGTCTTGATGGAAGCAGTGAGCCATGCACAGGCACCGTTTACCAGTGCAACACATCTTGAGCATGTCAGACCAATGTTTAAAGTAAGCTATGGGCCAAATGTAGAAATATTTTTTCCCCTTTGAAATGACTGTTGGGAATAGCTCTAAAGTGATTCAATTTCTTAGTGTTAACTGACTATTGATGGTTTTACAAGCAATTCCAGAAAAGCTTGTAACTAGCAATATAGAATATATGTTGTGTTTTTAGTGTATTTTGTTAAGTAGCTGAATGACTCTTTGAACCTTAAGTTCCTTGCCTGGTAATTTTTGTTCATGGGTATATCTTAGAGAGGGACAATGCTGAGATCTTTGTCTGATATCTTAAAACTGAAAAATTGAAGGTAGAACCACTTAAAATCTGTATTGTGACCAGATGGTTCAAAAATAATCCCAGATGGATTATTGCCTTCTTCCTCTGGGGAAAAATCTTAGAGAAAGCTGTCTTTATTTTGATGAATGAACTCTTTTTGGGCATCCAGCTGGGTACAGGTATTGATTTTAACCAGTGTTTCAATAACAAACCCTGTCGTCATCTTCAGGGATTATGCCTGGGCATGTCTAGTTCGGTGGTATATACCCCCCCCGTCCCCGTCTGTCCCTCTGATTGGTTAGTCCTCATTCAGTCAGGTTTCTGCTGTCCCACCTTGTTTACAATCTGATTCCAGTTCTTACTTGGAGTGAGACCTTCATCTTTGTTAAACTTCTTTTCTCTAGTTTTATTTCAAATACTTCCTTCACCAGGCAGTCCGAAAAGCCATTGGCATGGCACAGTAGTTTTGTGCTGTCGACATCCATCCTATGGCCATTGCGAATGCGGTGTTCTGCTACTGCTGAGTTCTCCAGGTAACCCAAATGGATACATCCCCTGTGCTCCTTGATGTGGGTTTCCATCTGGCTGATATACAGTATTCCGCATTCACCAAGAATCCTGTAAACCCACAAGAAGGAGCTAGTTAGATATCTGATGGATAGGGGAATCAAGGGATATAGGGTCAAGGCAGGGACTGGGTATTGATAGTGAATGATCAGTCATGATCTCAGAATGGCGGTGCAGACTCAAGGGACCGAATGGTCTACTTCTGCACCTTTTGTCTAAATCAATTGAGTCCTTAAAGAGGCTAACGGAAAAACCCAGAAACCTAACTACAAGGAGGAACCACTCATTACCATCTGTCTTCCCTATATTTCCGCACTTCTGGAAGGAAAGCCAGGATCCTGAAGAAATACCAGATTAATGCCAACCACAAACCCATAAAGAAACCCAGTTCATAGCTTATATGGGTCAAAGATGACCTGGGACTCTGGGCAGCTGGCACTTACAGAATTTCCAGTGAATGGAGAGTAGTGAATATCAGCCAGATGGGGCATATGGTGGAAGCCTGCATCAAGGAGCACAGGTCAGGTATCTGTTTGGGTTACCCAGAGAAATCAGCGGCAGCAGAACATTGCATTCACAATAGTCAGTGGATTGACTTTGGCACAAGACTACTGTGCCATGCCAATGGCTTTTGGGACCGCCTGGGTGAAGGAAGTCATTGAAATAAAACTAGAGGAAAATGATTTTATCAAAGATGAAGGTCTCGCTTGAAATAAGAACTGGAATTCGTTTGCAAAAAACAAGATAGGACAGCAGAAACCTGATTGTTTAGTCCTCATGCAATCAGGAAGTTGAGGGTCTTTGTACCCCCCGAGCAGACATGCTCAGGCATCATCCCTGGTGAAGATGACGAAGTCTGTCAAAACGTCGGTTACAATAGATACCCATACCCGTCTGGAAGCCCGAGAAGGGTTTATTCATCAAATATGCTGGATCCTTTTTCTTTCTTTCTAAATCTTTTTATTAATATTAGTAATATGGACAGAATACAGATGATATATTGATAAAGAAATTACCAACATAGACATTCCATTACATATGAAAAAAAAACATACATAATAGTTACAATATAAATGAGTTTACCAAGACATAAGGCATAAGATATATGTATGGACATAGTAAATCTAAATATTTCATAATGTATAATATAAAAAAAACAGAAAAAAGAAAGAAAAAAACAAAAAAAAAATTTATATAATGCAGAACTAGCTAATCTAATCTAATAACTATAACTAATAAGTAATATAAAAGAAAAAAAAACAAAAAAGAAGGGAAAAAAAAAACGGGCTGTTTATAATATCTCACAAAAATAAGTATTCATCAATGCCGTCACTTCCGGTCCTCTCAAAATACATAAGCTGAAAACTGGGAAATCAAATGAACTTGGCACAGGGTCATATTACATCATATGAAAATGTTGAATAAATGGTCTCCATAACTTTTCAAATTTAATAGAAGTCTCAAAAGTACCACTTCTAATTTTTTCTAAATTTAAACATAACATAGTTTGAGAGAACCAATTAAATACAGTGGGAGGATCAATTTCTTTCCAATTCAACAATATAGATCTTCTAGCCATCAGAGTTAGAAATGCAATCATTCGACGGGCTGAAGAAGATAAATGCAGTGAATCTAACATTGGTAAACCAAAAATTGCGGTAATAGGATGAGGTTGTAAATCAATATTCAAAACCGCAGAAATAATATCAAAAATATCTTTCCAATATTTCTCCAAAAATGAACACGACCAAAACATGTGAGTTAAAGACGCAATTTCAGAATGACATCTATCACAAATAGGACTTATATGAGAGTAAAAATGAGCTAATTTATCCTTGGACATATGGGCCCTGTGTACGACCTTAAATTGTATTAGTGAATGTTTGGCACATAACGATGATGTATTAACTAATTGAAGAATTCTATCCCAATTCTCACTAGAAATACTAAAACTAAGCTCTCTTTCCCAATCCTGTTTAGTCTTATAAAGAGGCTCTGAACGTATTTTCATAATTATATTATAAAGTTTTGAAATAAGCCCTTTTTGAAAAGGGTCTAATTCAAATAAACTCTCCAAAGTATCTGAAGGCACAAAATTTGGAAACGTAGAGAGTACAGAACTTAAAAAATGTCTAATCTGTAAATATCTAAAAAAATGAAATCTCGGCAAGTTATATTTGTTGGATAATTGTTCAAAAGACATGAAACAATTATCTAAAAATAAATCAGAAAATCTTAGTAATCCCTTAGTTTTCCAAGCTGAATAAGCTTGATCTATAATGGAAGGGTGAAAAAAACAATTAGATACAATAGGACTATTTAAAACGAATTGAGTCAACCCAAAAAATCTCCGAAATTGAAACCATATGCTGGATCCTTTTTCTATCTTTATTTTACTTTCAGATTTTATGTTTCTGGAGGAATATGTACTTCCTTGTAATGGTGGAATATTTGTTAGGGTTTGTATTTTTCAGGTTTAGTGTGTGTCCAAAATCACTGTCCAAAGCCACTGCACACCAATCTTTCGTGCCCAGAGGCAAAGGGCTCTTATTGCTGTCCAAAACTCAAGCAAATTGACCCAAGGCATAGTAGAACTTTTAATAATAATTAAACCTCCAAGCTGATGAGTACATTCATTCATTCATGGGAAAGCTTTCACTTACGGTTGTTTTCAAAGCTTTGAATTTACAGTGCCTATAAAAGGTATTCACCCCTTCCCCCCCCCCCCCCCCCACCCCCAGAAGTTTTCATGTTTTATTGCTTACAACATTGAATCACAGTGGATTTAATTTTTGGTTTTTTTGACACTGATCAACAAGAAAAGACTCTTTCGTGTAAAAATGAAAGCAGATCTCTCCAAAGTGATCTAAATTAATTACAAATATAAGACTCAAAATAACTGATTGCATAAGTATTCACCCCCTTTTATATCACACACCAAATCACTGGTGCAGCCAGCAGGTTTGAGAAATCACATCATTAGTTAAATAGAGATCACCGTGTGCAGTCAAGGAGTTTCAATTGATTGCAGTAGAAATACACCTGTGTTAGGAAGGTCCAACTACTAATGAGTCAGTATCTTGCCAAAAACTACACCATGAAGGCAGAACACTCCATGAAAAGATTATTGGAAAACAGAATTGAGAAGATAGATATAAGAAAATTTCCAAGTCATTTCTAAATCTGCCTAGAGCAGGCCATCCTCAAAAACTGAGTGACCATGCAAGAATGGAACGAGTGAGGGAGACCACCAGGCCAACTATGGCAGAGATGGCATAGACCACTATGCCAACTTTGGAGAAGTTGCAAGCTTCAGTGGCTGAGATGGGAGAGACTGTCCATACAAAAACTGTTCCTGGGTGCTTCACCGGCCACAGCTTTATCGGACAGTGGCAAAGAGAAAGCCACTGTTGGTGGTGGGGGGGGGGGGGGGGGGGAACTCACACAAAATCACCTGCTAGAGTGTGCCGGAAGGCATATGGGAGATTCTGAAGTCAGCTGGAAGAAGATTCGATGGTCTGATGAAACCAAAATTAATTTTTTTCGCCATCAGACAGAGTGCTATATTTGGCGAAAGCCAAACAATGCACATCATCAAAAACACACAATCCCTACCTTGAAGTGGGGTGATGGCTGCATCATGCTGTGGAGATGTTTCACTGCAGCAGGCCCTGGAAGGCTTGTGAAGTTAGAGGGTAAAATGAATGCAGCAAACTACAAGGAAAACCTGGTGCAGTCTGCAGGAGAACTTGTCTCGGGAGAAGATTTGTTTTCCAGCAAGACAAAGACCCTAAGCTTAAAGCCAAAACTACACAGGAATGGCTTAAAAACAACAAAGTTAATGTCCTGGAGTGGCTAAGTCAGACTCCAAACCTCAATCCAATTGAGAATTTGTGGTTGGAGTTGAAAAGGGCTGTTCAGTCATGATCCCCATGCAAACTGACAGAGCTTGAGCAGTTTTATGAAGAAGAATGAAGGAAATTGTGGTATCCAGATGTACAAAGCTGATAGAGACCTGTCCACATAGACTCTTGGCATAATTTCTGCCAAAGGTTCACCTACTAAATACTGACTTGAAGGGGCTGAATACTTATGCAATCAATTATTTTGTGTGTTATGTTTGTGATTAATTTAGGTCACTTTGTAGAGGTTGGTTTTCACTTTGAGACGAAGGAGTTTTTGTGTTGATAAGTGTCAAAAGAGCCAAATTAAATCCACTGTGATTCAATGTTATAGACCAATAAAACATGAAAACTTCCAAAGAGGGTGAATACTTTTTATAAGCTCTGTATGTGGCATTAAGAAGTAATTATAATTAAGTAAATTAAACTGAAATAATTCAAAAGTATTTTGCTCTCAGCACTTCTCACTTTTATAATTCCTAATCAAAACAGTGTGATTGGGGTTCTAGTTAGGAATAACCTGCAAGATTCAAGTAGCCACATAACATTAAATTATGTACGGTACTGTGTAGCATTCAGTACATAATACTTTTTGTATATTGATATTTTGAATATTCTCAGTGACTCCTGCTGCCTCTTGCGTGGAGAATTCCCAAAATTCATTGTTATTTGTGAAATAAATTTCTTCACGTCTTGGTCCTGAATGGCTATCTCTTATTTCGAGCTTGTGGTATCATATGGTATCAATGTTGGTTAATATTTTTTTGATTTCTGAGCTACTTCATAAAATATATTATTGTGCAATAACTTGTAATAATCTTGTTTTAGTTTGAGATGCATTGTTATGAGTTGGTGAATTAGAAATTATGAAGTATAGTAAATTCTAAAGATCTAAATATTTTCTATTTGCAGTTGGCATGGACACCATTATTAGCAGCTTTCAGTGTTGGATTACAAGACTGTGATGATTCTGATGTAGCTTTTCTTTGCTTGGAAGGCATTCGTTGTGCAATTAGGATAGCCTGTATTTTTGGGATGCAGGTATGTTTTTGCATGCCCAGTGCTTGATTTCTATATTCACTTGTGCTCATTCTTTGGACTTTGTGCATAACTTCTAACCAATGTTTTCAGAACATTTTTGTATGTATTTCTTCCAAGAGTATCACACTTGAATTTTCAGGATTATTTATGCCACATTTTAACACAATCGGGTCTGAACATAAGCTCAAGTTGTGCAGTAGATGAAGATTTTCGATGTTGTTATTAAAGTGATAATGTGGGATGAGAGCAGTGCAATGGAATAGATTGTCGATTTCTATGTATGCGTATGTTCAGAAAGAAATCCTAAAGTTCAGGACTGTGGCAATTGAATGTGCAGCTGACAATGTAAGGGAGAAGTGATATGAAGGAATAAGAAATGTTTGCATTATGAGCAACCCTGATTTTAGTTTGTTAGAATTAAAGAGAAATAAAACTCACAAACAGATCCTTTGGCCCAACTTGTCCATTCAACTAATAGGCCCCATCCCTCTAATATCCTTCCTATCCACATGTTGTTGTTCTTTTCTGCGAGTGAGAGGGTTTGGGGATTGTTATGTGTAGGGGTCATTGATTGTTTTTTTGGCTTTTTTTTTGCTGCAGGCGAGGGGAGGATTTTAGTGTCTTGTGAGTTTTCTTTTTCATGCCAGCTGGGAAGGGGTGGAGGGGGGGGGAGTTGATGTCTTTTCTTTCTTCACCACCCATGGTCTTTCTGTATTTCATGTGTTATTCATACATACTTTGACAATAAAATGAACTTTTGAACTTTTATCCAGGTACCTATTTTCATGTTGTTGTTGTTTTTGTGTCCACCTCAACCATTTCCTCTGACAGCCGCTTCCATGTAGACACTATTCTCTTGCATGAAGAAGTTGCCCCAAAAGTCCCTTTTAAATATTTCCCCTCTCATTTTAAGCCTATGCCCTGCAGTTTTGATTTTCTTTTCCTATAAAAAGTCTGTATAGCTGGAGAAGATTGGGAGGGTTAAAGGTGCAGAGGGATTCAAGCATAAATCTAGAATTCTTTTGGAATTTGGATAAGCAGTCTTGATCAGCACAAGTGCAAGCTAAACTGCATTTGTGGCATGGGCTTCCAATTGTAGGGATGCATTTGAGTTGGTGGAGAATGGAATAAAGGAGAGACCAACCATCTTACTGATATAATTTGGTCCAGAGCTGACAGAAGCTTATATGAATGTTTCAACAATAGCTGTATGGTAGAATAGGTGGTTTAGATCCAGACTACATTACTTCAATGGAGATAGATGGGTAAACGTGTGGAGTAAAAACTGGACTGAACCAGACAGTTTTTCATTTGGAGACCTTCAGCTGGAAGTGGTTGTATTTATTGACGGAAGAGGCAAGGACTGATGGCATGCGGAGTTATTTTTTCCATTGACGTGGAACAGATGTTTTGTGAATGTAAATATACTTCAGTTGATTTTGCACCTGTAACTTAATATTCAGTCTAAAATAAAATTATCCACTCAATTACTTTTGTAGATTGAGAGAGATGCCTATGTTCAAGCTCTGGCCCGTTTTACTTTATTAACAGCAAGCTCTGGCATCACAGAAATGAAGCAAAAAAACATAGATACTATAAAGACTCTCATTACCGTGGCACACACTGATGGTAACTATCTTGGAACTTCCTGGCATGAGGTAAATGTTGTGAGGTTCTGCTTTTTTCTTTTAATTAGTTTGATCTGCTGTTTATAATCAATCAGTGAACAAAAATAAAGCTTCACATGGAGAAATTTCACCTATAATATAATCACAGAAGAGTACAGCACAGAAACAGGCTATTTGGCCCATCTAGTTATGCCGAACCATTAAAGCTGCCTGCTCTCATTGACCTACGTTGGGACCATAGCCCTCTGCAATCCTACCATCCATGTGCCTATCCAAGTTTCTCTTAAACACTTGAAATCAAGCTCGCATGCAGCACTTATGCTGGCAGCTCATTCCACACTCTCACAACCCTCCAAGTGAAGCAGTTTCCCCTCATGTTCCCCTTAAAATTTTTGCTTTCACCCTTAACCCATGACCTCTGGTTGTAATCCCTCCCAGTCTCAGTGGCTAAAGTCTGCCTGCATTTCCCTATCTATACCCTTCATAATTTTGTATACTTCTATCAAATCTCCCCTCAATCTTCTGTGTTCCAAGGAATAAAGTCCTAACCTATTCAATCTTTCCTTATAACTCAGGTCCTCCCATACCAGCAACCTGCTTGTAAGTTTTCTCTGTACTCTTTCAACTTGATTTACATCTTTTATGTAGATAAGTGACCAAATCAACACACAATGTTCCAAATTAGACCTCATTAATGTCTTAAACAGCTTTCATATAACATCTCATCTCCTGTACTCAGTACTTTGATTTATGAAGGCCAATGTGCCAAAAGCTATATTTGCAATCCTATCTACCTATGACAGAACTTTCAATGAATTATGGATCTCTATTCCCAGATCCCTTTGTTCTAACACACTCCATAGTGCCCGACCGTTCACTGTGTAAGACCTGCCATGGTTGGTCTACCCAGGTGCAACACCTTGCACTTGTCTGCATTAAGTTCCATCTGCCACTTTTCAGCCAATTTTTCCACCTGGTCCAGATCCCACTACAAGCTGTGATAGTTTTCCTTGCTATCCACTACACCTTGAATCTTGGTGTCTTCTGCAAATTTGATGATCCAGTTAATCACGTTATCGTCCAGATTATTGATATAGATGACAAATAACAATCACCATTCCCTGCGGCACTCCACTTGTCACAGGCCTCCAATTAGAGAGGCAGCCATCTACTACCACTCTCTGGCTTCTCCCACAAAGCCAATGTCTAATCCAGTTTACTACCTTGAATGCCGAGCAACTGAAGCTTCTTGACCAACCTCACTTGCAGGACCTTGTGTTTATTTCAAATTCATAAAATAAACTCCAGACATGATCCTTGTTCTTATCCCAAGTCCATTCATATGATTGACAACAATGAAATAACTGGGCATAAATTTTATTAAATGATTACTTGGACTCTGCTCAACCTGCCTTTTACAATTCATCCGGCTGCTGATAATACCACCTGGATAAAACAGTCACAAAATGCTACACTTTTGATAAAGGTCCGGTTTAAATGACCAATCCAGCCTACTCAGTTGTTACCTTGAAAATGACATGAGGTGAAAATCTTGATCTCCTCAATGTAGACTTCCTCCTTAGTCACATTTGCATGATTGTTTATCTGAGAAACATAGTGCAGAGTTTTTTTAAAGTGCGCAATTGTGAGAAATTTCACCTATGAAGCTTGTATATTGTTTTGCCTGCCTACAAGAAGCAATTCAACACAGGTACATCTGTCAATAAAAAGAGAGTTTCAGGAGCAAAAATGCTTTTGGAAAATGGAAATAGAATTTTGATTTCATATGAAATATTAGACAATGAGTTGATTGGTCTTTGGTGTAATGAGGAATTAGGAGATCTTTAATGTAAAAAGGTGTGTTGAAGCAATGGAAAATCTGGAATTTAGATTCACTGGAATAATGAAATGATGAGAACATTCAACTGAGAAAATAAAGCTGTAATTGTGTTCAGAACAAATTAAATTTTAAGTTTTGAAAAGAGTTTAAAAACCGTGAATAGAAACAAGTGCCATAAAAACTGAAGTTATAAAGCTTTCTAAGTTGGTGCAATGGTTACTTAATATTCAAGTAATTGTTTTTATTTGGATATTAAACTTGCAAGTGCTGGAAATCTGAAATGAAAACAAGATACTGGAAGCACTCTATGTATCTTGAGTGAGAACTGTTACCTTGAGGATACATAGTTAATTAAATCATCCAGTTTGTAAATTGTTTCAGGCTGTTGCAAAGAACACAATGCAAAAACTGAAATGCAGAGCTATTATAATTGTCCAGCAGGCTCGTGGAAAGGGTAAAAACAGAGTTAATTTTAATGATGAAGAGTCAACAATAGAACAATCTGTAATATTGAATGTCAGACAGACTCACTTAGCTTTATCCTTCCCTCCCTGTCAACCGTTGCAACATGAAGCTAACTTTTTCTGGAACTTAGCTTCAGTTATCACATCTGCTGTCATAAACATATTCCAAATAAACATTTGCATGAATTACTGCCATCTGCAAATCTGATTAATGTTTAATGGCTTGACAATGAATAAGAAACTTGAACCTCATTAGTGTCCAAGATTTCCTGTGTTACTGAATTTCAGTGTTGAGAGATTCAAATTGGCTATCACCAGGCAAATGTGGGAGTCATCAAGCACCCAGCCTTATCAGTTGTCTGCGTGGCAAATTGTTCGTTTTTAAATCAAGACAATTGTAATCATTTCACAAGCACCTGCATCTAAGTTCTTGAATAGATCTCAAACTTCAAAGAGTGATCAAGTCATTTAGTATCTCCTGAAAATAGCGAGACAATTGACAAAAGTTTATAATTGTACTTTTGAAATGAGAAAAACAAATCAGTAATCAGTCTATTACAGATCTCAAATGACCATGAACATAATGTTAAAATTTAAGATCATTCAACAGTGAAAGTCTTGTCTTTGATCTACATCACTAAAATCATAATATTAAAAAGAAAGAATATAAAAATTCTACAATGTAACCTCACTTTTCTTTTGCTTTAGTAATACTACCTTGATATTTACTTTTACTGCATCAAGTACCCTTTGAATAGCCCATGTTATCATTATCATTGATTTAACATCTTGCTCCATTGGTGTTCAAAGTACACAGTTCATTACGAATAAATTCTTATCTGGCTTTCAGCCAATTCTTAATAGTTTCAAATGCAAAATGTTATCTTGAAAATGAAATTATTCAATCAGTTTGAGGTATTTTGTTGTTTCTTTTGTTTTTGTAGTTATTACTTAGTAATCTGGTATTTTTAGTGCGGCTACAAAACAATAAAATTCATGTCATACAAGACTGATAATAAACCTAATTTTGCAATGCAACTCTTTTTCCCCAATCTTCTTATTTTTAGATCCTGAAATGCATTAGCCAGCTCGAGCTGGCACAGCTAATAGGTACAGGAGTAAAGACCAAATATATTTCTGGCTCTATGCGCTCTAAAGATGGGCTCACTGGAAGTTCTGGAACTGGAGGAGAAGAATTCTTTGGACTGAGTAAATTATATTTTACCAATAGTGAAATTACTGTATAGATGTTTCAAATGCTTAGAAGTTCCTGATGAACTGCAAATGGAGATTGTAGACTTAATGCTTTAAAGTATTGCAGGGGTATAAATTGTAATTTTTGTTTCAGGTTATGTTTAGATTAAAGTTAGGATACCCTTATTTCAATCTTTGAATAAAACTATTAATTTGCATTAAGTTTAATTGCATGATCACAGAGTTAGATTAATTTTGGGCGCACCTTACACTGTTAATATTTAATGTTAGATTTAAGAAATCATGATGGCCCTATATTGCTCAGAGAAAGTTCTCTTGGAAGTTCACACAAGAATTTGAACACTGAGAAACCCAGGACTGTCTATCAAATGTACGGTTTGATATTGCTGACCAATATGTTGTAGATCTGCCAATTTGGAGTGGTGATTTGATTATTAATTGAAGGGACTGCATTGATTTAAGTCTGCATTGTTTAGTTATGGTACATTTCATTTCATATTCAATAGAACAATTAATGAAATGTATTAATAAGTAATTGTCAAATTTTGATCTTTATGAATGACATACTTGTCATTACAATGAAATGCACTTTGCTGTATATGACAAATGACAAACTTATGGTTAATATACAGCTTTTAGTTAGGGAAAAGTTGATCAGAAATAAGATATTTAGAATACAAAAACATACCAAGCCTGAGAAGAAGGAATTAGAAAATAGTCAGTTTTTGCCTTTCTCTGATGTGTTTTAGATTCAGTTTAGTTTTTTGTCAAGTGCATCAGAGTGCAATGAAATTCTATGCTCATGGGAAGCTCACAAAGTACACAGTATACTTTGTAATAGTAAATACACAACAAGTGCAAAACAGCAGAATGGTGCATGGACTGTAGTGCAATCATAAACAGTGCAAAAATGACAATGATGAAATAACAGAAGTAGAATTAAGAGTCTAATTAAGTGAATTATAATGAAGAGTAATGGTGATTCTTGTTTTCCTTTTTCTTTTGGCTTCCAGGTACCTTCGGCGCTGCAGATAAAAAGCAGATAGCCAGTATTCAGGAGTCTGTGGGAGAGACCAGCTCACAGAGTGTTGTAGTTGCTGTGGATCGGTAAAGGAACAATTATTTAAAGTGATTTAAATTTTTGCTGCAGTGACGTCTTACAGTGGTCGTCCAAAATGTTTAATGGGTCGTTTTTGTTGTTGTCTAGTTAAATTGCTATTTGTAAGTGAAATCAGAAAAATTGTTAATGTGGAGCAGAAAGCAAGTTTGAAAATCTGGCGGGAACAAAGGATGTTGGGAATGGCGAGGGTGGAGCGCTGCAGGTAGGGTATGGGACAGGTGGCAGTGAAAGAGTACCAGGGCAGGGGATGACACAAATCAGGCACACTTACCCTGAGGCACTATTGGTTTATAGATCATTACAGAATATCTCTCTGGTGCTTCCTGTTCCCTCCCCTCTCCATTTTTTTCCCCAACCATGATTCCCCTTGTCCCTGCCCCTTCCCACTCTCAGTTCACAATAGAGACCCATATCAAAATCAGGTTTATCATCACTCACAGATGTCCTGAAATTTGTGTTGGTTTTTTTTTTGCTGCTGCAGCAGCAGTACAGTGCAATTCAAAAAATTACTACTGTGCAAAACTCCTAGCCACTCTAGCTATATATACATGCCTATGACTTTTGTGCATATTTTCTGACAGACATTTGAAATGTACAAGTTATTTTAAGTTCATTACTTTAAAAATTCAAAGTAGATAAAGAATTAAAAATAATTGAAAATATATATAGTACTACCAAATCATGAAAATAACTCAATTCAAGCAATTAACTTTGATTGCCTTACCCCACTGGTCAGTGAAGCCCTTCAAATAAATGATACTGTATTTTGAATTCTGGCCGTGCCTGGTATGAAGGTGACAAGCAAACATGTATTTGGCATTCCACTCCATGTCATCACCACTAAACAAAATGTCAAATCTAGTGGCATAATAGAATGGCAGGTGCACTCTCATTTGACCAACAAAAAGTCCGGTGCATTTATAGTGCGTGAGACTTCAAATGTACTGCATGTCTACAAGGTGGCTTTTTAGAGCAGCTTGTGCTTGAGCCTGCTTGGGGAAAGGACATCTTAGATTAGGTGTTGTGCAATAAACCAGATATTATTAGGGAACTTAAGGTAAAGGAACCCTTGGGAGACAGTGATCATGATATGATTGAATTCATACTGTAATTTGAGAGGGTGAAACGTAAGTTAGATGTGTCAGTATTGCAATGGGTTAAACAGAATTGCAATGGTATGAGAGAGAAGCCTGCCCAGGTGGATTGGAGGAGGATACTGGTGGGGATGAAGGCAGAGCAGAGGTGGTTAAAGTTTCTCAGAATAATAGACAAGGCACAGGATAGAGTGTCCCACAGAAGTTGTTCTCAAATGGCAGGGATAGGTAACCATGGCTGACAAGGGAAGTTGGGGACTGCATAAAAGCCAAGGAAGGGGCATATAATGTAGCAAAAGTGATTGGGAAGCTTTTAAAATTGAACAAAAGGCAACTAAAAAAGTCATAAGGGAAAAGATTAAATATGAGGGTAAACTAGCCAATAATATAAAACAGGATACTAAAAGATTTTTCAGTTATGTAGAGTAAAAGGGAGGTGAGAGTTGATATTGGACCACTGGAAAATGATGTTGGTGTGAGGTAGTAATGGGGGGTAAAGAAATGGCAGATGAACTTAATGGGTACATTACATCAGTCTTCACTGTGGAAGACACTAGCAGTGTGCCAGAGGTCTGTGAGTGTCAGGGAGCAGGAGTGAATGCCATTGCTATTACAAAGAAAAAAGTGCTAGGCAAACTGAAAGGTCTTCAGGTAGATAAGTCACCTGGACCAAATGGACTACATTCCAGAGTCCTCAGAGAGGTTACTGAACAGATAACAAATGCACTGGTCATTATCTTTCAAGAATTGCTTGATTCTGGCATCGTTCTGGAGGACTGGAAGATTACAAATGTCACTCCACTTTTTAAGAAGGGTGGAAGGCAAAATAAAGGAAAATATAGGCCAGTTAGCCTAACCTCAGTGGCTGGAAAAGTATTGAAGTCTGTTATTAAAGTTGAGGTTTCGGGGTACTTGGAGACTAATGATAAAATAAGTCAAAGTCGGCATGTTTTCTGTAAAGAGAAATCTTGCCTAACAAATCTGTTAAGAGTTCTTCGAGGAAGTAACAAGCAGGGTGGACAAAGGAGAGGCAGTGGATGTCATTTACTTGGATTTTCAGGAGGTGTTTGATAAAGGAGCCATACGTGAGGCTGCTTAACAAAATGAAATGCCATTGCATT
Organism: Hypanus sabinus; assembly: GCF_030144855.1. Lineage (NCBI taxonomy): Eukaryota > Metazoa > Chordata > Chondrichthyes > Myliobatiformes > Dasyatidae > Hypanus > Hypanus sabinus. The sequence goes on from NC_082714.1 coordinate 131,730,743, forward strand.
GCAGGAAAGATACTGGCATGGATAGAGGAATAGCTAATAGGCAGGAGGCAGCAAGTGGGAATAAAGGGGGCCATTTCTGATTGGCTGCCAGTCACAAGTTGTGTTTCTCAGGGGTCAGGAACGTGACTGCTACTTTTCACACTGTTTGTCAGTGATTTAGATTTTGGAATTGATGGCTTTGTGGCAAAGTTTGCAGATGATATGAAGAAAGATGGAAGAGAAGGTAACATTGAGTTGGCAACTTTGAGCCTGTACTCACTGGAATTTAGAAGAATGTGGGAGGATGTCATTGAAACCAAGACTGTGGATATACTTAAAGCAAAAATTGATAGTTTCCTGGTTGGTCAGGGCATCATGGGTTACAGTGAGAAGGCAGGTGTAAGGGGTTGACTGGGATCTGGGGTCAGCCATGATGGAATGGTGGAGCAGACTTGATGGGCTGAATGGCCTAATTCTGTTCCCATGTCTTATGGTCTTATGATTCAGCTTCATATGATTTTACAGCCATTCCCATACTCTTTCTTTGACCCACTTCAGAGATCTATGCACCTTTCTAAGATCTCAATTTCAGGAAGGAGTAACTTAGCTTGAATTTCCAAGCTTCAATAATTTGGCATTTAAACATTCTCTAAACACAAACAGCATTGTTCTTTAAAAGAACAACTGGTGCTTTTGTTTTGCAAATGAGTGTGAATGAGGCTCTGTCTCAAGCATAGAATGTCAGTATAAAGCTTAGTTTAATTATAATAAAGCCCCTGTACTCCATATCATTGCAACTATGAAAGATAAATCATTTAATATTTCAGAGCAAAGTGTTAATATTTTTCATCTCTGAAATTCTGAAGACTTTATAAATATAAATGTAAAGGTGCTTGATTTGTCTCTGATCATTGGTCATTGTAGACCGGGAGTTCTCAACCTGGTGTTCATGGACCCCTCAGTTAGCAGTAAGGGTCCATGACATTATAATGGTTAGGAACCACTGATATAGACCGATTTAGTCCATCAAAATTGACATAGTTTCATATTCTAGTCATGAATTTTAGTTTGAAACTCAGTTACTTGATGAGAGAGATCACTGTAAAACATCAGCATCTTTTCATGTTACATATACAATATTAAGAATCTAAAGTCACGGTAGTCTGAGATGGAATTTTAGGTTATGCCTAATATGTACCGATGTACTATTTGTAAGTATTTGTTACTTTGTTTTTAAAAATTGAGAGGGAAATGCTTTAAAATGGTTCTGAGAAGCAACTTTTTCTACATAGAGGGTGGGAGTATATGGAACAAGCTGCTAATGGAAGTTGTGCAGGCAGTGCAACTATCTTTAAAAACCATTAAGACTGGTGTATGCATAGGAAATGTTTAGATGATATGGAGCTAACTCAAGGAGACAACCTGGTTAGCATAGATGAGTTAGGTTAGAGTGCCTAGTTCTGTGCTATATAACCCTGAGTCTTTGACTCTTTGCACCCCGTTCTAATGTTTTGTTCAGCAGTTTGAAGTTCAATATAACAAATAGGTGGTAACCAGTCATGTTTCTTGTGCTGTTTTCATTGCAGGATATTCACAGGATCAACAAGATTGGATGGAAATGCTATTGGTATGTTTCTGAATTCTCGTTAGTGTTTATAAAATGAATCTCAAAATTGGGTAGACTGTTCATTCAAAACTCAGTTTTACCCCTTTGGGACAGATTTGGATTGAATCTGTATAATATCGAGGGAAGCCACGTTTGCTGGCTTTCAGGATCTGACTTGAAGTCTGTTTGCCAGTTCCCTTTGGACATGGGTTTACAACAAAGAAATGTGTTTAGTTTGACAGCTGATAACCTTGGGGGTTACAACAAAATGTAGGTACTTGTGAGTGGAGAAAGCATTATTCTGAACCTGACAGTGCAGTGCTTACCTTAAAAATGTTTGTTAGCTAAGATGCAGTGAGTTTGTATTACCCAGTCCTAGTTTCTTCATTTGACAGGTGAATCAAAAATGTTTCCTTTCAATTGGCATATAGTGAGTCCATTACTTTGGAGCAGAGGTTTCCATCCAGCGGTCTGTGGACCTGTTGGGTTAATGATGGGGAACCCCTGCTTTAGACCAATGATTGTAGCAAAAATGAGAAATGAAACAGACTCCATTTTCTTATAACTTGTTTAATTGGTGTGTGCCATCAAAGTAAGCAAGTGTTTCTAGGACTAATGAATTTGTCCAACAACTTTTGCTACAAAAAATACATCATTTCATTTGCCCAAACACTTGGTTCCATCAGTTAAAGTATATTCCACTCTTCTGCTAGTATCATTATGCATCCACCAAAGGCATGAGCATTTGGGATTCCAGTGTATCTTTGAGTCACCATGGAGACTGTCAAACTACTTAAATTCTTGATTTGGAAGTTCCTTATCATGCATGTTCAGGGATTCAGCTGTCATGGGTGACGGTTCCTCAGGCCACTGCATAAAGTAATGTGCTGTATTGCTCTGTCTCTGTGCCTCCATGCTCTACTTGCTCTGTTTTATTTTAATATTACAAAATGGTAAGTTCAAATTATGTTTTAGGCTTGGATTCATGATCACAGCGTGAGTGCTTTATTTCCAGCTTCAGTTTCTTTAGGTTAATATATTAAATTAAAAGATTTACAGAAGATCCCACAAAATTTCTTGAAGATTAGCTGGGAATTCTCATAGTATCATGTTAGTTAAACCGGAACAAACCAAATCAGGATAATTTGTTACATCAACTCCTTTGTTTTTCTTCTCGCCATCTTTTATTAATTGTAATGTTAATTTCAAAAACAATTTTCTCCATTTGTACTTCACTTGTTCAATCATCTATTCATGTACCAGATGATGAAAGTCAACTTTATTTTTACTTTGTTGCCAGACCCCCACTAAGCCTTCTGGTCCAGCAAAATACAGACTTACCAACTTCTACTGTCAGGATACAGATTAATTTTGTTTTTTCCCCTTTAAAAAAAACTGCCACTGCTGGGAAGGTGAAATAGAAACTGAGAGTGTTGGAACCAGTCAGACAGCATCTATGGAAAGGAAAGCTGAATTCATGTCTTAAATCCAAGATCCTACTTCCAAAATGGGAAAATGAAAGAAAGTTTTATGTTACCTAGAAGGTGGAAAAAGAATGAATAAGACAAAGGAAGTAAACTATTAGTTGGACAGCTCTCAATGTTCATATCACCTTGGCATTCCAGTCCTTGCCCTGTCAATCAGGGGCAGTCTCTTTGTCCTATCCATTGCTCCCTCACTCTCTATTTAAAACTCCTAAACCTGAAACACTAATTTTTTTCTTATCACAGACCAACTAATCTGTTGAATGGTTCACTTGTACTCTCTTTTTAATCTCTGCTTGGCTAGAGATCATGCTTCATCCCTCCCTGGATGCACATTCTCAGACTTTGCAGTCCTTGATCTAATTATGCAATTTTAATATGTATATGTGCTCTTGATTAATTTAGCGACGCCAGACATATCCTCTTCAACCATTTGCATTGTCTGTCATTCTCTGGAACATAGCTCAACAGCCTCCTTTTTTAACTATGTCTTATTTCTGATATAATTAGTGAAAGAATAAATGGGTGAAATTAAGTAATTGGTGATGAAAACAATTTGGGGGAAGTCAGCAGAAATAAGTGCAAATGAATATGGATAAATCAGTACAAAATGAATCAAAGTATGTGAAAGACAAAGAGATAAAAATAATTGCAGTGTTGGGGTGTTAAAGGAAGTGAATTACTTTGGTTTTGTCTTTGATTAACTACTAATATAAAATTCATTGTCTAAGGTAAAATCATGAAATTGTGTTCCATTTTCCAGTTGATTTTGTGCATTGGCTCTGCGTTGTTTCTATGGATGAACTCGGTTCACCTCACAATCCGAGAATGTTCAGTCTTCAAAAGATTGTTGAAATTTCATATTATAATATGGGTCGCATCAGGCTTCAGTGGTCAAGAATTTGGGAAGTAATTGGAGACCATTTTAATAAGGTACAATTACACTGAATTTGTCACTGCTAAAGTTTTGTTTTGTCTTGGGTCCATAATTTTCATAATACCATAATATGTACAAGCAGAATCAGGCCAGTTGGCCAATCATGTCTGTTCTGCCTTTCCATCATGGTTGGTTGATTATCTCTCGCAATCCCATTCTCTGTCTTCAACTTGTAACCTTTGACACCCTGGCTAATCAAGAACCTATCAGCCTCCACTTTAAATATACTTAATGACTTGGCCTTCAAAGCCATCTGTGGCAATGAATTCCACAGATTCTGCACCATTTGGCTTAAGAAATTTCTCCTCTTCTCTGTTCTAAATGGATGTATTTCCAATGCCAGTACATCTTTTATTAGATAAGGGGCATAAAACTTTTCACAGTACTCCCAATTGCAGTCTAATCAGTGCATTATAGGGCCTCAGGATTACATCCTTGCTCTTGTATTCCAGTCTTCTCCAAATGAATGTTAATATTGTATTTGCTTTCCTGACCACCAATCCAGCACAAAGACTCCCAAGCCTCTTGCACCTCTGATTTTTGAATTTTCTCCTGGTTTAAATAGATACCCTTATTCCATCTACCAATGTGCATGACCACACAATTCTCTGCAGTATATTCCATTTGCCACTTCTTTGCCCATTTTCCCAAGCTATCTAAGTCCTTCTGCAGACTTCTTACTTCCTCAACATTACCTGACTCTCCAACTTACTGTATCTTTGTATCGCAAACTTGACCACAGAGCCATCAATTCCATCATCCAAATTGTTGACAAATAACGTGAAAAGAAGTGGTCCCAGTACCAGCCTCTACAGATCACTGCCAGTCACCAGCAGCCAACCAGAAAAGGCCCCCTTTATTCTGACTCTCTTTGCCTCCTTCCAATCAGCCAATCTACTGTCCATGCTAGTATCTTTACTGTAATACAGTAGGCTCTTTTTAAGCAGCCTCATGTGCAGCACCTTGTCAAAATCCTTCAGAAAATACAAATAAACAACATCCACTGACTGTACTTTGTCTACCTGCCTGTTATTTCCTCAAAGATTTCCAACATATTTGTCAAGCAAGGTTTCCCCTTAAGGAAACCATGCAGACTTTAGCCAACTTTATCATGTCCTTCTAGGTACCCCAAATCCTCATTCTTAATAATGTATGCAAACATTTTCCCAACCATTGATGTCAGGCTAACTGGCCTATAATTTCCTTTCTTCTGCCTCCCTCCCTTCTTCAAGTGGAGTGACATTTGCAATTTTCTAGTCCTCCAGAACTATTCCAGAATCCAATGATCATTACTAATACCTCGACAGTCTCGTCATCTACCTTTTTAAGGACCCTGGGAGGTGTGTCCATCTGGTTCAGGAGACGTTTCTACCTTCAGATCTTTCAGCTTCCAAAGCACCTTCTCCTTGGTAATAACAACAGCTGTACACCCACTTCTGCCCCCCCCCCCAACATTCTCAAATTTCTGTCACACCACTAGTGTCTTCCACAGTGAAGACTGATGCAAAATACTTAAGTTCATATGGAGAGGTAATAATGTCCCCCTTTATCACCTCTCTAGTGTCATTTTCCAGTGATCTAATATCCCCTATCACCTCTCTTTTGCTCTTTATCTATCTGAAAAAGCTTTTGGCCTTCTCTTTTATACTATTGGTTAGCTTACCTCCATATTTCATCTTTTCTCTTATTATATCCTTTTTAGTTGCCTTCTGTGGTTTTTAAAAGCTTCCTAATCTTTTACCTTCCCACTAATTTTTGCTGTAATGCTGTCTTTGACTTCCTTTGTCAGCCACAGTTGCCTTATCCTCCCTTTAAAATACTCCTACTTTGAGATGTATCTATCCTGTCCCTTCCAAATTGCCCACAGAAACTCCAACCATTGCAGTTCTGCTGTCCCCTTCCAATCAGCTTTGGTCAGCTCCTCTCTCATGCCTTTGTAATTCCCTTTACTCCGCCGTAATATTGATACACCTGACTTTATCTTCTCCTTCTGAAATTACAAGGTGCATTGTAACACATGATCATTGCCTCCTTAAATATTCCTTTACCTTAAGCCCCCTAATCAAATCTGGTTCATTACACAACACCCAATCAGAATTGCTTTTCCCCTCGTTGGTTCAACCACAAATTGCTCAAAAAAGCCAACTTGTAGGCATTTTACAAATGCTCTCTCAGGATCTCACACCAACCTTGAATATCGTAACATTGTGCTTCCTACATTCCTGTTCTACAGTCCATTTTAATTTATATCCCACATCCTGGCTACTGTTTGGAGGCCTGTATATAACTCCCATCAGAATCTTTTTACCCTTGCAGTTTCTTAACTCTACCTACATTGATTCTATGGCTTCCAATCACATGTCACTTCTCTCTAAGGAGTTGATTTCGTTTTTTATCAACAGAGCCACCAACCGCCTCTACCTACTTGCCTGTTCTTTTGATACAAGGTGTATTGTTGATGTTAAGCTCCCAACTATGGTAGTCTGTCAGCCATGGCTCAGTGATGCCCACAATGTCATATCTGCCATTCTTTAGTGGCACTCCAAGATCATCTACTTTATTTCATATACTGCGTGCATTCAAGTAAAACACCTTCAGTCCTGTATTCATCACCCTTTTTGATTTTGACCCCGTGTTACACCAGCTCATCCCACTGGCTGCAATTTTGCCCTACCATTTGCTTGTCCTTCCTCAGTCTCACTGCTCACTGCATCTTGTATACCAACTGCCCCATCCTCAACCCTATTATTCCAGTCCTCATCCCCCTGCCAAATTTGTTGAAGCCCTCCCCAACAGCTCTAGCAAACCAGCCCAAAAGGATATTGTTTCCCTTCAGGTTCAGGTGTAACCTGTCCTTTTTGTACAGGTTATACCTTGCCCAGAAAAGATCACAATGATCCAAAAATCTGAAACCCTGACCTTGTACCACTTCCTCAGCCACTTATTCATCTGTGCTCTCATCTTATTCCTGTCCTGAGTAGCATGTGCCTCTAGGAGTAATCCGGAGATTACCAACTTGGAGCTCCTGTTCTTCAATCTCTCCTCTAACTCCCTATATTCAATGCACAGGGCCTCTTCCTTTCTGCCTACATCATTCGTGCTAATGTGCACCAATGCCAATGGTATTGATAGTAGATGATCAGCCATGATCTCAGAATGGCGGTGCTGGCTCAAAGGGCCGAATGGTCTACTTCTGCACCTATTGTCTATTGCCTCTGGCTGCTCCCTCTCCCCCTTGAAAATATTCTGCAGCTGCTCTGAGACAGCCTGGACACTAGCACCTGGCAGGCAATACATCATCCTGATGTCTCTTTCACGGCCACAAAATCCTCTGCCCATCCCCAGAACTACTGTCTCCTATCACTATTGCCTTGCTTAAATTTACCTTTCTCTGTTGAGCCTCCGAACCGGTCACAGTGCTATGGCCTGCTGCTTCTGCTGTGCCCTTGTATGTCATTCCACCAGCAGTGTCCAAATGGGTATACTTATTGCAGAAGGGAATGTCCACAGGAGAATGCTACTTATTCCCCTAATTCATGATTGTCACCCACCTACTATCTGAGGCCTGCACTCTGTATGTGACTATCTCAGTAAAAGTCTCATCCATGAGGTTTTCATCCTCGCAGATGGTCCTGAGTGCATCCAGCTCCAGCTCCAGTTCCAGTTCCTTGACCTTTTCAGCCAGAAGCTAAAGTTAGGTGCAGTTTCTGCAGATGTAGTCATAAGGGAGACCGTTGGGTACCCTGCAATCCCACCTCTTATAGGAGGAGCATTCTTCCGCTTTAACTATCATCCTACCTACATTTGTTATACCTCTAACTTATCAAACATAAGTTCTAGCCTGCACCTGTTGAACCAAAGCTTGGTCATTCCAACACTGACCGCCAAAAAGTTTGGAAAAGCCCCAAGCTCTTTTTCAACCTCACACTGCCTCAACAATGAATGACTTCTCGTGATGGATGCAGCCTGCTAAAAATTTTCCTTCAGCATCTGAATTCCACATACAATTTAAGTCATAATGTGTGCAGAAATAGTTCAAACTTATTATATTTCCAGAAATGGTAAATATTTTTCTGTTCATTTATAGCTCAATGTGTCTTTATTTTGTAACAGGTTGGATGCAATCCAAATGAGGATGTTGCTATTTTTGCTGTTGACTCTCTGCGACAGCTGTCTATGAAATTTTTAGAAAAAGGAGAGTTGGCAAATTTTCGGTTCCAGAAGGACTTTTTGAGACCTTTTGAACACATTATGAAAAAGAACAGGTATTTTTTTAAATCTCTTAACTGAAAAATAATTAAGAGAAAATGTGGTATCTTCTGAACAACTGTAACCATATAACAATTAGAGCACGGAAACAGGCCATCTCGGCCCTTCTAGTCCGTGCCGACGCTTACACTCACCTAGACCCAGTGGCCCGCACTCAGCCCATAATCCTCCATTCCTTTCCTGTCCATATACCTATCAAATATATATTTTTGGTACCAGTTATTTGTGTTTTTTTTTGTTGTTTCCCAATAGCATTATTTTGTATGCAGTTTCATTCCTGACAGATTTACAAATTGGGACAATAATTTAAGATTTTGTGAGGGTGAGGTGATAGGATGGTGAGAGATTTCTATATACATAAAATGACAAACCCACTGACACTGAGAATGACTTGTGTTACGTACCCCGTAACTGGGTCACTTACCAGCAAAGATAGAGAGGTCCGTTGAAGTCTGATGGTACTATTTTTAACGGTATTTATTGATAAAAATACACAAAAATAATATCAGTGCAAACATACATAATATACGTCGTCAATACTAAATCTAAAAGTGCGGGTATAATAATAATCAATAAGATATAGCTCTATCGTTGTCTAGGGTATAATGTATTGTCCGATGGAAATATAAAAGTCACTTTAGTTCATTCAAGCTGCAGCTTTTGGTTGGAGAGAGAGAGAGACAGATTAAAACTTGTCCATTCCTTTTATGATGTCGATCCTTAGAGTCGTTGGGGCTGATTTCTCCTTTGCTAAGCCGCCTTCCATGGTAGGGCCTCAATCCCGGGGCAACGGGAAAGGACACATGTGGGCCCTCCACCGGCTATCGCTATTAAACGCCGTCACGGAACTTCTAGCGTTTGTCCTGGTGCGTGTCAAGGGCTGTTCCCCAGACCCTCTTTTATCCTGACTCACAGGGTCTCAGATGTCAATCAGGGTGAAATGATGCCATCCCTCCACCAGCCCACATTGCCTGAGGGCTTCCATGAAGTACAGTATTCAATACACAATTCTGTCTCCAAGAGACGATGACCTGTTCCGTGGCTTTGTATCGCTGGGGCTGGGACATTCCAAACGTCTCTCTCTCATTTCCTGGGTCTCCTGACCTGACTTAATAGTGATCTTGCGATTCTCAAAAAGGAGGGGGCCACAGGCGTAACACTTGAAATGATAGTTTGGAAAATCTACTGTATCTCCAACAATTTATTATTCCTTTACCACAGTACAAACCAGTTTTTCTTGTGGCTTATTGTTAGACTTAAAGCTGAATGGAGTCTGAATAAGCACTGAAAGGAAATGTTTTTAGAATACCAAAGCTTCTATATTGTAGAATTTTTCTCTTGTCAGAGTTAAAGTGGGGGTTGGGGTGTTCCACATCTCACAGACTATCAGTAGGTATAGCTGGAATTATTAAGTGGAAGATTATGGCAAAAAATTGAAGTTAAATAGTATTAGCACATACTTTAAACAAGAGTTTAAGTTGATGTATGATATTGTAGAAAATGACAGCGTGTAAAGTTCAAAGTACATTTATTATCAAAGTATGTACACCATATACAACTTCCAGATTCATCTCCTTACAGGACACCTCAAAACAAAGATACCCAATAGAGCTAATTTTTCTTAAGTGTCGAGCAGCTAATGTACAGAAAACAAAAATTGCACAAATAATAAAAGTAAGCAAATAGCATTCAGAATTGAAGTTGAAGAAAGTGAGTCCACAGCCACGAATTAGAGACCACAGCCTCAGTTCAGTGCAGAGATAAGTAAACCTTGCACAGCAGTGAGATGAACACTGACCTGTCCCTCGCCTCCAGCCCCAACACTCTGACCTTTTCAATCTGACTCATCTCTTAAATTGTCTAAACCTCAGTTGTTCCTCGCTCTTAGACCTCGGCCCTGCCTCTTTGATATGCCCTGGGCCCTGCTGGCTTGATTCAACCCCATATCCAACCTGTCCAATCTGGCCTGGAGCTTAAATCAGCCAAGCATCTTTCATTCTTGGGCACAGGCCCCGCCAACTTGACTCTGCCTCACTTTGTTTCTGCCACATTAAATCGCCTCTGAGTCTTCTCCAGCAATGGCCAAACATTGGCTTGTTCCCCACTTTTGGGCTATAGACTGGGCCCTGCCATCTCAATTTGGCCCATACATGCCACACCACAACCATCCTGCACCATTGACCCTTCAGTTCACACCGCAGGTCATACAGACAGTTCAAAAACTCAGCTCCAATTGAGAAGTTACAAGTTATCAACTGTAGTCATTGTTTCCAAGAAAAGTTGTGACTAATAAAGGGTTACTAGTTTTGTTTGCTGCCAGCAAGTCGTTGCTGTGCTTCAAGGTAAGGATGGAGCGTGGAATGTCTGAGGTGGCTTATGGGGAATAGAACTGCTGATTTGGAGGTGCAAATTTAAAGAAAATATGGTTCTTTAACGTGCATGAAATCAAGTTCTTAACAAAAAGTGACATAGGATCAAAAGGTGTGTAATCCTTGTGGGTGCAGTTAATCAGCAAGAGTAAAATGGAAGTTGTATACAGCTCTCTGAATAGCAGCTAGGGTGTGGGGTACAAATTGCAACAGGAGATAGAAAAGACATCTAATAAAGACACTGGTGGTTGTGGAGTACTGGGAAAATCAAAAGGCACTGGATCTTTAAGAGAAGGAATTTGTAGAATGCCTACCAGGTGGTGTTTTAGAGTAGCTTATAGTTGAGCCCACTAGGAAAAAGGGAATTATGGATTTGGTGTTGTACAATGAAATAGATTTGATTAGGGAGCTTGAAATAAAGGAACCATTAGGAGGCATGATCATAATATGATAGAATTCATCGTGCAGCTTGAGAGGGAGAAGCTAAAATAAGATATTTTGGTATTACAATTGAGCAGAGGTAATGACAAAGGCAGGAGAAAGAAGCTGGCTAAAGTTAATTGGAAGAGAGTGCGAGCAGGGTTGATAGTAGAGCAGCAATGGCTGGAGTTTTGGTAGACACAGAAGCTGCATTCTAAAGGAGGATGAAGTAACACCGAGAATTCAAAGATGTAAATGAGAGGACACAATATAGCAAAAATTAGTTGATAGGGGATTGGAACACTTTTAAAAATCAACAGAAGACATCTTTAAATGCATTAAGAAGAGAAAAAAATCATACATGAGGGTAAGTTGGCCAATTATATAAAAGAGGATAATGGAGAGTTTTTTCAGAGGCAAGAGTGGATGGTCATTATTCTTTTGGAACATGACACTGGAGAAATAGTTATGGGGAACAAAGAACTGGAGTCTGCAGAAGGACTACAGGTTGGGAGAATGGACAAAGAAGTGACAGATCGCATATGCCATAGGGAAGTGTATGGTCATGCTCTTTGGTAGAGGGAATAAGACTGATTTCTATATGGGAGACAATTTGGAGATCAGAGAGGCAAAGAAACTTGAAAGTCCTAGTGCAGGATTCCCTAAACGTTAACATGTAGGTTGAGTTAGTAGTAAAGACGCTAAATGGAATGTTGGCATTCATTTTGAGACTAGAAATAAGCAAGGATGTTATGCTAAGGTTTTATATGAAGTTGGTTAGACTATATTTGAAATGTTCCGAGCAATTTTGGGCTCCCTTATATAAGGAAAGATGCACTTAGCATTGGAGAGGGTCCAGAAGAGGTTTATGAGAATAATCATGAGGATGAAAGGATTAATATATGAGGAATGTTTGATGGCTCTGGTTCTGTACTCACTAGAGTTTAGAATGATAAAGGGGTTGGAGGAATCTTATTGTTGCTTAATAAATATTGAAATGCCGAGATCGAGTGGACATAGAATATTTTCAACAGTGGAAGAGTTATGGACCAGAGTGTTAGAATTCTTGTCAAAATGTGGTGATTCTGTAGAGCTAGGTCATTGGGTCCATTTAAGATGAAAGTTGGTAGATTTGTGATTAGTATGGATGCCAAAAGTTACAGGAGAATGGTGTTCAGAGGGAAAAATATATCTGCCATGATCAAATGGTTGAGCAGACATGATGGGCCAAGTACCTCATTCTGCTCTTATGTTTTGTGTTCTTCCAGGTCACCAACGATAAAAGACATGGTCATTCGCTGTATTGCGCAGATGGTAAATTCACAGGCTTCAAATATCCGTTCAGGGTGGAAGAACATCTTCTCGGTATTTCACCAAGCTGCTTCAGACCACGAGGAGCCAATTGTGGCACTGGCTTTTCAAACCACTGGACACATTATCAGTAAATGTTCTTTTCTAAATTAGTTTGTACTTTCTAATCAAACTTGTAAGTGCTGGGATTCCCAAGGTTATGGAAGACCTAATTTATGCCAAGAATTCTAAATGCATGCAAGCAATGCCTCCGTGAAAACAAATTTGTCAATTGTACTTGATCATAGAGGTTAGCTGGAGAGTCTTCAAAGCATAAAATCACATTTAATAGCTTATGCAGAAAATATTTGTAAGGGCAAACATCCAAGTGTTTAAATCATGACCTAATTAAAATCAAATGGCTTGTTAAAATTGCGGTGTCACTGTAAACACTCCAGCTCTTTTATGATTGGATCTGCAGTGACTGACTGTAAATGAATATTTATGATATTTCTGTTGTCCATTTGTCTTCCCATTGTTATAGTAAGTTCATTTCTGACTAAGTTCATTTCATATGGACAGTTCTCAGAAACTGAATCTTGTATATCCAAGGGAGTACGTCTGCATTATTTTGAAGTTGCACATAACATATTAAACAGTCAAATAAGTGAACATTAAATGTAATTTATGTAAATATAAACTGCATTTATAGTAAAATTAAATGCAATAGATACAGGGTCAAAGTTGATTGGAAGGGGACACTAACAGGGATGAAAGTAGAGGAGCAATGGTTGAAGTTCCTGCGAGTAATTTGGAAAAAACAGGATTGGCTCATTCCAAAGAAGCATTCCAAAACAAAGATGAGGCAACCATGCCTGACAGGGGAAGTCAAAGACATCATAAAAGCAAGGGCATATAATAAAGCAAAAATTATGGGAAGCGAGAGATTGAGAAGCTCTTAAAAGCCAACAGAAGGCAATTAAAAAAACAATAAGGAGGGAAGAGAAGCTTAGCTCACCAGTAATGTAAAAGAGGATACCCAAAGTTTTGTCAGATATAAAGAGAGGCAAGAGTGAATATCGGACCATTATAAAATGACACTGAAGAGGTAGTAATGGGAAACAAAGAAATGGTGGATGAACTGATCAAGTATTTTACGTCAGTCTTCACTCTGGACGATAACAGAAGCATGCCAGGAATTGGAGCGTGCCTGGGGGCGGGGAGTGGCAGAAGTGAGTGTAGACATTATTACTAAGGAGAAGATGCTTGGGAAGCTGAGAAGTATGAAAGTGGATAAGTCACCTGAACCAGTTGGGCTTTACGGTAGCTGAAGAATTTGTGGAGGCATTAGTAGTGATCTTTCAAGAATTACTAAATTCTGGAATGGTTCCAGAGGACTGGATAATCATAAGTGTCACTCCACTTTTTAATAAGAGAAGTGGACAAAAGACAGGAAATTGTAGTCCAAATTAGCCTAACTTCAGTGGTTGCAAGATGTTGGAGACTATTATTAAGGGTGAGGTCAGATCGCATTTGAAGTATTGTGAATAGTTTTGGGCTCCACATCTAGGAAAGGATGTGCTGGCACTAGCAAGGGTCCAGAGGAGTATTTGAGAGAAGAGTTCCTGGAATGAAAAGGTTAATGTATAAGAAACATTTGACTCTGGGCCTATAGTTAGAACATAGAAATTTACAACACATTACAGACCCTTTGGCCACAATATTGTTGGAAATTAGAAGAACGTGAGGGGATCTCATTGAAACTTACTGAATATTGTAATGTCTAGATAGAGTGGATATGGAGAGTCTGTTTCAATAATATGAGAGCTCAAAATACAAGGATGTTATTTTAGAACATAGATGAGGAATTTCTTACGCCAGAGGGTGGTGTATCTGTAAAATTCATTGTCACAGACACCTGTGGAGGCTAAGTCATTGGGTATATTTAAAGTGGAGATTGATAGGTTCTTGATTAGAAAGAGCATCAAAGGTTATGGAGAAAAGGCAAAAAAAATGGGGTTGAGAGGGAAAATAAATCAGTGATGATCAAATAGTGGAATAAACTCAATGGACCAACTAGCCTAATTCTGCTCCTATGTCTTACGGTCTTATGACTTTTTTCGTAGCTGTAATGTCTGTAATTGTATCACAGCAAATAAGTGACGCTTTCATTTTGTGAATTGATTTTTGTATCCTAGTGGATATCTTTAAGACACACTTTCCAGCAGCAATTGATTCATTCCAGGATGCAGTGAAATGTTTATCTGAGTTTGCTTGTAATGCTGCTTTTCCTGATACCAGTATGGAGGCAATACGACTAATTCGCCATTGTGCAAAATATGTGTTTGAGCGACCACAGGTGAGTTTATGAAAGCATTGACATGTGTTGAGCTTTTGATGATATAATGACATCAAGAGACAATTAGCTACTTTTCAGTTATAGTCACTACAGTATTGTAAATATTAATTCGTGAACAGGATTTTGACCAACGTCAATGTCATAATGACCAGATCCGATTTGGTGATGATGGTTTAGAGCTAACTATTTGGTCATCAAAAGGAACTTCACTGCTTTTTATCAGAAGTGTGATGTGATTTCTTGATTCCAGTTGAAAGGCAATCTAAATGTCCCATATTATTTACCGTGCTCGACATGGGTTCAGTGTTCTTCATGACTGCATGATGACATAGGTCTAGGTTTTACGTTTGAATTACTGGACTTGCACTTTCCAATTCCCATGTTGTCGCTCATTGAGCTGACTGAGCAATGTTGCGCTTTAATATTTTGCTGCTACTGTATAAACAACTGTTATTATATTATTTGAAGATGTGTATAGAATTTGTTATTGCACTGAAAGCCTAATCAGCATTGTGTTCCCAATATCTCATTTGTGTTTGTAATCTCATCTAAGCCATGAAAAACCAGTAAATTTTGTGTCTCTTATATTTAAGAAACTGTTTAAATGTGATATCTTACTGAGAGCAACAGAAATTCTTTTTCTATTCTGCATAAGACTCTTTGGATTTGACATCAAATGAGGAAAGCTCAAATGAAAACAATTTGCATTTACTTAACACCTCAGCTTACTAAAATGATAGATAATACATTTCCAAGAAAAAGTTTGTGACCCGGTCATAATTACCTGATTTCCTGCATTAATTACTCATAAAATGTGGCCTGATCTTCATCTAGGTCACAATAATAGACAAACACAATCTGCCTTAACTGATAACACACAATAGTTCACCTTCTCGTCAATACTAAGTACGCCATTTAAACGATCAGAGTCTAGGTTCAAAAAAGTATGTGAACCTCTGGGGTAATGCCTTCTACAAAAGCTATTTGGAGTCAGGTGTTCCAGTCAAATGAGATGAGATTGGAGGTGTGGGCTGTAGAGGTGTCCTTCCCTTTTTAAAAAAACATACACAAAGTCAGGTTACCAACAGTGCCTGCTCTTCTCAAAGATCTGTTTATGAGCACCATGCCTCAATCAAAACAACTTTCAGATAACCTTAGAAGAAGAATTGTAGAGATGCATGAAGCTGGAAAAGGCTGCAAAAACATTTCTAAAGATCTGATTGTTCATCAGTCCACAGTAAGAAAAGTTGTCTGCAAATGGAGGAAATTCTGTACTGTTGCTACTCTCGAGGAGTGAGCATCTCGCAAATATAACAAAAGCACAATATGCAATGCTGAAGGAGGTGAAAAAGAACCCAAGGGTAACAGCAAAATACCTGTAGAAATCTCTAGAACTTTGCTGAAGTCTCCACTCTAAGAAAAACACTGAACAAGAATGGTATTCATGGAAGGACACCACAGAGGAAACCACTGCTCTCCAAAAAAAGCATTGCTGCACATCTCAAGTTTGCAAAGGAACACCTGGATGTTCCACAATGCTTCTGGGACAATGTTTTGTAGAGAAAGGAGACAAAAATCGAACATTTTTGCAGAAATGCACATTGCTATGTTTAGAGGAAGAAGGGCACTCTACACCAGCACCAAAACCTCATTTCAACTGTGAATCATGGTGGAAGGAGCATCATGGTTTGGGGCTGCTTTTCTGCCTCAGGACCTGGTCAGCTTGTAATTGTTGAAGAAACAATGAATTCAAAATTGTATCTAGACATTTTACAGAAGAATATCAGGGTTGTGGTCCATCACCTGAAGCTTAATAGAAGTTGGATGATGCAACAAGACAATGATCTGAAACACAAGAGTAAATCAACAACAGAATAGTTTAAGAAGATGGCCAAATCAGAGTCCAGACATTAACCCAATTGGGATGTTGAGGCATGACCTGAAGAGGGCTATTCATGCAAGATATCCTATAAATATCGATGAACTGAAGCAGTTTTGTGTGGAGGAATGGTGTAAAATTCCTCCTTGCCATTGTGCAAGTCTGATCTGCAGCAACAAGAAATGTTTGGTGGGGGCTATTGCTGCTAAAAGAGGTTCTACCAGGGTTCAGATACTTTTTCCAGCCTGGACTCTGAATGATTAAAGAACATCTTCAATAAAAACTTGGGAAGTACAGTTGTTTGTGTGTTACTAGTTTATGCAGATTGTGTATCTATTATTGGGACTTGGATGAAGATGAGACTACATTTTATAAGAAATTAATGCAAAAAATCAAATAATTACAAAGGGTTCACAATCTTTTATTGCAACTGTTGTTAGAATACATTAGGATGGATAAGTCCCTGGGACCTAACGGAATATTCCCCAGGCTGCTCCACAAGGCGAGGGAAGAAATTGCTGAGCCTCCAGCTAGGATCTTTATGTCCTTGTTGTCCACGGGAATGGTACGGGAGGATTGGAGGGAGGCGAATATTGTCCCCTTGTTCAAATAAGGTAGTGGGGATTGTCCGGGTGATTATTGACCAGTGAGCCTTGTGTCTGTGGTGGCAAAGCTGTTGGAAAAGATTCTTAGAGATAGGATCTATGGGCATTTAGAAAATCATGGTCTGATCAGGGACAGCCAGCATGGCTTTGTGAAGGGCAGATCATGTTTAACAAGCCTGATAGAATTCTTTGAGGAGGTGACCAGGCATATAGATGAGGGTAGTGCAGTGGATGTGATCTACATGGATTTTGGTAAGGCATTTGATAAGGTTCCACATGGTAGGCATGAAAGTCAGAAGGCATGGGATCCAGGGAAGTTTGGCCAGGTGGATTCAGAATTGGTTTGCCTGCAGAAAGCAAAGGGTCGTGGTGGAAGGATTACATTCGGATTGGAGGGTTGTGACTAGCAGTGTCCCACAAGGATTGTTTCTGAGACCTCTACTTTTCGTGATTTTTATTAACGTTCTGAATATGGGGGTAGAAGCGTGGGTTGGCAAGTTTGCAGACGACACAAAGATTGGTGGTGTGGTGGATAGTATAGAGGATTGTGAAAGATTGCAGAGAGACATTAATAGGATGCAGAAGTGGGCTGAGCAGTGGCAGATGGAGTTCAACCTGGAGAAGTGTGAGGTGGTACACTTTGGAAGGACAGACTCCAAGGCAGAGTACAAAGTAAGTGGCAGAATACTTGGTAGTGTGGAGGAGCAGAGGAATCTGGGGGTACATGTCCACAGATCCCTGAAAGTTGCCTCAGAGGTAGATAGGGTAGTTAAGAAAGCTTATGGGATGTTGGCTTTCATAAGTCGAGTTTAAGTTTTTAAGAATCGCAAAGTAATGATGCAGCTCTATAAAACTGTGGTTAGGCCACACTTGGAGTACTGTGTCCAGTTCTGGTTGCCTCACTACAGGAAGGATGTGGAAGCATTGGAAAGGGTACAGAGGAGATTTACCAGGATGCTGCGTGGTTTAGATCAGATTACGATCAGAGTTTAGATGGATTACGATCAGAGTTTAAGGGAGCTAGGGCTTTACTCTTTGGAGAGAAGGAGGATGAGAGGAGACAAGATAGAGATACACAAGATATTAAGAGGAATAGACAGAGTAGACAGCCAGCGCCTCTTCCCCAGGGCACCACTGCTCAATACAAGAGGACATGGCTTTAAGATAAAGGGTGGGAAGTTCAAGGGGGGTATTAGAGGAAGGTTTTTTATGTAGAGAGTGGTCGGTGCGTGGAATGCACTGCCTGAGTCAGTGATAGAGGCAGATACACTAGTGAAATTTAAGAGACTACTAGACAGGTATAGGAGGAATTTAAGGTGGGGGGGTTATATGGGAGGCCAGGTTTAAGGGTCGGCACAACATTGTGGGCCAAAGGGCCTGTACTGTGCTGTACTATTCTATGTTCTATAACTGTACATCATGGAAGCATAACCAAACAAAATTTTACACCAAATCACATAAGAGATATGAGCAGATGTGGCTAAAAGTCCAGAGACCAAAGGGTGTCTTTTAACCTGTTGAAAAAGATTCATGAATAGAACTGTTGCTCTCAGAATATGCAGGCAAGCATTTTCTTACTGTAAATTCTATCCATTAACATTTCTAGAGAACAGATTGAATATGCTCTCCAGTGAATTGGGAAAGGGAAGGCTGCATAAATAATCTTAACTGTTAAATGAATAGCAAAACTTACCATTGAGAAAATTTGCAATGTAATTCTTAAAACTTGTACATGATGCAAAGGACTGTTACCGTAGACAACAAACAGAAAACGCTTGTCATTTATATCATTGTAATTTAAGTAAAACTTAATTTTTTCTAAATTATCAGCACATTTTGAACATGTGCCTTTTATATATTGACTGGTATTCACATTTTTATAGGTGCTGAAGGAGTATACAAGTGATGACATGAATGTAGTACCTGGAGATAGAGTATGGGTACGAGGGTGGTTTCCAATATTGTTTGAGCTTTCCTGTATTATAAATCGTTGCAAATTGGATATTCGCACAAGGTAAGAACATTGACAGTTTCAGATTTTTCAGAAGAAATGATGGCTTTTTGCAGTTATGGTTTGTAGTTAACATTTTTGTGCAATCTCTTTCGCAGGGGGCTCACAGTGATGTTTGAAATAATAAAAAGCTACGGTGAAACATTTGAGAAGCATTGGTGGCAGGATCTGTTCAGAATCATCTTTCGTATATTTGATAATATGAAGCTTCCTGAACAGCAAACTGAGGTGGGGCACAAGTGACAGTACTTGTGTTAGAAATTATAATTAAATCATTTGTATGATAAAAAGAACAAGTACATTGTTATGAACTGCAGTGAAATTGTATTGGATACAGATACATAATCGTTTGATGTGTATTCATTTAATGCTTGATGGAGTAAAAATGATGTCTTTAGGGTGATGCCAGGGCTTGATATGAAGTCATAGAAAAGTACAGCACAGAAACAGGGCCTTCAGCCCATTTAGTCCATGCCAAACCATTTAAATTGCCTACTCCCATCATCCTACACCGGGCCCATAGTGCTCAATCCCCCTAGCATCTACATACCTATCCAAACTTGTCTTAAACTTCGAAATTGAGTTTGCATGCACCACTTGTGTTAGCAGTTCATTCCAAACTCTCATGACCCTCTGAGTGAAGAGGTATCCCCTCGTGTTCCTCTTAAACTTTTCACCTTTTACCCCTAACCCATGACCTCTGGTTATAGTCCCACCCACCCAACAACAATGGACCCAGCTCTGATCCCTACGATGCTCCACTATTCACAGGCCTCCAGACAGGGGCAACCATCTGCTACCACTCTCTGGCTTTTCCCACAAAGCCAAAGTCTAATCCAATTTACTACCTCATCCTAAATGCTGAGCATCTTGATCAGTCTCCCATGCAAGACCTTGTCAAATGCCTTGCTAAGGTGCATATAGACAACATCCACTTCCTTGTCTTCATCAATTTTCCTGGTAACTTTCTCAAAAGTTCTCTAAGATTGGTTAGACGTGGCCTACCATGCACAAAGCCATGCTGACTGTCCTTAATCAGTCCATGTCAATCTAAATAATTATATAGCTGGTCCCTCGGAATACCTTCCAATAACATTCCCACTACTGAGGTCAAGTTCATCAGCCGATAATTTCCTGATTTGTTTTTTAGATACTTGAACAGTGGAACAACATTGGTTATTCTCCAATCCTCTGGTACCTCACTTGTTGCTGAGGATGATTTAAGTATGTCTTTAGGGCCCTGGAAATTTCTGCATTTGCTTCCATTGCATACGTTGGGTAGCTCTTAGAAATTGCTAGCACAGGTCTGATACACGTTTCATGTCCCTGAACTTGAACCCATTGTGATTGATGTACTTCCATTATCTGTTGTTTTCAGTTAATCAGCCTGTTAGTTCACTGAGGATATTTCCCACATATTTAGGAGAATAGTCGATTTTACTGAGTATAGTGGGTATTAATTGCTGGGTGATGCCAGTCTCTAACCCTCAAAGAACTGCTGTCCCACCTCCAAATGAAGCAGTCTTTCTGGAGAAGTTTCTCACAAAGTCTCTCTTTGGGGGAAAGACCAGGATTTAGACTGAAACAATCAAGGAGCAGAAATATATGAACAAATCTGGATAATGTGCAATCTTCCAGCAAGTTCTTGTATGTTTATTTTCCTACTCCTCCTAAGAGGTGTATGTAATTTCTTCAGAACAGCTACAGTGGCATGCAAAAGTTTGGGCACCCCTGGTCAAAATTTCTGTTACTGTGAATAGCTGAGCAAGTAAAAGATGGCCTGATTTCCAAAAGCCATAAAGTTAAAGATGACACATTTCCATAATATTTTTGGCAAGATTACTTTTTTTTCCATCTTTTACAGTTTCAAAATAACAAAAAAGGAAAAGGGCCCAAAGCAAACATTTGGGCACCCTGCATGGTCAGTACTTAGTAACACCCCCTTTGGCAATTATCTCAGCTTGTAAATACTTTCTGTAGCCAGCTAAGAGTCTTTCGATTCTTGGGCCATCTTGCATGCACTGCTCTTTTGAGGTCTATCCACAGATTTTCAATGATGTTTAGGTTGGGGGACTGTGAGGGCCATGGCAAAACCTTCAGCTTGTGCCTCTTGAGGTAGTCCATTGTGGATTTTGAGGTGTGTTTAGGATCATTATCCTGTTGTAGAAGCCATCCTCTTTTTAACCAGCTTTTTTACAGACGGTGTGATATTTGCTTCCAGAATTTGCTGGTATTTAATTGAATTCATTCTACCTGCTCCCAGTAAATTTTCCCCGTGCCACTGGCTGCAACACAACCCAAAGCATGATCGATCCACCCCTGTGCTTAACAGTTGGAGAGGTGTTCTTTTCATGAAATTCTGCACCCTTTTTTCTCCAAACATACCTTTGCTCATTACGGCCAAAAAGTTCTATTTTAACTTCATCACTCCACAGGACTTGTTTCCAAAATGCATCAGGCTTGTTTAGATGTTCCTTTGCAAACTTCTGACACTGAGTTTAGCGGTGAGGACACAGGAAAGGTTTTCTTCTGATGACTCTTCCATGAAGGTCATATTTGTGCAGGTGTCACTGCACAGTAGAACAGTGCACCACCACTCCAGAGTCTGCTAAATCTTGCTGAAGGTCTTTTGCAGTCAAATGGGGGTTTTGATTTACCTTTCTAGCAATCCTACAAGCAGTTCTCTCAGAAAGTTTTCTTGGCCTTCCAGACCTCAACTTGACCTCCACCATTCCTGTTAAATGCCATTTCTTAATTACATTACGAACTGAGGAAACCACTACCTGAAAACGCATTGCTATCTTCTTAATAGCCTTCTCCTGCTTTGTGGGCATCATGTACTTTAATTTTCAGAGTGCTAGGCAGCTGCTTAGAGGGGCTCATGGCTGCTGATTGTTGGGACAAGGTTTGAGAAGTCAGGGTATTTGTAAATTTGCATTTTTTTTTGCATCACCTGCCCCTTCTTAATGACTGTGAATAAGCCATAGCCCTAACAAGCTAATTAAGATCTGAGACCTTGGTAAAAGTTATCTGAGTGCTCAAATCTCTTGGGGTGTCCAAACTTTTGCATGGTGCTCCTTTCCTTTTCTTCACTCTAAGATTGTACAAAACAAAAATAATACAGTAATCTTGCTTAACATATTGAAAAGAATGTTTCATCTTTAACTTTATGACTTTTGGAGATCTTCTAATCACTTAACTATTCACAGTAACAGAAATTTTGACCGGGGTGTCCAAATATTTGCATGCCACTGTAAGATAGTAACATTTAATTTTGTAGATGAAACAAACTGTAGCCACATTGTGTCAGCAGTCGAGAGAAGTTCACATTGAGAACTATGGAATACCAATCAAGTGCGCTATTTTGCCTTGTATGGTGTCCGGTTTGAGTTTCTTGAACGTTGGAGTTTCACTCATCCAGACAAACAAAGGATATTGCACCACACTTCTGCCTTGCATCTTGTGAGTAGTAGAATGGTTTTGGGGCACCAGCATTGGAGTTGCTTCCCTTTTGCTATCCAGCATCTGACATGTTCTTATAGTTAACATTGATACTCCAGTTGTTTTTCTGATCTCTGCCGATTCTCCCAGGCTCTAGTGTTGGTGGGGTGATTAACTGGTAGAAATGCCAATGAATGTCAAGAGTGAGTAGGTAGAAATGTTCATTGCTTGGCATTTTAGTGGCATGGATGTCATCTGCCATTTACAGCCTATTTCTCAATATTTTCTGGTCTTCTTGAATCCAGATAAAAGCTGTCTTATTTTCTGATTATTACAACTAGAATTAACATTGTGGAACATAAGTAAACATTATAAACTGTAGTTTTATGATGCAAGAAGGATCATTGAAGAAGCAGTTGACATTGTACTAAAGAAATTCTGCGGTGATCCTAAATATTCCAAAATGCATTGTTCATCAAACAGCAGGAGCATTAGTTTATCAGTGCCACGGCTGTAATTTTGATGTACTCTTAATAAAGCTGCTTTCACATTTGAGTTGCTATATTACAGAGAATACCTAACTAAAAGCTCTTGGGTTCAGTCAGTTATTTTTTGGTAATACATTAAAAAAAATGCTGGAGGAATTCGGCAGATCAGGCAACATCTATGTAGGGGAATGAACATTTACGATTTTGGATTCTTCATCGGGAATCGTGAAGGGTCTCAGGCTGAACCTCCGACAGCTCATTTCCCTCAATAAATGCTTCGTGAGGTACTGAGTTCTTCCAGCAATATGTGTGTCTTGCTCAAGATTTCCAGTACCTGCAAAATCTCGAGCTGCCATTTATTTTTGTGTTTATGTTGTGTACTGACCAAAATATGTACGACCTTTCAGTCTGAAGTGCATTTTCCAAATCTCATTTCTGCAATTTAAATGTTCCGACTTTTTTCCTACAGAAATCTGAATGGATGACAACTACCTGCAATCATGCACTTTATGCAATTTGTGATGTCTTCACTCAGTTCTATGAAATCTTGAATCAAATACTATTGGATGATTTAATTGCTCAGCTACATTGGTGTGTGCAGCAAGGTACCCTGATTCAGAAGTATTATAAATTTAGTGTGTTTGTTGAGGATGAATGCACTTACGAGATTAATGCTTTGATTTGAAAAGGTGAGGAAATGCAGTTGGTCATTTTGACTTTCAATAATTTTTCTTCTTGGTCCCATTCTTTCGTGTAGACAATGAACAACTGGCCCGATCGGGGACAAATTGTTTAGAAAATGTAGTGATTCTAAATGGTCAAAAGTTCAGTCCCTTAGTCTGGGATAAAACATGCGACTGTATGCTGAACATTTTCAAGACCACCATTCCCCATGCGTAAGTTCGTTTCCTGATTTTGATATAACTTAAAAAGTACTGCGACCACTGCATTGTCTTAAAATATCAAGTAATGACAGAATCCACTGATAGTGATTGACAGGCATACCTGGTGTTGTTTACAGCCTTTTAGCATGGCGGCCTACAAGCATGGAGGAAGATTCTTCAGAAAAGGGTTCAGTGAGTGTAATTTATAATGGTTACACAAATTGGACAGCACTTCTAAGTGCAGAATATTTTTTAGTGTGTTTAATAACTTTTATAATCTGATGTTATATCTAACGTTTCCTTAGGACCTGGAAGCTGACAGGCAGTCAATCTGTAGCATAGAGCGAAATGCTTCAGAGAAAGGTCAGAGCCAATTCAGTCAAATATCTAGTGATGAAACTTGGAAATATAAACAGAATGCAAGTAAGTATTGTAATTGCTTCACAATACTTCTATAAATTTCTATATGCAATGGTTTTTGTTGGCTGACAGTTTCTCAACATGGATATGGAGTCCAAGAGAAATACAGGATGGATAACTTGCCTGACTCCTGACAAAATCCCCCAGGAAACGATTAAAAAGGAGAATTTATATTTAAACCCATGTACAGCTACCTTTACAAAATAGAATGCATACCGCAGGTTGGAATTTCGCCAAAAGTGACCTTGTAGTCCCTGATGCCAAGCACAGGCCAAAAGTGAACTTAAGTTCAGCTTCTATTAACTATCCTTTTTTAATATTGGAAATTATACACAAACTGCATCTTGTACTTTTTACCAGACACAAAATCTAATTTAGTGTCATCGACCTGCAATCTTAATCATCGATACCTGTTTTTTTTAAACTTTGAAAAGATAACAGAACTTTTTACAGTGGACTTGGGGTTCAAAAAAAAGCCACTAAATGCACACACAGTTTTGCAGAATAAGGCTCTCCAAACACAGTCAGTCTAGACAGTGTGCAGTTGCACATTGCCAGCTGTTGATAGTGACATCACACTTATTGTTTCAGATTCATGTTCCTAATCATATGGCAGAAGATGACGGCCAAATTTCATTTTGGAAAATTGTTGTAACTCAGTAAAAGTTTGAAATGGATTCTATGTGAAATAAATTAAAATATAAATTTTAAATGTAAGGTAATTCTTTGATGCCAAATTTGAAATTTAATTCATTTGTTCCGATTGATGCAAAATTTTATTCTCTTTTTTCCTTTCAAGAAATATCCGATCAGAAACTCTTTGCTGCACTCCTCATCAAATGTGTTGTACAACTTGAATTGATCCAAACAATAGACAACATTGTGTTCTTTCCAGCAACAAGTAAAAAGGAGGATGCTGAAACTATGGCAGCTGTACAGGTAAAGTGAAAATTATTTGTCTGCCTCAGTTTCCATTTAATACTAAATGCTAATATAACCGGCAGAAATTTATTTACTAAGCTTAAGCCATTTCAACACTTATCTTCATTTAAGGGCTCTCATGCTAGCTTTGACTACTCTTGAAAATAATTTGGAAAAGTCAGTCACCCAGCTGCTTATAGTATCGGTATTGTTGCTCAAATGCAAATAGAATCCAAGAATAATTTATGTCAATTGCCAGTTTCCAAAATGCACACTTAAGGCATGAGTCATTTCTGTGTCAATGGTGACCTGCCACAGTATTTATCAACAATTCCAAAAAAAAATTCCACTATCCTGGTCTAGTTTTTAGCATCCTTTAAAGTCTTTTAAATTTTCTAGAAAATCCCATATTGAAAATGTTATATCCAATAAGAAGTATTAAATTTTCTCAAATCTAATAAATCCTTTCCCATTTCTAATGTTCGTAGGGATGTGAATGACTATTTAAATTAAACTGGCACTAATTTGAATAATTCAAATGAATGCACTAAAACTCCCATTGTTTGATTTCTGCAGCAAGAAATAACAAGCTAGTCTGTAACTATACACAAATCAACAGCAATTTTTTTTTAAAAAAGCAATGAAATGAAAATAGAAAATACTGCAAGCTCTTGGATCAGGTACCATCAGTGGAAGGTGGAGCAGATAAGGTTTCATTTTTAGGCCCCTTCTTCCATTTTCAGGTGTTGCCTTTCTTCCAGTATTGTTTATGATTATGAACATATGGATACTGTATATGCTGAAGAACAAATCAAGTACACTCATAGGATTAAGTTCTTAAAAAATGATAACTGGTTTTATGACAACTTCAGGTGCAATAAAATCTAGTGTAATATGTGTAAACTTCATTTAGTTATTTAAAAACCTTATTTTTATCACTTCAGTAATAATCAACAAGCTTGACCTTTTTCCTCCATCTAGCAGACCTAACCAATTCCCCTCTACCACCACTCTCCTCCGTCTAGCAGAATTAGTTCTTACTCTCAATAATTTCTCCTTTGGCTCCTCCCACTTCCTCCAAACCAAAGGTGTAGCCATGGGCACCCGCATGGGTCCCAGTTATGCCTGCCTTTTTGTTGGCTTTGTGGAACAGTCCATGTTCCAAGCTTATACTGGTATCTGTTCTCCGCCCCCCCACCCCTTTTCCTTTGCTACATCGATTACTGCATTGGCACTGCCTCCTGCATGCATGCTGAGCTCGTTGACTTTATTAACTTTGCCTCCAACTTTCACCCTGCCCTCAAATTTACCTGGTCTATTTCTGACACCTCCCTCCCCTTTCTTGATCTTTCTGTCTCCATCTCTGGAGATGGCCTATCTACTGATATCTACTATAAGCCTACAGACTCTTACAGCTACCTGGACTATTCCTCTTCCCACCCTGTCTCTTGCAAAAATGCTATCCCCTTCTCACAATTCCTCCGTCTCTGCCACATCTGCTCTCAGGATGAGGCTTTTCATTCCAGGACAAAGGAGATGTCTTCCTTTTTTAAACAAAGGGGCTTCCCTTCTTCCACCATCAACTCTGCTCTCAAACACGCATCTCCCATTTCCCACCCGTCTGCCCTCACCCCATCCGCCCACCACCCCACTCAGGATAGGGTCCCCCTTGTCCTCACCTACCACCCCACCAGCCTCCGGATCCAACATATAATTCTCCGTAACTTCCGCCACCTCCAATGGGATCCCACTACCAAGCACAATTTTCCCTCCCCCCCCCCCCCCCCCCTTTCCGCAGGGATCACTCCCTACGTGACTCCCTTGTCCATTCATCCGCCCCATCCCATCCCACCGATCTCCTTTCCGACACTTATCCTTGCAAGCGGAACAAGCGCTACACCTGCCCTTACGCTTCCTCCCTCACCACCATTCAGTGTCCCAGACAGTCCTTCCAGGTGAGGCGACACTTCACCTGTGAGTCGGCTGGTGTGGTATACTGCGTCCGGTGCTCCCGGTGTGGCCTTTTATATATTGGTGAGATCTGATGCAGACGGGAGACCATTTCGCTGAACACCTATGCACGGTCCGGCAGAGAAAGCAGGATTTCCCAGTGGTCACATATTTTAATTCCACATCCTATTCCCATTCTGTTATGTCTATCCATGGCCTCCTCTACTGTCAAGATGAAGCCACACTCAGTTTGGAGGAACAACACCTTATATACCGGTTGGGTAGCATCCAACCTGATGGCATGAACATTGGCTTCTCTAACTTCCGTTAATGTCCCTCCTCCCTTTCTTACCCTATCCCTGATATATTTAGTTTTTTTTTACCCCCTCGCCTTTTTTTTTCTTTCTCTCTCTGCCCATTACTCTGCCTGTTCTCCATCTCCCTCTGGTGCTCCCCTCCCCCTTTCTTTCTCCCTAGGCCTCCCATCTCATGATCCTTTCCCTTCTCTAGCTCTGTATCCCTTTTGCCAATCACCTTTCTGGCTCTCAGCTTCACCCCACCCCCTCCGGTCTTCTCCTATCATTTCGCATTTTCCCCTCCCCCTCCTACTTTCAAATCTCTTAGTATCTTTCCTTTCAGTTAGCCCTGACGAAGGGTCTCGGCCCGAAACGTCGACAGTGCTTCTCCCTATAGATGCTGCCTGGCCTGCTGTGTTCCACCAGCATTTTGTGTCTGTTGCTTGAATTTCCAGCATCTGCAGATTTCCTCATGTTGACTTTTTTTATCTTCGGGTTCCTCTAATGCTCATTAGCATGGTTGGTCCCAGATCACTGTCCTGAGAAGTTCCTGTTGTGACACCCAAGATGCAGATGGTTGGCCTTCAATGTTACCAACTACTAACTTATGTAGCTAACAATGATTTGAAATCATATACCCCTTTGCTACCACAGTCACAAAGCACAGTCATTCTGAACTTTCCTCTGTAATTCAAGTCATTTATTCATGTTTGGAACAAGATTTTAATGGAGTCTTGAGCCAAATAATCCTGGTAGAACTTGAGCTGAGTGTCAGTAGGCAGAGGACAAGAAACTAAGGTAAAATGTTCCTAACTTAGAATAAGAGTAATTTGAAAAGCTTATTTAAAAAAATAGTTTGGTGAGATCATTGAAGTTTATCTGCATTATTTTGTCTAAGATGGTGATAAAAAATATGTTCATACATGGAGTTGAAGCAACTGCAAATCTCTCACTATATAAAATTGAAACAAAATCAGATTTATTATTGACATATGTTAAAACATGGAATTTGTTGTTTTGAGACAGCAGGACAGTAGAAACATTTAAGTCACAAAACTGAACAGTGCACATTGTTATTGTATGCAGAGGGATATGATCATTTCTGAGGTTCATATTGGTACTGAAGACCACGGAATGTATCAATACATGTCTTCAGAACAGATTTTCAAGCTTTTGGATTGTCTGTTGGAGTCGCATTCATTTGCCAAAGCTTTCAACTCAAATAATGAACAAAGGACTATGCTTTGGAGAGCAGGTAAAATGCTGTACAGGAAAACTTCAAAATATAATTTAAATAAATTGTACAGGTGTCCGCCCCTTTACAAAGGTAGAGCGTTCCTATGAAACCTTTCTTAAGCCAAAATGGCGTAAAGCGAAGAACCATTAATTTATATGGGAAAAATTTTCGTAAAAGTGAAAATCCTCTTCTAATGTAGGTCTTTTGTAAAAGCAATGTGGCGTAAAGCAGGGGACACCTGTTATTAATTTCTTTAAAAGTACATATTTTACATTTGTAATAGAACTTGATTCCTGTACTTGGGAATAAATGTATAATTAAAGTAGATTAGTGTAAATGGTGATTGATGTTCAACAAGGACTTGGTAGATCATGTTTTTCTGTACTGATCTATCTCTAGATAAGACACGAATGCTCCAAACCTGATTACATTGTATAAGACCTGAAGTAGGTTTAAAAAAGGCTTCAACTTTCGTAGTTATGCTTGTATTTACATTCATTAAAGTAGAGATATAGTGATTAAGAAATTTAAGTGATTTGGAATTCTTGATCAAGGTCAACATTTAACTGCTTGGGCAGGCATTATACTACAATAATCTGAGACCATTTAATTTTTTTTTTGTTTTGCTATAATAATTTCTATCCACTATTGAGAGAATTTATTGCACAAGGGAGCCTTACAGAAGTATACAAGATTGAGAGACTTTGATAATGTGGATCATCAAATTCTTCCCGTGGTAGAGATATCATAAACAAGACAGTATAAGTGTTTGAGAGCATGGAATTTCAGAGGAGCTTTATAGAATATGCTTTTTTAAACACAGTGGTGAATATCAGGAATGCGCTGCCAGCAGAGATGGTGGGATCAGATACAAATACTAATTTAATAAGACATACAGTGCCTGTAAAAAGTATTCAACCCCTTGGAAGTTTTCATTTTTTATTGGTTTACAACATTGAATCACAGTGGATTTAATTTGTCTTTTTTTGACACTGATCAACAGAAAAAAAATTGTGTCAAAGTGAAAACAGATATCTATAAAGTGATTAAATTAACACTGGACAACAAATTTTTTCAAAAGTGATGCTTCCTCAAAATTTTTTTTTGTTTATGATAGACTGCTTGAAGATTAACACAAATATAATTTCAGACTACTTGTATCACGTAGGAGTTTGGAGAAACAACAAATTAACTTCTGTTGAATATAATGTGTTTAATTGCATAATGGTGCTGATGCTTTGCAATAGTTCAACTAAGTTAAAAATATTCTGTTAATGACTTTCATTTGTACTCAGTGCCTGAGGCTTCTCGCTTAAGTGTCCATCAATAATTTGCCAGCATTGATGGATTCCAGTTGCCCTGGTATCTTTTCTCCATGACCGCAATGTCCTGGTGAAACCTTTCACCATGCTCATCACTAACAGCACCAAGATTTGCAGGGAAGAAGTCTAAATGGGAATACAGAAAATGAATCTTTAGCGACATGTTGCATTTCATGGTTTTATATGCTTGAAGCATGCTTTCAACCAGCTGCATGTAGTTTGGTGCTCTGTAGATGCCGAGGGAAAAATTTCAACAATTTCCTTGAATGCCTTCCTTGTTATTTTCTCCGGTCCCACTAAAAATTCTTCAAATTGCCTGTCATTGATGACCTGTTTGATGTGTGGACCAACAAAAATGCTTTCCTTAATCTTGGCATCAGTTATTCTGGGAAGCATCTGTCTCAAATATCAAAATCCTTCATAGAAATTTTTGTGCCTGATGAGAGCAAATTCCATCCTTACAATCCTGAACCCAATAATTATTACTAAAACCTGTCCTGCCATGTAGTAGTCGCACTGTCCAAGCATGCCTGGACAAGATAGGAAACTTTCCAGCTTACATTGTAGGCAACATTTTAATTGACTTGAATTATGAAATGAAATCATAAACATAAGTGATTTCAAAAAATGGTGCATGATAGGGAAATTTCATGGTGATTTCAGTAGCCCAAAATTCGTAAGATACACCTAAAGGTATTCAAGAAGCAAAGTCTTTGTTGTCCAGTGTTACAAATATAAAACACAAAATAATTGATTGCATAAGTATCCACCCCCTTTAATTTGACATACCAAGTGGTTTTAGATGTCACAATTAGTTTAAATGGAGATTTGTTTTTGGAGACCTGTCTGCAGTCAAGGTGTTTCAATTGATTGTAGAAAAAAACACCTGTATCTGAAAGTGAGTCAGTATCTTTGCAAAACTACACCATGAAGACAAAAGAACACTCCAGGCAACTCCGCAAAAAGGTTATTGAGAAGCACAAGTCGGGAGATGCAGAAAATAAAATTTCCAAGTCACTGAATATCCCTTGGCATTTAGTTAAGTCAATCATCAAGAAATGAAAAGAATATGGCACAGCTGTAAGTCTGCCTAGAGCAGGCCATCCTCAAAAATTGAGTGACTGTGCAAGAAGGGCACTAGTGAAGAGGCCGCCAAGAGACCTGTGACAACTCTGGAGGAGTTGGGAGAGACTGGGCATACAACAACTGTTGCCTGGGTGCTTCACCAGTCATAGCTTTATGGAAGAGTGGGAAAGAGAAAGCCACTGGCTTTTTTTTTAAAAAAACTGACGTGAAATCTCGGCTAGAGTTTGCCCAAAGGCATGTGGGAGACTGAATTCAGCTTGAAGAAGGTTCTATGGTCCGATGAATCCAAAATTGAGCTTTTTGGACTTCAGACTAAATGCTATGTTTGGTGTAAGCCAAATAGCGCACATCATCAAAACACACCATCCCTACTGTGAAGTATGGTCATAGCTGCATATTGCTGTGGGGATGCTTCACTGCAGCAGGCCCTGGAAGGCTCATGAAGATCAAGAGTAAAATGAATGCATCAAAATACAGGGAAATCCTGGAGGAAAACCTGATGCAGTCTGCAAGGGAACTGCAACTTCAGAGGAGATTTGTTTTGCAGTAAGACAATGACCCCAAGCAGAAAGCCAAAGCTACAGAAGTGTCTTAAAAACAACAAAGTTAATGTCCTGGAGTGGCTAAGTCAGAGTCCAAACCTCAGTCTGATTGAGAATTTGTGGCTGGACTTGTCCCCATGCAATCTGACAGAGCTTGAGCAGTTTTGTAAAGAAGAAAGGGGAAAAATTGCAGTGTACAGATGTGCAAAGTTGATTGACCTATCCACACAGAATCAAGGCTGTAATTGCTGCCAAAGGTGCATCTACTAAACACTGACCTGAAGGTAGTGAGTAATTACATAATGAATTATTTTGTGTTGAATAATTGTAATAAATTTAGACCAATTTGAGGAAATTTATTTCACTTTCACATAAAAGAGTCTTTTCTGTTGATCAGTGTCGAAAAAGCCATATTGAATCCACTGATTTTCAATGTTGTAAAACAAAACATGAAAACATGGGGCGGTGAATATTTTTTATAGGCACTAAGTAGGCAAGGAGTGGGAGGCATGGTCCTAATGCAAGTTGTTGGATTGGACGAACAATATGGTTAGCTAAAGGGCCCATTTCTTTGTTGTATGACTGAGTTTATAACTATTTTGTTGAAGAAATAGAAAAATTGCTTTACAATAAACTTATGCTGTCTTTAAAGTTTTGTTTTCCCTTGCATGTAGATCTTGCTTTTCTGTAGTTATATGCTAAAATATTAAGTAAAAAGTAAAGATTTAAAAATTAAACATTAGCTTTATTTTCATATGTACATTCAAATGTACAGTAAAATGGCATAATCTGCGTCCAGGACCAACAAAGTACAAAAATGTGCTGGGGGCAACTGCAAGCATCGCCATCCTTCTGACACCAATACAGCATGACCACACTTACTAACCCTAACCTCTACATTTTTAGAATGTGGGAGGAAACCAGAGTAAACCTACACTGTTACAGGCAGAATGTACAAAATACTTACAGACAGTGGCAGGAATTGAATCCTAATCACTGATGCTCCAATGCATTCTGCTGACCGTTATGCTACCATGCTGTTTCCCCCCTCCCCCCACCCCCAAGCTGTTTCTCAAATTGACTTTCATAGTGAACTTCACTTGTTTACTGTTAGAAGGCAAGTGCCAGGGAATTATTTTTTGAATGAATTTCACACATAACCCAAAACCAATTAAAGGTGAGTATATTTAGTAAAGCCACCTGATAACATTACTGAAAATTGATATCCTAAATAGCAGAACATGCTTGTAGATGAATGTTACAAATTATTTTTAGTTATTTCAGTTTCATTTCTGTCTCTCTTTTTCACTAGGATTTAAAGGCAAGTCCAAACCTAATCTTTTAAAGCAAGAAACCAGTAGTCTTGCTTGCTGCCTTCGCATACTGTTCCGCATGTACACAGATGAAACTCGGCGGAATTCATGGGATAATATACAGAAACGACTATTGAAGTATGAAAATTTATTTCCACTCCCATTTTCTTTAACTGTATATTTGTCATGAAAATGGGTTAACAGTAAGGCCTATAACTTCAGTTATGGGCTTGCAGTTTTTGTTAGGGAAGTGAAATCTTACAATGTTTAGTATATTTATCAGTACAATATGTCATAGTAACCAGGATGGGTTTTTTGGCATTTGTAAGTATAGGCTGATCTTTTATTTTAGTATTAAGACTTGTTTAGTTCACCCTTTTCATAAATACAGGGTTGAAACAACTATGCAAACAACTTCCATTTATATAGAACTTTCAAATAATAACTTCAAGCAAGTTTCTTTGGGAGCACGATAACTCACTAAGAAGTTCATGCCAAGTTGCATCATATATTGCAAATTGTTGGAATCTTGGTGTAATGAAAATAGTATCGAATGTGAAAAAGAAGCAGTGGAGTTTTGGAAGGGACTTTTGGATTTGGTAGCTTGGCAACTGAAAGCCCAGCTGCCCGTAGTGAAGTGAATAAGCTCTGTGAAGTTCTGGCAATCTGTATTTGGCTAGTAGTTATATCTTGGAGGGTTAGGGCAAGATTAAATTACTGAGGAAAGAATAAAACCATGGAGAGATTTGAAAACAATGCTCATTATTAAGTAGTCCATTTGAACTGTTGTTTAACTGGTCTCCAGTTAGCGGGCTTTGTGGGTGAATGGACAGGAGTTTGAAGAGGAGATTCTAGAAGCTTGTTGTCAAATGGCGCTGTCCATTTCAGAAATTGGAAGAACCCAAGGAACTTCATGGAAAAGGACTGGGGATTCTCCTTGAGGAACGAGGATAAAATTGGCTGAGGTGACGCTCATCCAGTTTAATTGGAATGGCGGTGCTTACAAGATATTAACTCGAACAGGACAAGTCAGAATGCTGCAAGATCATCTTTTTGTCTTAATTAGCTCAGGACTGAAAATTGCAAAGAACAATGCTGTTAGAGAATAATGTTAAATCAAGTACAGTCACCTTTATTTAGGTGAAAAGAAATAGTAAATCTGTATGATAGCAGTCATATCAAGAAAAATAACCATAATTCTAGATGTATACTTTTATTGATCCCAAAAGAAATTATAGTGTCACAGTAGCATTACAAGTGCACAGATATACAAATAGTTGAAGAGAAGAAGGAATAAAAAATAAGCTACCTCAAAAAGTCTAACAGGATGGGGTCATCACTTCCCCCAGCTATAGTTTGACTCATTATAGAGCCTAAGGGCCAAGTGTAAGAATGACCACATATGGTGCTCTTTGAAGCAGCACAGTTGTCTTGGACTGTTACTAAAAGTGCTGCTCTGTTCAACCAAGGTGGCATGCAGAGGGTGAGAAACATTGCCCAGAATTGCCAGGATTTTGCATAGGAGCCTTTGTTCTACCACAATCTCCAGTATGTCCAGTTTGACGCTTATAACAGAGCCAGCCTTTCTAAGCAGTTTATTGAGCCTGTTGGATCACCCGTGTTGATGCCATTTTCCCAACACACCACCACAGAGAAGACTGTACTGGCGACAACAGACTAGTAGAACATGTGAAGGAGAGGTCAAAATACTCCAAAGGACCTCAGTCTCCTCAGGAAGTAGAGGTGACTCTGGCCCTTCTTGTGTTGGTGCTTCACACAAGTCTGTCATCCAGGTGCTTGTAGCTCCTCACCACATCCACATCCTCACCATCGATAGTAATAGGGAGCAGTGTAGACTTAGTCTTCCTAAAAGTCCATCACAATCTCCTTTGTCAAATGGTGCAAGCTGAATCATCTGCCGCTCAACATCAGTAAGACAGAATCCTCCACCAAGGCCCTGTATTCATCATCCCGTCCTCCCTTTATATACCCAACTATTACTGAGTCATCAGAGAATTTCTGTAGATGACATGACTCAGTATTGTATCTAAAATCCAAGGTATACAGGGCAAACAGGAAGGGAACCAATACAGTGCCCTTTGGGTCCTCAGTGCTGCATTTAGCCATGTCTGACACGCAGTTATGAAGCTGCATAAATGGTCTGCCAGTCAGGTAGTCCATTATTCAGGATACAATGGAAGTGCCAACCTGCATTGAACACAGCTTTTCCCCCAGCAATGAGGGCTGTGTGGTATTGAAGGCACTTGAGAAACCTAAAATAAGATCCTTTCAGTGCTGCCCTACTTGTCCAAATGGGAGTAGGTTCTGTTCAGCAAGTAAGTGACAGCATCGTTGACTCCAGCCTGCTCCTGGTAGACAAACTGCAGGGGATCGAGGGCTGATATGATCAGGGGTCAGAGTTGACCCAGGACCAGCCTCTCTAGGGTCTTCATGATGTGTGAGGTCAGGGCTACTGGACGGTATCATTCAACATTTTTGGTTGGCCCTTTTTGGGTACTATTTTCCACATAGTCAGGACCCTTTTTAGGTCAAGACTCAGATTGAAAATGCACTGGAGGACTCCACACAGCTGCTCAGCACACTCCTCCAGGACCCTGGCATTCTCACCATCCGGTCCCAATGCTTTGCCGTGTCTGAGTTTCCCCGGAGCCCTCTCACCTGCTCAGTAGTGATGGTGAGTCCGTGATGACTGGTCCATGTGTCATGCTCTCTGTTGTAATAAAAATGACAGATATTGTCAGTTTAGCAGTAATTAATCCAGAAGGTGTCAATAATATTGTTCATTTGTCAGTATCGGCTATCGGCTGGTCATTTCAAATGGCCAATTACTGCTCAACAAGCAACCCAAAGCATATAGTCAGTTTGCCTAATTCAGGTCGACATTATTTTTTTATTTAGTGTTGCGTGGCAGAGTTAGCCCTTCGAGTTATGCCACCCCAACAAACCAATTTAAACTTAACCTAATCATGACACAAATTACAATGACCAGTTAACCTGCCCAGTGCATCTTTAGACTGTGGGAGGAAACCAGAAGACCCGGGGAAATCCCACACATTCCATGGGGAGGATGCACAGAGATTCCTTACAAGAGTGTTGCTGGAATTGACCTCCATCTGGAAGGCCCCAAGTTGTGATAATATCACACTTAACTGCTCCATTACCGTGGTGCCCAAATTGACTGTAGTAATAGACCCCTGTCAGTACTATTCCCGTAATATCCAACACAATATGACGTCGCGTTCTGGAGTGGTATAACTAGATTACCAGTGTACATTGCTAAAACATCATTCTGAAGGAGGTCTGCTTGATGGAGGCAGACTGACCACTTACTCTGGGCTTGTTGCAATTGTGTTTGATAGAGCAGTGCCACCTCCTGGTGAAATGCCTTTTTGAAACTGGAAGGTGATTTGCCATTTTGATAATGGATAATTGTCAACGGCAGAGTTACTGCTGGTTTATTTTTGTGAATCAATAGGAATATGGAAATATGTCAGGTCTCATTTGGAGGGAACTATTATTTGAAGATTGAGTCATTGACAGATATGCTTCCTACCATTTGTTATTCAAACAATGTGAGATTAATTTCAGTTATGTCATTAAATTTATAGAAAATGGAATGTTATACGAATGAAGCATCTATCAAAACTTGTCATGTACCTATCAGATTCATAAATTGCTACTTACTTCATGGAAAAAATTTTGTTTTTTCTCAGTGTTTGCTGTGAAGCTCTAGCTTATTTCATAACACTAACCTCTGAAAGTCACCGTGAAGCATGGACAAATTTATTGCTGCTTTTCCTCACAAAGACTCTCAAAACCAGTGATGAAAAGGTGAGCAAGTATTGTATAAAATAATATGAAACTTTATCTATTGATATCCTGCAAATCAAATTTTGACAACAAACAGCAGTGCTTTTTCTAATCTAAGGGCTAGAGGTTTGAAACCAGGCACCAATAAAGCTGCTAAGAACTATTGTCATTAGATCATATTTTGTTGTCAGTTTGAAATGTATTCCACTGGCTGCTGGAAAAGGATCTAGCATCTGCTTTATAAGTGAATTTAATATATTTGAAAATTGCATGTATGGAATAGTGGTAAGGAGTAAGGAAATTAAATTTGTTTGTTTTGATTGAAAAGGACATAGTTGGATTAAGCCAAATTATATTTCAGGCTGTGAGTCAATGATAATAAAATTTACTAATTACAGACCTTTTTTTTGTCCGTTTTTGAAATAAAAATGGAAAAACTCAAATGTTAACTCTGTCCCTTTCTTCAATTGTACAACCCAACCTGCTGAGAGTTTCTAGCATTTTCTGTTTTTATTTCAAATTTCCAGCAACTATAGATCTTTTGATCTTTACTTTTAGTTTTACCTACTGCATGTTATATTTTTGTTCATTACGAACATGGAATGGTTTCCAGTACAGTATTGGTATTAAGTCCCTGATAATTTGCTTGGTCTTTTTTTTTAAATGAGATAGTGATAATTAGAAAATTATTTAATCTGTGGTGCAAGAAATTTGCATTTATTTTACAAATTATCAGTATCCCTAGCTAGATGAAGATAAATAACTGGAGAGTAAAATTTACATGATATTGACATGTAAATTTTGCAGGCAGTTTTTGACACTGTAATTTAAGTCTGTTGGGTGGTAGAAAAAGTCATGACAAAGTATTTAGAGTATGTTTACAGTTTCTGTCTCTGATTTTGTTTTTATTGCAGTTTAAGATCCATGCTTCTGCATACTATCCTTTCTTGTGCGAAATTGTACAGTTTGACCTAATTCCTGAACTGCGCGTAGTTTTACGCAAGTTCTTTCTCCGTATTGGCGTTGTATTCCAAATCTGTCATTCAGCGGAACAACCAAAAGAAGTTACTGCATAAAGACAAGACAACATATATTTCTGTTTCCTGCCTGTAAATGGGGCCCTGCTATTTGAAGGAAATGTTTTATTTTGGAGTTAGTTTTCAGTTTTATTTGAGGATTCCCAAATTAATGATGTAATTCTTATATTTAATGGGGTATATTATGAGACAGTTATTCTGCCTCTCCACATAATCAACAGGTTGGAATTTTATTTTTCTTCGTCTTGAAGGAAAGTTTGAATTGTTTCCTTGTGTATTTAATATCTGTATGATACCCAGCTGAACCATTTCAGGGACTTTAAATTGTTATATATACATATATATATGAAACACTACTGTCTTAAACAGTAAATATTTGAGGTAAATGTATAGTTAGCAAATTGTACAGTGTAAACTGCAGTCACTAACTTCATGAATTGGCCCGTCACACTTTCAGTGCTGTTGTATTGCTAACTAAAATGTTATTTAAATTGCTGTTGTGAAATAATGCTAACATGTTGGTATGAAATACTCATTGTGGGGGTGATGGTAAATGATAAAAGCAAAACTTTGATCCATCTGATGAGGAACAATAAGTTTGTTTTTGCTTCATTACTTGCTCTTAGTAAAAGCAGTTCACATTTTTGTATTGAATGGATATGTAAATCTGAAGGTTTTGATTTTTGTTCCTTGCATAATTGCAGTGGAGTTTGCACACAATTTTCCCTTCAAATTATAATCACAATTATCATTGACAATAAGATGAGCACAATTACAAATTGCAGTAAAGACATGCAAATTATATTGAATTTCAAAGTAGCTTGACAACAGATCAGTTGTATATTTTAATGCAAATTATACAGATTATACAAGAAAATAATGAAATTGATTATCTTGACGTCCACTAATGTGATAAAGTCTCAATTATGGTAAATGGCCAGAAATTGCTTGCTTGATTTTTTTTTAAGTTGATAATTCTTGAAATTCAAAGACCTCAAGACTCAATCCATTATGGTATGAATGTAGGTAAGTTATCTGTAAAATCTGCAGATTTGTTAACAATAGTGGAATGATTTAAAATGCTGTTTAAAAAACAATGCTTATTTCTGTTGGGGACAATGAGCATTTAAAATTTAAAATAGTTCAGGCTCTACTGCTCTATGAGTGTATTTAATGCATGGGGTTTATTATGTAACTTTGCACGAAGATATTAATGAGCAGTTTGGGATTAGATAATATGTAATAATATCTGGCTGGATTTTGTCAAGTGACACTAATTACAGAATCTCTTTTGGTTTGTTCACCATCTTGGATTTCGCAACATGCATATGTGACTGTCTCCTTTGGATAACTTAAAATCAACCAATGTAGAACAGGGAGTTGCTTTTACATGACTGTCAATCAGATGTTCATGCCATTCTTACACAATCTTGGTCTTGCACACCAAGTTACAAATCAAAAATTATTGGCAGCAGTTAATAGGTGTAAATTGGGTTTACCAATAACTTGAGACCAGTGTTTTCACATGTACTGACAAATTTTCTACTGATGTCACCTGAGGTATAAACGCTAATTTCATAAAATCTGAAAATCCACATGTTTTGCAGCTGATCTGTTTATAAATTGTGCATGGTTTAAAATGAATAGTGCAAACAGTTACAAGTATTATATACTAGATACAGATGGATATGAAAAGATTTGCAAGGGGAATGGTAAAATACAGATCACTTCTAATGTTGACATAAGATGACGTAATGCAACACACCAGCAAGTGCATTGTACTGCCATGTCCTTTGCTGGTTATCCATTAGAGGCAGCAATAGAATATGTCTTGACCCCTAGCCTTTAAGAAAAATAAGATGGGTTAATGTCATGGCATAAGTAACTGAAATAATTAAAATACCATCCAGTTAACTTGCACAATTAATGAAAATATACTTGAAGGAAATAAATTAAGTAGAGAGGTTATACGTGGTATATATCATGGTTTTATTTTGTTACTTGGGTTTTTGAAAACTTTGTTGTGTTTGACTTTGGTAACCCAAGGCAAAATTTCTGTTATGGATTTCCTTCTAAAATCCTAATTCATAATTTCTCATGTCCAATTTGTAGGTTGACCTAATTAGTACTCTAAAAGTCATATTAGATTTTGTAACTTTTGCTAAAACTATAACAAAGTTCTGTGTTGGGCAGCTGAGGAGAAATTCCACAGACATGGAGAGGACTGAATCTGGTTTCTACCTATTTTTTTAATACCTAGTTGTGTGCTGGACATTGTGATTAGCATTCAGTTTTTCTTGCTCCTTTTCATTAGCAGTAAGTGAGAGGGTGATGACATTATCACAAAATGAGCACTGTAAGGTAATAAAATTGTCGTCTGCTTGATAGGCAATATATTAAAATACCTTACATGGGCATGAAATAACTATTATAATATCTTAACTCAATATTTCATTTGGAAGGTATAACAAAGTTATTTCTAGCATCTATATGAATTACTGAATGTAGTTCTTTCAAACATTGTCAAATAGTGCTTTAAATTTTAAAAAAGCAAGAATATTGTATTTGAAGTCATAACTGTAGTATATGTTATTCAACAGTTTTCAGTGTAAGGAGTAAAAAAAATTAGTTGCAATCTTCTTATTTCCCTGATTCTATCATTGGGCTTGATTGTGTTTAGTGGTGAGGGTAGTGACATGTTCAATAATATTTCAATACATCATTTATTTTGTGTTTTTCATTTTGAATCGAAAGAGAGAATAGTGAAGCAAATTTATTTCAGTATATTTGTGAGAAGGGTTTATTGATCAGTTCTAAATATACATACTGTTGAAAATTCATGACCATGCAGATGCATTTGTTAGTTTATTGTAAGATTATTTATTAGTTTTTTTAATGTTCCATGCTAAAAGATAAAAATGACTAATCTCCCTATAAGTCTCCAAGCTTTGTTTCATATCGTCCAGTTTATTTGTTTAAGAACAGCTTGTTGGTTTGTGCCATACTTCAGTTACTATTCTTCCTTGCAAAGCTGATACCACGTTGTTTGGAGTTTGCAACACCAATAGCATTACTGTTGGCAGTGTGAGCTGTTTCTTTAATGGAAAATCATTTGTATTAATGCAGCCTGATGCCTCCAGTGTATAGTGATTAGTTCATTTGCTTTTCTTTATTATCATATGGATTAACATAAGCTGTTTGCTGCTCTCAATTATATGTTATACAACATTTAGACTTATCACAGCCAATGAATATTGGAACAATAGCATCATTTTATATGGCTTCTCAGAGGCAAGAGATAATGGTGTTGAATAGGCAACATAACTTCCACAAATGTATGATGGTACCTTAACTAATGAAACCTATTGGAGCACTCCTGGTTGGCTTAAAATAACTGAATTTTACTACTTTACGGGCTGATCATTTTTCCTGATGTTATAGCTAATTAGGCATTGCCTGAGTTTTCTTGTACTTTAGACAGTCAAGCAAAAGTGATTAAGGAGTGACAATTTAGTGCATTTTAACTCTGTAATTTTTGCCATGGTTACCTTGGGTGTTCTTATCAGTCAATACAATTTTGTATCTTAGTTGTTTCATAAATACACTGCAATTATTGTTTCCTGGTGGCCCCAAAGGCATTGCTGCAGAATGATAGCTGGCCAGTCGTCACATGCAACAATGAATGTTAGTAGATGGGAGATATTTTGATTCTTGTTCAGTAGGCATAGATTTCTGTCTGGAATCACTGGATGTTGATCTTCAGGAACTGAATTTTTCTTTTTTAGCAGTCACAGTAGATCCTCCATCTCTGAACATAATTGTGAAAATAGAAAATTAAATTGGTATCAATCTAAAGTAAAGTAAATAAGGTAAATCTCAGGTTGTTTTATTGGAAATTGCCCGTTTGGGGCGGGACGGGGCGAATACGAGCTGATTCACTATGTTTGGTGTCCTGTTGTTAATTTAAAGTAATTGGCTTATTTATCTTAGATTTATAATTGTTGTCATGATATCTGTTGAAACAATTATTTTAATTTGCTTATTTTCTAGTGACTATGAAAATACATGAATAATGTTTAAGCTTTTGCAACAGGAATTCATTTAATGTAGACCACATATCAAATTAGACAATCGAACCGACTTGTGAAATTTAAATTATTGTATCCAATCATTGCTCCATCTCAATGTAATAATTGTACTGTTTTTATGCTGAATGTATATTTACATGTTTAATTTCTATAACATGAAGAAAAATTTAATTATTCATAAATTTTATGAATGAAATATATAGTACTGTGAAGTGCATTGAAGAAAATTCATAATTTAAGAGCATTCCTTGCCACTGTGGATGTATAAAATATTTTGGAAGAACAGATTAAATATATAATATGAAATAACCATGTAAAGTTTTCTATGTCATTCTGTATAATAAAACTGATTATCCTATTCCAATCACTTAATAAATCAGTGAGGTTTTACACCTAATTTGCTTCACGCAGTTGATTACTGAAATCGTAATTATTTGCACCAATGTTCTTCTTAATGAGCATGTAATTACAAATTATTTATGTGACAGATTATAAACTACTATTTGCTTTCATTTCAATTGAGTTTTGGATTTCTTGAATACTATCACAACAAAAATTCATAAAATGTAATCAATATTAACATGGCAATATTCAGAAGATATTTTGAAAGCATGGAGATGCTGCAACTTGGACTATTTAACTTGACGTGCTGCTACCTGGAGTCGGGGGAAACCAAGGATTGGCCAGTTAGTCTGATAGCAGTTGTGGGAAATTATTGACTTATGATATGGTAACTGAGTATCTTGGCAAAATGTTCGATCACAGATAGATAATCAGTCTAATTTTTGGAGGGGAGGCCATGTTTTTTTTTCACACAGCTATCAGATTGTTTCCAACCTTCATGCAAATATTCTGGAGAAGGTAATATCCCAGAAACTGCAACCCTGAATGAGACAATTCTGTTGGCTGAGTAAACTGCAGTCTATCTTAAAGTTGCAAATTTTCTTCGTCTATCTGGCATAATTGCTCCTAAACGCTAGAATTTATTGCTGAAAACTATTAAGGTGCAGACTCAAAATTCAAAGTACATTAATTTTCAAAGAATATACGCTATATAAAACCTTAAGATTCATCTCCTTACAGGCAGCCACAAAACAAAGAACCCCAGTAGAACCGATATTAAAAAGAGACCATCGAGCACCCAATGTGCAGGGGAAAAAAGCTAATTTTGCAAACAATAAAAATAAGTAAATAACATTCAGAATTGAAGTTCACTAAAGTGAGTTCACAGCCACAAAGCCAGTTATCGTGGCAGCTGATATAGGCCACAGCCTCAGTTCAGTGAGATGAACACAGGCCCATCCCTCAACGCCAGTCTCAACCTTTTCAATGTGGGCTGGTGCTTAAATCAGACATATCTCAGGTCAATCTTCACTCTTGGACCTAGGCCCTGC
Organism: Hypanus sabinus; assembly: GCF_030144855.1. Lineage (NCBI taxonomy): Eukaryota > Metazoa > Chordata > Chondrichthyes > Myliobatiformes > Dasyatidae > Hypanus > Hypanus sabinus. The sequence goes on from NC_082714.1 coordinate 131,774,201, forward strand.
TACTTCGATATGCTCTTAGGCCGGGGCCTACTGCCTCAATTCGTCAGGTACATGCCATGCTGCAACTGTCCTGCACCTTCGAGACTTCAGTTTACGCCACAAAAATACCAGGTCATACAGGCAGATCAACTCTGAAGTTAAAGACTTGATTGCAGTGATCGTATCCAAGAAATCTGATTTGGAACATAGAAAAACTACAGCACATTACAGGCCCTTAGGCCCACAATGCTGTGCCAATCATGTACTTACGTTAGAAATTACCTAGGGTTATGCATGGCCCTCTATTTTTCTAAGCTCTATGTACCTGTCCAGGAGTCTCTTAAAAGACCTTATCGTATCCGACTCCACCACCATCACCGGCAGCCCATTTCACGCACTCACCACTCTCTGCCTAAAAAAACTTACCCCTGACATCTCCTCTATACCTATTTCCAAAGTCCTTAAAACTGTGCCCTCTCGTGTAGCGATTTCAGCCCTGGGAAACAGCCTCTGACTATCCACACGATCAATGCCTCTCATCATACACATTTAATACAGTAATTTAGATAAGATGACGGAAAACTTTATTTATCCCAAAAGAAATTTTTGTTTGCTACCAGCCCCATGCTTCACCAGCGCCATCTTAAACCGGGCTCAGTTAACAGTTTTATACACCAGCTCAACCTTATTTATTTAACTTTGCTTTTAACTAACATCTTTGTCTTTTATTTCATGATTGTTTTTATTTTTTATTTTCTTCTTGTATTTTTATCCCATTGTAAATCACTTTGAACTACATAATCTGTATGAAAAGTGCTCAATAAAATAGTTAACATGATTATTATTATTAATTACCCATAACTTGCTTCGCAGATTCTAAGGTTATCAAAAGGATCCACTAGTGAAAACTGCTTTGTGAAAATCTTCTTCAAGTGCAGTTATATCTTGGGGGCAAGAATGGCTAATTTTTAGTCTCATAACATGCATAAGACTCCTTCAGCTGACTTTTTGTGTTCACATAAAGCAGAAGAGAATCCATCCTTCAACTGAAGTAATGATAATGTGACTTGGCATGGCCTTTCACTAACTGCAATTCTACAAGTGTGTGCTTAAGTTAGTTTGCAACTCTGCTGCCTTCCCCTTTTTATCTTCCTGAAATTTGGCAAGCATCAACCTGAACTGCACTCCTCCATCCCTCTGCCCCCAAACATTTGCATCCTGCATAGTCAAGCACACAACTTGCAATGCAGTGCAATAATGTGAGGCTGCTTCAACAGCACACCTAAACTTGTTACTTCTAACATTGTCATGGGGAAAAGAGAACCATCAGATAATCAAGTCCACACAGGCCATCAACTGCCCCTTTTACACTGATCTTCCATTATTCCTATTGTTTCAATGCTGTGATAAATAGTGAATCAGATTTCTTTGTATGTATACAAGTTGCTAACATTAACTTTGAATGGCACGGTGGAGCGGCTGTTACACATGCTATCTGCACAGCACAGGTGAGCCATGTTCAACCCGTCATTAGGTGGTGCCTGGCTGGAATTTGCACATTTTCCTCAAGGTGCTCTGGTTTCCTTCCACAGTCCAAACTTGTGGGTTGGTAGATTACAGCCACTGTAAGTTATCCATGGTATAGACTGGTATTGAGAAAGGAGATTATGGGCATTTAAGAGAGAGTAGCCTTACAAAAGCAGCAGGCACATGGAAACATCACCACCTGCAAGTACTTCTTGGAACGTGCCACCTTGATTTGGTAATAGTAAAAACTCCTCCCTTTGACATTCTTGCATCAAAATTCTAGAACTTGCTTGAAAAATGCTCAGTAATTTGACCTTTCCTAAAATCTGCAATGAGCAAGTGGCTCATCGCCTACACAAGGCATGCTTAATTAATGTGGACCTTCAGTTCCTAGTCAGCACTAAATAAAAGTTCAGCCAAGGCACTTGGTTGTGCAGAGTTCATACAACAGTCAACTATTTATTATCACTCAAAATGCACTGAACATGCTGTTCCGCCTACCATGACAATTCATGCTAAACTTCCTGTGTATCATTTTTATCCCTCCATTCCCTTCATATTCGTATCAGTCTAAAAAGCCTCTTAAAGACAGAGTGCAGAACAGGTCCTTCCAGCCCAATGAGCTGTGCTGCCCAGAACTCGCCTAGTTAATCTTAACTGAATCGCAGGACAATTTACAATAACCATTTGATGTACTAACCAGTCCATCTTTGCTCTGTGGGAGGAAACTCACACACTCGCGTGGAGAATGTACAAACGCCTTACATGTGGCACTGGAATTGAACTCCGACCTCTCCTAACTGTAATGGCACCAACTGCGACATTATCAGTGATGGATATTTGCTTCCTCTTCTTTTTACTAAGCTTGGCATTCTAAACACAGCAGCTGTCACTAATAAATATTAAAGAGTTATAACTTAGACAACCAACTAATATCCTTAGTTTAGCTTCTGGTCATAAACAGGAGCTACTCTTCAGTTCTTTAGGTAAATAGAAAACAGTAATCAGCTTTGGTTGCCGTGGTAGTGTAGCAGTAAATGCAACGCTATTAGAGTTCTGCCGTTCCGGAGTTCAATTCTAGTGCCATTCTGTAAGGACTGTCTGTACGCCCTCCCCGTGAAATGTGTGTGTTTTCCCCGCGTGCTTTGTTTCCACCCACAGTCCAAAGTTGTTCCAGGTAAAACGTCCTGTTGAGACTAATTAGGGTCATGGGGCTACTGGGGGGTGGGGGTGGCTCAAAGGGCCGAAAGGCTGACTCTGCACTGTATCACTAAATAAAACAGAAGTTTGAAAACACAGCTTTGCTTCAGCTGTAGAAAGTAGGATGTTGGGTCAGTGTACATAGTTTATTGCTGCTGCTGAGGTCCGGTTTAAAACACTGGTTCTTTAATTCGTCTTGTTTCCAACAGACAGCACTGGCTAAGTAGTTTTGTTCAAAGAAGCTTGCCGACCAGATGGAGACAATTATTTAGCATAGCAATAATTTGTCTAGTAAAAGTTTGGGTTGATGGTAGGCATCCATGACGTTTGGGAACCCACGTTCTAAAGGGAATGTCAGTAACAAAGTCAACAAGCTAAACTACTTTCTAAGGTCGATCACATTCACAGCATTCTCCTACACCAGCCCCTCAGCAGGGAGGATGTAATCAGCAAACCAACCAACTTCTCTGGAGACCACCAGATATGAATGAAGAGATATTCATTCACAACTTAGATGATAGATATTAGGTATCGGGTACAACATTTATCTCCACCCCTATTCTTTTCAGAAGAAGTGGTTTGACTAAGATACTTCATCTGCGACAGGGGGAACATTCTGTTGATAGTATGGAGGATAGTGTGAGCACGCGCCACGCCTCATCCTTCACCCTCACAAAGGGACAGGGCTCATCCCAGACTTCCACCTCCTCCCCTGCCGCTCCAGGAAAATGGTGTAACAAAGAAAATGGCCAATTTTAATGTAATAAAAACTGCACAGTAGAATTTCAGCAACAACTCTACTCAAAATGCTCCACCTGACAAATAAGATATAGACATACCTAGTCTCATCTTTCCCTATGCCAAAGCTCATATTTTTGGCAAAATTTGACTGCCATTTTGATACTATTCAAGGTGATAAACTAGCAGAGTCGAGTGAGAAAATTTAAATTGCAGACGTATGTGGACACTAGATATGTGTGCAACTTATATATTTCCTGTACAGATACAGTTTATGGGTCAAACAAGCAATAGAAGTAACTAGAAAGTTTATAAACTGGCTTGCCCAAGATTGTACTAAACTAACACTTACAATAGAAACATCAGATGTTTCCTGTTGGATTTGTATTCCAACCAATGCAACTGTACCAGATGAATGAAATATGCATTTTAGAAACCATGGCTTATTCCTGACTAGAAGAAAGCAATCCCCACAGAAAACTGTAGATTCTGTCTTTAAACAGGGTGTTTTGATAAAAGAACCTTCTCGATTTGAGTCACCCATGTTCACTGTAGCAAAGCTTGATGGACAATGGGGACTGATCATCATCTGCTTCATTCTGAATACACAGACAGAACTTAATTCAGCCCAACAACAGGTATTATATCAACTACTGCAAGGTTTGACTCACAAAAATATGTAAATCTTGCATAGATCTAGCTAATTGTTTCTGGTCACACCCACTTCTTGAAAGTAACAGAGGCTATGTAATTAACATTTAAAAATCTCAACTTGGTCATACAAAAGTAAATTTCCTCAGTATGACTATTACCTATCAGGGACACAGTTTAACCCCTGAACTTTCAAAAAGTCACGAGTAGGCTATCAAAAGGGCCTAAAAGTCTTACAGTCAACACCAAGCCTATTGAATTACGTTCGAGCTTTCATATGCTCAATTGTCAAAACTATTATTTAACAGATGTATACCAAAAAAAATTTAAAAGACTTGTTTTTACCACAGAAGATAATGAGGTACTAAAGGAATTTATGAATCCAGTTCAACCTCCAGACAAGATACTTAAAATCCTTTGTACTCCAAATTCAAGTTTATCCAAAACCTGCTATAGCCATTTGCAATAATGAGGGAAAGGAAATATAAACCTCCATACACAAACCCTCCTGTACTTTCACCCC